>NC_069504.1:250671661-251361253 GCF_027579735.1 Bombina bombina | reverse complement strand
TATAGACAATTGGGAAGCGGATTATCTCAGTCGCCAAACGTTGCATCCGGGCGAATGGTCTCTTCACCCAGAGGTATTTCTTCAGATTGTTCAAATGTGGGAACTTCCAGAAATAGATCTGATGGCGTCTCATCTAAACAAGAAACTTCCCAGGTATCTGTCAGATCCCAGGATCCTCAGGCGGAGGCAGTGGATGCATTATCACTTCCTTGGAAGTATCATCCTGCTTATATCTTTCCGCCTCTAGTTCTTCTTCAAGAGTAATCTCCAAGATTCTGAAGGAATGCTCGTTTGTTCTGCTGGTAGCTCCGGCATGGCCTCACAGGTTTTGGTATGCGGATCTTGTCCGGATGGCCTCTTGCCAACCGTGGACTCTTCCGTTAAGACCAGACCTTCTGTCACAAGGTCCTTTTTTCCATCAGGATCTGAAATCCTTAAATTTAAAGGTATGGAGATTGAACGCTTGATTCTTGGTCAAAGAGGTTTCTCTGACTCTGTGATTAATACTATGTTACAGGCTCGTAAATCTGTATCTAGAGAGATATATTATAGAGTCTGGAAGACTTATATTTCTTGGTGTCTTTCTCATAATTTTTCTTGGCATTCTTTTAGAATACCGAGAATTTTACAGTTTCTTCAGGATGGTTTAGATAAGGGTTTGTCCGCAAGTTCCTTGAAAGGTCAAATCTCTGCTCTTTCTGTTCTTTTTCACAGAAAGATTGCTATTCTTCCTGATATTCATTGTTTTGTACAAGCTTTGGTTCGTATAAAACCTGTCATTAAGTCAATTTCTCCTCCTTGGAGTTTGAATTTGGTTCTGGGAGCTCTTCAAGCTCCTCCGTTTGAACCTATGCATTCATTGGACATTAAATTACTTTCTTGGAAAGTTTTGTTCCTTTTGGCCATCTCTTCTGCCAGAAGAGTTTCTGAATTATCTGCTCTTTCTTGTGAGTCTCCTTTTCTGATTTTTCATCAGGATAAGGCGGTGTTGCGAACTTCTTTTGAATTTTTACCTAAAGTTGTGAATTCCAACAACATTAGTAGAGAAATTGTGGTTCCTTCATTATGTCCTAATCCTAAGAATTCTAAGGAGAAATCGTTGCATTCTTTGGATGTTGTTAGAGCTTTGAAATATTATGTTGAAGCTACTAAGTCTTTCCGAAAGACTTCTAGTCTATTTGTTATTTTTTCCGGTGCTAGAAAAGGCCAGAAAGCTTCTGCCATTTCTTTGGCATCTTGGTTGAAATCTTTAATTCATCTTGCCTATGTTGAGTCGGGTAAAACTCCGCCTCAGAGGATTACAGCTCATTCTACTAGGTCAGTTTCTACTTCCTGGGCGTTTAGGAATGAAGCTTCGGTTGATCAGATTTGCAAAGCAGCAACTTGGTCCTCTTTGCATACTTTTACTAAATTCTACCATTTTGATGTATTTTCTTCTTCTGAAGCAGTTTTTGGTAGAAAAGTACTTCAGGCAGCGGTTTCAGTTTGAATCTTCTGCTTATGTTTATTCATTAAACTTTATTTTGGGTGTGGATTATTTTCAGCAGGAATTGGCTGTCTTTATTTTATCCCTCCCTCTCTAGTGACTCTTGTGTGGAAAGATCCACATCTTGGGTAATCATTATCCCATACGTCACTAGCTCATGGACTCTTGCTAATTACATGAAAGAAAACATAATTTATGTAAGAACTTACCTGATAAATTCATTTCTTTCATATTAGCAAGAGTCCATGAGGCCCGCCCTTTTTTTGTGGTGGTTATGATTTTGTATAAAGCACAATTATTCCAATTCCTTATTTTATATGCTTTCGCACTTTTTTATCACCCCACTTCTTGGCTATTCGTTAAACTGAATTGTGGGTGTGGTGAGGGGTGTATTTATAGGCATTTTGAGGTTTGGGAAACTTTGCCCCTCCTGGTAGGAATGTATATCCCATACGTCACTAGCTCATGGACTCTTGCTAATATGAAAGAAATGAATTTATCAGGTAAGTTCTTACATAAATTATGTTTTTCAAGACAGTGGCACACACTGAAAAAAAAATATCTACATTTGTTTAATGTCAGAAATTATTCATCAGAAAATCGAACTAACATAAAGGAAGCAATTTTTTTATACATACATTAAATGAATCTGGACAAGCAACATATTACACATTCTTATGTGGTTTTCACAGAAACATACAACGTTTCATATGTTTTTCACACAAATATGCAAGGTCTCACTTGTATCGCTGAGTTTTTTTTATTGGCATTACAAGGACATTTTTGATTTCTATGGATGGATCTGGTGGGATGATGTTAATCTTGTAAATTGTTTGCCTGTATACGGATAACGATAACTATACATTATTCAGGTTCAAAGTGTAGGCATAGATTATATTAATTTGTATGTTATAGAACATTATGTTTCAAAGAGGTTGATGCTAATATATTTTTAATACAAGTGTTATATTATAATATTTTTTTTTTCATTTCTTTTTTTATGGCTGTTTCAAACCGTCTTTGGTAGAATACTAGAGTAATTTATTTCTTAAAGATGGTTAGAGTCCACAAGGTCATTGCATTTTTAAAGGGACAGTCTACCATATAATTGTTATTGTTTTAAAAGATAGATAATCCCTTTATTACCCATTCCCCAGTTTTGTATAACCAACACAGTTATATTAATACCCACCCAAGGACTCCTAACTTGCAACATCACTTCCCTACCTACAACTCCCCCTCCCTCTACCCCTCACACCAAACTTCACAGAAGCACTAAGTCACTAGATCTGCATCAGCTCGCTAGCTCCCTCAAACCTCTCATCCATCACCTCCTTTTCCTGCCCTGACCAATCTATCTGCCAGTATAATTCCACCCTTACATCGGTCATTGACACTCTGGCCCCTCCAACCTTAGCTCAGAAACCATACTCTCATCCTCAGCCCTGGCATACTCCTCTGACACGATACCTACTCAGATGCTCCCGTACTGCTGAGCGACATTGGAGGAAATCTCAGAGTTCAGCTGACTTTCTTCACTACAAGTTCATCCTGAACTCCTACTATTCTGCCCTTAATCTTTATAAGCATCAATATTTTTTCTAATCTCATCTCTACTCTTTCCTCTAACCCTAAACGTCTGTTCAACACTCTTCTCCGCCCACCCCCACCTCCTAAAACAACCTCTCTCTCAGCTCAAGATTTTGCAAGCCACTTCAACAACAAAATTGACTCCATCAGAAGTGAAATCAGCTCTCAACATACTTCCAATCTCCCACCCCCTCAAAAGCTCACGATCACCCAAAACCCAAATATCCAAAAATGCAGCTCTTTTGCCCCTGTTAAGGAGGATGAAGTTTCTTCCCTTATACTGTCCTCCCACCTCACTACCTGTCCCCTCGACCTCATCCCCTCACAGCTACTCCCCTCCCTCTCTTCTACCCTCACCCCCATACTCACACACATTTTCAACCTCTCCCTCAGCACTGGTATATTTCCCTCATCTCTAAAACATGCACTGGTCACACCTATCCTCAAAAAACCTTCCCTTGATCCAACCTCCCCTTCAAATTACCGCCCTATTTCCCTACTCCCTCTTGCCTCAAAGCTCCTCGAAAAGCTAGTTTACGCACGTCTATCCCATTTCCTTACACTAAACTCTCTTCTTGACCCACTGCAATCAGGATTTCGTTCCCATCACTCTACAGAGACAGCAATTGTCAAGGTTACCAATGACCTACTTGCAGCAAAATCCAAAGGCCGCTTCTCTCTGCTTATCCTCCTTGACCTAACTGCAGCCTTCGACACTGTTGACCATCCTCTTCTGCTCCAAACCCTCCAATCCTTCGGCATCTGTGACACAGCTCTCTCGTGGTTCTCTTCCTATCTGACTAACCGTACATTTAGTGTAGCCTTCTCCGGAGCATCCTCTGCCCCGTTACCATTTTCTGTTGGGGTACCTCAAGGCTCTGTCCTTGGTCCCCTTCTCTTCTCAATCTACACGTCGTCACTAGGTTCCTTAATAAAGTCTCATGGGTTTCAATACCATTTGTATGCCGATGACACCCAAATCTACCTCTCTGCACCAGATCTAACCCGTGTCACTAACTGTCTTTCTCACATCTCATCTTGGATGTCCTCTCACTACCTTAAGCTAAATCTCTCCAAAACTGAACTCCTTATTTTTCCCCCTTCTTCCAATGTCTCCACCCCCAAAATTTATATAACTGTTGATAATTCCATCATTACCCCTACCCCGCTCGCCCGATGTCTTGGGGTCACATTTGACTCAGATCTTTCCTTCACTCCTCACATTCAGTCCTTGGCTAAAGCCTGCCGCTTCCACCTTAAAAACATTGCTAAAATTAGACATTTCCTTACATAAGATACAACCAAGATTTTAATCCACTCTCTCATCCTTTCCCGCATCGACTACTGCAATTCCGTCCTCTCTGGTCTACCTAGCTGCCGCACAGCTCCTTTACAATCCATTATGAATGCCTCTGCCAGACTCATCTTCCTTACTTGTCGCTCTTCATCTGCTGCACCTCTCTGCCATTCCCTTCACTGGCTTCCTCTTGCCTCTTGGATTAAACATAAAATCCTCACCTTGACATATAAAGCTCTCAACTGCACTGCTCCCCCCTACATCTCAGAACTTGTCTCTAGATACTCTCCCTCCCGTCCCCTTCGATCAGTTAAGGATCTCCTCCTCTCTTGTTACTTCCTCACATTCACGTTTACAGGACTTCTCCAGATTGGCCCCATCTTGTGGAATTCCCTGCCTCGCTCCATAAGACTCTCCCCTAGTTTTAACAGCTTCAAGCACTCCCTAAAAACTTTACTATTCAGGGATGCATACAACCAACACTAACCTTTCTTAACGCCATAGCTTTCCCCTTGAACCCCTTAGATTGTAAGCCTATGGGCCCAGCTGTTTACAGATCGCTTCATAAGAGCAGACTACAACAGTGAAACTCTCGGCAGGGCCCTCTACCCACTTGACCCCTACAAAAGCTATCCTGTACACTGACTATGTTTACAGCGCTGCGGAATCTGTTGGCGCTCTACAAATACCTGATAATAATAATAATAATAATAATATACTTTTTACCTCTGTGATTACCTTGTATCTAGGAACCTTCTACCGGCCCCCTGATCACATGACTGTGACTGTTTATTTTCTATTGTCTTAAGATTGGTTTGTGCTAAATCTTAAATATTCCCCTGTGCCTGAAGACAGTGTTATCTATATGGCCCACATGTACTTTCTGTCTCTGTGTGTTGAAAAGAGATTTAAAAGCATGTGATAAGAGGCAGCCCTCAAAGGGTTAGACATTAGCATATGAGTCTACCTATGTTTAGTTTAAATTAAGAATACCAAGAGAAAAAAAGCAAATTTGATGATAAAAGTAAATTGGAAAGTTGATTAAAATTATAAGTCCTATCTGAATAATGAAAGTTTAATTTATACTAGACTGTCCCTTTAATATAGTTTCCCTGTCCACAGGCTGGAGGAGAAACACATTCTAGTACTTTGCTGCATCCCATATTCCCAGTAATCCTTTACTCTATTCGGTTACGTTTGTCAAAGGCAATGCTGATCTTGTATTCTTTTATTAGATTAATGACTCATTTAAAAATATATATTATTTATTAATATTATGTGTTATACCCTGTAGGGACTTTGCCATGGTCTGAGAAAAGAAGCGTGGAAATTTCTGTTGGGTTATTTTCCTTGGGATAGCACAAGGGAAGAAAGAGCTAATCGGCAAAAAAGGAAAACGTAAGTAGTTTATGAATAAGAAAACCAAAAAGTATGTGTAGTATTTATTTTATGTATCATAGAATTGACAAAAAGATGTATTATAACAATGTGTCCTTTGAATATATTCCAGAGCATAAGCAATTTTGTTTAAACTTGTTTAATTGAAATTGTAAAATCTGTATTGCTGCAATAAAATTTAAATCTTTTTTTTTTTACCTCAAATTTTCATTTCAGTGGTACTGAAAAATGTGATAGATAATTATATCTACATTTTAAAATAAGTTCTGATGAAAAAGATGAGTGATAAAACACCCATTGTGAGTATAGCGACACACAATAGATCATTATATAGCAAATATGGATTTTTTTTAACAGAAAATCTCAGCAGTGTTTCCATTAGAGCAGGGTATGTTGGGTAAGGATATGAAAATTAACTTAACTATGTCTCACCATTTAGATTCCCGTATGTGTTTTAAACACAGAGTTGCTTATGCCAGTATTCTGTTCTTATTGACTTTTAACACATTTCACTAGAGTTTCTATTTTCCAAATAGTAACAATATGGACAATTTTTTTTCCCTTCCGCATGTTTTTTTTTTAAAAAGGATGCCTATCTTCCAGTTCCTAAACAATTTCCAGTTCCTAAGATTTACTCTTCGAGATTAACTTTTTCAGTTTTGGATTCTTCCATTTGGTCTATCTTCAGCTCCCTGAAATTGTATAAAATGTTCTGGGAACTATCTTGGATGTAATGAGAGCGCAAGTATTTCAGTGGCTTTATTCTTGGATGGTATAATGGTTCAGGTTCCTTCTTTACCACTCATGATAGTCTCTGCCTATGCAACTTTATTGGTTCTCTTAGGTTCAAAATTACAGTAAATTTGCTCACAGATTTCTAACCATCTATAGCTCAGTGTAAGAATATGTTAGGTCTGATGATTGTAACATCAGATGCTCTTTTCTCTTGTAAGGTGTATCCAGTCCACGGATCATCCATTACTTGTGGGATATTCTCATTCCCAACAGGAAGTTGCAAGAGGACACCCACAGCAGAGCTGTAATATAGCTCCTCCCCTAACTGTCATACCCAGTCATTATCTTACAACTCTCAACAAGCAAGGACGTTGTAGGAGAAAGTGGTTAAATATAGCTAGTTTATTTTCTTCAATCAAAAGTTTGTTATTTTTAAATAGTACCGGAGTTGTGCTATTTTATCTCAGGCAGTAAATAGAAGAAGAATCTGCCTGAGGTTTATATGATTTTAGCAGGTTGTAACTAAGATCCATTGCTGTTCTCACATATGTCTGAGGGGATTACACAGATGAGGTAACTTCAGCGAGAGAATGGCGTGCAGTTTATTCTGCTATCAGGTATGTGCAGTTATAATTTTTTCTAGAGATGGAAAACACTAGAAAATGCTGCTGATACCGGATTAATGTAAGTTAAGCCTGAATACAGTGATTTAATAACGACTGGTATCATGCTTACTCCCAGGGGTAATACCCTTATGATATTTACAATATAAAACGTTTGCTGGCATGTTTAATCGTTTTTATATATGCTTTGGTGATAAAACTTTATTGGGGCCTAGTTTTTTCCACATGGCTGGCTTAAATTTTGACTAGAAACAGTTTACTGAGGCTTTCCACTGTTGTAGTATAGAAATTACAGTTGGTGCAGTTAAAATTACAAACTGTGACATCCAGCTTCCCTCAAAGGCCCTCTGAATGCTATAGGACATCTCTAAAGGTCCCAAAGGCTTTCCAAAGTCGTTTATTGGGGAAGGTAGGGCCACAGCTTGCTGTGGCAGTTGGTTGTGACTGTTAAAAAACGTCTATTTCGTTTTTTTGATCCGTTTTTTGAACTAAGGGGTTAATCATCCATTTGCAAGTGGGTGCAATGCTCTGTTAGCCTATTATACACACTGTAAAAAATTTGTTTGATTTACTGCATTTTTTCACTGTTTTTCAAATTCTGACAAAATTTGTTTCTCTTAAAGGCACAGTACCGTTTTTTATATTTGCTTGTTAACTTGATTTAAAGTGTTTTCCAAGCTTGCTAGTCTCATTGCTAGTCTGTATAAACATGTCTGACATAGAAGAAACTCCTTGTTTATTATGTTTAAAAGCCATGGTGGAACCCACTCTTAGAATGTGTACTGATTTCATTTTATGCAATAAAGATCATTTTCTGTCTTTAAAAAATTTATCACCAGAGGAATCTGACGAGGGGGAAGTTATGCCAACTAACTTTCCCCACGTGTCAGACCCTTTGACTCCCGCTTAAGGGACTCACGCTCAAATGGCGCCAAGTACATCTAGGGCGCCCATAGCGTTTACTTTACAAGACATGGCGGCAGTCATGGATAATACACTGTCAGCGGTATTAGCCAGACTACCTGAACTTAGAGGTAAGCGAGATAGCTCTGGGGTGAGACAAAATGCAGAGCATACTGACGCTTTGAAGCTCTCTTTCCTCAGCTTCTGCATATTGTGAGGCAGTATCAGACATGGTTCTTAGTCAGTGGGTGATGTTAATGACTCAGGAAAGATACCTGATTCTAATATTTCTACATTTAAATTTAAGCTTGAACACCTCCGCGTGTTGCTTAGGGAGGTTTTAGCTGCTCTGAATGACTGTGATACCATTGCAGTGCCAGAGAAATTGTGTAGACTGGATAAATACTTTGCAGTGCCGGTGTGTACTGATGTTTTTCCAAATACCTAAAAGGTTTACAGAAATTATTAATAAGGAATGGGATAGACCAGGTGTGCCGTTCTCTTCCCCTCCTATTTTTAGAAAAATGTTTCCAATAGACGCCACCACACGGGACTTATGGCAGACAGTCCCTAAGGTGGAGGGAGCAGTTTCTACTCTAGTAAAGCGTACTACTATCCCTGTCGAGGACAGTTGTGCTTTTTTTTTTAGATCCAATGGATAAAAAATTAGAGGTTACCTTAAGAAAATATTTATTCAACAAGGTTTTATCCTACAGCCCCTTGCATGCATTGCCCCTGTCACTGCTGCTGCGGTGTACTGGTTTGAGTCTCTGGAAGAGGCTTTACAGGTAGCGACTCCATTGGATGACATACTTGGCAAACTTAGAGCACTTAAGCTAGCCAATTCTTTTATTCTGATGCCATTGTTCATTTGACTAAACTAACCGCTAAGAATTCTGGTTTTGCTATACAGGCGCGCAGAGCACTATGGCTTAGATCATGGTCAGCTGACGTGACTTCAAAATCTAAGCTACTTAACATTCCCTTCAAGGGGCAGACCCTATTCGGGCTTGGTTTGAAGGAGATTGTTGCTGATATCACTGGAGAAACAGGTCATGCCCTTCCTCAGGATAGGTCCAAATCTAGGGCCAAACAGTCTAATTTTCGTGCCTTTCGAAACTTCAAGGCAGGTGCGGCATCAACTTCCTCTAATGCTAAACAAGAGGGAACTTTTTTGTCAATCCAAGACGGTCTGGAGACCAATCTAGACCTGGAAAAAAGGTAAGCAGGCCAAAAAGCCTGCTGCTGCCTCTAAGACAGCATGAAGGAACGGCCCCCTATCCGGTAACGGATCTAGTAGGGGGCAGACTTTCACTCTTCGCCCAGGCGTGGGCAAGAGATGGGAAATTATATCCCAGGGCTATCTCCTGGACTTCAAAGCTTCCCCCCCAAAAGGTAGATTTCACCTTTCACAATTATCTGCAAACCAGATAAAGAGAGAGGCATTCTTACACTGTGTACGAGACCTCCTAGTTATGGGAGTGATCCATCCAGTTCCAAAGGAGGAACAGGGACAGGGTTTTTACTCAAATCTGTTTGTGGTTCCCAAAAAAGAGGGAACCTTCAGACCAATTTTGGATCTAAAGATCTTAAACAAATTCCTCAAAGTTCCATCATTCAAGATGGAAACTATTCGTACCATCCTACCACTGATCCAGGAGGGTCAATATATGACTACAGTGGATCTAAAGGATGCTTATCTTCACATTCTGATACACAAAGATCATCATCGGTTTCTCAGGTTTGCCTTTCTAGACAGGCATTACCAGTTTGTAGCTCTTCCCTTTGGATTAGCTACAGCCCCAAGAATCTTTACAAAGGTTCTAGGGTCACTTCTGGCGGTCCTAAGGCCGCGGGGCATAGCCCCTTATTTAGACGACATCCTGATACAGGCGTCAAACTTCCAAATTGCCAAGTCTCATACGGATGTAGTACTGGCATTTCTGAGGTCGCATGGGTGGAAAGTGAACGTGGAAAAGAGTGGAAAAGAGTTCTCTATCCCCACTCACAAGAGTTTTCTTCCTAGGGACTCTGATAGACTCTGTAGAAATGAAAATTTACCTGACGAAGTCCAGGTTATCAAAGCTTCTAAATTCCTGCCGGGTTCTTCATTCCATTCCGCGCCCTTCGGGGCTCAGTGTATGGAAGTAATCGGCTTAATGGTAGCGGCAATGGACATACAGGGAGTGCAGAATTATTAGGCAAATGAGTATTTTGACCACATCATCCTCTTTATGCATGTTGTCTTACTCAAAGCTGTATAGGCTCGAAAGCCTACTACCAATTAAGCATATTAGGTGATGTGCATCTCTGTAATGAGAAGGGGTGTGGTCTAATGACATCAACACCCTATATCAGGTGTGCATAATTATTAGGCAACTTCCTTTCCTTTGGCAAAATGGGTCAAAAGAAGGACTTGACAGGCTCAGAAAAGTAAAAAATAGTGAGATATCTTGCAAAGGGATGCAGCACTCTTAAAATTGCAAAGCTTCTGAAGCGTGATCATCGAACAATCAAGCGTTTCATTCAAAATAGTCAACAGGGTCGCAAGAAGCGTGTGGAAAAACCAAGGCGCAAAATAACTGCCCATGAACTGAGAAAAGTCAAGCGTGCAGCTGCCAAGATGCCACTTGCCACCAGTTTGGCCATATTTCAGAGCTGCAACATCACTGGAGTGCCCAAAAGCACAAGGTGTGCAAAACTCAGAGACATGGCCAAGGTAAGAAAGGCTGAAAGACGACCACCACTGAACAAGACACACAAGCTGAAACGTCAAGACTGGGCCAAGAAATATCTCAAGACTGATTTTTCTAAGGTTTTATGGACTGATGAAATGAGAGTAAGTCTTGATGGGCCGGATGGATGGGCCCGTGGCTGGATTGGTAAAGGGCAGAGAGCTCCAGTCCGACTCAGAAACCAGCAAGGTGGAGGTGGAGTACTGGTTTGGGCTGGTATCATCAAAGATGAGCTTGTGGGGCCTTTTCGGGTTGAGGATGGAGTCAAGCTCAACTCCCAGTCCTACTGCCAGTTTCTGGAAGACACCTTCTTCAAGCAGTGGTACAGGAAGAAGTCTGCATCCTTCAAGAAAAACATGATTTTCATGCAGGACAATGCTCCATCACACGCGTCCAAGTACTCCACAGCGTGGCTGGCAAGAAAGGGTATAAAAGAAGAAAATCTAATGACATGGCCTCTTTGTTCACCTGATCTGAACCCCATTGAGAACCTGTGGTCCATCATCAAATGTGAGATTTACAAGGAGGGAAAACAGTACACCTCTCTGAACAGTGTCTGGGAGGCTGTGGTTGCTGCTGCACGCAATGTTGATGGTGAACAGATCAAAACACTGACAGAATCCATGGATGGCAGGCTTTTGAGTGTCCTTGCAAAGAAAAGTGGCTATATTGGTCACTGATTTGTTTTTGTTTTGTTTTTGAATGTCAGAAATGTATATTTGTGAATGTTGAGATGTTATATTGGTTTCACTGGTAAAAATAAATAATTGAAATGGGTATATATTTGTTTTTTGTTAAGTTGCCTAATAATTATGCACAGTAATAGTCACCTGCACACACAGATATCCCCCTAAAATAGCTATAACTAAAAACAAACTAAAAACTACTTCCAAAACTATTCAACTTTGATATTAATGAGTTTTTTGGGTTCATTGAGAACATGGTTGTTGTTCAATAATAAAATTAATCCTCAAAAATACAACTTGTCTAATAATTCTGCACTCCCTGTAGTGCTGTTTGCACGCTTACATCTCAGACCGCTGCAACTATGCATGCTCAGTCAGTGGAACGGGGATTACACAGATTTGTCCCCTCAACTGAATCTGGACCAAGAGACCAGGGATTCTCTTCTCTGGTGGCTATCTTGGGTCCATCTGTCCAAAGGTATGACCTTTCGCAGGCCAGATTGGACAATTGTAACAACAGATGCCAGCCTTCTAGGTTGGGGTGCAGTCTGGAATTCCCTGAAGGCTAAGGGATCATGGACTCAGGAGGAGTCTCTCCTTCCAATAAATATTCTGTAACTTAGAGTGATATTCAATGCTCTTCAGGCTTGGCCTCAGTTAGCAACTCTGAGGTACATCAGATTTCAGTCGGACAACATCACGACTGTGGCTTACATCAACCATCAAGGGGGAACAAGAAGTTCCCTAGCGATGTTAGAAGTTTCAAAAATAATTAGCTGGGCAGAGATTCACTCTTGCCACCTATCAGCTATCCATATCCCAGGTGTAGAGAACTGGGAGGCGTATTTTCTACGTCATCAGACTTTTCATCCGGGAGAGTGGGAACTCCATCCGGAAGTTTTTGCACAACTTATTCATCGTTGGGGCAAACCAGAACTGGATCTCATGGCGTCTCGCCAGAACGCCAAGCTTCCATGTTACGGATCCAGGTCCAGGGATCCCAAGGCGACACTGATAGATGCTCTAGCAGCGCCCTGGTCTTTCACCCTTGCTTATGTGTTTCCACCGTTTCCTCTGCTCCCTCGACTGATTGCCAAGATCAAGCAGGAGAGAGCATCTGTGATTCTGATAGCACCTGCGTGGCCACACAGGACCTGGTATGCAGATCTAGTGGACATGTCATCCTTTCCACCATTGCCTCTGCCTCTGAGACAGGACCTTCTACTTCAGGGTCCTTTCAACCATCCAAATCTAATTTCTCTGAGGCTTACTGCCTGGAGATTGAACGCTTGATTTTATCAAAGCGTGGCTTCTCCGAGTCAGTTATTGATACCTTAATACAGGCACGAAAGCCTGTCACCAGGAAAATTTTACATAAGATATGGCGTAAATATCTTTATTGGTGTGAATCCAAGGGTTACTCATGGAGTAAGGTCAGGATTCCCAGGATATTATCTTTTCTCCAAGAAGGTTTGGAAAAAGGATTGTCAGCTAGTTCCTTAAAGGGACAGATTTCTGCTCTGTCTATTCTTTTGCACAAGCGTCTGGCAGATGTTCCAGACGTTCAGGCATTTTGTCAGGCTTTAGTTAGAATCAAGCCTGTGTTTAAACCTGTTGCTCCACCATGGAGCTTAAATTTGGTTCTTAAAGGGACATTATACACTCATTTTTTCTTTGCATAAATGTTTTGTAGATAATCTATTTATATAGCCCATAAAGTTTTTTTTTTAAATTAATGTATAGTTTTGCTTATTTTTAAATAACATTGCTCTGATTTTCAGACTCCTAACCAAGCCCCAAAGTTTTATGTGAATACGCTCGACTACCTACTCCAGCTTGCTCCTGTTTGTGTAAAGGGTCTTTTCATATGCAAAAGAAGGGGGAGGGGGGGAGTGTCTTATTTGCCACTTGCAGTGGGCTTTCCAGCTACCTTTTCAACAGAGCCAAACTGACAGCTTCTAAGTAAGTTTTTAAACAGTTTTATACTGGATTTTTATATCAGTATCTGTGCATATTATTCTTTATAGTAGTGTCTATTACATGCAGTTATATGAAAATGAGTGTATACTGTCCCTTTAAGGTTCTTCAAGGAGTTCCGTTTGAACCGCTTCATTCCATAGATATCAAACTTTTATCTTGGAAAGTTCTTTTTTTGGTAGCTATTTCCTCGGCTCGTAGAGTCTCTGAGCTATCTGCCTTATAATGTGATTCTCCTTATCTGATTTTTCATACGGATAAGGTAGTCCTGCGTACCATACCTGAGTTCTTACCTAAGGTGGTATCTAACAAGAATATCAATCAAGAGATTGTTGTTCCATCCTTGTGTCCTAATCCTTCTTCAAAGAAGGAAGGTCTATTACACAATCTGGACGTGGTCCGTGCTTTAAAGTTTTACTTACAAGCTACTAAAGATTTTCATCAAACATCTGCTTTGTTTGTTGTCTACTCTTGACAGAGGAGAGGTCAAAAGGCTTCGGCAACCTCTCTTTCTTTTTGGCTAAGAAGCATAATCCGCTTAGCATATGAGACTGCTGGACAGCAGCCTCCTGAAAGGATTACAGCTCATTCCACTAGAGCTGTGGCTTCCACTTGGGCCTTTAAAAATGAGGCTTCTGTTGAACAGATTTGCAAGGCGGCGACTTGGTCTTCGCTTCATACTTTCTCTTGTTAAGTGTATCCAGTCCACGGATCATCCATTACTTGTGGGATATATTCCCTTCCCAACAGGAAGTTGCAAGAGGATCAACCACAGCAGAGCTGCTATATAGCTCCTCCCCTCACATATCATATCCAGTCATTCTCTTGCAACCCTCAACATAGATGGAGGTCGTGAGAGAACTGTGGTGTTTTATACTTAATTCTTCAATCAAAAGTTTGTTATTTTTAAATGGCACCGGAGTGTGCTGTTTTTTCTCAGGCAGTATTTGGAAGAAGAATCTGCCTGCTTTTTCTATGATCTTAGCAGAAGTAACTAAGATCCACTGGCTGTTCTCACACATTCTGAGGAGTGGGGTAACTTCAGAAAGGGAATGGCATGCGGGGTCTCCTGCGACTAAGGTATGTGCAGTAAAATATTTTTCTAAGGAATGGAATTGACTAAGAAAATGCTGCTGATACCGAAGTAATGTAAGTAAAGCCTTAAATGCAGGGAAAGCGACTGGTATCAGGCTTATTAATGTATGTGCAGTAAAATAATTTTCTAAGGAATGGAATTTGACTAAGAAAATGCTGCTAATACTGAAGTAATGTAGTAAAGCCATAAATGCAGTGGAAGCGACTGGTATCAGGCTTATCAATAGAGATACATACTCTTTAAAAAAGAATGTTTAAAACGTTCGCTGGCATGTTTAATCGTTTTTTGAGGTACATTGGTGATAAAACTTATTGGGGCATAGTTTTTTCCACATGGCTGACTTATTTCTGCATAGAAACAGTTAACTGAGGCTTCCCACTGTTGTAATAATGAGTGGGAGGGTCCTATTTTAGCGCTTTTTTGCGCAGTAAAAATTCAGACTCAATCTTCCTGCTTCTTCCTGCATGATCCAGGACGTCTCTTGAGAGCTCAAGGGACTTCAAAAGTCATTTTGAGGGAGGTAATCAGTCACAGCAGACCTGTGACAGTGTGTTTGACTGTGTTAAAAACGTCTTTTGCATAATCTGGACGTAGTCCGTGCCCTGAAGTTCTATTTACAGGCAACTAAAGATTTTCGTCAAACTTCTTCCCTGTTTGTCGTTTACTCTGGACAGAGGAGAGGTCAAAAAGCTTTGGCAACCTCTCTCTCCTTTTGGCTTCGTAGCATAATACGCTTAGCCTATGAGACTGCTGGACGGCAGCCCCCTGAAAGAATTACAGCTCATTCTACTAGAGCTGTGGCTTCCACCTGGGCCTTTAAGAATGAGGCCTCTGTTGAACAGATTTGCAAGGCTGCGACTTGGTCTTCGCTTCACACCTTTTCAAAATTTTACAAATTTGACACTTTTGCTTCTTCGGAGGCTGTTTTTGGGAGAAAGGTTCTACAGGCAGTGGTTCCTTCCGTTTAAGTTCCTGCCTTGTCCCTCCCATCATCCGTGTACTTTATCTTTGGTATTGGTATCCCACAAGTAATGGATGATCCGTGGACTGGATACACTTAACAAGAGAAAACATAATTTATGCTTACCTGATAAATTTATTTCTCTTGTAGTGTATCCAGTCCACGGCCCGCCCTGTCTTTTTAAGGCAGATCTAAATTTTAATTAAAACTCCAGTCACCACTGCACCCTATGGTTTCTCCTTTCTTGTTTTTGTTTCGGTCGAATGACTGGATATGACATGTGAGGGGAGGAGCTATATAGCAGCTCTGCTGTGGGTGATCCTCTTGCAACTTCCTGTTGGGAAGGGAATATATCCCACAAGTAATGGATGATCCGTGGACTGGATACACTACAAGAGAAATAAATTTATCAGGTAAGCATAAATGATGTTTTTTCAAAATTTTTCAAATTTGATACTTTTGCTTCTTCGGAGGCTATATTTGGGAGAAAGGTTTTACAGGCAGTGGTTCCTTCCATTTAAGTACCTGCCTTGTCCCTCCCTTCATCCGTGTACTTTAGCTTTGGTATTGGTATCCCACAAGTAATCGATGATCCGTGGACTGGATACACCTTACAAGAGAAACACAATTTATGCTTACCTGATAAATTTATTTCTTTTGTGGTGTATCCAGTCCACGTCCCGCCCTGTCATTTTAAGGCAGGTAATTTTTAATTTTAAACTACAGTAACCACTGCACCCTATGGTTCCTCCTTTCTCGGCTTGTTTTCGGTCGAATGACTGGCTATGACAGTTAAGGGAGGAGCTATATTACAGCTCTGCTGTGGGTGTCCTCTTGCAACTTCCTGTTAGGAATGAGAATATCCCACAAGTAATGGATGATCCGTGGACTGGAAACACCACAAGAGAAATAAATTTATCAGGTAAGCATAAATTGTGTTTCTTGTGCTTGTTTTCTTATGAGTCCTTGTTACTTTCGCATGCTACAACAACGGTGCAAGAATTACTCTCATCCATCTCATTTGAACATAATGTCTACAGATTATAATCTTGTTCCAGCTACTTGCTTATGGATTTAGAAATTGACAGTTCAGACCAATGCGAGACCCAGAGTCCCTGGGGAGTATCATTTAAAGAGAAGACATAAAATACTCTTCACAGCAACTAAATGATACAGAAACACAGGAATACATTATGTGCACAGCATTTTCCTAACAGGACCTTAAGTCCCCCCAGGCATCATGGGGTCTCGTCCCTAGCCTCCCCTGAGGGACTCTAGTATTTCCTACTGCAATCGATACCTGCACTCGATGGGCTCTCTACTGGATACTGCCTCAACTGCATTGACATAGATGATATGCCTGATAAGCCAGTGTGTTGTGTAAAATAAGTGCCTTTACACAGCACAGACACAATCCAGAGGGTATTTGTAATTACTCTGACACAGGTACAGCATAGCCATTGGACCCTTTTTAGCCCTCTGGCAGCTTTTGGGATAATTTTTTGAGCACTTACAACATTCTGTGTATGCCCCTTTAAGAGAACTGTTAATAGCATAGTGTATCATGGGGTTCTATAGTGCAGGCTCCTGTTAGGCTGGGGAACGTGTTTTAACATGGTTTATAGGATTATTATGCTTGGTGTACTTTATTTCTTTTACAAGATATGACAAGTCCACAGATTTCATCCTTACTTATGGGATTACGCCTCCTGGTCAGCAGGAAGTGGCAAAGAGCACCACAGCAGAGCTATATATATATAGCTCCTCCCTTCCCTCCCACTCCAGTCATTCTCTTTGCCTGTGTTAGTGATAGGAAGAGGTAAAGTGAGGTGTTAGTTTAGATTCTTTAATCAAGAAGTTTTTTATTTTAAAATGGTGCCAGTGAGTACTATTTTTCTCAGGGAGAACTCGCCAGTCAATTAATTCCCAAGAGGAGTGGAGACATCTCATTTTCTGCCCTGATGTTGATGATCTTAGCAAACATTACCTAAGATCCTGCTGGTTTCCACAGAGCTGTTGAAGGTAGTGTAAATAAATATCTTCAGTGTGGAGAACCGTATCATGCTACAAGCAGCATTGAGGTATGTTCAGTCATTTATTTCTGGGGAGACTAGATACATCAGAACAGGCTGACATTATTCCCTATCTGGGGAGGGGTAATCAGTTTGCGCTATATGAATGGAAATGGTGTACCTGGAATTCCCTTTTATCTTGATTACTTATCAGTGTGTTTGGTGTTTCACTTCTGCATATACTGTGTGGGCTGACGCTGGGAGATGCGGTTTTCTGCCTAAGGGGATGTCGTTATTATATCACTATAATTGGCTTTAGAGAGAGCAATTTTCATTGATGTTGCGCTTTATTATTAAAGTGTGTGTATAGAGGGGCACATGGAGTTTTTAACAGTATAAGTTGGGAAACCGACATGTTGTTTTTCTTCCCATGCGGGTCTCAGTATGGCTCGAGTTACGCCCACGGTGGGCGGGGTTTTTATCCGGATCGGCAGCAAGGTCCTGGGCTCCGGTGGGGCCTAAGTTGTTTTGTACACGAAGGGGTACAGAGAGACTTGGGAGCACTACTCAAGCAGGATGAGTGTGATCTGGGGGCAGGTAGGCGCAGCAGCAGAGCTGTGGCAAGGTGCAGAGGCCTGGAGTGTCATAAAAATTGATCAAAATTGATATATAACATAACAAACAAGCTGAGCAATATTGTTAAGTTAATTTGGGCACATAAGGTTTTTTTTTTTATTGCTGCAAACGTTGTTTTGACTGATAACAGAAAAATTGTTGCGCTTTTATTATTTAAAGGCGCAGTACACTTTTTAGTTCAAATTTTTTGAGTATATGATTTGACTTCAGGGTTCAATATATCAAGTAAAGAACGAATATTATTGCTAATCTGTTTAACATGTCTGAACTACAGGAAAGTACATGTTCTATGTGTTTAGATGCCAATGTGGAACCCCCTCTTACTTTTTGTCCCTCATGTTCTGAAAGGGCCTTACAATGTCACAACCTTTAACGCCCACCCAAGCAACGCTGTGTTCTTCAACCGCGTCAACTTCATTTACTCTGCAGGATATGGCTGCAGTTTTGTCATCTACCCTTACAGAGGTTTTATCTAAGTTGCCAGTTTTGCAGGGCAAACGCAGAAGGACAGAGGCTACTCTGATTCCTGCGACTTCTGATGTTTTGATGGCTATTTCCGATGTACCCTCACAGGGATCTGAATTGAGGGTAAGGGAACTTCTGTCAGAGGGGGAACTTTCCGACTCGAGAAGTGTGTTACCTCAGACAAACTCAGACGTAATGTCCTTCAGATTTAAGCTCGAACACCTCCACCTGTTACTTCGGGAGGTTTTAGCGACTCTGCATGACTGTGACTCTATTGTGGTTCCACCAGAGAAATTGTGTAAGATGGACAAATATTTAGAGGTGCCTGCTTACTCTGATGTTTTTCCGGTTCCTAAAATAATCTCGGAAATTATTACGCAGGAATGGGAAAGACCGGGTATCCCGTTCTCACCTTCTCCTAATTTTAAGAAAATGTATCCCATAGCTGACACTGTCCGGGACTCTTGGCAAACAGTCCCTAAGGTGGAGGGAGCTATATCTACCCTGGCTAAGCGTACTACTATTCATATTGAGGACAGTTGTGCTTTCAAAGACCCTATGGATATCTTCTAAAAAAGTTTTCTCTTGTTAAGTGTAGTCAGTCCACGGGTCATCCATTACTTATGGAATATATCTCTTCCTAACAGGAAGCTGCAAGAGAATCGCCCAAGCAGAGCTGCTATATAGCTCCTCCCCTCACATGTCATATTCAGTCATTCTCTTGCAGCCTAACTAAAGATAGGTCGCTGTGAGAGGTCTGTGGTGTTTTTTAACTTAGTTTATTTCTTCAATCAAAAGTTTGTTATTTTAAATGGCACCGGAGTGTGCTGTTTGTTCTCAGGCAGCATTAGAAGAAGAATCTGCCTGCGTTTTCTATGATCTTAGCAGACGTAACTAAGATCCACTGGCTGTTCTCATCTGAGGAGTGAGGTAACTTCAGAAAAGGGGAATAGCATGCAGGGCCCCCCTGCAAAAGAGGTATGTGCAGTAAATTATTTTTCTGAGGAATGGAATTGACTGAGAAAATACTGCTGATACCAATGTAACGTAAGTTCAGCCTTAAATGCAGTGATAGCGACTGGTATTAGGCTGATGAGTGTGTGTACACTGAATGTATTTTTCTAAGGAATGGAATTGACTCTGAAAATACTGTTAATACTGAAATAATGTATGAGCCTTAACTGCAGTAAAAACGACTGGTAGCAGGCTTATTAATAACACTTCATAACTTTAAAATGTATGTTTAAAACGTTTACTGGCATGTTAATCGTTTTTTGTGAGGTACTTGGTGATAAAACTTATTGGGGCATGATTTTTACCACATGGCCATCTTTGTTTTCTGCATAGAAACAGTTATCTGAGCTTCCCCACTGTTGTAATATGAGTGGGAGGGGCCTATTTTAGCGCTTTTTTTTGCACAGTAAAAATTCAGTCACAATCTGTCTACTTCATCCTCCATGATCCAGATCGTCTCTAGAGAGCTCAGGGGTCTTCAAAATTCATTTTGAGGGAGGTAATCAGTCACAGCAGACCTGTGACAGTATGTTTTGACTGTGATAAAAACGTTAATTATTAAATTGTTATCCGTTTTTGGGTATTAAGGGGTTAATCATCCATTTGCTGGTGGGTGCAATCCTTTGCTAACTTAATACATTTACTGTGAAACATTGGTTGCTATAACTATTTTGGTTCATTGTTATTTCAACTGTGACAGTTTTTTGTGCTTCTTAAAGGCACAGTAGCGTTTTTTATATTGCTTGTAAATTTATTTAGAAAAGTATTTCCAAGCTTGCTAGTCTCATTGCTAGTCTGTTTAAACATGTCTGACACAGATGAATCTCTTTGTTCACTATGTTTAAAGGCCAATGTGGAACCCAATAGAAATTTGTGTACTAATTGCATTGATGTTACTTTAAATAAAAGTCAATCTTTACATGTAAAGAAATTATCACCAGACAACGAGGGGGAAGTTATGCCGACTAACTCTCCTCACGTGTCAGTACCTTCGCCTCCCGCTCAGGAGGTGCGTGATTTTGTGGCGCCAAGTACATCAGGGAGGCCCTTACAAATCACTTTGCAAGACATGGCTACTGTTATGACAGAAGTATTATCTAAATTGCCAGAATTAAGAGGCAAGCGCGATAGCTCTGGGTTAAGGACAGAGCGCGCGGATGAGGTGAGAGCCATGTCAGATACTGCGTCACAGTTTTCAGAACGTGAAGACGGAGAGCTTCATTCTGTGGGTGACGGATCTGATCCAGGGAGACTGGATTCAGAGATTTCTAATTTTAAATTTAAGCTTGAGAACCTCCGCATATTGCTAGGGGAGGTATTAGCGGCTCTGAATGATTGTAACACGGTTGCAATTCCAGAAAAATTATGTAGGTTGGATAGATACTATGCGGTACCGGTGTGTACTGACGTGTTTCCTATACCTAAAAGGCTTACAGAGATTATTAGCAAGGAGTGGGATAGACCTGGTGTGCCTTTTTCCCCTCCTCCCATATTTAGGAAAATGTTTCCTGTAGACGCCACCACACGAGACTTATGGCAGACGGTCCCTAAGGTGGAGGGAGCAGTTTCTACTTTAGCTAAGCGTACCACTATCCCGGTGGAGGATAGTTGTGCCTTTTCAGATCCAATGGATAAGAAATTAGAGGGTTACCTTAAGAAAATGTTTGTTCAACAAGGTTTTATCTTACAGCCCCTTGCATGCATTGCGCCTGTCACTGCTGCGGTGGCATTCTGGTTTGAGTCTCTGGAAGAGGCCATTCGCACAGCTCCATTGGATGAAATTATGAATAAGCTTAAAGCACTTAAGCTAGCTAACGCATTTGTTTCTGATGCCGTCGTACATTTAACCAAACTTACGGCTAAGAACTCCGGATTCGCCATCCAAGCGCGCAGAGCGCTATGGCTTAAATCCTGGTCAGCTGACGTGACTTCTAAATCTAAATTGCTTAATATTTCTTTCAAAGGGCAGACCTTATTCGGGCCCGGCTTGAAAGAAATTATCGCTGACATTACCGGAGGTAAGGGCCATGCTCTACCTCAGGACAGGGCCAAATGAAAGGCCAAACAGTCTAATTTTCGTTTAACTGGGGATGGAGAGGGAAAGGAAGTGGGTTATAATTCTTAAATTCAAGGACTAAATCACTTTATATAATACTTATAGTCCCAGAATCCCAGAACCTTATGCAATAATATACATGGAAATGTACAAATATGTGTGCAGAGAGATTTGCAGCACAAAGAGAAAGACTGCAGGTTACTGGATTATATAATAATTCGACCCACTACAGATAAAGGTCAGACAAATAAAGGATAAGTATATATATGGCAAATCATCCAAACATGCTCATTTATACTAAATAACTTTATTGGTGAAAAATATTTAAAAGTCCGACTGGACTCATACACATGCACACACACACATATAATTAAAACTAGCTGGAACTCAGGTAATATAATTGGTATATCAAATAGCACTCAAAACTCAAAATTTATTAACTGACAAGGAATCTTGACTGTTATAGTATTTTAATATTGATCCCTGGTAGTATATGATGGGCTATAGACAGCAAGAAAAAATAACTGCTGAATTAGTTAGTCCTCCCTAAAGGCAAGTCTGCACAAAGAAAGATAGGCAAAACACTATATAATTCGATGTGCTGGGTATTAGTGCATTAATTAGCTGTCCCTGCACATCCTTAAATATCTTAGTGTTTTATTCCCAAACTAAGTGAAGGTTGCGCTATAATTATTATTCTCAGTATTGTTACTGGTAATAGTTAAGTTGTCAGTATATAGGGCCCATAGATATTAGGTATAAACCATAGATTCAGAGATAAAATATGGTGAGTGCCTCGTATTAGATCACCAGTATAGCAGTTGCTGTGTGTAACCTGCTGCTCGGGGTGAATATATTGAAATAGAATAACATAAATGGATATTATTTGCTACAAACTAACAAGCGTTGCCGCAAATGTATCCAGTGTATCAAATGGTCACTGAAAAAAATAGGGCATGAAATGTACAAAATTCCCCAGTATCCAGACAAAACGATCACTATTGATCATATAATTTTAACAAGTGCAATATTGGTTTACATAACATTAGAGTCAGAGATATATCTATATGGTAAAATGTCTAAATTCGTTAGCATAATGTTTATCAATCCACCAGTTTATATCTGAGTCACAAATGTAATTTTAGCACATTGCATAGTAGTGCTTTGTCAGCTAGTCTGAATGCTATGCAGTTAAACCGCTTTGATAACGTAAGCTTATAAATTTTGAAATCTGACCCCTACTATTAGCAGGAGAAATACCACAGAAATGCTTGGAAATATCCCATTGCAAACAACTAACAAAGTTTACTAGGAAATAAAGAAGGACTAAGCTACCAAAAGGTCTCTTCTATAGCGGAGACCTGATTACTTTTAACTGTCTATAGATATTCTGCCTATATTGAGAGTGCTAAGGCTGAGTCAGCAAATTAAAAAATAGAGGTTCAATAACCCCGTGTTCGTGCCCCTGACGCGCGTTTCACATTACGCTTCCTCAGAGGGGTACGCGCCGGCCGGACGGAGCGGGTTATGTTGGAATCAAAAACCCGCCTACGTATTCTGATTGGTTCACCAAGATGACGCTATGTGGCTTCTCATTGGTCAGTATTTGCAGTGTGACAAATGGAAGTTCGAAAAGCACATTACCTTAGAGAGCTGACAGATTCTCATTTGCGAGCTGGATTGTCAGAAAATTTTAAAGGGCAAGAGTTAGTGTGTCTGTCAAATACTTATAATCACGCATCGAGAGAGAAATAAAGTATTAAGTGCGCTTTATTATTTGCATCAAAGTGTGATACTTGTGATGTATATCTCTGTTTGTGATGAATTATATCAATAGAATACTGCTAGTCGTTTCATAGATATGGCATCTAAGTCATCTGTATCTGCTTAATTTTACACTATACTGTAGGATAGTTTATAAAACTTATTTATATGGATACTAAAATAGACAACAAATGATAATTCAAACAAAGTGAGATATTGATTATCTACTATTGGTTATCCAAGATTTTAAACAATATGTCACTGCTATATTGGTCAAACTAAAGGTTCAAAATTTGAAGAAGTTTGCTGTACTGTACTGTATTTTAAGTACCACATACAATAGACGCCCTGTGATTTAAAAAATTCCTCGAATATACAGGATAAATAAATCCACCATAAAATTAAAAGAACTGAATGGTGTAAATATAATATAGTATTGTGGAAAAATGTGAACAAAAAGCAAACATGAAAAATAAAGGGGATGTGATGCTCTCTAAAAGTAAAAAAGTGTGGGTGAACATTTATTAAATTCCACAAAGAGTGTATTAGGCCATATGTACAAATAACATGTAGAAATAAAGAATATTACTACACTGTGATAGAGTGAAAAATTAATTAATTGTGTAGAATAATGTTTAGTGAGGTGACTTATTAGATAGAGAATGAAAATTATATTAAATAAATATATGGTTTGTAAATACCAAAGTGTGATAGCATTATTAATCGCTCATGAAACTTAGTGAAGAGCTAGTGTATACATAAGTTGTGTTTTTATTAACTTATTCTGAAGATAGTGGATTTAGGGAAAATCTTTTTTTTTGGGAAAAAAACTTTTTATAGATAAACATTGTAATTGTTAAATTCGGGCCACACCCTTCCTCAGGACAGGGCCAAACCAAAGGCCAAACAGTCTAATTTTCGTGCCTTTCGTAACTTCAAGGCAGGAGCAGCATCAACTTCCTCCGCTCCAAAACAGGAAGGAGCTGTTGCTCGTTACAGGCAGGGCTGGAAAGTTAACCAGTCCTGGAACAAGGGCAAGCAGGCCAAGAAACCTGCTGCTGCCCCTAAGACAGCATGAAGAGCGGGCCCCCTATCCGGAAACGGATCTAGTGGGGGGCAGGCTTTCTCTCTTCGCCCAGGCTTGGGCAAGGGATGTCCAGGATCCCTGGGCGTTGGAGATCATATCTCAGGGATATCTCCTGGACTTCAAAACTTCTCCTCCACGAGGGAGATTTCATCTTTCAAGGTTATCAGCAAACCAAATAAAGAAAGAGGCGTTTCTACGCTGTGTACAAGACCTCTTACTAATGGGGGTGATCCACCCAGTTCCGCGGACGGAACACGGGCAAGGATTCTATTCAAATCTATTTGTGGTTCCCAAGAAAGAGGGAACCTTCAGACCAATCTTGGACTTAAAAATCCTAAACAAATTCCTAAGAGTTCCATCATTCAAAATGGAAACTATTCGAACCATCCTTCCCATGATCCAAGAGGGTCAGTACATGACCACAGTGGACTTAAAGGATGCCTACCTTCACATACCGATTCACAAGGATCATTATCGGTACCTAAGATTTGCTTTCCTAGACAGGCATTACCAGTTTGTAGCTCTTCCCTTCGGATTAGCTACGGCTCCAAGAATCTTTACAAAAGTTCTGGGCTCACTTCTGGCGGTACTAAGACCGCGAGGCATAGCGGTGACTCCGTACCTAGACGACATTCTGATACAAGCGTCAAGTTTTCAAACTGCCAAGTCTCATACAGAGATAGTTCTGGCATTTCTGAGGTCGCATGGGTGGAAGGTGAACGTGGAAAAGAGTTCTCTATCACCACTTACAAGGGTTCCCTTTCTAGGGACTCTTATAGATTCTGTAGAGATGAAAATTTACCTGACAGAGGCCAGGTTATCAAAACTAATAAATGCTTGCCGTGTCCTTCATTCCATTCCACACCCGTCAGTAGCTCAGTGCATGGAAGTAATCGGCTTAATGGTAGCGGCAATGGACATAGTACCATTTGCGCGCCTGCATCTCAGACCGCTGCAATTGTGCATGCTAAGTCAGTGGAACGGGGATTACTCAGATTTGTCCCCCCTGCTAAATCTGGATCAAGAGACCAGAGATTCTCTTCTCTGGTGGCTTTCTCGGCCACATCTGTCCAAGGGGATGACCTTTTGCAGGCCAGATTGGACGATTGTAACAACAGACGCCAGCCTTCTAGGCTGGGGCGCTGTTTAGAACTCCCTGAAGGCTCAGGGACTATGGACTCAGGAGGAGAAACTCATCCCAATAAATATTCTGGAATTAAGAGCAATATTCAATGCTCTCCTAGCTTGGCCTCAGTTAGCAACTCTGAGGTTCATCAGAATTCAGTCGGACAACATCACGACTGTGGCTTACATCAACCATCAAGGGGGAACCAGAAGTTCCCTAGCGATGTTGGAAGTCTCAAAGATAATTCGCTGGGCAGAGTCTCACTCTTGCCACCTGTCAGCGATTTACATCCCAGGCGTGGAGAACTGGGAGGCGGATTTTCTAAGTCGCCAGACTTTTCATCCGGGGGAGTGGGAACTTCATCCGGAGGTCTTTGCTCAACTGATTCATCGTTGGGGCAAACCAGATCTGGATCTCATGGCGTCTCGCCAGAACGCCAAGCTTCCTTGTTACGGATCCAGGTCCAGGGACCCGAGAGCGGTGCTGATAGATGCTCTGACAGCCCCTTGGGTCTTCAACATGGCTTATGTGTTTCCACCATTCCCGATGCTTCCTCGTTTGATTGCCAAGATCAAACAGGAGAGAGCTTCGGTGATTCTGATAGCGCCTGCGTGGCCACGCAGGACCTGGTATGCAGACCTAGTGGACATGTCGTCCTGTCCACCGTGGTCTCTGCCTCTGAGACGGGACCTTCTAATTCAGGGTCCTTTCAACCATCCCAATCTAATTTCTCTGAGGCTGACTGCATGGAGATTGAACGCTTGATTCTATCAAAGCGTGGCTTCTCGGAGTCGGTTATTGATACCTTAATACAGGCTAGGAAGCCTGTTACCAGAAAAATTTACCATAATATATGGCGTAAATATTTATATTGGTGCGAATCCAAGAGTTACTCATGGAGTAAGGTTAGGATTCCTAGGATATTGTCCTTTCTACAAGAGGGTTTAGAAAAGGGCTTATCTGCTAGTTCGTTAAAGGGACAGATTTCTGCTCTGTCTATTCTTCTACACAAACGTCTGGCTGAAGTTCCAGACGTTCAGGCTTTTTGTCAGGCTTTAGCTAAGATTAAGCCTGTGTTTAAGACTGTTGCTCCGCCGTGGAGCTTAAACTTAGTTCTTAACGTTCTTCAAGGCGTTCCATTTGAACCCCTTCATTCCATTGATATCAAGCTGTTATCCTGGAAGGTTCTGTTTTTGATGGCTATTTCCTCGGCTCGAAGAGTCTCTGAGTTATCTGCCTTACATTGTGATTCTCCTTATCTGATTTTTCATTCAGACAAGGTAGTTCTGCGTACAAAACCTGGGTTCTTACCTAAGGTAGTTACTAACAGGAATATCAATCAAGAGATTGTTGTTCCATCACTGTGTCCTAACCCTTCTTCAAAGAAGGAACGACTTTTACATAATCTGGACGTAGTCCGTGCCCTGAAGTTCTATTTGCAGGCAACTAAAGATTTTCGTCAAACTTCTTCCCTGTTTGTCGTTTACTCTGGACAGAGAAGAGGTCAAAAGGCTTCGGCTACCTCTCTCTCTTTTTGGCTTCGTAGCATAATACGTTTAGCCTATGAGACTGCTGGACAGCAGCCTCCTGAAAGGATTACAGCTCATTCTATAGAGCTGTGGCTTCCACCTGGGCTTTTAAAAATGAGGCCTCTGTTGAACAGATTTGCAAGGCTGCAACTTGGTCTTCACTTCACACTTTTTCAAAATTTTACAAATTTGACACTTTTGCTTCTTCTGAGGCTATTTTTGGGAGAAAGGTACTACAGGCAGTGGTTCCTTCTGTTTAATGTTCCTGCCTTGTCCCTCCCTTCATCCGTGTACTTTAGCTTTGGTATTGGTATTCCATAAGTAATGGATGACCCGTGGACTGACTACACTTAACAAGAGAAAACATAATTTATGCTTACCTGATAAATTTATTTCTCTTGTAGTGTATTCAGTCCACGGCCCGCCCTGTCTTTAAGGCAGATCTAAATTTTAATTAAACTCCAGTCACCACTGCACCCTATGGTTTCTCCTTTCTCGTCTGGTTTTGGTCGAATGACTGAATATGACATGTGAGGGGAGGAGCTATATAGCAGCTCTGCTTGGGTGATTCTCTTGCAGCTTCCTGTTAGTAAGAGATATATTCCATAAGTAATGGATGACCCGTGGACTGACTACACTACAAGAGAAATAAATTTATCAGGTAAGCATAAATTATGTTATTTATTCATCAGGGTTTTCCTTTACAACCGACGGCCTGCATTGTGCCAGTTACAACTGCAGCGGCCTTCTGGTTTGACGCCTTAGAAGAGTCTCTTAAGACTGAGACTCCGTTAGAGAAAATTTAGATAGAATTAAGGCTCTTAAGCTGGCTAATTCTTTTATTATGGATGCCGCCTTTCAGATTGCCAAATTGGCGGCTAAGAATGCCGGATTTGCCATTTTAGCGCGTAGAGCGTTATGGTTAAAGTCTTGGTCTGCTGATGTGTCATCTAAGTCAAAGCTTTTGGCTATTCCTTTCAAAGGAAAAACCCTATTCGGGACTGACTTGAAAGAAATAATTTCTGACATTACGGGAGGTAAGGGTCATCTCCTACCTCAGGATAAAGCAGCTAAACAGAGGGGTAAACAAAATAATTTTCGTTCCTTTCGGAATTTCAAAGGAGTCCCCGCTTCTTCTTCCGCTAAACAGGAAGGGAATTTTGCTCAAGCTAAATCCGTCTGGAGACCCAACCAGGCTTGGAACAAAGGTAAACAACCCAAGAAGCCTGCTGCTGCTCCCAAAACAGCATGAAGGGGCGGCCCCCGATCCGGGACCGGATCTTGAAGGGGGCAGACTTTCTTTCTTTACCCAGGTTTGGGTAAGAGATGTTCAGGAGCCCTGGACACTGGAAATCGTGTCCCAAGGGTATCAACTGGAATTCAAAGATTCTCTCCCAAGGGGGAGGTTTCTTCTTTCACGATTGTCTGTAGACCAGATAAAAAGAGAGGCGTTCTTACATTGTGTAAGAGACGTCTCTACTATGGGAGTTATTCGTCCCGCTCCAATACTGGAACAGGGGCAAGGGTTTTACTCAAATCTTTTCGTGGTTCCCAAAAAAGAGGGAACGTTCAGGCCCATTTTAGATCTCAAGAGTCCCATCCTTCAAGATGGAGACTATTTGAACAATGCTACCATTGATCCAGGAGGGTCAATATATGACTACCGTGGACTTGAAGGATGCATATCTTCATATTCCTATCCACAAGGATCATCACCAGTTCCTAAGGTTTTCCTTCCTGGACAAACATTTTCAGTTTGTGGCTCTTCCCTTCGGGTTGACCACAGCACCCGGGATGTTCACGAAGTTTCTAGGGTCCCTTCTGGCGGTTCTCTGGCCACAGGGTATTGCAGTGGCGCCTTATCTAGACGATATTCTGATCCAGGCGTCATCTTACCATCTGACAAAATCTCATACAGACATGGTTCTGTCCTTTCTGAGGACTCACGGGTGGAAGGTGAATCTAGAAAAGAGTTCACTAATTCCACAGACAAGGGTTCCCTTCTTGGTAACTAATAGATTCCATATCCATGAAAATTTTCTTGACAGAGGTCAGAAAGTTAAAGATTCTGAATACATGCCGAGCCCTTCAGTCCAATCCTCGGCCATCAGTGGCTCAGTGCATGGAGGTGATTGGATTGATGGTGGCGGCAATGGACATCATTCCGTTTGCTCGCTTTCATCTCAGACCACTACAACTGTGCATGCTCGGGTAGTGGAATGGAGATTATGCAAATTTATCTCCTCAGATAAGTCTGGATCAGGAGACAAGAGACTCTCTTCTTTGGTGGTTGTCGCCGGATCATCTGTCCCAAGGGACGTGCTTCAGCAGACCCTCTTGGGTGATAGTGAGAACGGACGCCAGTTTACTAGACTGGGGTGTGGTCTGGAATTCCCTGAAGGCTCAGGGGGTGTGGACTCGGTCGGAGGCTCTACTTCCAATCAATATTCTGGAATTGAGAGCAATATTCAATGTGCTTCAGGCTTGGCCTCAGTTGGCTTCGGCCAAATTTATCCGATTTCAGTCGGACAACATCACGACTGTGGCTTACATCAATCATCAGGGAGGAACGAGGAGTTCCTTAGCGATGACAGAAGTATCCAAGATAATTCGGTGGGCAGAGGCTCACTCTTGTTATCTGTCAGCAATCTACATCCCAGGAGTGGACAACTGGGAAGTGGACTTTTTAAGCAGACAGACGTTTCATCCGGGGGAGTGGGAACTCCATCCGGAGGTATTTGCCAACTGATTCTCAGATGGGGCAGACCGGAATTGGATCTGATGGCGTCTCGCCAGAATGCCAAGCTTCCGAGATATGGATCCAGGTCAAGGGATCCTCAGGCCGAACTGATAGATGCCTTGGCAGTGCCTTGGCCGTTCAACCTAGCTTATGTGTTTCCACCGTTTGCTCTCCTTCCCCGGGTGATTGCACAGATCAAACAGGAGAGGGCTTTGGTAATTCTAATCGCGCCTGCGTGGCCTCGCAGGACTTGGTATGCCGATCTGGTGGATATGTCCTCTCTGCCGCCGTGGAAGCTTCCATTGAGGCAGGACCTTCTCATTCAGGGACCCTTCCATCATCTGAATCTAGTTTCTCTGCAGCTGACTGCTTGGAGATTGAACGCTTAATTTTATCTAAGCGTGGGGTTCTGTGATTCGGTCATTGATACTTTGATTCAGGCACGTAAGCTTGTCACTAGAAAGATCTACCATAAGATATGGCATAAACATCTTTATTGGTGAGAATCCAAGGGCTACTTATGGAGTAGAGTTAGGATTCCCAGGATTTTATCCTTTCTCCAAGAAGGATTGGAGAAAAGGATATCGGCAAGTTCCTTAAAGGGACAGATCTCTGCTTTGTCAATTTTTTCTACACAAGCCTTTGGCAGATGTTCCAGACGTTCAATCTTTTTGTCAGGCTCTGACTAGAATCAAGTCTGTGTTTAGACCAATTTCTCCACCCTGGAGTTTGAATTTAGTTCTTAATGTTCTTCAAGGGGTTCCATTTGAACAAATGCATTCCATAGATATTAAGTTGTTATCTTGGAAGGTTTTATTTTTGGTTGCTATTTCTTCTGCTCGTAGAGTTTCTGAGCTTTCAGCGTTACAATGTGACTCTCCTTATCTTATTTTCCATTCTGATAAGGAGGTTTTACGTACCAAACCTGGTTTTCTTCATTGTTTAGTCCTAATGCTTCTTCTAAGAAGGAGCGTTTGTTGCATAACTTGGACGTGGTCCGTGCCCTGAAGTTTTACTTGCAGGCAACTAAAGAATTTAGTCAATCATCTTCTTTATTTATTGTTTTTTCTGGAAAACGTAGGGGCCAGAAAGCTACGGCTACCTCTCTTTCTTTTTGGCTGAAGAGTATCATCCGTCTGTCATATGAGACTGCTGGACAGCAGCCTCCTGAAAGAATTACGGCTCATTCCACTAGGGCTGTGGCATCTGTGCTTCTGTTGAACAGATTTGCAAGGCTGCAACTTGGTCATCTCTTCACACTTTTTCCAAATTTTCCAAATTTGATACTTTTGCTTCTTCTGAGGCTGGTTTTGGGAGAAAGGTTCTTCAAGCAGTAGTGCCTTCCATTTAGGTTCCTGTCTTGTCCCTCCCTTTCATCCGTGTCCAATAGCTTTGGTATTGTATCCCACAAGAAAGGATGAAATCCGTGGACTCGTCATATCTTGTAAAAGAAAAGGAAATTTATGCTTACCTGATAAATTTATTTATTTTACGATATGAAGAGTCCACGGCCCACCCTGTTATTTCTAAGACAGATATTTACTTATTTTTGTTCAACTTCAGTCACCTCTGTACCTTTGGCTTTTCCTTTCTCTTCCTAACTTCGGTCGAATGACTGGAGTGGGAGGGAAGGGAGGAGCTATATATACAGCTCTGCTGTGGTGCTCTTTGCCACTTCCTGCTGACTAGGAGGCGTAATCCCATAAGTAAGGATGAAATCCATGGACTCGTCATATCGTAAAAGAAATACATTTATCAGGTAAGCATAAATTTCCTTTTTACTTAAAAACATTCAAAACTGTTTTTTATTTTTTTTATTATTATTACAAGTCACCGGTTTTACTCCTGTCAGTAGCCCCGCCCCCTTTGTGTCCCCGGGGTTTTCTCTATCTGGAGCCTCTGTGACTAGATTTCACCTGCAACAGTTGGGCCTGATCTTTAACAGATTCTAATCTGATTTTTTTTGTGCCTGCTAGTCCCAGGAAGACAGTGAATACCTATACAGGAGCTGCCAGGGGGTTACTTAAGGGCTTTACTTATTTCTTGAGGCTTGTTAAACTTACTATACTATACTATACTATATTGTACAAGTGTCTGAGAGAGTGTTACTATAAATATCCCTCTAGTTACATATATTTGTTTATTTTGCAAATCTGTTCCAATATGCCAGGTTAACCAAATCTGTGAGAATAGTGTACCTCAGATTTTGCATGCAAACCAAACACAACCTCTCACTTCTCAATGGTAAATTTGCCCAATACTTGTCACTCTGGGGGACTCTACTGATTTTACTCCTAAATTTAAAAACTGCATATATAAAATTGTAAAAGATTGTTTGGCGCCAATCCCCAAACTAAGTAAGCATACATCTGGGGATTTATCTCAGTCTCATGAGGTTAATGGGCAAAATCCTTCACCTCAACCCCAAGTTCCTGCCTCTTACAAAGTGTTGAACAGGAGCCTGTGCTTGATTTATTCTAAATATGACAATGCCTTTAGATTCAAGGTGGCGCATATCTGAAATTTATTGAAGGAGGTATTAATAAGACTTGAGAAATTTCTGAGGAAAAACCTACTAAAACAAACCTTTCAGTCAGTTAAATATGGTTTTCAAAGCCCCACCAAATATTCCACTGGTGTTTCAGGTTGCTGATTTAGTCTCTAACTATATTGCTTAGGAATGGAAAAAGCCAGGGGTACCTTTTGTCCCTTCCACAGTATTTAGGGAAATGTACTCCATTCCAGAACAGAATGTGAAAGTGTGGGAAACAATCCCTAAGGTTTATGGTGTTATTTCCACTCTCGCCAAATGTACTACTATCCCTATGGAGGGATAGCACTTTGTTTAGAGACCAAATGGACAGCACATTGAGTTTCTTAAGGAAACTCTTTCTTCAAACAGGCCTTTTACTTAGACTGGCTGGTTCTGTTATCTGTGTGGCTGCAGCAGGAGCACTATGGTGTGACTCCCTAGCCAAAATGGTGACTGATGATTCCGCTACTGAGGATTTACAAAACTGTATTAAAGCACTTAAAGGGAAATTATACACACAAAAACATATGGACTTTGTAAATAAAGCGTTCAAAGGAGATACAGTTTGTAATTGACATGTGTTATCAATTTTGCTGCTAAAAATTATAAACCTTGCAGTACAATCTCAGGATCATATTTCACAGAGTTGTGTGAAATGTTTAGCTAGTAAACAACAAATTGCTCCCAGATAAGATGCATAAGGGTTAACCTAAGTGAGCTAAACATTTTACTCACAACTCTGTGGAATATTATACTGAGATTGTTTTTCAGAGCTGTGTGTGAAATGTTCAGCTCAATGTCTGCGAAATGTCGTAGCAACGGTGAGGGAAGAGGGTGAGTGAGCTCCCTGCACAGTGGAACAGAGAGGGAGAAATGGCTGAGTGCTGTTTGTGTATATCGTCAGATTTTCTAATGTTTCCACATTATATAGACAGCTCCAGCATCGGGGCTAGCTGTAAGGACTCTAGTTAGGGAGTGAGGGGAAAACCCTAGCTTTCTAACTAGTGTTCATGACGTAAGTATTCATATGCAATGAAAACACTACAAGGTTTGTTGTCATTTTTAGCAGCTTTAGCAGCAAAATTGCTTATCATGTCAATTACAAACTTTATCTTTTTTGAACGCTTTATTTAAATACCCCATGTTTTTATGTATATAATGTCCCTTTAAAATGGCTCAAGCATTCATGTGCGATGTGGTTAAGGACATTATAAGGATCAATGTAAAAAATGTCTATGGCAGTGCTGGCAAGGAGATCTTTATGGTTAAAATCTTGATCAGCAGACATGATCTCTAAAAATAGGAATAATCATGGGCCACGTCACTTTGAACATCATCCATCAAATAGGAATAATCATGGACCACGTCACTTTGATAGAAGTTCAGGTTACCACTCTCAATATAGGGGTCCGCAAAATTATATGAACACCTCTGTGTCAAATAGACCAAACCACAATCATAGTAATAATAATTATGGCACTCCCAATAGGCTCGTAGTAGCATCTACTAGTAGGGAGCATCAGTCTGTTAATAACATATCAAATAAAACTGACATGGGGCCATCAAATGTTAATGCAACTCATATACAGCCTTTTTTAGAATCAGGTCCACGCCAACAGTCGTGGAAACAAAAAACTATAGCCAGTTATCTGGAACCAGTAGTGTCCCTGACAACCCCCCAAAAAGGGAAAAGGCCATACGGCCTACGAGGGTGCAGAGGACGACGAACAGCCGTCAAAAAGGCACGATTACAGACACTAAAGAAGGGCATCTTTAACCTATCGTCACATGTCCTCACTAACGATGAAATACGAGTTTTGGGTAGAGGACTTTCATTTAGTCCCACCAATAGTCATAGTGGGTTCTCTCTATTTGTTGATTTGAATCGATTCGTTCAGAAATTATCAATGCAAAAGTTTTTTGCGGAAAAACTACTTAAAAATCAAACCTTTTGTCCTATCCTTACTGACTCTGTGGATAGTAGACTGAATCAAACTAATGTTCCGGTCTTTGAACCTGATTCTTTGGCGGAACAACTCTGTGAGGGCTATATCCATACAAATTTTAGGACTAAATCCAACTTTATACCTAAACTGAATAGTAACGCACATATCGAGATATTTAAACAGTTGGTTAGTGAGGATTTTGATCGGATTCCGAAAAAAATGAAGCATGTGAAGTACAACCTATATCCTAATGAGAAAAGAGCCCTTAAGAGCCTTAGAGAAGATCAGTCTCTGGTGATCAGACAAGCTGATAAGGGCGGTGGGGTAGTGCTGCAAGATGTGGATTACTATTTGTCAGAAGCAAGGAAAATATTCCATGATCAAACTTCTTATATCCGTTTAGGGCACGATCCCACCGCTCTGTATAAGGCTGTTCTTAAAGATATTGTTATTGATGCCTTTAATGAATGTATCATAATTTAAAAAAGAGAACAAATTTTTGGTTCCAGATGAACCTAATTTGGCTTTTTACTATCATTTGCCAAAGGTTCATAAGAACCCTATATGTCGTCCAGGCCGTCCTATTATAGCCGGCATTGGTAGTCTCATAGTTGATGTTTCCTCCTATGTCGACAGTTTTCTACAAAAATATGTGCTAGGTTTGGAATCATACATTCGCGATTCTTCCGATCTAATCAAGAAACTTGAGGTTTTGGATATTACTCCAGACCTCTTATGGATTACATGTGATGTACAGGCCTTGTATTCCAATATACCACATGATTTAGGACTCCAAGCTGTACATCACTATTTAGAACAGGATCCGTATCTTCCTAATAAACAATGTGAATTTTTTATGTCACTTATTTCTTTCATCCTGAGACATAACTACTTCCGGTTTCAGGATGAATTATATTTACAGACCAAGGGGACGGCCATGGGCACCAGGTTTGCCCCAAGTTATGCTAACTTATATATGGGGTCTTTCGAAAGAAAATTACATCTATGTTTCCATATATGGGGCAAACCTGGTGCACTATGGCCGGTATATAGACGATCTGATCTTCGTTTGGAGGGGAGATATTAACTCTGCGCAGCTTTTTGTTGAGCACCTTAATCGGAACAATAGAGGTTTGATTTTTACAAGTACTATAGATCCTTTAACTGTAGTTTTTCTTGATTTAAAGCTCGAGTTTATGAAAGGTAGGGTGACTAGTGTGACCCACTTTAAAACAGTGGACTGCAATAGTTACCTTGACTTCACTAGTAACCATTACCTCCCATGGAAAAGAAATGTTCCTTACTGTCAATTTAAGCAAGTGCGCCGTAACTGTAGTACACTTGTGGATTACGAGGTGCAAAGCTTGATTTTGAAAGAGAGGTTTACTGAAAAGAAATACCCTGCACATATTATTGAGAATGGTTTTATGAGAGCTAAATTATTTGATAGGGATGGTTATTTTTCTACTCTCTCCAAAAAAAGAATAACAGCATTAGATAAAATCGACAAATGTCCACTTTTCATTACTCAATTTAATGGGAATCATAATTATATAAAAAACATTATCACTAAACATTGGAGCATTCTGACTAAAGACCCTATTCTGGGGAAGTCGATAGGTACTAAACCTAAGATAGTATCTTAAAACCATCTTAGCTCCCAGTAAAATTGTGAAACATCAAAAGATAAATGCCCCTAAAGGCACTATGCTAAGATCATCATTTCATGGTTCCTTCAAATGCAGGGTTAGAAGATGCAAGCTATGTGATCATATTGTACATAACAATAGGACTTTTAAATCCAACATGACTGGACGTAATTATTCGATAATAGGCCACATATCATGTGCCTCCCAATATGTAGTTTACCTTTTATCATGTATTTGTGGGATGCAATATGTGGGCCGCACCTGTAGAAGACTCAGTATAAGATGGTCAGAGCATCGACGTAATATGAAAAATAATTGTAGGAATCATAGTGTCCCTAGACACTGCAATTCAATACATAATGGTGACATTAATTGTTTCACAATTATCCCTATCGAAACCATTCCCAAATCACATCTCTACAACCGATTTTATAGATTGAGACAAAGGGAGACATACTGGATCCATGTGCTGAAGAGTATGCATCCAGATGGTCTCAACCTTAATATAGATCTGGCTGCATTTCACTAGTCTCCTCTTTGCACCGCTGGATCCAATACTCTCTTGTCTTTCTTTACTCCTATTAATATATACTTTCATTAATCTATGTTGATCTCTTATGTCATGTCCCTATGGAGGGTATATTATTATGCCCCGAGACTCTATAGTCTGTTTTATGAATTGATTATATTAAGACACACTCCCTTTGAGGTATAGTTCCTCTGATAGTTAACCTTACTATATGATATATCATTTGATACGATTTATCCACTCTAACAGGTATAAGACCAGTATCTAGTTGTAGTCTGGTATGGTCGTTCTGTGTATACTATGGTATGTATAGTTTTAGAGTAGTTAGGTGCCTATCGCCCTAATTTATATTAGATGCATTACCTACATAGGCTACTTACTAATGAGCCCCTGGTTTAGTGTTGTCTAGAGCATTAAGGCACCTCCCATATGTTTAGGTTCTGTCCTTTGATAGGACAAAATTTTCTCACTATGTATTTGTTGTAGTGAGCCTAGCTGACGTACTTGAAGAGTTTTATATATCCCCCTACATGTGTTATCAAGACATGATAGAGTCCTCGGGCTATTTCATACATGTTTATGGTCTCCATCACAAAGATAGGGGTGGTCCTTTGTATCATTATCATTTTTAATTATTATATATTTCTATCTACTTTGTTGTATTTTATTTATTATTATTAATATTGATTTCTTATCTAGTTTTTATCCAATATGTTATGATTCAACACTAGTAATTTATGTTTAGATTTATTTTTTGTACCAATTGTTTGCATCTATTTATTAAGGTATAATTTTATGCGTATTATGCACATTCTTTGTAATTAATTCGTAGTAGTTATCAATTTATCCTACGTTTAGTATGAGCGATTCTACCCGGCTCTTACATCTGCTGCTACTATTATGATATTAGAACTTTACCGTAGGTTTTTAAATAGTTCTATATGTTAGATTTGCGGCTACCCTATCACCGTCAGTATTTCTATACACACCACCAATTTGAGTATCACACACTGCATGTTGATGATTTGCAGGTCATCGTCTATTGTGACGTTTTGAGAGGTGTGTATTGACATGACGATTTGATTGGTTAGCATGTTTTTTAAATAGAGCAAGTACTTTGTCTTTTATACGGCCTGATCAAACGGCATGTTAATCTGCTGAGAAACGCGTTGCCTGTATTTTAAATGTGCTATTAAAGTTAGCTCTTTTATAACATCCTTGCTCTGTTATATTTCTGCCGATATCCATTGTCTGAGGACTTGGATCACTTCCAATTGTTTTACCTGGTCCTTTGCGGGCTCACACCCAACACCTGAGTGTACTGTGGATCGGATTATCTCCATCCTTGGAGTTCTCCCTGTGCCGCAGGATCTTTTTGTATTGTGACCCGCCGCTGGCGTCAAGTTGCTCCTGGATTAAGTCTATCGGGCGACATTATTGGTCCTGAGCTGCACTGCTAGGCACCCCGGTCTTGCCTCTTCACTTGTGAGTACCTGCTTGAGGGGGGTGGCTGTTTATCTTTCGACCTCTGGTTCTCCTACGTTATTACCTTATGTGGCGCCTCTGTTTATCCTTGTCTGTTTAGGGTGATTGCCAAAAATAGACTGATGTCTCTTTCCTTCCAAGGGAAGATTCTATTTGATTCTGACTTGGACTCCATTTTCAAGATAGTCACTGGAGCTTTTCTTCTTCAGGATAAAAAAATCCAAAGGAAAATACAGAAGAGGAAATCAGTTTTGTTCCTTTCGCTCCTCAGGAGATCAGAAGTTTTTCTCTTCTCAGAAATCTGAGCCCTTCAAGTCAGCTTGGAAGCCTGGTTCTTTGTGGTGAAAGAACATGCAATCCAAAAAGTCCAACAACACCTATAAATCAGCATGAAAGTGTGGCCCCCGAACCAGGATCTGTTCTGGTAGGGGACAGATTGAGTCTCTTTCAGGAGGCCTGATGCAGGTCAGTCCAAGACCCCTGGTGGAAACATAATTTCTCAGGGTTATCAAATAGGCTTTAGGATGTCCAGACTTCCTTGAGGCGATTCCTTCTGTCTCATGTTCACAAACTTCATAGGTGGCCGCCTTTCTACAGTATGTATGGGAATTAGAAGATATGGGCTAATTCTCCCAGGTCCTGTATCTTAACAGGGTCAAGAGTTTTACTCCGATATGTTTATTGTCCTAAAGAAGGAAGGGACCTATATACCTGTGTTAGACCTAAAGGCGTTAAACATGTTTATCAGGGTTCCCACTTTCAAGATGGAAACCATTTGCACAGTCTTGCCCTTAATTTAACAGGGTCAATTTATGACTACAATATACCTCAATGATGCATACTTGCATGTTCCACAGGGATCACTATCAGTTGTTTTTGGTCTGGCTACAGCTCCACGTATCTTTACAAGTGATTAGAGCTCAGGGGATCTCAATTGCACCGTATCTGGATTACATACTGGTGCAAGCTCCTCTGTCATTAGCGATCACTCATACTCCCAAGCTACTATTGTTTTTCCAAAACCATGGTTGGAAGATCATTGTTCCCAAAAGCTCATTATATCCTGCTACAAGAGTAACATTTGTAGGAATCATAATAGATTCAGTCCGTATGTGTGTTTTCCTGTGGAAACACCCAGGTTAAAACTCCAGAGAGCATGTCTCTTCACACAGAGTACTTCATTGTAGCTCAGTGCATGGATGTAGTGGGTCTTATGGTAGCCGCTTCAGACATGGTTCCTTTTGCCCGCTTTCACTTACTTCCCCTATCAACTATCCATGCTCAGTCAGTGGTCAAAGTTATCTACATTTGGAGCACCAAATATCTCTGGATTCATCTGTCAGACAATCTCTGTCTTGGGGGACACAAGTTCTTCCTTGGGGAATCTTCTACTCGTCCATCATGGGCAATTATCATGACGTATGCAAGTCTGTTAGGTTTTCCATCAGGATCTCAAATCTCTAAGTTTGATGGTGTGGAGGTTAAACTCCTAGTTTTGAGACATAGAGGATTTTCAGACTCTGTAATCTATACTCTGATACAGGCTAGGAAAGCTTTGACTCAAAGGATTTACCACATAATTTGGAAAGCATATTTTTTATGGTGCCTCTCTAATGGATTTTCTTGGTGTTCTTGGTGTTTCTTGGTGTTCCAGTGAATGTACAAAATGGACCCTCAAATTTAATTCAAACAAAACAGGTACCTAGTAATACATAATAGTAAACCTGTTAGTAATTAGGGCAAGAGCATATCTAGAATGCACACCCCATGTAAAGATAGGCATATGTGCATATGCTACTGCTAACTCACAAAAAATGTGAGTCTAAGTAAGGTTATTGAACCATTTATTATTTTATTTATCTTAAAATGCTGAGTGTATGCCACATGGTTATGCAAGCATATGCACATATGAAGCTCTGTAATCCCAATAAACGCTTTATTAGTCCTAATAGGGTTGCAGTTCATGAATATTATATTACATATTTATTTATTTACATATGCTGTATACATTTCCAACAGGTGGAGAGAGGGGCAATAGCCTATATGAATCTATATATGTAGGTATGCTGCTCAATGCTCATAATAAACAATTAATGAACCCAGGCAGAGCAAACCCATACATCTTACACATTACCTGAAGAAGGAAAAAGTACAATGTATGCTACACACTTATGTCAGCATATATACATATGCTGCTCTGGCTTACTCACAGGGGCATGTATAGATGCAGCAGCAATAGATGCCGTCCCTGTGAATCATTGATAGTCTCAGACACATTTGGATCAGAAGTGACAGGTACTCAATACTCAATCAAGTCATGCTTAAATTGTACATCTAATTTTGTAATACATGTTTTGACATGTATTTCTTGCCACCTTCAATACGTAGGGTTAACTACTAGGGACATTAAGTCCAGGATACGGGAACATCTATCCACTATCACTATTGGAAAATCTGAAACACCCTGGTCCAACATTTTGCACTAATACATGGGAAATCGGATCATACTCTGAGATGGCAAGCCATTGAGAGAATGACAACCCCTAGACCGGGGGGGGGGGTTAAATTGCTGAATAAACGAGAAATGTACTGGATTTTCACTCTCCAGACTAGGGCTCCACCTGGTTTCAACTCAGAGTATGATCTGGTAAATTATTTGGAATAAACTCAGTTAGAGAAGCATGTGTGTATATGCTGACATAATTATGTTGTATACTTTGTACTTTTTCTCACCTCATGTGCTGTGTAAGATGTGTGGGTCTGTTACGCTCGGGTTTATTTAACTGTTTATGTGAGCATTGTGCAGCATTCCTGCATATACAGACTCACACAGGTTGCATGTGGCATATTATTGCCCTATTCCCTTGTGGAAATATATCCAGCATATGTAAACATGTAATGTAATATTTGCATTGTTCAACCCTACTGGGAATGATAAAGCGATTATTGGGATTACATAGTTCCATATGTGTATATGCCTATATAAACGTGTGGCTTATCCAGCATATCCAGATATGCTGTATAAGATTAATGGTTTAATCACCTTAATTTAGCCTCAAATTTATTGTGAGTAAGAAGCAGTACATCTGCAGATCCCCATAGGTTACATGTGGCGCTCTCTTCTCCCATCTTCTTTCTGGGAATTTATTAAGCATTTGTAAATATGTGATGTAGTATGCTTGGATTCTATCCCTACTTATTTTGACAAATTGCATTTTGGGGGTCCAGAGCAGCATATGTGTATATGCTGACATTAGTATGTAGTATACAGGTGGCCCTTGGTTTACGCCGGTTCAATTTGCGCCGTTTCAGAATAACAACCTTTTTTTTTCCAGTCATATGACTGCTAATGGAAAGCTTTGGAAAGCAAAGTGCACTAATTAAAATAGCCAGTAGGTGGAGCTGTCCGCTTGTTTTGCAGCAAAGTTATGCAACTTAACAACCTTAAATTGATCTCTGTACACAGATCAGACCAGATCTATCAAGCAAAATTTAGCAGCCACTTCCCTATTATCTTCCTGTCCAGCAGCTTGAGGTGAGGGTGCTAACTGCTTAATCACTGCAGATTGAAATGCATAGAATAGGTGCAGACCCAATATTATCTAACATGCTAACAATGCAGAGAACTGATTGCAGAAAAAAGAAAAAAGTAAAAAAACGTTTTTGTTTATTAAAATTAGTTTGATGATGATGCAGTCTTTTGTGTGATTATTTAATTAGGTGCTGTTAGCAAATGTTTTTGTTCATTACACTTAGTTTGATGATGATACAATCTATATTATTAGGTTTATAATGCTGTTTAGCATTTAAAGTTTTCATTTCAAAGCTTTAAAAATAATGTATTAGGTGTTACTTATGACGATTTTGAGAGGGCCCTTCAACCTAACCCCCTCACTTCCCATTGACTTACATTATAAACTGGGTTTCAATGTACAACTGTTTCGATTTACAACCATTCCTCCTGGAACCTAACCCCGGCGTAAACTGAGGGCTACCTGTACATTGTACTTTTTCCTTCTTCAGGTAATGTGTAAGATGTTTGGGTTTGCTCTGCCTGGGTTCATTAATTGTTTATTATGAGCATCGAGCAGCATACCTACATATATAGATTCATATAAGCTATTGCCCCTCTATCCTCCTGTTGGAAATTTATACAGCATGTGTAAATAAATATGTAATATAATATTCATGAACTGCAACCCTATTAGGACTAATAAAGCGTTTATTGGGATTACAGAGCTTCATATGTGCATATGCTTGCATAACCATGTGGCATACACGCAGCATTTTCAGATATGCTGCAAAAGATAAATGGTTTAATAACCTTACTTAGACTCACATTTTGTGTGAGTTAGCAGTAGCATATGCACATATGCCTATCTTTACATGGGATGTGCAGTCTAGATATGCTCTTGCCCTAATTACTGACAGGTTTACTCTTATGTAATACTAGGTACCTGCTTTGTTTGAATTAAATTTGAGGGTCCATTTTGTACATTCACTAATTTTATTTCGAAGAGCTCCTGTATTTTAACAGCTTATGTGTGTTAATATTACATTTTGATCTTTGTCTACTCTGGTCTTATGTCTGTTTTATGTGCTTAAAGTGTAAATACTGATTGTGTTACTATTATTAAACAAACACTGTTTATTGTTAACCAATGGGGAGCTTTTCTTTTAGTGGGACCTGTGTCTCATGTCTTGTTCAGGAGGGTGCCTCCGTTTTTGACTTTTTAAAGAATGAAGCATCAATAAAGATTAACGTTTTAATCTACAGTCTCTGCCGCCTCTTCGTTTGTTTAGTATTGGCATCTTGACTTAAACAAGTGATTCACAAGGCTTACTTGGTGGCGGGTAAGCCACCTCCTAAACGTGTTACAGCTCACTCTACCAGAGCAGTGGCAACATCATGGGCCTTTAAGAATGATGCATCTTTGGAGTAGATTTGCAAAGCTGCCACATGGTCCTCCTTACATACTTTTTCCTAATTTTATTGTTTTGATATATTTGCTTCTTCACAAGCAGCTTTTGGCAGGAAAGTCCTTCAGGCCGCGGTGTTGGCTAAATAGGAATTGTCGGAGAGAATTTCCCACTCTGTCCGTAACAGAAACCATCAGCTTGGGTATTCATTCCATATGTAATGGAGGACTGTGGACCATCATCATTTTACAAAAGAAAACAAAATTTATGCTTACCTAAAAAATTATTTTCTTTTGGAATGGTGATGGTCCAAAGGCCCTGTCTGCTTCATGGGCGAGTGTGACAGTGTCTAATGACACTATTGAGCTTAATTGGTCTTTACTACTTTTTTTTTCCTATTCTCTACTCGGCTATAAGTAAAACTAAAGAGAGATAGGAGGTGGGAGGGTTTTAAAGCTCTTGTATGGGTTCTTGACGTCCTACTAGTGGCTGGAAATATATCCCATATGTCATGGAGGACTGTGGACCATCATCATTCCGAAAGGCTTACACTAGACTATTTTTCTATTCACATAATTTGACACTACTGAAGATTAATGTCGAAAACATGTAATTGGCAATTCTTGCCAGTAAGGCCTTGTGGCTTAAATCTTGGTATGCTGATATGGTGTCTAAATCTTGATTGTCTCTTCCCTTTCAGGGAAAGAAGTTATTTGGGTCTACTATTACTTGGGGTGAAGGAGTTTTTCTTCCTCAGGACAGAATATCGAAAGGAAAATCCAAAGCTTCTAATCATTTTCGTTCCTTTCGTCAGAACTCCTCTGTTCAAGAGCAAAGTTTTTCTAGTTCAGTCTGCAGATCTAATACTAACTCGAACAAGTCTCAAAGCAGGGTAAGAAATCTGTCCCTACTTCTAAAACCGCATAAAGATGCGGCCCTCTACCCAAAAGTTCTGGTAGGGGCCAGATTAAGTCTCTTTCAGGAGACTTGGTTTCAGTCTAATTCAGATCCTTGGGTTCAGAATGTTGTTTCTCAGGGATATCAAAATGGTTTCGGAACAATAGAGGAAGTTTTTTTTTTTCTGTCCAATGTTCCAAGGAAACCTGTAAAAGCTCAAGCTTTTCTTCAGTCTGTCTCATATCTGGTAAATATAGGAGACATTGAGTTCCTTTGCAGGAACAGGGGATGGGATTGTATTAAAATCTCTTCATTGTTCCAAAGAAGAAAGGCACTTTTAGACCAGTTTCGGATTTAAAAACTCTGACCAAGTTAGTAAGGATTCCATCTTTCAGAATGGAAACTATCAGGACTATTTGGCCTTTTGTTCAGCAAGGTCAGTTTATGTCCACAAAAGATTTTAAAGATGCTTACCTTCATGTTTTAATTCACAGAGAACATTACCAGTTTCTGAGATTTGCTTTTCTGGACAAGCATTTCTTTCATGTAATTGGCAAGAGTCCATGAGCTAGTGACGTATGGGATATACATTCCTACCAGGAGGGGCAAAGTTTCCCAAACCTCAAAATGCCTATAAATACACCCCCACCACACCCACAATTCAGTTTTACAAACTTTGCCTCCTATGGAGGTGGTGAAGTAAGTTTGTGCTAGATTTCTACGTTGATATGCGCTTCGCAGCATGCTGAAGCCCGGTTTCCTCTCAGAGTGCAGTGAATGACAGAGGGATGTGAAGGAAGTATTGCCTATTGAATGCAATGGTCATCCTATCGGGGATCTATTTCATAGGTTCTCTGTTTTCGGTCGTAGAGATTCATCTCCTACCTCCCTTTTCAGATCGACGATATACTCTTATATACCATTACCTCTGCTGATTCTCGTTTCAGTACTGGTTTGGCTATCTGCTATATGTAGATGAGTGTCTTTTGGTAAGTATGTCTTATTTTATTTATGACACTCTCAGCTATGGTTTGGCACTTTATATGTAAAGTTCTAAATATATGTTTTATACTTATATTTGCCATGATTCAGGTTAATCAGCATATTTCCTTCTTACAGACTGTCAGTTTCATTTTGGGAAATGCATATGAATAATTTTTTTTTTTTTTTTCTTACCTGAAAATTTTTCGAATTGACTTTTCTTTCTAAATTGCGGGCTGTTAGGCTCGCAGGAGCAAAAAATGCTATAATTTATTGCGTCATTTTTGGCACGAGAATTACGTTTGTTGACGTAATGACGTCATTTCCGGCGTTTTAGTTGGCCCCGAGAGTTTTCACGTAGTTGTGTGATCTATGACGCTCGTGTTTGTTGCAGACGTTTTTGGCGCCAAAAAATTTGTCAATTGTGGACGTCATACTTGGCGCCAGTTTTTTTGACATTATTTAAGTCTTTGTTTCTTTTTGCTTCTGGTTTCCAGAGGCTTATTCTGTTTGCATTTTTTCCCATTCCTGAAACTGTCATTTAAGGAATTTGATTATTTTGCTTTATATGATGTTTTTTCTATTACATATTGCAAGATGTCTCAGTCTGACCCTGTGTCAGAATCTACTTCTGGAATGCTGCTGCCTGATGTCGGTTCTACCAAAGCTAAGTGCATTTGTTGTAAACTTGTGGTAACTGTTCCTCCGGCTGTAGTTTGTGTTAGTTGTCATGATAAACTTTCAAAAGCAGACAATATTTCCATTAGTAGTAGTTCATTACCTGTTGTTGTTCCTTCAACATCTAATGTTCATGATATTCCTATTAATGTGAGAGAATTTGTTTCTAATTCTATTCAGAAGGCCCTGTCTGTTATACCTCCTTCTAATAAAGTAAAAGGTCTTTTAAAATTTCTCATAAATTAGATGAATTTTTAAATGACCGCCAGCATTCTGATTTATCTATCTCTGATGAGGATCTATCTGGTTCAGAAGATTCTGCCTCAGATATTGACACTGACAAATCTTCATATTTATTTAAAATGGAGTTTATTCGTTCTTTATTAAAGGGACACTCAGGTTAAAATAAATTTTCATGATTCAGATACAGCATGTAATTTTAAACAACTTTCCAATTTACTTCCATTAAAAAAAAAAATGTGCACAGTCTTTTATATTTACAATTTTTTGAGTCACCAGATCCTACTGAGCATGTGCAAGAACTCACAGACTATACGTATATGTATTTGTGATTGGCTGATTGCTATCACATGGTACAAGGGGAGTGGAAATATACATAACTTTGAAATTTGTTATAAAAAAATCTACTACTCATTTGAAGTTCAGACTAAGTGCTATTGCATTGTCTTGTTATCTTGCATTTGCTGATTATGCAAATCTAATGTGTTGACTGGTCCTTTAAAAGAGGTGTTGCTTGCATTAGATATGGAGGAGACTAGTCCTCTTGATATTAAAACCAGTAAACTTTTAAATTCGGTTTTTAAACCTCATGTAGTTATTCCAGAGGTTTTTCCAGTTCCTGATGCTATTTCAGATGTAATTTCTAGGGAATGGAATAGTTTGGGTACTTCATTTACTCCTTCTTTAAGGTTTAAGAGACTTTACCCTTTGCCGTCTGATAGATTGGAGTTTTGGGAGAAAATCCCCAAAGTTGATGGGGCTATCTCTACTCTTGCTAAACATACTACTATTCCTACGGCAGATAGTACTTCTTTTAAAGATCCTTTAGATAGGAAGCTTGAATCTTATCTAAGGAAGGCTTATTTATGTTCAGGTCATCTTCTTAGGCCTGCTATTTCTTTGGCTGATGTTGCTGCGGCTTCAACTTTTTGGTTGGAGGCTTTAGTGCAACAAGTACCAGATCATAATGTGTATAGCATTGTTAAGCTACTTCAACATGCTAATAATTTCATTTGTGATGCGATTTTTTATATCATTAGAATTGATGTCAGGTATATGTCTTTAGCTAATTTAGCTAGAAGAGCTTTATGGCTTAAATCTTGGAATGCGGATATGACTTCTAAGTCAACGTTGCTATCTCTTTCTTTCCAAGGTAATAAATTGTTTGCTTCTCAGTTGGATTCTATCATTTCAACTGTCACTGGGGGGAAGGGAGCTTTTTTGCCTCAGGATAAAAAATCTAAGGGTAAATTTAGGGCTGCTAACCGTTTTCGTTCCTTTAGTCAGAATAAGGAACAGAAGCCTGGCCCTTCCCCTAAAGGAACGGTTTCCAATTGGAAGCCTTCTCCAGTCTGGAATAAATCCAAGCCTTTTAGAAAATCAAAACCAGCCCCCAAGTCCAAATGAAGGTGCGGCCCTCATTCCAGCACAGCTGGTAGGGGGCAGACTACGATTTTTCAAAGATGTTTGGATCAATTCAATTAAAAATCATTGGATTCAGAACATTGTTTCTCATGAGTACAGAATAAGTTTCAAGGTAAGACCGCCTGTGAGAAAGTTCTTTCTCTCACGCATTCCAGTGAACCCAGTAAAGGCTCAGGCTTTCCTGAAGTGTGTTTCAGACCTGGAGTCATCTGGGGTAATTGTGCCAGTTCCATATCTTGAAGGGGGTCTGGGGGTTTATTCAAATCTGTTCATTGTACCAAAGAAAGAGAATTCTTTCAGACCAGTTCTGGATCTAAAAATTTTGAATCGTTATGTAAGAATACCAACATTCAAAATGGTGACTATAAGGACTATTCTGCCTTTTGTTCTGCAAGGGCATTATATGTCCACAATAGACTTACAGGATGCTTATCTTCATATTCCAATTCATCCAGATCACTATCAGTTCCTGAGATTCTCTTTTCTAGACATCATTACCAATTTGTTGCTCTTCCTTTTGGCCTAGCAACAGCTCCAAGGATCTTCTCAAAGGTTCTCGGTGCCCTTCTCTCTGTAATCAGAGAGCGGGTATTGCGGTGTTTTCTTATTTGGACGATATCTTGGTACTTGCTCAGTCTTTACATTCTGCAGAATCTCACACAAATCAACTTGTGTTGTTTCTTCAAAAACATGGTTGGAGGATCAATTTACCAAAAAGTTCCTTGATTCCTCAGACAAGGGTAACCATTTTAGGATTCCAAATAGATTCAGTATAACAGACAAAAGACGTCTGAAATTGGTTCCAGCTTGTCTGAACCTTCAGTCTCAGTCATTCCCTTCAGTAGCTATGTGCATGGAGGTTTTAGGTCTCATGACTGCAGCATCGGACGCGATCCCCTTTGCTCGTTTTCACATGAGACCTCTTCAGCTTTGTATGCTGAACCTATGGTGCAGGGATTATACAAAGATATCACAATTGATATCCTTAAATCCCAATACTCGACTATCTCTGACTTGGTGGTTAGATCACCACCGTTTGGTTCAGGGGGCCTCTTTTCTTCGTCCAACCTGGACTGTGATTTCAACAGATGCAAGTCTTTCAGGTTGGGGAGCTGTCAGGGGATCTCTGGCAGCGCAGGGGGTTTGGAAATCTCAAGAGGCGAGATTACCAATCAATATTTTGGAACTCCGTGCGATTCTCAGAGCTCTTCAGTTCTGGCCTCTTCTGAAGAGAGAACCGTTTGTTTTCAGACAGACAATGTCACAACCGTGGCGTATGTCAATCATCAAGGTGGGACTCACAGTCCTCAAGCTATGAAAGAAGTATCTTGGATACTTGCATGGGCGGAATCCAGCTCCTGTCTAATCTCTGTGGTCCATATCCCAGGTATAGATAATTGGGAAGCGGATTATCTCAGTCGCCAGACTTTACATCCGGGAGAATGGTCTCTTCACCCAGATGTGTTTCTTCAGATTGTTCAGATATGGGGGCTTCCAGAAATAGATCTGATGGCTTCTCATCTAAAGAGGAAACTTCCCAGGTATCTGTCCAGGTCCAGGGATCCTCAGGCGGAAGCAGTGGATGCGTTGTCACTTCCTTGGAATTATCATCCTGCTTATATCTTTCCGCCTCTAGTTCTTCTTCCAAGAGTGATTTCCAAAATCATAATGGAGCGTTCGTTTGTACTGCTGGTGGCTCCAGCATGGCCACACAGGTTTTGGTATGGGGATCTTGTTCGAATGTCCAGTTGCCAACCTTGGCCAGTTCCGTTAAGGCCAGACCTTCTATCTCAAGGCCCGTTTTTCCATCCGGATCTCAAATCATTAAATTTGAAGGTATGGAGATTGAACGCTTAGTCATAGAGGTTTCTCTGACTCAGTGATCAATACTATGTTGCAGACTCGTACATCTGTATCTAGAAAGATTTATTACCGAATTTGGAAGACTTACATTTCATGGTGTTCTTCTCATAAGTTTTCTTGGCATTCTTTTAGAATTCCTAGAATTTTACAGTTTCTTCAGGTTGGTTTGGATAAGGGTTTGTCTGCAAGTTCCTTGAAAGGACAAATCTCTGCTCTTTCTATTCTGTTTCACAGAAAAATTGCTAATCTTCCTGACATTCATTGTTTTGTAAAGGCTTTGGTTCGTATCAAGCCTGTCATTAAGTCAATCTCTCCTCCTTGGAGTCTTAATTTGGTTTTGAGAGCTTTACAGGCTCCTCCGTTTGAGCCTATGCATTCTCTGGACATTAAATTACTTTCTTGGAAAGTATTGTTTCTTTTGGCTATCTCTTCTGCTAGAAGAGTTTCTGAATTATCTGCTCTTTCTTGTGAGTCTCCTTTTCTGATTTTTCATCAGGATAAGGCGGTTTTGCGGACATCATTTACATTTTTACCTAAGGTTGTGAATTCCAACAACATTAGTAGAGATATTGTTGTCCCTTCGTTGTGTCCTAATCCTAAGAATTCTTTGGAAAGATCTTTGCATTCTTTGGATGTGTTAAGAGCTTTGAAATATTATGTTGAAGCTACTAAAGATTTCAGAAAGACTTCTAGTCTATTTGTTATCTTTTCTGGTTCTAGGAAAGGTCAGAAAGCTTCTGCCATTTTTTTGGCTTCTTGGTTCAAGCTTTTGATTCATTATGCTTATTTGGAGTCGGGTAAATCCCCGTCTCAGAGGATTACGGCTCATTCTACCAGGTCAGTTTCTACTTCCTGGGCTTTTAAGAAGGAAGCTTCTGTTGATCAGATTTGCAAAGCAGCAACTTGGTCTTCTTTGCATACTTTTACTAAATTCTACCATTTTGATGTTTTCTCTTCTTCAGAAGCAGTTTTTGGTAGAAAAGTTCTTCAGGCAGCTGTTTCAGTTTGATTCTTCTGCTTATAATTTCAGTTTTTTTCATTATAAGATTCAAACTTTTTGATTTGGGTTGTGGATTCTTTTTTCAGCGGAATTGGCTGTCTTTATTTTTATCCCTCCCTCTCTAGTCACTCTTGCTTGGAGTTCCACATCTTGGGTATTTGCTATCCCATACATCACTAGCTCATGGACTCTTGCCAATTACATGAAAGAAAACATAATTTATGTAAGAACTTACCTGATAAATTCATTTCTTTCATATTTGCAAGAGTCCATGAGGCCCACCCTTTTTGTGGTGGTTATGATTTTTTTGTATAAAGCACAATTATTCCAATTCCTTGTTGATGCTTTCGCTCCTTTCTTATCACCCCACTTCTTGGCTATTTGTTAAACTGAATTGTGGGTGTGGGGTGGGGGGTGTATTTATAGGCATTTTGAGGTTTGGGAAACTTTGCCCCTCCTGGTAGGAATGTATATCCCATACGTCACTAGCTCATGGACTCTTGCCAATATGAAAGAAATGAATTTATCAGGTAAGTTCTAACATAAATTATGTTTTCTCTTGTTAAGTGTATCCAGTCCATGGATCATCCATTACTTGTGGGATATTCTCCTTCCCAACAGGAAGTTGCAAGAGGATCACCCACAGCAGAGCTGCTATATAGCTCCTCCCCTCACTGCCATATCCAGTCATTCTCTTGCAACTCTCAACTAAGATGGAGGTCGTAAGAGGACTGTGGTGTTTTATACTTAGTTTATTTCTTCAATCAAAAGTTTGTTATTTTTAAATGGTACCGGAGTGTACTGTTTATCTCAGGCAGTATTTAGAAGAAGAATCTGCCTGCGTTTTCTATGATCTTAGCAGAAGTAACTAAGATCCTTTGCTGTTCTCACATATTCTGAGGAGTGAGGTAACTTCAGAGGGGGAATAGCGTGCAGGTTTTCCTGTAATAAGGTATGTGCAGTTAAAATATTTTTCTAGGGATGGAATTTGCTAGAAAATGCTGCTGATACCGAAGTAATGTAAGTAAAGCCTTAAATGCAGTGATAGCGACTGGTATCAGGCTTATTAATAGAGATACATACTCTTATAAAAGTGTATTTTAAAACGTTTGCTGGCATGTTTAATCGTTTTTTACATATGTTTGGTGATAAAACTTATTGGGGCCTAGTTTTTTTCCCACATGGCTGGCTTGAATTTTGCCTAGAAACAGTTTCCTTAGGCTTTCCACTGTTATAATATGAGTGGGAGGGGCCTATTTTATCGTTTTTTTTTGCACAGCAAAAATTACAGACACAGACATCCAGCTTCTTCCTGCATGATCCAGGACATCTCTGGAGGGCTCAAAAGGCTTCAAAGTCGTTTTTGAGGGAGCTAAAAAGCCACAGTAGAGCTGTGGCAGTTGTTGTGACTGTTTGAAAAAACGTTTTTGTCTTTTATTATTCCGTTTTGGGTATTAAGGGGTTAATCATCCATTTGCAAGTGGGTGCAATGCTCTGCTAACTTATTACATACACTGTAAAAATTTTGTTAGTGTAACTGCATTTTTTCACTGTTATTTCAAAATTTGGGAAAAATTGTGTTTCTTAAAGGCGCAGTAACGTCTTTTTTATATTGCTTGTAAACCTGTTTTAAAGTGTTTTCCAAGCTTGCTAGTCTCATTGCTAGTCTGTTTAAACATGTCTGACACAGAGGAACCTACTTGTTCATTATGTTTGAAAGCCATGGTGGAGCCCCATAGGAGAATGTGTACTAAATGTATTGATTTCACCTTAAACAGTAAAGATCAGTCTTTATCTATAAAAGAATTATCACCAGAGGGTTCTGTCGAGGGGGAAGTTATGCCGACTAACTCTCTCCACGTGTCAGACCCTTCGCCTCCCGCTCAGGGGACGCACGCTAATATGGCGCCAATTACATCAGGGACGCCCATAGCGATTACCTTGCAGGACATGGCTGCAATCATGAATAATACCCTGTCAGAGGTATTATCTAGATTGCCTGAATTAAGAGGCAAGCGCGATAGCTCTGGGGTTAGGAGAGATACAGAGCGCGCAAATGCTGTTAGAGCCATGTCTGATACTGCGTCACAGTATGCAGAACATGAGGACGGAGAGCTTCAGTCTGTGGGTGACATCTCTGACTCGGGGGAAACCTGATTCAGAGATTTCTAATTTTAAATTTAAGCTTGAGAACCTCCGTGTATTGCTTGGGGAGGTATTATCTGCTCTGAATGACTGTAACACAGTTGCAATTCCAGAGAAATTGTGTAGGCTGGATAGATACTATGCGGTGCCGGTGTGTACTGACGTTTTTCCTATACCTAAAAGGCTTACAGAAATTATTAGCAAGGAGTGGGATAGACCCGGTGTGCCCTTTTCCCCACCTCCTATATTTAGAAAAATGTTTCCAATAGACGCCACTACACGCGACTTATGGCAGACGGTCCCTAAGGTGGAGGGAGCAGTTTCTACTTTAGCAAAGCGTACCACTATCCCGGTTGAGGACAGTTGTGCTTTTTCAGATCCAATGGATAAAAAATTGGAGGGTTACCTTAAGAAAATGTTTATTCAACAAGGTTTTATTTTACAGCCCCTTGCATGCATTGCGCCTGTCACTGCTGCGGCGGCATTCTGGTTTGAGGCCCTGGAAGAGGCCATCCAGACAGCTCCATTGATTGAAATTATTGACAAGCTTAGAACGCTTAAGCTAGCTAACTCATTTGTTTCTGATGCCATTGTTCATTTGACTAAACTAACGGCTAAGAATTCCGGATTCGCCATCCAGGCGCGTATGGCGCTATGGCTTAAATCCTGGTCAGCTGACGTGACTTCAAAGTCTAAATTACTCAACATTCCTTTCAAGGGGCAGACCTTATTCGGGCGTGGCTTGAAGGAAATTATTGCTGACATTACTGGAGGCAAGGGTCATACCCTTCCTCAGGACAGGGCCAAATCAAAGGCCAAACAGTCTAATTTTCGTGCCTTTCGAAATTTCAAGGCAGGAGCAGCATCAACTTCCTCCGCTTCAAAACAAGAGGGAACTTTTGCTCATTCCAGACAGGCCTGGAAACCTAACCAGTCCTGGAACAAGGGCAAGCAGGCCAGAAAGCCTGCTGCTGCCCCCAAGACAGCATGAAAGAACGGCCCCCTATCCGGAAACGGATCTAGTGGGGGGCAGACTTTCTCTCTTCGCCCAGGCGTGGGCAAGAGATGTTCAGGATCCCTGGGCGTTGGAGATCATATCTCAGGGATATCTTCTGGACTTCAAAGCTTCTCCTCCACAAGGGAGATTTCATCTTTCAAGGTTATCAGCAAACCAGATAAAGAAAGAGGCATTCCTAAGCTGTGTGCAAGACCTCCTAGTAATGGGGGTTATCCATCCAGTTCCGCGGACGGAACAAGGACAGGGATTTTATTCAAATCTGTTTATGGTTCCCAAGAAAGAGGGAACCTTCAGACCAATTTTGGATCTAAAGATCTTAAACAAATTCCTCAGAGTTCCATCATTCAAAATGGAAACTATTCGGACCATCCTACCCATGATCCAAGAGGGTCAGTACATGACCACAGTGGACTTAAAGGATGCCTACCTTCACATACCGATTCACAAAGATCATCATCGGTTCCTAAGGTTTGCCTTTCTAGACAGGCATTACCAATTTGTAGCTCTTCCCTTCGGGTTGGCCACTGCACTGAGAATTTTTACAAAGGTTCTGGGCTCACTTCTGGCGGTTCTAAGACATAGGCATAGCGGTGGCTCCGTATCTAGACGACATCCTGATACAGGCGTCAAGCTTTCAAATTGGGTGGAAAGTGAATGTGGAAAAGAGTTCTCTATCACCACTCACAAGAGTCTCCTTCCTAGGGACTCTTATAGATTCTGTAGAGATGAAAATTTACCTGACGGAGTCCAGGTTATAAAAACTTCTAAATGCTTGCCGTGTCCTTCATTCCATTCCACGCCCGTCAGTGGGTCAGTGCATAAATGTAATCGGCTTAATGGTAGCGGCAATGGACATAGTGCCATTTGCGCGCCTGCATCTCAGACCGCTGCAATTATGCATGCTAAGTCAGTGGAATGGGGATTACTCAGATTTGTCCCCTCTACTAAATCTGGATCAAGAGACCAGAGATTCTCTTCTCTGGTGGCTTTCTCGGGTCCATCTGTCCAAGGGTATGACCTTTCGCAGGCCAGATTGGACGATTGTAACAACAGATGCCAGCCTTCTAGGTTTGGGCGCAGTCTGGAACTCCCTGATGGCTCAGGGATCGTGGACTCAGGAGGAGAAACTCCTCCCAATAAATATTCTGGAGTTAAGAGTAATATTCAGTGCTCTTCTAGCTTGGCCTCAGTTAGCAACACTGAGGTTCATCAGATTTCAGTCGGACAACATCACGACTGTGGCTTACATCAACCATCAAGGGGGAACCAGGAGTTCCCTAGCGATGTTAGAAGTCTCAAAGATAATTCGCTGGGCAGAGTCTCACTCTTGCCACCTGTCAGCGATCCACATCCCAGGCGTAGAGAACTGGGAGGCGGATTTTCTAAGTCGTCAGACTTTTCATCCGGGGGAGTGGGAACTCCATCCGGAGGTGTTTGCTCAACTGGTCCATCGTTGGGGCAAACCAGAACTGGATCTAATGGCGTCTCTCCAGAACGCCAAGCTTCCTTGTTACGGATCCAGGTCCAGGGACCCGGGAGCAACGCTGATAGATGCTCTAGCAGCTCCTTGGTTCTTCAACCTGGCCTATGTGTTTCCACCGTTTCCTCTGCTCCCTCGACTGATTGCCAAAATCAAACAGGAGAGAGCATCAGTGATTCCGATAGCGCCTGCGTGGCCACGCAGGACCTGGTATGCAGACCTAGTGGACATGTCATCTCTTCCACCATGGACTCTGCCTCTGAGGCAGGACCTTCTAATACAAGGTCCTTTCAATCATCCAAATCTAATTTCTCTGAGACTGACTGCATGGAGATTGAACGCTTGATTCTATCAAGGCGTGGCTTCTCCGAGTCAGTCATTGATACCTTAATACAGGCTCGGAAGCCTGTCACCAGGAAAATCTACCAAAAAGATATGGCGTAAATATCTTTATTGGTGTGAATCCAAGAGTTACTCATGGAGTAAGGTTAGGATTCCTAGGATATTGTCCTTTCTCCAAGAGGGTTTGGACAAAGGCTTATCAGCTAGTTCTTTAAAAGGACAGATCTCTGCTCTGTCTATTCTTTTGCACAAGCGTCTGGCAGAAGTTCCAGACTTCCAGGCATTTTGTCAGGCTTTGGTTAGGATTAAGCCTGTGTTTAAGACTGTTGCTCCTCCATGGAGCTTAAACTTGGTTCTTAAAGTTCTTCAAGGTGTTCCGTTTGATCCGTTCTTCAAGGTTGCTCCCCCGTGGAGCTTAAACTTGGTTCTTAAAGTTCTTCAGGGAGTTCCGTTTGAACCCCTTCATTCCATTGATATTAAACTTTTATCTTGGAAAGTTCTGTTTTTGATGGCTATTTCCTCGGCTCGAAGAGTCTCTGAGTTATCTGCCTTACATTGTGATTCTCCTTATCTGATTTTTCATTCAGACAAGGTAGTTCTGCGTACCAAACCTGGGTTTTTACCTAAGGTGGTTTCTAACAGGAATATCAATCAAGAGATTGTTGTTCCATCATTGTGTCCTAATCCTTCTTCAAAGAAGGAACGTCTTTTGCATAATCTGGACGTAGTCCGTGCCTTGAAGTTTTACTTACAGGCTACTAAAGATTTTCGTCAAACATCTGCCCTGTTTGTCGTTTACTCTGGACAGAGGAGAGGTCAAAAAGCTTCGGCAACCTCTCTCTCCTTTTGGCTTCGGAGCATAATACGCTTAGCCTATGAGACTGCTGGACAGCAGCCCCCTGAAAGGATTTTAGCTCATTCTACTAGAGCTGTGGCTTCCACCTGGGCCTTTAAAAATGAGGCCTCTGTTGAACAGATTTGCAAGGCTGCGACTTGGTCTTCGCTTCACACCTTTTCAAAATTTTACAAATTTGACACTTTTGCTTCTTCGGAGGCTGTTTTTGGGAGAGGTTCTACAGGCAGTGGTTCCTTCCGTTTAAGTTCCTGCCTTGTCCCTCCCATCATCCGTGTACTTTAGCTTTGGTATTGGTATCCCACAAGTAATGAATGATCCGTGGACTGGATACACTTAACAAGAGAAAACATAATTTATGCTTACCTGATAAATTTATTTCTCTTGTAGTGTATCCAGTCCACGGCCCGCCCTGTCCTTTTAAGGCAGGTCTAAATTTTAATTAAACTACAGTCACCACTGCACCCTATGGTTTCTCCTTTCTCGTCTTGTTTCGGTCGAATGACTGGATATGGCAGTGAGGGGAGGAGCTATATAGCAGCTCTGCTGTGGGTGATCCTTTTGCAACTTACTGTTGGGAAGGAGAATATCCCACAAGTAATGGATGATCCGTGGACTGGATACACTACAAGAGAAATAAATTTATCAGGTAGGCATAAATTATGTTTTTTTTCTTAAAACGGGTACAGTCCACAGCTGCATTCATTACTTTTGGAAAATACAGAACCTGGCCACCAGGAGGAGGCAAAGACACCCAGCCAAAGGCTTAAATACCTCACCCACTTCCCTCATCCCCCAGTCATTCTTTGCTTTTCTTTCGTCACAGGAGGTTGGCAGAGAAATGTCAGAAGATTGCGGAATAGTCTCTTATGGAGGGTAGTACTCTCCGAGATGAGGCTGGAGTTTTAAGTAGTCCTGTCAGCCTCTCAGTGAGAGCATGGATGAAAGTTGGAGTCCAGAGATGCAGGGAGAGTCTTTCTGCGAACTGCTCCATAAGCAATCAGCATTTCGCTTCCTGCTTTCTTCACTCAAGTCCATGTCAGAAGCGACGCTACTATCTGTCACACTTGAAGGACTGTGTTACTGTTCCACGGCATAGGTTCCGGTAAGATCGTTTCATTTTCCTTTCAATGTGGGAATATAATGTAATGATAGAACTCAGGGTCTCAATAGGACTCCTTTATCTTTATGGAATCTAGGGTTAATATTTCCTGAGGGGGGGTTATTGAACAGTGGGGGACTTTAATCATATTTGTTATGTGATTCTGTCTGCTTATATGTAGTGGTGTTTGGGCTCATGGCTTTTACGGAACATACAGGTTTATCGAGCTACGCAGTTTCTTGATGGGACTGGCACGCTTTCCTTGGCCTGTGGGTTTCACCTCATGACCAAGCGTGGTCACGTTTTTGTTCTTCATTTCCGTATTCTTGACCACATGTTGGTGGAGAGGGTCTGTTCTCTACTTGTCTGGGTCATAGGAGGTGGTGAGTGCCCCAGCCATTGGGGGGTGTTAGGTGCCAGTTATGTTTGTGCAAAATTTGTCTGGTCAAGTTATGGGGGATTCCGATTTTTCTGAGGAGGATTTCTCGGATTCAGATTCTGTTTCCTGCTTAGATTGTATGGAGGCCCGGGTAATCCAGCCCAATCAATTATGTTCCGTATGCTGTAATAAAGTGCTCTTATCTTTCTCTGGGGAAAGATTAGATGCTGCTGAGCCAACCCCCTCTGATGATTCTGTGTCCCGTGAGGTGCGTTCCCTGGAATTTTCTGTTCCTACACTGGCAGTTGTCCCAAATATCGTTACCCCTTCTCCGGAAGGAGGTTTATTTGCACCAGAGGTTGCTGCTCTGTTGCGCATGACCATATTATTGGCGTTGGCACATATACAGCTCCCTGAGGGCCAGTGTAGAGCTTATCCGTGTCCCCTAAACTTGGGGGCGCCAGATGAGACGGGTCTTTCCTCTGGGGGTGCGGTTCCCTCTAAGGCTTCAGGGGTACTACCGTCAGGGTCGGGGCCTTCAGCTGCCCCGTCGGAGATGGATTTTGCCTTTAGATTCAGAATGACGCGCCTGCGTGTACTGCTGAGGCAGGTATTGGATACTTTGCAGGATTTCAGTCTTTATTTGCCACTGGATCCTCAGTCTTCTGATTTTGATGGCGAACAGCGCTAGACGATTGGAGGGTTGTGGATCCTACTCCTAATGGTCTTTTTTGTGTATCTAATCCCAGTTCTGAGCTCTTGAGGAATCAGGTCTCTGACAGGCTGGCCCTGTTGGTGTTTCTTTCCTTTTTGGCGTTCACCTGTATCCTTGACAACAGGCTGATCCTGTTTGGGTACTAAGTTTGCTTACCTCTTATTACGAGGTTGTTTTTTCTTGTTCTACAAGTTATAGGACTTTCCTATCCTAGATTTCAGGCTGGTCCTACCTTATTTTATCTTGGGCATCCGATGTTGGTTGTATTTGATACTACGTGTTTTGTCCCTGCATAGCTTTCGTGGTTGGCTGGGATTAAGAATTCTGCCATGGCAGTATGTTTTAGTTAGAGTCCTCCCTTCCGAAGGGGGGAGGATCAGATAACTGCTTGGAGATCTCCAGTACGGGGTGATTTTTTCCCCCTATTGGTACTCCTTATAGAATTGGATTGTCTGATTTTCAGATCTCTTTAGCCAGTGTTTCTCTCCTCTTTCTTGACGATTGCTATGCTTTTTCACCTCCCCTTGCCTCTTTTGGGTAGGTCTTTCGGTCATCTGGTTGCGAAGACTAGGTTCTTAGGGACCGGTTTTATTCTGTAGTATCCTCTTTTGGTTCCTATATACTTGGGGATTTGGGGGATTGTTATGCAGTCTCTCTTGCCGTCAACCGATAGGAGTTTTAGGATGCTCGTTCATTCGTTAATTTCTTGAGATGTAGGTTTTCTGAGGGTTGATTCAGTCTGGATCTTAGAGACTGTCTTATTCCCTCAATTATGGAGTTCTGATCTCTTTTGGGTCCTTCCTTTGTCTTCGGACTTTGTGGTCATCTTAGAGGCCTTTTGGAGATGAGTGAACAGCCACTGGGATAAAAGATCAGAGTTCAAGACTCCATGGGATTGCGTGCATCAACTTTGGTGCAATTATCATTTCAAGGTAACTTTGTGGTTGTCCGCAAGGTTTTTGGTCTTGATCCAGCACCTGGTTTTGGGGTCTGGTTTTTTAACCTAGTCCTTGTCTTTGACTTGGCTGTTTGGTTACTCTGTTTTTTCAAGAGTTTACTAGTCTTGAATCTGTCTGGCTTTCGGTAGCAGGCTTGTTTTCCCGGTCATGGGGAAATCTCCTTGTTTCTACTGGGGCGGTTCTTTTCTCTCTTCTGGAGAAATGGAGGATGTTTTTCCTGGGAATTTCTATACTAGAATATTCCTGGGTTTTCTTTGTTTCCTTCTATTTAGAAGGATCTGGTCTACTGCGCTTTCCAGTTGGCTCCTCCTGAGGTAGTTTTCCTCATCTGACTCTAGGAGTTCAGTGGGTTGAGGGTTTCTCTCGTCTGCAGTGTACCCTCCCTTCAGGTTTCTGGACAGCTGGCTGTTGTGGCCTAGTGGTTAGCATATCCGTCTTTAAACCTCATGGTTTAGAGTTCGAACCCAGTCATGGGCCTTTGTGTCCGTCTCTTGATACATTATCAAAGAAGCATATCTTTAGGGTAATGAGGATAGGTATCCTGGATCCCGAGTTAGTCTCTCTGGGTGTCAGTGCCTGCTTCTTGTTCTTGAACTTGCGGTAGAGATTCACTATCTGATCTCTTGGCGATTCTGTTTTTTTAAAATCTCTTTTGTGCTTGAGACATTGACAGTCACTTCCGTGATAGAACTGTTCGATCAGAGTAGGGGTCAGGAATTCTGACTGCTCTGTTTGGGCATCGACCACATATCTTGTCTCTCGAAGGATTCTTACTTGGTACTTCCTTATTGGTCAGGGTGTTGTCCTCCCTTACCCCGTTTTCTAGTAGGAGGGAGTTAGTCCGCCCTGGTTTCTGAGTTTTTTCTCTTGTTCTCTTCCAGGAAGTTTGCTAGCCACTCGGTTTGCTAGTTATTATGGTTCGACATTTAGTGTGACTGCCTAGCCAATAGAAGCCTGTGGCTTTTGTGGCGTAAACGGATGTTACAATTCAGTTCCTGTTCTGCTCCCGGGTTTTTTTTTCTGACCTACGGGTGTTCAGTTTCTCTGTGCTAGTTAGCGGTCTATGCTACGGTAGTCTTGTTCTACCTTTTTGTCCTTCCAGGACTTCGGTTCCAGTTAAGGCTTTACTTTGTTTCCTTTTGGATCCATGTGGGAGGCGATCTGGAATTTTTTTCTTCTTTGCTCTCCTCCGTCGGTAGAGTATTTTTTACTCGACTTTGTTCTCTTGCAGCCTGGTAGCCGCTGTTTAGTGGGCTTCTCTCTCTGTTTCTGGAGGTTCTTTCTGACCTTATCTGATTCTTCCCTTCTTTCAGTTAGGGAGAATGTGGGGAGTTTATTTGTTGTTTTCCCTTGCCATTGTTCATGGGAAGGTTTATTTGTGTGCTTCTAGAGAGTGGGACTTTTGTCTCCTCAGTGGCCTTTGTACTTGGTGGAGTTCAGAGTTTAGAGTGCTCTTTAACTGTGATCCTTATGGTTCTAATTGATGGGCAGTTAACTTGTCCTCATCCATATTTGTTCTTCCTGCTTCTGTTGAATTATTTTTTTTATCTGGAATCCGGGTTGTGTCAGTCTGTGGTGCCATCAGAATGGGCCGCCTTTTTATTCCTGCCCGTAATGGATCGTGGACTCATCACCATGAAGGAAAGGAATTTATCAGGTAAGATATAAATTATGTTTTTATTGGGTTTGTGGATTTAATTTCTCAGTGAAAAAATGTTTTTTTTAATCCCTCCCTTTATGTTATTACTTGTGGACTCCACAGCTTGGGTATTACTTCCAAGGAGTAGTGAATCATGGACTCTCACCACATGTATGAAAGAAAAAATATTTTATGCTTACTTGATAAATTCATTTCTTTCATGGTGGTGAGAGGGTTTTTTAGAGTTGATCTTTTTCTTTCATGTAATTGGCAAGAGTCCATGAGCTAATGACGTATGGGATATACAATCCTACCAGGAGGGGCAAAGTTTCCCAGACCTCAAAATGCCTATAAATACACCCCTCACCACACCCACAATTCAGTTTTACAAACTTTGCCTCCTATGGAGGTGGTGAAGTAAATTTGTGATAAGATTTCTACGTTGATATGTGCTTCTCTGCATTTTTTGATGCCCAATTCCTCTCAGAGTACAGTGAATGTCAGAGGGATGTGAAGGGAGTATCACCTATTGAATGCAGAGGTTTTCCTCACGGGGATCTATGTCATAGGTTCTCTGTTATCGGTCGTAGAGATTCATCTCCTGCCTCCCTTTTCAGATCGACAATATATTCTCATATTCCATTACCTCTACTGATAACTGTTTCAGTACTGGTTTGGCTATCGGCTATATGTGGATGGGTGTCTTTTGGTAAGTATGTTTCTTTTATTTAAGACACTCTCAGCTATGGTTTGGCACTTTATATATAAAGTTCTAAATATATGTATGTACTTATATTTGCCATGATTCAGGTTTTCAGTATATTTCCTTTTTGCAGACTGTCAGTTTCATATCTGGGAAATGTATTTTAAGGAAAAATTATTTCTTACCTGGGGTTTAGTCTTTTTCAAATTGACTCGTTTTCTAAATTGCGGGCTGTATTAGGCTTGCGAGAGCGCAGAATGCTAACATTTATTTTGTCATTCTTGGTGCGAGATTTTTTTGCTGCGAGTTACGTTCGTTGACGCAAATTCATAATTTCCGACGTCTTAGTTGACGCCGAGTCCTTTGCGAGGTTGCGTCATCTATGACGCCAGTGTTTCGTTTCCGGACGTTTTTGGCGCCCGAAAATATTTTTCTGTTTGTGGTGCGTCATACTTGGCGCCAATCATTTTCATTATTTAAGACCCCATTCCTTTTGCCTCTGGCCTTTTTTCTGTGTCAGAGGGCTATGCTGTTTGCGTTTTTTTCCCATTCCTGAAACTGTCATATAAGGAAATTGATAATTTTGCTTTATATGTTGTTTTTTCTCTTACATTCTGCAAGATGTCTCAATCTGATCCTGTCTCAGAATCTACTGCTGGAATCCTGCTTCCTGATATCGGTTCTACCAAAGCTAAGTGCATTTGTTGTAAACTTGTGGAGACTATACCTCCAGCTGTGGTTTGTAATAGTTGTCATGATAAACTTTTACATGTTTCCATCAGTAGTAGTTCATTACCTGTTGCTGGTCCATCAATATCTAATGCTCAGGATATTCCTGTAAATTTAAGAGAATTTATTTCTGATTCTATTCAGAAGGCTTTGTCTGCCATTCCGCCTTCTAATAAACGTAAAAGGTCTTTTAAAACTTCTCATAGAGTTGATGAAATTTGTAATGACCGACAACATACTGATTTATCTATCTCTGATGAGGATCTATCTGATTCAGAAGATCCTGCCTCAGATATTGACACTGACAAATCCTTATTTATTTAAAATGGAGTATATTCGTTCTTTATTAAAAGAAGTGTTGATTACATTAGATATGGAGGAGACTAGTCCTCTTGATATTAAAACTAGTAAACGTTTAAATTCTCTTTATAAACCTCCTGTAGTTATTCCAGAGGTTTTTCCAGTTCCTGATGCTATTTCAGATATTGTTTCAAAGGAATGGAATAGACTGGGTACTTCTTTTATTCCTTCTTCAAGGTTTAAAAAATTGTATCCTTTGCCAACTGATAGATTGGAGTTTTGGGAAAAGATCCCCAAAGTTGATGGGGCTATCTCTACTCTTGCTAAGCGTACTACTATTCCTACGGAAGATAGTACTTCTTTTAAAGATCCTTTAGATAGGAAACTTGAATCTTATCTATGGAAGGCTTATTTATGTTCAGGTCATCTTCTTAGACCTGCTATTTCTTTGGCTGATGTTGCAGCTGCTTCAACTTTTTGGTTGGAAACTTTAGCGCAACAAGTATCGGATCATAATGTGTCTAGCATTGTTAAATTAATTCAACATGCTAATAATTTCATTTGTGATGCCATTTTTTATATCATCAGGATTGATGTTAGATATATGTCTTTAGCTATTTTAGCTAGAAGAGCTTTATGGCTTAAATCTTGGAATGCTGATATGACTTCTAAATCGACATTGCTATCTCTTTCTTTCCAAGGTAATAAATTATTTGGTTCTCAGTTGGATTCAATATTTTCAACTGTCACTGGGGGGAAGGGAGCTTTTTTGCCTCAGGATAAAAAGTCTAAGGGTAAATTTAAAGCTTCTAACCGTTTTCGTTCCTTTCGACATAATAAAGAACAGAAATCTAATCCTTCCCCTAAGGAATCTGTTTCCAATTGGAAGCCTTAATCAATCTGGAATAAATCCAAGCCATTTAAGAGATCTAAACCAGCCCCCAAGTCCGCATGAGGGTGCGGCCCTCATTCCAGCTCAGCTGGTAGGGGACAGATTAAAATTTTTCAAAGATGTTTGGATCAATTCAGTCCAAAATCATTGGATTCAGAGCATTGTCTCTCAGGGGTACAGATTAGGTTTCAGAGTAAGACCGCTTGTGAGAATATTTTTTTGTCATTGTCCCAAAGAAGGAAAATTCATTGAGACCAGTTCTGGATCTAAAGATCTTGAATCGTTATGTAAGAGTACCAACATTCAAAATGGTAACTATAAGGACGATTCTGCCTTTTGTTCAGCAAGGGTATTATATGTCCACAATAGACTTACAGGATGCATATCTTCATATTCCGATTCATCCAGATCACTATCAGTTCCTGAGATTCTCTTTTCAAGACAAGCATTACCAATTTGTTGCACTTCCTTTTGGCCTAGCGACAGCTCCAAGAAACTTTTCAAAGATTCTCGGTGTCCTACTCTCTGTAATCAGAGAGCGGGGTATTGCGATGTTTCCTTATTTGGACGATATCTTGGTTCTAGCACTGTCTTTACGTTCTGCAAAATCTTACACGAATCAACTAGTGTTGTTTCTTCAAAGACATGGTTGGAGGATCAATTTACCAAAGAGTTCTTAGATTTCTCAGTCAAGGGTAACCTTTTTAGGTTTCCAGATAGATTCAGTGTCCATGACTTTTTCTCTGACAGACAAGAGACATTTAAAATTGGTTTCAGCCTGTTGGAACCTTAAGTCTCAGTCATTCCCTTCAGTAGCTATGTGCATGGAAGTTTTAGGTCTCATGACTGCAGCATTGGACGCGATCCCCTTTGCTAATTTTCATATGAGACCTCTCCAGCTTTGTATGCTGAATCAATGGTGCAGGGATTATACAAGGATATCACAGTTAATATTCTTAAATCCTAAATACTCGATTTTCTCTGACTTGGTGGTTAGATCACCACCGTATAATTCTAGGGGCCTCTTTTGTTCGTCCAACCTTGACTGTGATCACAACAGATGTGAGTCTTTCAGGTTGGGGAGCTGTTTGGGGCTCTCTGACAGCACAAGGGGTTTGGAAATCTCAAGAGGCGAGATTACCAATCAATATTTTGGACCTCCGTGCGATTCTCAGAGCTATTCAGTTTTGGCCTCTAGTGAAAAGAGAACCGTTCATTTTTTTCCAGACAGACAACTGTGGCGTATGTCAATCATCAGGGTGGGACTCACAGTCCTCAGGCTATGAAAGAAGTATCCCGGATACTTGTTTGGGCGGAATCCAGCTCCTGTATAATTTCTGCGGTCCATATCCCAGGTATAGACAATTGGGAAGCGGATTATCTCAGTCTTCAGACTTTACATCCGGAGATTGGTCTCTTCACCCAGATGTGTTTTCTCAAATTGTTCAGATGTGGGGGCTTCCAGAAATAGATCTGATGGCATCTCATCTAAACAAGAAACTTCCCAGGTACCTGTCCAGGTCCAGGGATCCTCAGGCGGAAGCAGTTGGGTGCATTGACACTTCCTTGGGGTTATCAACCTGCTTATATTTTTCCGCCTCTTCCAAGAGTGATCTCCAAAATAATCATGGAGCAATCGTTTGTGCTGCTGGTGGCTCCAGCATGGGCTCCAAGGTTTTGGTATGCGGATCTTGTTCAATGTCCAGTTGCCATTCTTGGCCATTTCCATTAAGGCCAGACCTTCTATCTCAAGGTCCGTTTTTCCATCAGGATCTCAAATCATTAAATTTGAAGGTATGGAGATTGAACGCCTAGGGCTTAGTCATAGAGGTTTCTCTGACTCAGTGATTAATACTATGTTACAGGCTCGTAAATCTGTTTCTAGAAAGATTTATTATCGGGTTTGGAAGACTTACATTTCATGGTGTTCTTCTCATACATTTTCTTGGCATTCTTTTAGACTTCCTAGAATTTTACAGTTTCTTCAGGATGGCTTGGATAAAGGTTTGTCTGTAAGTTCCTTGAAAGGACAAATCTCTGCTCTTTCTGTTTTATTCCACAGAAAAATTGCTAAACTCCCTTATATTCACTGTTTTGTACAGGCTTTGGTTTGTATCAAGCCTGTCATTAAATCAATCTCTCCTCCTTGGAATCTTAATTTGGTTTTGAAGGCTTTACAGACTCCTCCGTTTAATGTCCATTCTTTGGACATTAAATTTCTTTCTTGGAAAGTGTTGTTCCTTTTGGCCATCTCTTCTGCTAGAAGAGTTTCTGAATTATCTGCTCTTTCTTGTGAATATCCTTTTCTGATTGTTCATCAGGATAAGGCAGTTTTGCGGACTTCATTTAAATTCTTACCTAAAGTTGTGAATTCTAACAACATTAGTAGAGAAATTGCTGTCCCTTCTTTGTGTCCTAAGCCTAAGAATTCTTTGGAGAGATCTTTACATTCTTTGGATGTGGTGAGAGCTCTGAAATATTATGTTGAAGCTACTGAAGTTTTCAGGAAGACTTCTAGTCTATTTGTTATCTTTTCTGGTTCCAGGAAAGGTCAGAAGGCTTCTGTCGTTTCTTTGGCATCTTGGTTAAAGCTTTTGATTCATCAAGCTTTTTTGGAGTCGGGTAAATCCCCGCCTCAGAGGATTACAGCTCATTTTACTAGGTCAGTTTCCGCTTCCTGGGCTTTTAAGAATGAAGCTTCAGTTGATCAGATTTGCAAAGTAGCAACTTGGTCTTCTTTGCATACATTTACTAAATTCTACCATTTTGATGTTTTTGCTTCTTCGGAAGCAGTTTTTGGTTGAAAAGTTCTTCAGGCAGCGGTTTCAGTTTGATTCTTTTGCTTATAAGTTAAGTTTTTTCTTTTCAGTTATAAGATTTAACTTATGATTTGGGTTGTGGATTAATTTTTTTCAGCGGAATTGGCTTTGTTTATTTTTTATCCCTCTCTCTCTAGTGACTCTTGCGTGGAGTTCCACATTTTGGGTATTGCTATCCCATACGTCACTAGCTCATGGACTCTTGCCAATTACATGAAAGAAAACTTAATTTATGTAAGAACTTACCTGATAAATTCATTTCTTTCATATTGGCAAGAGTCCATGAGGCCCACCCTTTTTATGGTGGTTATGATTTTTGTATAAAGCACAATTATTCCATTTCTTTTGTTGATGCTTTTTACTCCTTTCTTTATCACCACACTTCTTGGCTATTCGTTAAACTGAATTGTGGGTGTGGTGAAGGGTTTATAGGCATTTTGAGGTTTGGGAAACTTTGCCCCTCCTGGTAGGATTGTATATCCCATACGTCACTAGCTCATGGACTCTTGCCAATATGAAAGAAACATAATTTATGCTTACCTGATAAATTTATTTCTCTTGTATTCAGTCCACGGATCATCCATTACTTATGGGATATATTCCCTTCCCAACAGGAAGTTGCAAGAGGATCACCCAAGCAGAGCTGCTATATAGCTCCTCCCCTCACATGTCATATCCAGTCATTCGACCGAAACAAGACAAGAAAGGAGAAACCATAGGGTGCAGTGGTGACTGGAGTTTTAATTAAAATTTAGATCTGCCTTAAAAAAGACAGGGCGGGCCGTGGACTGAATACACTACAAGAGAAATAAATTTATCAGGTAAGCATAAATTATGTTTTCTCTTGTTAAGTGTATTCAGTCCACGGATCATCCATTACTTATGGGATACCAATACCAAAGCTAAAGTACATTAGGATGATGGGAGGGACAAGGCAGGAACTTAAACGGAAGGAACTACTGCCTGTAGAACCTTTCTCCCAAAAACAGCCTCCGAAGAAGCAAAAGTGTCAAATTTGTAAAATTTTGAAAATGTGTGAAGCGAAGACCAAGTCGCAGCCTTGAAAATCTGTTCAACAGAGGCCTCATTCTTAAAGGCCCAGGTGGAAGCCACAGCTCTAGTGGAATGAGCTGTAATTCTTTCAGGGGGCTGCTGTCCAGCAGTCTCATAGGCTAAACGTATTATGCTAAGAAGCCAAAAGGAGAGATAGGTTGCCGAAGCTTTTTGACCTCTCCTCTGTCCAGAGTAAACGACAAACAGGGAAGAAGTTTGACGAAAATCTTTAGTTGCCTGTAAATAGAACTTCAGGGCATGGACTACGTCCAGATTATGCAAAAGTCGTTCCTTCTTTGAAGAAGGATTAGGACATAATGATGGAACAACAATCTCCTGATTGATATTCCTGTTAGAAACTACCTTAGGTAAAAACCCAGGTTTAGTACGCAGAACTACCTTGTCTGAATGGAAAATCAGATAAGGAGAATCACAATGTAAGGCAGATAACTCAGAGACTCTTCGAGCCAAGGAAATAGCCATCAAAAACAGAACTTTCCAAGATAAAAGCTTAATATCAATGGAATGAAGGGGTTCAAACGGAACACCTTGAAGAACTTTAAGAACCAAGTTTAAGCTCCATGGAGGAGCAACAGTCTTAAACACAGGCTTAATCCTAGCCAAAGCCTGACAAAAAGCCTGGACGTCTGGAACTTCTGCCAGACGTTTGTGTAAAAGAATAGACAGAGCAGAAATCTGTCCCTTTAACGAACTAGCAGATAAGCCCTTTTCTAAACCCTCTTGTAGAAAGGACAATATCCTAGGAATCCTAACCTTACTCCATGAGTAACTCTTGGATTCGCACCAATATAAATATTTACGCCATATCTTATGGTAAATTTTTCTGGTAACAGGCTTCCGTGCCTGTATTAAGGTATCAATAACTGACTCCGAGAAGCCACGCTTTGATAAGATCAAGCGTTCAATCTCCAAGCAGTCAGCCTCAGAGAAATTAGATTTGGATGATTGAAAGGACCTTGCATTAGAAGGTCCTTCCTCAGAGGCAGAGACCATGGTGGACAGGACGACATGTCCACTAGGTCTGCATACCAGGTCCTGCGTGGCCACGCAGGCGCTATCAAAATCACCGATGCTCTCTCCTGTTTGATCTTGGCAATCAGTCGAGGCAGCAGCGGAAACGGTGGGAACACATAAGCCATGTTGAAAACCCAAGGGGCTGCTAGAGCATCTATCAGCGCCGCTCCCGGATCCCTGGACCTGGATCCGTAACGAGGAAGCTTGGCGTTCTGGCGAGACGCCATGAGATCCAGTTCTGGTTTGCCCCAACGATGAACCAGCTGAACGAACACCTCCGGATGAAGTTCCCTCTCCCCCGGATGAAAAGTTTGGCGACTTAGAAAGTCTGCCTCCCAGTTCTCCACGCCTGGGATGTAAAATGCTGACAGGTGGCAAGAGTGAGATTCTGCCCAGCGAATTATCTTTGAGACTTCTAACATCGCTAGGGAACTCCTGGTTCCCCCTTGATGGTTGATGTAAGCCACAGTCGTGATGTTGTCCGACTGAAATCTGATGAACCTCAGCGTTGCTAACTGAGGCCAAGCTAGAAGAGCATTGAATATTGCTCTTAACTCCAGAATATTTATTGGGAGGAGTTTCTCCTCCTGAGTCCACAATCCCTGAGCCTTCAGGGAGTTCCAGACTGCGCCCCAACCTAGAAGGCTGGCATCTGTTGTTACAATCGTCCAATCTGGCCTGCAAAAGGTCATACCCTTGGACAGATGGACCCGAGAAAGCCACCAGAGAAGAGAATCTCTGGTCTCTTGATCCAGATTTAGTAGAGGGGACAAATCTGAGTAATCCCCATTCCACTGACTTAGCATCCATAATTGCAGCGGTCTGAGATGCAGGTGCGCAAATGGCACTATGTCCATTGCCGCTACCATTAAGCCGATTACTTCCATGCACTGAGCCACTGACGGGCGTGGAATGTAATGAAGGACACGGCAAGCATTTAGAAGTTTTGATAACCTGGACTCCGTCAGGTAAATTTTCATCTCTACAGAATCTATGAGAGTCCCTAGGAAAGAGACTCTTGTGAGTGGTAATAGAGAACTCTTTTCCACGTTCACTTTCCACCCATGCGACCTCAGAAATGCCAGAACTATCTCTGTATGAGACTTGGCAATTTGAAAACTTGACGCTTGTATCAGAATGTCGTCTAGATACGGAGCCACCGCTATGCCTCGCGGTCTTAGAACCGCCAGAAGTGAGCCCAGAACCTTTGTGAAAATTCTCGGGGCCGTAGCTAACCCGAAGGGAAGAGCTACAAACTGGTAATGCCTGTCTAGAAAGGCAAATCTTAGGTAACGATAATGATCTTTGTGAATCGGTATGTGAAGGTAGACATCCTTTAAGTCCACTGTGGTCATGTATTGACCCTCTTGGATCATGGGTAGGATGGTTCGAATAGTTTCCATTTTGAATGATGGAACTCTTAGGAATTTGTTTAAGATCTTTAGGTCCAAGATTGGTCTGAAGGTTCCCTCTTTCTTGGGAACCACAAACAGATTTGAGTAAAATCCTTGCCCTTGTTCCGTCCGCGGAACTGGGTGGATCACCCCCATTACTAGGAGGTCTTGTACACAGCGTAGAAATGTCTCTTTCTTTATTTATTTTGCTGATAACCTTGAAAGATTAAATCTCCCTTGTGGAGGAGAAGCTTTGAAGTCCAGAAGATATCCCTGAGATATGATCTCCAACGCCCAGGGATCCTGGACATCTCTTGCCCACGCCTGGGCGAAGAGAGAAAGTCTGCCCCCCACTAGATCCGTTTCCGGATAGGGGGCCATCCCTTCATGCTGTCTTAGAGGCAGTAGTAGGCTTTCTGGCCTGCTTGCCCTTGTTCCAGGACTGGTTAGCTTTCCAGGCCTGTCTGTAACGAGCAACAGTTCCTTCCTGTTTTGGAGCGGAGGAAGTTGATGCTGCTCCTGCCTTGAAGTTTCGAAAGGCACGAAAATTAGACTGTTTGGCCTTTGATTTGGCCCTGTCCTGAGGAAGAGTATGACCCTTACCTCCAGTAATGTCAGCGATAATTTCTTTCAAGCCGGGCCCGAATAAGGTCTGCCCCTTGAAAGGAATATTAAGTAATTTAGATTTAGAAGTCACGTCAGCTGACCAGGATTTAAGCCATAGCGCTCTACGCGCCTGGATGGCGAATCCGGAGTTCTTAGCCGTTAGTTTAGTTAAATGAACAATGGCATCAGAAACAAATGCATTAGCTAGCTTAAGTGCTTTAAGCTTGTCCATAATTTCATCCAATGGAGCTGTGTGAATGGCCTCTTCTAGAGACTCAAACCAGAATGCCGCAGCAGCAGTGACAGGCGCAATGCATGCAAGGGGCTGTAAGATAAAACCTTGTTGAACAAACATTTTCTTAAGGTAACCTTCTAATTTTTTATCCATTGGATCCGAAAAAGCACAACTATCCTCCACCGGGATAGTGGTACACTTAGCTAAAGTAGAAACTGCTCCCTCCACCTTAGGGACCGTCTGCCATAAGTCCCGTGTAGTGGCGTCTATTGGAAACATTTTCCTAAATATAGGAGGTGGGGAAAAAGGCACACCGGGTCTATCCCACTCCTTGCTAATAATCTCTGTAAGCCTTTTAGGTATAGGAAAAACGTCAGTACACACCGGCACCGCATAGTATCTATCCAGCCTACATAATTTCTCTGGAATTGCAACTGTGTTACAGTCATTCAGAGCTGCTAAAACCTCCCCTAGCAATACACGGAGGTTCTCAAGCTTAAATTTAAAATTAGAGATCTCTGAATCCGGTTTCCCTGGATCAGATCCGTCACCCACAGAATTAAGCTCTCCGTCCTCATGTTCTGCAAACTGTGACGCAGTATCGGACATGGCTCTCACAGCACCAGCGCGCTCTGTCCTTATCCCAGAGCTATCGTTCTTGCCTCTTAATTCTGGCAATTTAGATAATACTTCTGTCAGGGTATTTTTCATAATAGTAGCCATGTCCTGTAAAGTGATTTGTATGGGCGTCTCTGATGTACTCAGCGCCACAATATCACGCGCCTCCTGAGCGGGAGGCGAAGGTACTGACACGTGAGGAGAGTTAGTCGGCATAACTTCCCCCTCGTTGTCTGGTGATAATTCTTTTACAGATAAATACTGACCTTTATTATTTAAAGTGAAATCAATACATTTAGTACACATATTTCTATGGGGCTCCACACTGGCCTTCAAACATAGTGAACAAACAGATTCATCTGTGTCAGACATGTTTAAACAGACTAGCAATGAGACTAGCAAGCTTGGAAAACACTTTAAAATAAATTTACAAGGGGGCGGAGCTAGCTCGGCAACAGCATGTTCGCATATCATTAGAGCTCTGTAATATTTATATCTATATGCCAAGCAATGACCATCTGATGGACTATTTGCTATCTCAAAAGAGTGGCAGCAGCCTAGCAAGCTATGACCTAACTGATGGGGTCACTTTCATCTTGATTTCCTGAGACAGTCGAGCTGTAGACCTGCAGGGGGATCGCTCAGTGTAGAAATCATCGGGAAGCGGCCATCTTTTTGCCCTCGGGGCTTTACATAGCTTTGCTGCACCATGGAAGACCTATGTGATATTATAGCTTCAGCATTTCAAGATCTTCGGGAAGAGCTTCTGTGGACTATCAATAACCAAACCTATTCACCGCAACATGCTAATACGCAACATGAGCAGCCAGAGATGGTGTTAGCCTGTGATGCCGAGGCATCGGTGACATGGCGCCAGCAGAGACCACAGCCATCATTACCACTTGTCCGAGAAGGTACCGGAACGGAGGAGCAGTGGATCAAGTTTAAGCGCGGATCGCAAAGTGCTATTGCAACCCCGCAGTTACCCGCAGGTCTTGTGTTCTGAAACGCATACCTGGAGCGACGTGAAGGCCATTGTGGACACGGAGGAAACTGGCGGTAAGGGTAGAGCCATAAGCAGCAAGATAACAGAGCGACACTGGACAGCTGTGAATCGAATATCTACAGGGACCATAACCCGTTGCCCCTTGGCAGTATATGGGGATATTGTTCTTGACTGGCCGGTCATCATGATCAGCAAACCTCCGGGCCAGTTGTTATGGGGACTCCAGCAGACATGGCATGGTGTGAAGATTGTTCAGTCTGGGATAGGATGATTTATTTATTAGGCCTAACATAGAAGAGGACAGTAATGTTGAAATCCCTGGACTCACGTGAGGGAGAATTGCAATGTTACTGTTGAGGCTTGTTGCTTCTACTATATTCTATAGCCCAGCTCGTAAGATGTATATGTAAGGCTCATTCCTCAGTTTTAAATTTTAGTTTTACTTGTAGTTCAATGTTTTTATGCAAGCCTGTTTTAATGTATCTGTTGTTTTTCTGATGTAGATTTATTGCTAGAGGTTACATGAGATCGTTACAGGGTTTATACCCATTATATGTCCTAGAGGTACTTGTCTATATATTGTATTTTGCCTCCCTGCCTAGATGTGATAATGGGACCTATTTGAAATTTTACATTTTACTACTACACTAGTGGTAATTATGGGTAAGAGAAAAATAATTGCCCCACTTCTTCTATGTTTAATATACTTTGTGCGTTGTTGAGATAATAGGCTCAGTGATTGCTCCTTTTGTTTTGTTGCCTACGGCCGAGGCGACAAGACATAAAATTCTCTAGTCCAGCTTAGAGTAATTAGCATCTAGAGCAATTCAATGTACTAAATTGAGAACACATAGTTTAGAAATTGGTATTTTGCCCAATTGTTATTATGTAGTAGTTAAGTCTCTGATATACAAATGTTCTTTTGAAAACTTCTAGGATTGGGACTTAAACATGATACATCACCTAAAGTACAATGCTACTGATCCCAGCTATTTTAGTGTTAAATTGATTATCAAATCAATGCCCCATACTTTACTATTTGAATATTGCAGGCTGCGTACCGCATTCCCTATGCTAGATATAGTTCTGTAGGTATTTATCATTACTGTGTTTCCTTGCTGGAACACTTCAGTTATATTCATTAGACAGAATTGAGTTTATAAGGACTCTAGTTACTATACAACCATTATACCTGTGCCCATTATAGAGTTACTGACTTGACAAAATGCTGTTCTAAAAGAGCATACCTCTAATTTTTATGTTTGGTCTGATCCACTATGAATGGATGCAACTTATTTCTAGTCAGGTCATGGCCACAATTTAGGTCCACATCTATTTATGCCTTTTATACACCTATATAGGATCTTTTGTTTTAAACTAAACTGCAAGATTATATTATGTCACTGTGGAAATTTTGGGTTAGAGACAATTGTTACTTATGTATGTGCATGATTTCATTTTGTATACCCCTGGTATCGGTCCAGGCCCAATCCTAATATTTCTTGTTTCTAGCATACTTCTATCTATGAACTCCGCCCCCCCCCCTGGGGGGCTTATTCTTTAAGCAAAGGGACACAGATCCCATCTTTAACTCCCTACAAAATTCATAAGAGTGCTTTATTATAGTTAGAGCTGATAATCCCATCCCCAATACATATATACACCTATAGTCCTGTGGACTAATAAGGGGTCCCATATGTTATATGCTTTAAAAATCTGAGGTTATTTTTGATGCCCAATGGCCGCATAGGAGTATTGCAATTTTAGAATTGATTTTGACCATTAATTCTTTAATACCTAGAGTGTTAGAAATGTAGGCTCTCACTTCTGATTTAAATAAGGTTTGTCATGATTAATGTATTGGCAGTGATATCTATCTTCGATTATTGTCCTTACGGGTTAAGGACTTAGGTTTGTGGTCATAATAGTTTGTAATGTTCTATGTCCTTGATATACTCTCCCATGCCCTCTAAATTGAGGTTAGCTGAGTTTATTTCTAGTGGTAGTAGATATATTCCCTTCCCCGCTATGATCGGCCACATTCATTAATAGTTCTGGGGACCCAATAAGGGCCCTATATGTTAAATATCTAAAAAAAACTTGAGGCCAGTTTTTATGTTTTTAGACCATAAAGGAACAACTACAATTTCAGCACTATTTTTGATTATTTATTGTTCTTGAAATGTAAGTTCTTATTAATGATTCTAAAATATGGTTTGTTATGATTAATGTACTGCCAGTGATGTATGCTCTTGATAATTGCCCTTACGGGTTAAGAGCCTATGTTTCTGGTTACTATGCTTTGTACTGTCGTATTATTTGCCTCAATAATAAAAAAATAAAATAAATAAAAATAAATTTACAAGCAATATAGAAAAACGCTACTGCGCCTTTAAGAAGCACAAAAAACTGTCACAGTTGAAATAACAATGAACCAAATCAGTTATAGCAACCAAATTTTCACAGTAAATGTATTAAGTTAGCAGAGCATTGCACCCACTTGCAAATGGATGATTAACCCCTTAATACCCAAAACGGATAATTAATAGAGTAAAAAACGTTTTTAACACAGTCAAACACACTGTCACAGGTCTGCTGTGACTGATTACCTCCCTCAAAATGACTTTTGAAGTCCCTTGAGCTCTCTAGAGACGTCCTGGGTCATGCAGGAAGAAGCAGGAAGAAGCAGGAAGACTGAGACTGAATTTTTACTGTGCAAAAAAGCGCTAAAATAGGCCCCTCCCACTCATTATTACAACAGTGGGAAACCTCAGTTAACTGTTTCTATGCAGAAATATAAGTCAGCCATGTGGAAAAAATCATGCCCCAATAAGTTTTATCACCAATGTACCTAAAAAAAAAACGATTAAACATGCAAGCAAACGTTTTAAGCATCCTTTTTTAAAGAGTATGTATCTCTATTGCTAAGCCTGATACCAGTCACTTCTACTGCATTTAAGGCTTATTACATTACTTCAGTATTAGCAGCATTTTCTTAGTCAAATTCCATTCCTTAGAAAATTACTTTACTGCACATACATTAATCAACCTGATACCAGTCGCTTTCACTCCATTTAAGGCTTTTTTTACTTACATTACATCTGTATCAGCAGTATTTTCTTAGTCAATTCCATTCCTTAGAAAAATATTTTACTGCACATACCTCATTTGCAGGAGACCCCGCACGCTATTCCCTTTCTGAAGTTACCCCACTCCTCAGAATGTGCGAGAACAGCCAGTGGATCTTAGTTACTTCTGCTAAGATCATAGAAAACGCAGGCAGATTCTTCTTCCAAATACTGCCTGAGAGAAAAACAGCACACTCCGGTGCCATTTAAAAATAACAAACTTTTGATTGAAGAAAAAATTAAGTATAAAACACCACACTCCTCTAACGACCTCCATCTATGTTGAGGGTTGCAAGAGAATGACTGGGTATGACATGTGAGGGGAGGAGCTATATAGCAGCTCTGCTTGGGTGATCCTCTTGCAACTTCCTGTTGGGAAGGGAATATATCCCATAAGTAATGGATGATCCGTGGACTGAATACACTTAACAAGAGAGAATGAATTTATCAGGTAAGTTCTTACATAAATTATGTTTTTCCCTGCTCCTTTTAATGTCTCTTATTCCTTTTTATAGGGCTCTTGAGGTTTGGAAATCTATGTCTTCTCCTAGTGGTAGAGAAGAGTAATTGGACTCTCACCACCATGAAATAAATTGATTTATTAGGTAAGCATAAGTTATATTTTTCTTGTTTTTAGTAATTTATTTTAAAATTAAGTTTTGCCAAATGCCAATGTTTGGAATTATTAGTGCAAGAAAAATGTTAGGTTTCATATTCCTTTAAACAGTCAAAACTGTTTATAAGCTAAGCATAGTATTGAGATTAGTCGCTGCTTCCCTTTTGTCATGGATGCTGCCCTGTTGGAATCTAGCTTTCACTGTATTCCAGTCCTTTAGATACCTTCAGTGTAATCTAGGTATCAACATGTCAGTGCCTATTCTTAGAGGGAGGTTTAGTAGTTTAAAGGGACACTGTACTATAACATTCCCATTGTGTGTTCCAAATTGCCACTGCAGAATATTGAATGTACAGGAAACTGTTCCTTTATGGGGTTTTGTAGATTAAAATAGCTTGTTTTACTCATTAAAACCATCACCTGTTGTTCAGTAGGACATGTCCATAACAATATTCTAAGCCTGCAATAAAAGGAGACCTGCTATATTTATCAATGTTAAGTATTGAAATGCTAATTATGGATGGGGGGTTGAATAAGCACAATAAGCTATTTTACATACACAATAATTTCTCTAACTCAAAACCCCTTACTGAGAGATTAAACAGTGATATTGTCTTTTGTTTACATAGCTTTTCTACAGACAAAACATTTGTGAGGATTGTATAGGCAACAGTAATTAACAAATAAAGAGCTGTTTTCAAACAAAAACAATGCAGCAGGTAAAATGACAGATTGGGAACACACTAAAGGGGAGAACATTTTAGAGTGCAATTTCCCTTTAATGTTCCTTTAATAGAATTAGAGTTATTCTTATTGCAATAGGTTTTCTGGGCGAATACATTTAAATGTATTGAAAACTGCTAAAGTCCAAAATTCTTTAACTTAGCATTACATGATTGAAATTGCCTTGGCATTATTTTCTAGTCTGGAACCACCAAAGCTATAATTGTATTGTAGATAAGAACACACAATTATTTGTAAGTATCTGTCATTAGGCGACTCTTTCATAAATGTCTAATCTATTTTTTGTTAATTAGAAGAATAATTAAATTTATCTATGTATAGGTTGTCTAATTAAATTTTTCGTCATCATTCTAGAGCACAATGTGCACATTAATGCGTAAAATACACTTTGTTCTTGGCTACTTCGGTTCTACCTTATCAGCAGCATTCAGGGAATGAAAGACATCATTCAGGCATTCCATTCACATCCTAAATATATATGTTTTGTAATGTAATGAGGCAGACCTCTCCTATGTTTATGGCTCATTACATTAAATACGTTTTATTCTGCATCATTCTGGGTGATAAATTTGGAGGAGGTAATTTGAAGCAGAACAGAACATTTGTTTTATTCCTTAGTATCATTCACCTACATTTTTTTTATTGTGCATTGACTGGAACTAATATTTTCATACTGACATTTTTATAAAAGACTAGTTCTGCTTTATAATTAAAGTATAATTATGTTGTGTATTGGCTGTGGTCTTATTTCACATTCTGTAGTAGGAAGCATGATCAAATTTAACATAATATATGTATGTTTAGGTATAGTAGTTATTCACAGTTGCAGTTAGCAATCTATTTAATTTTATGTCGATATGTTTTCATGGCCTGCCTTTCTTTAGACATTCATCTTTTAATTGCCTTTGTCCTGTCTAATCATCCTTTTCAGAGAGGAATATTTTCGAATGAAACTTCAGTGGAAATCGATCAGTGAAGAACAGGAAAAAAGAAATTCAAGATTAAGAGATTATCGAAGTTTAATAGGTATCTATCAAGGGGAGTTATGGAATATTTTAAATGTATAAGTATATTGATTACATAAGAGCAAGAATTTGTTTAGTAATAAGGGCCAAATAGCTTGCTCCCTGCAACATTACCACCGTTAATAGTATTGCTACAAGTATAGGGTTTATGTAATGGCTTTATCCCATTTCTTCTATAAGATACGACAAGTCCACGGATTCATCCTTTACTTGTGGGATATTATCCTCCTGCTAACAGGAAGTGGCAAAGATCACCTCAGCAGAGCAGTCTATATAGCTCCTCCCTTGACTCCACCCCCCAGTCATTCTCTTTGCCTACTCTAAGTACTAGGAAGGGTAAAGTGAAAGAGGTGATAAAATGTTAGTTTTTATTTTCTTCAAGCAAGAGTTTTTTATTTTAAATGGTACCGGTGTGTACTATTTTCCCTCAGACAGCAGATGGATGAAGACTTCTGCCTGGAGGCTGATGATCTTAGCAGTTATCACTAAGATCCAGAGCAGTTCCCACAGAATGGCTGAGGAGTACAAGAAACTTCAGTGTGAAGAACGTTTTTCATGCTATAAGCAGTGAGGTATGTTCAGTCATTTTTTTCTGGAGAGACTGTGGTATTTCAGAATTGGCTGACAGTATCCCCATGAAGGAAAGGGTAAGCAGTAATCCTAAAATATATAGAGGGGTATTACTGAGCTTGCATATGTGGGCTAAGAAAAAATGGTTGACACTGAGTTTTGAATGTTTGTGGGCAAACGTTTACATAACTGGGAGTGCTGATAACATTTTTATGTGGAACGTTTTTCATGCTTAATGAGAGGGTACACATGTCTTTCTTTTTGGGTTTAGGAACCCACATGGCTAGTTTTAGACCGCTCTGGTGCGGTTCATTTGGGCTGAGAGACATCGAGTGAGATGGGCGGGGCCTATTTTCGTCAGGCAAGAAGCAAGCTCCAACTCCGGTGGGCCCTTGTGAGCTGTATTGGGCCAAATCAAAGCTTTAACCCGGTTTTGCAGACCCCTGAGGGCAGGTAGGCGCTGTAGCGAGGTGCAGGGGGTGTTTTTCATTGATATAAATGTTATTTAAATATCCGTTTTTTCCAGTAAGGGTTAAGTGTTCCTTTCCTTGTGGGGCAAACTTAGCTTCACAGTTTGGATGCTTCTATCATAAGATTGGAACGATTTGATGGTTTTAAAGCAGTTTTGGAAAACTTGTATACTTTTTTTCTCTTAAAGGCGCAGTACCGTTTTTTAAGATTATTTTTTCACTAAATAAAGTGTTTTCAAGCCTGTTTGTGTTCATTACTAGCCTGTTTAGCATGTCTGACATTGAGGAAAGTCAATGTTCCATGTGTTTAGAAGCCGTTGTGGAACCCCCACTTAAAATGTGTCCCTCATGCACTGAAAGGGCCTTAAATTGCAAAGAACATATTTTAGCTGATAAAAGTATGTCACAGGATGATTCTCAGTCAGAAGAGAATCAGGTTATGCCATCGACTTCTCCCCAAGTGTCACAACCGTTAACGCCCGCACAAGCGACGCCAAGTACTAGTGCATCTAATTCTTTCACCCTGCAAGATATGGCCGCAGTTATGTTTACTACCCTAGCTGAGGTTTTATCTAAACTGCCTGGGTTGCAGGGGAAGCGCAGTAGGTCCAGTGTGAGAGTAAATGCTGAGCCCTCTGACGCTTTATTAGCCATCTCCGATGTACCCTCACAATCTTCTGAGTTGGGGGTGAGGGAATTGCTGTCTGAGGGAGAGCTTTCTGATTCAGGAAAGATGTTCCCTCAAGCAGACTCAGATATGAAGGCTTTTAAGTTTAAGCTAGAACACCTCCGCTTGTTGCTCAGGGAGGTTTTGGCGACTCTGGATGATTGTGACCCTATTGTAATTCCACCAGAGAAATTGTGTAAAATGGATAGATATCTAGCAGTTCCTACTTACACTAATGTTTCTCCAACATTGGTGTGTCCGGTCCACGGCGTCATCCATTACTTGTGGGATATTCTCCTCCCCTACAGGGAATGGCAAGGAGAGCACACAGCAAGATCTGTCCATATAGTCCCCCCTCTGTCTCCGCCCCCCAGTCATTTCTCCTTGCTGCTCTGAACAAGTAGCATCTCCACGGGGATGGTGAGGAGTTTGTGGTGTTAGTTGTAGTTTTTTTATTTCTTCTATCAAGAGTTTGTTATTTTAAAATAGTGCCGGTTTGTACTATTTACTCTACAACAGAAAATGAAGAAGATTTCTGTTAAAAGAGGAGTATGATTTTAGCAGCAGTAACTAAAATCAATTGCTGTTCCCACGCAGGACTGTTGAGCCCAGAGAACTTCAGTTGGGGGGAACAGTTTGCAGACTTATCTGCTTCAGGTACGATTAGTCATATTTCTAACAAGACTGTGTAATGCTAGAAGACTGTCATTTTCCCTCTTGGGGATCGGTAAGCCATTTTCTTAGATTCATAACAGATTAAGGCTTATAAATGGGCTCTAAACTGGTTGACACTATTGTGGGTTAAATCGATTGGTTTTTATCAGATTTATTGGACATTTAGAGTGTTTTTTTGTGTTATAAAAGCACTTTTGGGAACGTTTTTTTCCGTCTGGCATCTAGTTAGACTACTACTTCAGTCAGAAAGGCCCCTTCACTCTGATAATGCAGATGAAGGAGGCCCTGTTTTCGCGCCTCAATTGCGCAGTTTATTTACTTGGCAGTGCATGCAGCTTCATTTGAGGGTCTTGTGGGTAAAGAAAACGGACTCAGGAAGGTTTATTTCAGTGCTGGATCACTTTAAGGGAAGGTAAAAAGCAGCAGCAAGGCTGTGGCAGTGATTGTTGTGTGTTAAAATTGTTTATTTGAACAAATAGCTCCGGTTTGCTCATTTTAAGGGTTAAAGTCTTGAAACTTGGTGTGCAATACTTTCAAGGCACTAAGATTCTGGGGTGCAAATATTGTAAAAATCGGACATTGCCTTCATAGTTTTTCAAACTTTCAGAAATAAAGTGTTCTTGTTTATTATTTAAAGAGACAGTAACGCTTTTCTTTAAAAACGTTTTTTATTGCATTATTAGCCTGCCATATTCTGTCTAACATGTCTGTACCTTCAGATAGCTTATGCTGTGAATGTATGGAAGCCAAGGTGGTTCCCTCTATTAATGTTTTGTGCAAATTGTGTCATAGCGTCCAAACAAAGTAAGGACAGTACTGTCACATTTAATAAGATTGCCCAGGGTGATTCTTCATGTGAAGGTAGTGGGGATAGTTTATCATCCTCTCCTTCTGTGTCAATACCAGTTTTGCCCGCGCAGGCGATACCTAGTACAGCTAGCGCGCCAATGCTGGTTACTATGCAGCAATTAACTGCAGTGATGGATAATTCTTTAGCAAATCTATTATCCAAACTGCCATCCTATTCTAGAAAGCGTGATTGCTCAGTTTTTAATTACAGAAGATGAGCAGGTTAGCGCTGAGGACAATTTACCAGTTGTTCCCTCACTTCAATCTGAGTATAGCAGTGAGGGAGGGCCTGTCTGAAGGGGAAGTTTCTGATTCAGGAAAAGTTCCTCAGTAGGCAGACACTAATATAGTGATTTTTAAATTTAAGTTACAACACCTCCGCGCCCTGCTTAAGGAGGTCCTAACTACTCTAGATGATTGTGATTCTCTGGTAATGCCAGAGAAATTGTGCAAGATGGACAAATTCTTAGAGGTTCCAGTGCACGCTGATGCCTTTCCGATACCCAAGCGGGTGGCGGACATAGTGACTAAGGAGTGGGAAAAGCCAGGTATACCTTTTGTTCCACCTCCTATATTCAAGAAAATGTTCCCCATTGTCGACCCCAGAAAGGACACATGGCAAACGGTTCCTAAGGTTGAGGGGGCGGTTTCAATGTTAGCTAAGCGCACAACTATTCCTATTGAGGACAGTTGCGCTTTCAAAGAAGGACTGTTAAAAAAGAATTTATTCAGCAGGTCTTCCTTATTCAACCAATCCCGTGCATTATTCCTGTCACTACCGCAGCGTATTTGGGTTTGAGGAACTGGAAAATTTGCTTCAAAGGGAGACTCCATATGATGAAGTCATGGACAGAATTCACGCACTTAAGTTGGCTAATTCATTTATTTTGGATGCCGCTTTTCTATTGCTAAGTTAGCGGCGATATGCAGGGTTTGCTATAGTGGCGCGCAGAGCGCTTTGGCTAAAATCCTGGTCGGCGAATGTGTCGTCCAAGAATAAATTGCTTAATATTCCTTTCAAGGGTAAGACCCTATTCGGGCCGGAATTGAAAGAGATTATTTCTGACATTACTGGTGGAAAGGGACATGCCCTTCCACAAGATAGGCCTTTTAAGGCTAAGAACAAATCTAATTTTCGTTCCTTTCGCAATTTCAGGAACGGACCAATTCCTAACTCTGCGGCCTCCAGACAAGAAGGCAACACTTCCCAACCTAAACCAGCATGGAAAACATTGCAAGGTTGGAACTAGGGTAAACAGGCCAAAAAGCCTGCTGCTACCAAGACAGCATGAAGGGGTAGCCCCGATCCAGGACCGGATCTAGTAGGGGGCAGACTCTCTCTTTTTGCTCAGGCTTGGGCAAGAGATGTTCCGGATCCCTAGACACTAGAATAGTCTCTTTGGGATATCTTCTAGAAAGGAACTTCCTCCAAAGGGAAGGTTCCACATGTCTCGCTTATCTTCAGACCAGGTGAAGAGACAGGCATTCTTACACTGCGTAGGAGCCATAGTAAAGTGGGAGTGATACACTCAGTTCCAACTGTGGAACAAGGTCAGGGGTTTTACTCAAACCTGTTTGTAGTTCCCAAAAAAGAGGGAACTTTCAGACCAATTCTGGATTTAAAAATTCTAAACAAATTTCTCAGAGTTCCATCGTTCAAGATGGAAACCATTACAATCCAGGAGGGTCAATAGATGACTACCGTGGATTTAAAGGATGCGTACCTACATATTCCTATCCACAAAGATCATCAGTTCCTAAGGTTCGCCTTTCTGGACAAACATTATCAGTTCGTGGCTCTTCCATTCGGGTTAGCCACTGCTCCCAGAATTTTAACAAAGGTGCTAGGGTCCCTTCTGGCGATTCTAAGACCAAGGGGCATTGCAGTGGCACCTTATCTAGACAACATTCTAATTCAAGCGTCGTCTCTTTCCTAGGCAAAGGCTCATACAGACATTGTTCTAGCCTTTCTCAGATCTCACGAGTGGAAGGTGAATGTAGAAAAGAGTTCCCTGTCTCCGTCAACAAGAGTTACCTTTTTGGGAACAATAATAGATTCTTTAGAAATTAAGATCTTCCTGACAGAAGTCAGAAAGTCAAAGCTTTAAACGCTTGTCAAGTTCTTCACTCTATTCTGCAGCCTTCCATAGCTCAGTGCATGGAAGTAGTAGGATTGATGGTTGCAGCAATGGACATAGTTCCTTTTGCTCGAATTCATCTAAGACCATTACAACTGTGCATGCTCAATCAGTGGAATGGGGATTATGCAGACTTGTCTCCACAGATTCAAGTAGACCAGATGACCAGAGACTCACTCCGTTGGTGGTTGACCCAGGATCACCTGTCTCAGGGAATGAGTTTCCGCAGACCAGAGTGGGTCATTGTCACGACCGACGCCAGTCTATTAGGCTGGGGTGCGGTCTGGGATTCCCTGAAAGCTAAGGGTCTATGGTCTCGTGAAGAGTCTCTTCTCCTGATAAACAGCCTGGAACTGAGAGCGATATTCAATGCTCTCTGGGCTTGGCCTCAACTAGCGAAGGCCGGATTCATAAGATTCCAGTCAGACAACATGACGACTGTAGCTTACATCAACCATCAGGGAGGAACAAAGAGTTCCTTGGCGATGAGAGAGGTATCCAAGATCATCAAATGGGCGGAGGATCACTCCTGCCATCTATCTGCAATTCACATCCCAGGAGTAGACAACTGGGAGGCGGATTATCTGAGTCGTCAGACTTTCCATCCGGGGGAGTGGGAACTCCATCCGGAGGTTTTTGCCCAGTTGACTCAATATGGGGCATTCCAGACATGGATCTGATGGCGTCTCGTCAGAACTTCAAGGTTCCTTGCTACAGGTCCAGATCCAGGAATCCCAAGGCGACTCTAGTGGATGCATTAGTGGCGCCTTGGTCGTTCAACCTAGCTTATGCGTTTCCACCGCTCCCTCTCCTTCCCAGGCTCGTAGCCAGGATCAAACAGGAGAAGGCCTCTGTGATTCTGATAGCTCCTGCGTGGCCGCGCAGGACTTGGTATGCAGACCTGGTGAATATGTCATCGGCTCCACCATGGAAGCTACCTTTGAGACAGGATCTTCTAGTACAAGGTCCATTCGAACATCCAAATCTAGTCTCTCTGCAGCTGACTGCTTGGAAATTGAACGCTTGATTTTATCCAAGCGTGGGTTTTCAAATTCAGTGATAGATACTCTGGTTCAAGCCAGAAAACCTGTGACTAGAAAGATTTACCATAAAATATGGAAAAAATATATCTGTTGGTGTGAATCCAAGGGATTCTCCTGGAGTAAGATTAAAATTCCTAAGATTCTCTCCTTTCTCCAAGAAGGTTTGGATAAAGGGTTGTCAGTGAGTTCTCTAAAAGGACAGATTTCTGCTTTACACAAACGACTGGCAGCTGTGCCAGAGGTACAAGCTTTTGTACAGGCTTTGGTCAGAATCAAGCCTGTTTACAGACCATGACTCCTCCTTGGAGTCTAAATTTAGTTCCTTCAGTTCTTCAAGGGGTTCCGTTTGAGCCTTTACATTCCATAGATACCAAATTACTATCTTGGAAAGTTTCTGTTTTGGTTGCTATTTCTTCTGCTAGAAGAGTTTCTGAATTATCTGCTTTGCAGTGTGATCCACCCTATCTGGTGTTCCATTCAGATAAGGTTGTTTTGCGTACTAAGCCTGGTTTTCTTCCGAAAGTTGTTCCAACAAGAATGTTAACCAGGAAATAGTTGTTCCTTCTCTGTGTCCGAATCCAGTTTCAAAGAAGGAACGTTTGTTACACAATTTAGATGTAGTTCGTGCTTTAAAGTCCTATTTAGAAGTAACAAAGGATTTTAGACAAACCTCATCTTTGTTTGTCGTTTACTCTGGTAAGAGGAGAGGAAAAAAAGCTACTGCTACCTCTCTTTCTTTCGGGCGGAAAAGTATTATCCGATTGACTTATGAGACTGCCGGACGGCAGCCTCCTGAACGAATCACAGCTCACTCTACTAGGGCTGTGGCTTCCCATGAGCCTTCAAGAACGAGGCTTCTGTTGATCAGATATGTAAGGCAGAGACTTGGTCTTCTCTGCACTCACTTGCCAAATTCTACAAATTTGATACTTATGCTTCTTCGGAGGCTATTTTTGGGAGAATGGTTTTGCAAGCCGTGGTGCCTTCTGTTTAGGTAACCTGATTTGCTCCCTCCCTTCATCCGTGTCCTAAAGCTTTGGTATTGGTTCCCACAAGTAATGGATGACGCCGTGGACCGGACACACCAATGTTGGAGAAAACAGAATTTATGCTTACCTGATAAATTACTTTCTCCAACGGTGTGTCCGGTCCACGGCCCGCCCTGGTTTTTTAATCAGGTTTGAAAAATTTCTTTCTCTATACACTACAGCCACCACGGCACCCTATAGTTTCTCCTTTTTCTCCTAACCGTCGGTCGAATGACTGGGGGTCGGAGCCAGAGGGAGGTGGGACTATATGGACAGCTCTTGCTGTGTGCTCTCCTTGCCATTCCCTGTAGGGGAGGAGAATATCCCACAAGTAATGGATGACGCCATGGACCGGACACACCGTTGGAGAAAGTAATTTATCAGGTAAGCATAAATTCTGTTTTTTCCGGTCCCTAAGAGGATTTTGGACATTGTTACTAAGGAGTGGGATAGACCAGGTATTCCGTTCTCTCCCCCTCCTACTTTTAAGAAAATTTTTCCCATATCTGACACCATTCGGGATTCGTGGCAGACGGTCCCTAAGGTGGAGGGAGCTATTTCTACCCTGGCTAAGCGTACAACTATACCTATTGAGGACAGTTGTGCTTTCAAAGATCCTATGGATAAAAAATTAGAGGGTCTTTTAAATAGAATATTTATTCATCAGGGTTTTCTTCTGCAAACTATAGCGTGCATTGTTTCTGTAACTACTGCAGCAGCTTTTTGGTTCGAGGCTCTAGAGGAGGCTCTTGAGGAGGCTCTTAAGGTTGAGACCCCATTAGATGATATTCTGGACAGAATTAGGGCTCTCAAGCTAGCTAATTCTTTCATTACAGATGCCGCTTTTCAAATGGCTAAATTAGTGGCAAAGAATTCAGGTTTTGCCATTTTAGTGCGTAGAGCGTTATGGCTTAAGTCCTGGTCTTCTGATGTGTCATCAAAATCTAATCATTTAGCTATTCCTTTCAAGGGTAAGACCCTATTCGGGCCTGAACTGAAAGAGATAATTTCCGACATCACTGGAGAAAAAGGCCATGCCCTTCCTCAGGATAAGACAAATAAGATGAGGACCAAACATAATAATTTTCGTTCCTTTCGAAACTTCAAAGGTGGGGTCCCCCTACCTCCTCCCCTGCCACAAAGCAGGAGGGGAATTTTGCTCAATCCAAGTCAGTCTGGAGACCTAACCAGATCTGGAATAAGGGTAAACAGGCCAAGAAGTCCGCTGCTGCCACCAAGACAGCATGAAGGGGCAGCCCACGATCCGGGACCGGATCTAGTAGGGGGCAGACTTTTTCTCTTTGCTCAGGCTTGGGCAAGAGACGTTCAGTACTCCTGGGCTTTAGAAATCGTGACCCAGGGGTATCTTCTAGACTTCAAAGATTCTCCTCCAAGGGGGAGATTTCATCTTTCACGGTTGTCTGTAAACCTGACAAAGAGAGAGGCGTTCTTACGCTGTGTAGAAGACCTATATACTATGGGGGTAATCTGCCCAGTTCCAAAAGCAGAACAGGGGCAGGGGTTTTACTCCAATCTGTTCATGGTTCCCAAAAAAGAGGGAACCTTCAGAGCGATTTTAGATCTCAAGATCCTAAACAAATTTCTCAGAGTCCCATCCTTCAAGATGGAGACCATTCGGACTATTTTACCAATGATCCAGGAGGGTCAATATATGACCACCGTGGATTTGAAGGATGCGTATCTTCACATTCCTATCCACAAAGATCATCACCAGTTCCTCAGGTTCGCCTTCCTGGACAAGCATTACCAGTTTGTGGCTCTTCTCTTCGGGTTGGCCACAGCAACCAGAATTTTCACAAAAGTTCTCGGGTCCCTTTTGGCAGTTCTAAGGCCGTGAGGCATAGCAGTGGCGCCTTATCTGGACGATATCTTAATTCAGGCGTGTACTTACCATCTAGCCAAATCTCACACGGACATCGTGTTGGCTTTTCTAAGATCTCACGGGTGGAAGGTGAATGTAAAGAATAGTTCACTTATCCCTCTCACAAGAGTTCCATTCCTGGGAACTCTGATAGATTCGGTACACATGAAAATTTTTCTGACGGAGGTCAGAAAATCAAAGATCTTAACCACCTGCCGAGCACTTCATTCCATTCCTCGGCCGTCAGTGGCTCAGTGTATGGAGGTAATTGGACTAATGGTAGTGGCAATGGACAGTGTTCCGTTTGCTCGCTTGTGTCGCAGACCACTGCAACTATGCATACTCAGACAGTGGAATGGGGATTATGCAAATTTATCTCCTCAGATAAATCTGGATCAAGAGACCAGGGACTCTCTTCTTTGGTGGTTGTCACAGGACGATGGATGCCAGCCTATTAGGCTGGGGTGCAGTCTGGAATTCCCTGAAAGCACAGGGCTGTGGACTCAGGAGGAGGCTCTCCTTCCAATAAATATTCTAGAACTGAGAGCGATATTCAACGCGCTTCAGGCGTGGCCTCAGCTGGCCTTGGCCAGATTCATAAGATTCCAGTCGGACAATATCACCACTGTAGCATATATCAATCATCAGGGGGGGAACAAAGAGTTCTCTAGCGATGATAGAGGTTTCCAAAATAATTCGATGGGCAGAGACTCACTCTTGCCATCTATCAGCAATCTATATTCCAGGAGTGGAGAACTGGGAAGCGGATTTTCTAAGTCGTCAGACTTTTCATCCGAGGGATTGGGAGCTCCATCCGGAGGTGTTTGCGCAATTGATTCATCAATGGGGCACACCAGAATTGGATCTGATGGCATCTCGTCAGAATGCCAAACTTCCTTGTTACGGGTCCAGATCAAGGGATCCCCAAGCAGTACTGATAGATGCTCTAGCAGTACCTTGGTCGTTCAACCTGGCTTATGTGTTTCAACCATTTCCTCTCCTTCCTCGCCTGATTGCCAGAATCAAACAGGAGAGGGCTTTGGTGATTTTGATAGCACCTGCGTGGCCACGCAGGACTTGGTATGCAGACCTGTTTGAAATGTAATCTCTACCACCGTGGACTCTGCCACTGAGACAGGACCTTCTCATTCAAGGTCTGTTCCAGCATCCAAATCTAGTTTCTCTGCGGCTGACTGCCTGGAAATTGAACGCTTGATTTTATGTAAGCGAGGATTCTCTGAGTCGTCATAGATACCTTGATTCAGGCTCGAAAGCCTGTCACTCGAAAGATTTACCATAAGATATGGCGTAAATATCTTTATTGGTGTGAATCCAAAGGCTACTTATGGAGTAAGATCAGGATTCCTAGGATTTTGTCTTTTCTCCAAGAAGGATTGGAGAAAGGGTTATCAGCTAGTTCCTTAGAGGGACAGATATCTGCTTTGTCAATTTTACTGCACAAGCGTCTGGCAGATGTTCCAGACGTTCAGTCGTTTTGTCAGGCTTTGGTTAGAATTAAGCCTGTTTTTAAACCTGTTGCTCCGCCATGGAGTTTGAATTTAGTTCTTAAAGTTCTTCAAGGGGTTCCTTTTGAATCTATGCATTCCATAGATATTAAGCTTCTATCTTGGAAAGTTCTGTTTTTAGTTGCTATCTCTTCGGCTCGAAGAGCTTCTGAACTATCTGCATTGCAATGCGACTCGCCTTATCTTGTTTTCCATTCTGATAAGGTGGTTTTGCGTACCAAACCTGGATTCCTTCCTAAGTTTGTTACTAATAAGAATATTAATCAGGAAATTGTTGTTCCTTCCCTGTGTCCTAATCCTTCCTGTAAGAAGGAGCGTCTGTTGCACAACTTGGACGTGGTTCATGCTTTGAAGTTTTACTTGCAAGCGACCAAAGATTTCCGTCAAACATCTTCTCTGTTTGTTGTCTATTCTGGAAAACGTAGAGGTAAAAAAGCTACAGCTACCTCTCTTTCTTTTTGGCTAAAAAGCATCATCCGTTTGACATACGAGACTGCTGGGCAGCAGCCTCCTTAACGAATTACAGTTCACTCTACTAGAGCGGTGGCTTCCACATGGGCTTTTAAAAATGATGCTTCTGTTAAACAGATTTGTAAGGCTGTGACTTGGTCTTCACTTCATACCTTTTCCAAATTTTACAAATTTGATACTTTTGCTTCTTCGGAGGATATTTTTGGGAGAACAGTTCTTCAAGCAGTGGTGCCTTCTGTTTAGGCATCTGTCTTGTCCCTCCCGTTCATCCGTGTCCTGTAGCTTTGGTATTGTATCCCACAAGTAAAGGATGAATCCGTGGACTCGTCGTATCTTATAGAAGAAAAGTAAATTTATGTTTACCTGATAAATTGATTTCTTCTATGATACGACGAGTCCACGGCCCACCCTGTCAATTTAAGACAGATTATATTTTTTTGATTTAAAACTTCAGTCACCTCTGCACCTTTTAGTTTCTTATTTTTCTTCCTGTACCTTCGGTCGAAAGACTGGGGGGTGGAGTAAAGGGAGGAGCTATATAGACAGCTCTGCTGTGGTGCTCTTTGCCACTTCCTGTTAGCAAGAGGATAATATCCTACAAGTAAAGGATGAATCCGTGGACTCGTCGTATCATAGAAGAAATCAATTTATCAGGTAAGGATAAATTTACTTTTTAGATAATAAAGTATCATATGACCATGCCTACATCTTATTTATATATATATATATATATATATATATATATATATATATACTATACACACATGCACATTCAAGTGTATTGTGTTCTGTTTTATGTTATTTTGTCTATGTCATGATTTATATTATACTGTCTATATTGTGTTTTATATAATACTGTCTTTGTTTCTAGGTGTAATATTAAAGGGACACTGAAACCAAATTTTTTCTTTCAGGATTCAGATAAAGCATGCAATTTTAAGTAACTTTCTAATTTATTCCTGTTATCAAATTTTCTTTATTCTCTTGGTATGTTTATTTGAAAAGCAAGAATGTAAGTTTAGATGCCGGGCCCATTTTTGGTGAACAACCTGGGTTGTCCTTGCTGATTGGACAGCACCAATAAACAAGTGCTGTCCATGGTCCAGAACCAAACATTTGCTGGCTCCTTAGCTTAGATGCCTTCTTTTTCAAATAAAGATAGCAAGAGAACGAAGAACAATTGATAATAGAAGTAAATTAGAAAGTTGCTTAAAATTGTATGATTTGTCTGAATCATGAAAGAAAATATTTGGGTTCAGTATCCCTTTAACTTATAAGATAGAAAGTAATAGACAAGACCAGTGATGTTTACTCAATGGGAAAATCAAGCCATAATTTCTAGGATTTGCTAACTACATTGCTATTACTTTTTTGAAGCTGATATTAATTGAATAAGGTATAGTCACATATGATATCAGATGGACATCTACATTTTTAATCTTACATTTTCATAATTGTTGAAGCCCGATTCCTCTCAGAGTACAGCGAATGTCAGAGGGACGTGAAGGGAGTATCACTTATTTGAATACGATGATTTCCCTAACGGGGATCTATTTCATAGGTTCTTTGTTATCAGTCGTAGAGATTCATCTCCTACCTCCCTTTTCAGATCGACGATATACTCTCAATTTACCATTACCTCTGCTAATAACTGTTTTAGTACTGGTTTGGCTATCTGCTATATGTGGATGGGTGTCTTTTGGTAAGCATGTTTTTTATTTCTTAAGACACCTCAGCTATGGTTTGGCACTTTATGCATGTTTATAAAGTTCTAAATATATGTATTGTACTTATATTTGCCATGAGTCAGGTTCATGTATTTCCTTCAGCAAACTGTCAGTTTCATATTTGGGGAATTTAAACATTTTAAGAAATGTATTTCTTACCTGGGGTTTAGTCTTTTTTCAATTGACTACTTCTTGCTATTGCAGGTATTAGGTCCGCGGGTGCGTCAAATGCTAAACTTTATTGCATCATTTTTGGCGCGGAAAAAGACGTTTATGACGCAACTTCGTCATTTCCGGCGTCATACGTGACGCCGAGACCTTTCACACTGCGGCGTCATTAGTGACGCTAGTGTGTCATTTCCGGTTATTTTTGGCAAATTTTTTTCATTATTTCTATACCCCATTGATGTTTGCCTCTTGCTTTTTTCTCTATCAGAGGCCTATGCTTTTTGCATTTTTTCCCATTCCTGAAACTGTCATATAAGGAAATAGATCATTTTGCTTTATATGTTGTTTTTTCTCTTACATTGAGCAAGATGTCCCAATCTGATCCTGCCTCAGAAGTTTCTGCTGGAACATTGCTGCCTGACATTGGTTCTTACAAAGCTAAGTGCATTTGTTGTAAAAGTGTAGAAATTATTCCACCAAATGTCATTTGTAATAGTTGTCATGATAAACTTTTACATGCAGATAGTGTTTCCATCAGTAATAGTACATTGCCAGTTGCACTTCCTTCAACTTCTAATGTCATTTGTAATAGTTGTCATGATAAACTTTTACATGCAGATAGTGTTTCCATCAGTAATAGTACATTGCCAGTTGCAGTTCCTTCAACTTCTAATGTGCATGATATACCTGTAAATTTTAAAGAATTTGTATCTGATTCTATTCTGAAGGCTTTGTCTGCATTTCCACCTTCTAATAAATGTAAAAGGTCTTTTAAAACTTCTCATTTAGCTGATGAAATTTCAAATGACCAGCAACATAATAATTTATCCTCTTCTGATGAGGATCTATCTGATTCAGAAGATCATTCCTCAGACATTGACACTGACAAATCTACTTATTTATTTAAAATAGAGTATATGCGTTCTTTATTAAAGAAGTGTTAATTACTTTGGATATTGAGGTAATCAGTCCTATTGACGTTCAGTCCAATAAATGTTTAAATGCTGTTTTTAAACCTCCTGTGGTTTCCCCAGGGGGTTTTCCTATTCCTGAGGCTATTTCTGATATGATTTCTAGGGAATGGAATAAGCCAGGTACTTCTTTTATTCCTTCTTCAAGGTTTAAAAAATTGTATCCTTTACCAGCAAAATCTATAGAGTTTTGTTAAAAAGTCCCCAAAGTTGATGGGGCTATTTCTACTCTTGCTAAACGTACCACTATTCCTATGGAAGATAGTACTTCCTTTAAGGATCCTTTAGATAGGAAGCTTGAATCCTATCTAAGGAAGAGCTATTAATATTCAGGTCATCTTCTCAGACCTGCTATTTCTTTGGCTGATGTTGCGGCTGCCTCAACTTTTTGGTTGAAGAATTTAGCACAATGAGAATTGGATCCTGACATATCTAGCATTACTCGCTTACTGCAACATGCTAATAATTTTATTTGTAATGCCATTTTTGATATTATCAAAATTGATGTTAGATCTATGTCTTTAGCTGTATTAGCTAGAAGAGCTTTGTGGCTTAAATCTTGGAATGCTGATAAGACATCTAAATCTAGATTACATCTCTTTCTTTCCAAGGTAATAATTTATTTGGTTCTCAGTTGGATTCTATTATTTCAACTATCACTGGAGGAAAAGGAGTTTTTCTGCGTCAGGATAAAAAACCTAAGGGTAAATCTAAGGCTTCTAACCGTTTTCGTTCCTTTCGTCAGAATAAGGAACAAAAACTCAATCCTCCTCCCAAGGAATCTGCTTCCAGTTGGAAGCCTTCCTTAAATTGGAATAAATCCAAGCCATTTAGGAAACCAAAGTCTGCCCCTAAGTCCGCATGAAGGTGCGGTCCTCATTCCAGCTCAGCTGGTAGGGGGCAGATTAAGGTTTTTCAAGGATTTTTGGATAAAATCTGTCCAAAATCATTGGATTCAGAGCATTGTCTCTCAGGGGTATCGAATAGGATTCAAAGTAAGACCTCCTGTGAGAAGATTTTTTGTCTTCCTCAGAGAAGGGTCACCTTTTTAGGTTTCTAGATAAATTCAGTGTCCATGACTCTGTCTCTAACAGGCAAGAGACGTTTAAAATTGGTCGCAGCATGCCGGCACCTTCAGTCTCAGTCATTCCCTTCAGTGGCTATGTGCTTGGAAGTTTTAGGTCTCATGACTGCAGCATCGGACACGATCCCCTTTGCTCGTTTTCACATGAGACCTCTACAGCTTTGCATGCTGAATCAATGGTGCAGGGATTATACAAAGCTATCACAATTAATATCCTTGAATCCCAATGTACGACAATCTCTAACATGGTGGATAGATCACCATCGTTTGGTTCAAGGGGCTTCTTTTGTTCGGCCAACCTGGACTGTGATCTCAACAGATGCGAGTCTTTCAGGTTGGGGAGCTGTTTGGGGATCTCTGACAGCACAAGGGGTTTGGAAATCTCAAGAGGCGAGATTACCAATAAATATTTTAGAACTCTGTGCAATTCTCAGGGCTCTTCAGTTTTGGCCTCTGCTAAGAGAGAACCGTTCATTTGTTTTCAGACAGACAATATCACAACTGTGGCTTATGTCAATCATCAGGGTGGGACTCACAGTCCCCAAGCTATGAAAGCCGCCAGACTTTACATCCAGGGGAGTGGTCTCTCCATCCAGATGTGTTTTCTCAGATTGTTCAGATGTGGGGTCTTCCAGAGATAGATCTGATGGCCTCTCATCTAAACAAGAAACTTCCCAGATACCTGTCCAGGTCCAGGGATGTTCAGGCGGAAGCAGTGGATGCACTGAAACTTCCTTGGTGTTATCATCCTGCTTACATCTTCCCGCCTCTAGTTCTCCTTCCAAGAGTGATCTCCAAAATCATCATGGAACAGTCTTTTGTGTTGCTGGTGGCTCCAGCATGGCCACACAGGTTTTGGTATGCGGATCTGGTTCGGATGTCCAGTTTGCCCGCCTTGGCCACTTCCGTTACGGCCGGACCTACTATCTCAAGGTCCGTTTTTCCATCAGGATCTCGAATCATTAAATTTGATGGTATGGAAATTGAACGCTTAGTTCTAAGTCATAGAGGTTTCTCTGACTCAGTGATTAATACTATGTTACAAGCTCGTAAATCTGTCTCTAGAACGATTTATTATAGAGTTTGGAAGACTTATTTCTTTCATGTAATTAGCAAGAGTCCATGAGCTAGTGACGTATGGGATATACATTCCTACCAGGAGGGGCAAAGTTTCCCAAACCTCAAAATGCCTATAAATACACCCCTCACCACACCCACAATTCAGTTTTACAAACTTTGCCTCCGATGGAGGTGGTGAAGTAAGTTTGTGCTAGATTCTACGGCGATCCCCTTTGCTCGTTTTCACATGCGACCTCTTCAGCTCTGTATGCTGAAGCAATGGTGCAAGGATTACACGAAGATATCTCAATTAATATCTTTAAAACCGATTGTTCGACACTCTCTAACATGGTGGACAGATCACCATCGTTTAATTCAGGGGGCTTCTTTTGTGCTTCCGACCTGGACTGTAATTTCAACAGATGCAAGTCTCACAGGTTGGGGAGCTGTGTGGGGATCTCTGACGGCACAAGGAGTTTGGGAATCTCAGGAGGTGAGATTACCGATCAATATTTTGGAACTCCGTGCAATTTTCAGAGCTCTTCAGTTTTGGCCTCTTCTGAAGAGAGAATCGTTCATTTGTTTTCAGACAGACAATGTCACAACTGTGGCATACATCAATCATCAAGGAGGGACTCACAGTCCTCTGGCTATGAAAGAAGTATCTCGAATTTTGGTTTGGGCGGAATCCAGCTCCTGTCTAATCTCTGCGGTTCATATCCCAGGTGTAGACAATTGGGAAGCGGATTATCTCAGTCGCCAAACGTTGCATCCGGGCGAATGGTCTCTTCACCCAGAGGTATTTCTTCAGATTGTTCAAATGTGGGAACTTCCAGAAATAGATCTGATGGCGTCCCATCTAAACAAGAAACTTCCCAGGTATCTGTCCAGATCCCGGGATCCTCAGGCGGAGGCAGTGGATGCATTATCACTTCCTTGGAAGTATCATCCTGCCTATATCTTTCCGCCTCTAGTTCTTCTTCCAAGAGTAATCTCCAAGATTCTGAAGGAATGCTCGTTTGTTCTGCTGGTAGCTCCGGCATGGCCTCACAGGTTTTGGTATGCGGATCTTGTCCGGATGGCCTCTTGCCAACCGTGGACTCTTCCGTTAAGACCAGACCTTCTGTCACAAGGTCCTTTTTTCCATCAGGATCTGAAATCCTTAAATTTAAAGGTATGGAGATTGAACGCTTGATTCTTGGTCAAAGAGGTTTCTCTGACTCTGTGATTAATACTATGTTACAGGCTCGTAAATCTGTATCTCGAGAGATATATTATAGAGTCTGGAAGACTTATATTTCTTGGTGTCTTTCTCATCATTTTTCCTGGCATTCTTTTAGAATACCGAGCATTTTACAGTTCCTTCAGGATGGTTTAGATAAGGGTTTGTCCGCAAGTTCTTTGAAAGGACAAATCTCTGCTCTTTCTGTTCTTTTTCACAGAAAGATTGCTATTCTTCCTGATATTCATTGTTTTGTACAAGCTTTGGTTCGTATAAAACCTGTCATTAAGTCAATTTCTCCTCCTTGGAGTTTGAATTTGGTTCTGGGAGCTCTTCAAGCTCCTCCGTTTGAACCTATGCATTCATTGGACATTAAATTACTTTCTTGGAAAGTTTTGTTCCTTTTGGCCATCTCTTCTGCCAGAAGAGTTTCTGAATTATCTGCTCTTTCTTGTGAGTCTCCTTTTCTGATTTTTCATCAGGATAAGGCGGTGTTGCGAACTTCTTTTGAATTTTTACCTAAAGTTGTGAATTCCAACAACATTAGTAGAGAAATTGTGGTTCCTTCATTATGTCCTAATCCTAAGAATTCTAAGGAGAAATCGTTGCATTCTTTGGATGTTGTTAGAGCTTTGAAATATTATGTTGAAGCTACGAAATCTTTTCGTAAGACTTCTAGTCTATTTGTTATCTTTTCCGGTTCTAGAAAAGGCCAGAAAGCTTCTGCCATTTCTTTGGCATCTTGGTTGAAATCTTTAATTCATCTTGCCTATGTTGAGTCGGGTAAAACTCCGCCTCAGAGAATTACAGCTCATTCTACTAGGTCAGTTTCTACTTCCTGGGCGTTTAGGAATGAAGCTTCGGTTGACCAGATCTGCAAAGCAGCAACTTGGTCCTCTTTGCATACTTTTACTAAATTCTACCATTTTGATGTATTTTCTTCTTCTGAAGCAGTTTTTGGTAGAAAAGTACTTCAGGCAGCGGTTTCAGTTTGAATCTTCTGCTTATGTTTTTCGTTAAACTTTATTTTGGGTGTGGATTATTTTCAGCAGGAATTGGCTGTCTTTATTTTATCCCTCCCTCTCTAGTGACTCTTGTGTGGAAAGATCCACATCTTGGGTAGTCATTATCCCATACGTCACTAGCTCATGGACTCTTGCTAATTACATGAAAGAAAACATAATTTATGTAAGAACTTACCTGATAAATTCATTTCTTTCATATTAGCAAGAGTCCATGAGGCCCGCCCTTTTTTTGTGGTGGTTATGATTTTGTATAAAGCACAATTATTCCAATTCCTTATTTTATATGCTTTCGCACTTTTTTATCACCCCACTTCTTGGCTATTCGTTAAACTGAATTGTGGGTGTGGTGAGGGGTGTATTTATAGGCATTTTGAGGTTTGGGAAACTTTGCCCCTCCTGGTAGGAATGTATATCCCATACGTCACTAGCTCATGGACTCTTGCTAATATGAAAGAAATGAATTTATCAGGTAAGTTCTTACATAAATTATGTTATTTCATGGTGTTCTTCTCATAAATTCTCCTGGCATTCTTTTAGAATTCCTAGAATTTTACAGTTCCTTTAGGATGGTTTGGATAAAGGTTTGTCTGCAAGTTCCTTGAAAGGACAAATCTCTGCTCTTTCTGTTTTATTTCACAGAAAGATTGCTATACTTCCTGATATTCACTGTTTTGTACAGGATTTAGTTCATATTAAGCCTGTCATTAAATCAATTTCTCCTCCTTGGAGTCTTAATTTGGTTCTGAAGGCTTTACAGGCTCCTCCATTTGAGCCTATGCATTCTTTGGACATTAAATTACTTTCTTGGAAAGTGTTGTTCCTTTTGGCTATCTCTTCTGCTAGAAGAGTTTCTGAGCTATCTGCTCTTTCTTGTGAGTCTCCTTTTCTGATTTTTCATCAGGATAAGGCAGTTTTGCGGACTTCTTTTCAATTTTTACCTAAGGTTGTGAATTCTAACAACATTAATAGAGAAATTGTTGTCCCTTCCTTGTGTTCTAATCCTAAGAATTCTTTGGAAAGATCCTTACATTCTTTGGATGTGGTAAGAGCTTTGAAATATTATGTGGAAGCTACTAAAGATTTCAGGAAGACTTCCAGTCTATTTGTTTTATTTTCTGGTCCTAGGAAAGGTCAGGAGGCTTCTGCTATTTCCTTGGATTCTTGGTTGAAACTTTTGATTCATCAAGCTTATTTGGAGTCGGGTCAGGCCCCACCTCAGAGAATTACAGCTCATTCTACTAGGTCAGTCTCCACTTCATGGGCTTTTAAGAATGAAGCTTCAGTTGATCAGATTTGCAAAGCGGTGACTTGGTCCTCTTTACATACATTTACTAAATTCTACCGTTTTGATGTATTTGCTTCTTCGGAAGCAGTTTTCTCTTGTAAGGTGTATCCAGTCCACGGATCATCCATTACTTGTGGGATATTCTCATTCCCAACAGGAAGTTGCAAGAGGACACCCACAGCAGAGCTGTAATATAGCTCCTCCCCTAACTGTCATAGCCAGTCATTCTCTTGCAACTCTGAACAAGCAAGGATGTTGTAGGAGAGAGTGGTTAAATATAGCTAGTTTATTTTCTTCAATCAAAAGTTTGTTATTTTTAAATAGTACCGGAGTTGTGCTATTTTATCTCAGGCAGTAAATAGAAGAAGAATCTGCCTGAGGTTTCTATGATCTTAGCAGGTTGTAACTAAGATCCATTGCTGTTCTCACATATGTCTGAGGGGATTACACAGATGAGGTAACTTCAGCGAGAGAATGGCGTGCAGTTTATTCTGCTATCAGGTATGTGCAGTTATAATTTTTTCTAGAGATGGAAAACACTAGAAAATGCTGCTGATACCTGATTAATGTAAGTTAAGCCTGAATACAGTGATTTAATAACAACTGGTATCATGCTTACTCCCAGGGGTAATACCCTTATGATATTGCAATATAAAATGTTTGCTGGCATGTTTAATCGTTTTTATATATGCTTTGGTGATAAAACTTGGCTGGCTTAAATTTTGACTAGAAACAATTTCCACTGTTGTAGTATAAAAGTTACAGTTGGTGCAGTTAAAATTACAAACTGTGACATCCAGCTTCCCTCAAAGGCCCTCTGAATGCTATAGGACATCTCTAAAGGGCCCAAAGGCTTTCCAAAGTCGTTTATTGGGGAAGGTAGGGCCACAGCTTGCTGTGGCAGTTGGTTGTGACTGTTAAAAAACGTCTATTTTGTTTTTTTGATCCGTTTTTTGAACTAAGGGGTTAATCATCCATTTGCAAGTGGGTGCAATGCTCTGTTAGCCTATTATACACACTGTAAAAATTTCGTTTGATTTACTGCATTTTTTCACAGTTTTTCAAATTCTGACAAAATTTGTTTCTCTTAAAGGCACAGTACCGTTTTTTATATTTGCTTGTTAACTTGATTTAAAGTTTTTTCCAAGCTTGCTAGTCTCATTGCTATTCTGTATAAACATGTGTGACATAGAAGAAACTCCTTGTTTATTATGTTTAAAAGCCATGGTGGAACCCCCTCTTAGAATGTGTACCAAATGTACTGATTTCATTTTATGCAATAAAGATCATTTTCTGTCTTTAAAAAATTTATCACCAGAGGAATCTGACGAGGGGGAAGTTATGCCGACTAACTTTCCCCACGTGTCAGACCCTTTGACTCCCGCTTAAGGGACTCACGCTCAAATGGCGCCAAATACATCTAGGGCGCCCATAGCGTTTACTTTACAAGACATTGCGGCAGTCATGGATAATACACTGTCAGCGGTATTAGCCAGACTACCTGAACTTAGAGGTAAGCGAGATAGCTCTGGGGTGAGACAAAATGCAGAGCATACTGACGCTTTAAGAACCATGTCTGATACTGCCTCACAATATGCAGAAGCTGAGGAAAGAGAGCTTCATTCAGTGGGTGATGTTAATGACTCAGGAGAGATACCTGATTCTAATATTTCTACATTTAAATTTAAGCTTGAACACCTCCGCATGTTGCTTAGGGAGGTTTTAGCTGCTCTGAATGACTGTGATACCATTGCAGTGCCAGAGAAATTGTGTAGACTGGATAAATACTTTGCAGTGCCGGTGTGTACTGATGTTTTTCCAAATACCTAAAAGGTTTACAGAAATTATTAATAAGGAATGGGATAGACCAGGTGTGCCGTTCTCTTCCCCTCCTATTTTTAGAAAAATGTTTCCAATAGACGCCACCACACGGGACTTATGGCAGACAGTCCCTAAGGTGGAGGGAGCAGTTTCTACTCTAGTAAAGCGTACTACTATCCCTGTCGAGGACAGTTGTGCTTTTTTTTTTTTAGATCCAATGGATAAAAAATTAGAGGTTACCTTAAGAAAATATTTATTCAACAAGGTTTTAACCTACAGCCCCTTGCATGCATTGCCCCTGTCACTGCTGCTGCAGCGTACTGGTTTGAGTCTCTGGAAGAGGCTTTACAGGTAGCGACTCCATTGGATGACATACTTGGCAAACTTAGAGCACTTAAGCTAGCCAATTCCTTTTATTCTGATGCCATTGTTCATTTGACTAAACTAACGGCTAAGAATTCTGGTTTTGATATACAGGCGCGCATAGCGCTATGGCTTAGATCATGGTCAGCTGACGTGACTTCAAAATCTAAGCTACTTAACATTCCCTTCAAGGGGCAGACCCTATTCGGGCCTGGTTGAAGGAGATTATTGCTGATATCACTGGAGGAAAAGGTCATGCCCTTCCTCAGGACAGGTCCAAATCTAGGGCCAAACAGTCTAATTTTCGTGCCTTTCAAAACTTCAAGGCAGGTGCGGCATCAACTTCCTCTAATAATAAACAAGAGGGAACTTTTGCTCAATCCAAGACGGTCTGGAGACCAAACCTGACCTGGAAAAAAGGTAAGCAGGTAAAAAAGCCTGCTGCTGCCTCTAAGACAGCATGAAGGAACGGCCCCCTATCCAGGAACGGATCTAGTAGGGGGCAGACTTTCACTCTTTGCCCAGGCGTGGGCAAGAGATGTTCAGGATCCCTGGGCGTTGGAAATTATATCCCAGGGATATCTTCTGGACTTCAAAGCTTCCCCCCCCAAAAGGGAGATTTCACCTTTCACAATTATCTGCACACCAGATAAAGAGAGAGGCATTCTTACACTGTGTACGAGACCTCCTAGTTATGGGAGTGATCCATCCAGTTCCAAAGGAGGGACAGGGTTTTTACTCAAATCTGTTTGTGGTTCCCAAAAAAGAGGGAACCTTCAGACCAATTTTGGATCTAAAGATCTTAAACAAATTCCTCAAAGTTCCATTGTTCAAGATGGAAACTATTCGTACCATCCTACTACTGATCCAGGAGGGTCAATATATGACTACATTGGATCTAAAGGATGCTTATCTTCACATTCCGATACACAAAGATCATCATCGGTTTCTCAGGTTTGCCTTTCAAGACAGGCTTTACCAGTTGTAGCTCTTCCCTTGGGATTAGCTACAGCCCCAAGAATCTTTACAAAGTTTCTAGGTTCGCTTATGGCGGTCCTAAGGCCGCGGGGCATAGCAGTAGCCCCTTATTTAGACGACATCCTGATACAGGCGTTAAACTTCCAAATTGCCAAGTCTCATACGGACGTAGTACTGGCATTTCTGTGGTCGCATGGGTGGAAAGTGAACGAGGAAAAGAGTTCTCTATCCCCACTCACAAGAGTTTCCTTTCTAGGGACGGAGTCCAGGTTATCAAAGTTTCTAAATTGCTGCCGGGTTCTTTATTCCATTCCACGCCCTTCGGTGGTTCAGTATATGGAAGTAATCGGCTTAATGGTAGCGGCAATGGACATAATGCCGTTTGCACGCTTACATCTCAGACCGCTGCAACTATGCATGCTCAGTCAGTGGAACGGGGATTACACAGATTTGTCCCCTCAACTGAATCTGGACCAAGAGACCAGGGATTCTCTTCTCTGGCGGCTATCTCGGGTCCATCTGTCCAAAGGTATGACCTTTCACAGGCCAGATTGGACAATTGTTACGACAGATGCCAGCCTTCTAGGTTGGGGTGCAGTCTGGAACTCCCTGAAGGCTCAGGGATCGTGGACTCAGGAGGAGTCTCTCCTTCCATTAAATATTCTGGAACTAAGAGCGATATTCAAGGCTCTTCAGGCTTGGCCTCAGTTAGCAACTCTGAGGTACATCAGATTTCAGTCGGACAACATCACGACTGTAGCTTACATCAACCATCAAGGGGGAACAAGAAGTTCCCTAGAGATGTTAGAAGTTTAAAAAATAATTAGCTGGGCAGAGATTCACTCTTGCCACCTATCAGCTATCCATATCCCAGGTGTAGAGCACTGGGAGGCGGATTTTCTAAGTCCTCAGACTTTTCATCCGGGAGAGTGGGAACTCCATCCGGAGGTATTTGCACAACTGATTCATCGTTCTGGCAAACCAGAACTGGATCTCATGGCATCTCGCCAGAACGCCAAGCTTCCGTGTTACGGATCCAGGTCCAGGGATTCCAAGGCGACACTGATAGATGCTCTAGCAGCGCCCTGGTCTTTCAACCTGGCTTATGTGTTTCCACCGTTTCCTCTGCTCCCTCGACTGATTGCCAAGATCAAGCAGGAGAGAGCATTGGTGATTCTGATAGCACCTGCATGGCCACGCAGGACCTGGTATGCAGATCTAGTGGACATGTCATCCTTTCCACCATGGTCTCTGCCTCTGAAACAGGACCTTCTACTTCAGGGTCCTTTCAACCATCCAAATCTAATTTCTCTGAGGCTGACTTCCTGGAGATTGAACGCTTGATTTTATCAAAGCGTGGCTTCTCCGAGTCAGTTATTGATACCTTAAGACAGGCACGAAAGCCTCTCACCAGGAAAATTTACCATAAGGTATGGCGTAGATATCTTTATTGGTGTGAATCCAAGGGTTACTCATGGAGTAAGGTCAGGATTGCTAGGATATTATCTTTTCTCCAAGAAGGTTTGGAAAAAGGATTGTCAGCTAGTTAAGCGTCTGGCAGATGTTCCAGACGTTCAGGCATTTTGTCAGGCTTTAGTTAGAATCAAGCCTGTGTTTAAACCTGTTGCTCCACCATGGAGCTTAAACTTGGTTCTTAAGGTTCTTCAAGGAGTTCCGTTTGAACCTCTTCATTCCATAGATATCAAACTTTTATCTTGGAAAGTTCTTTTTTTGGTAGCTATTTCCTCGGCTCTTAGAGTCTCTGAGCTATCTGCCTTACAATGTGATTCTCCTTATCTGATTTTTCATACGGATAAGGTAGTCCTGCGTACCAAACCTGGGTTCTTACCTAATGTGGTATCTAACAAGAATATCAATCAAGAGATTGTTGTTCCATCCTTGTGTTACACTATCTGGACGTGGTCCGTGCTTTAAAGTTTTACTTACAAGCTACTAAAGATTTTCGTCAAACATCTGCTTTGTTTGTTGTCTACTCTGGACAGAGGAGAGGTCAAAAGGCTTCGGCAACCTCTTTTTCTTTTTGACTAAGAAGCTTAATCCGCTTAGCCTATGAGACTGCTGGACAGCAGCCTCCTGAAAGGATTACAGCTCATTCCACTAGAGCTCTGGCTTCCACTTGGGCCTTTAAAAATGAGGCTTCTTTTGATCAGATTTGCAAGGCGACGACTTGGTCTTCGCTTCATATTTTTTAAAAATTTTACAAATTTGATACTTTTGCTTCTTTGGAGGCTATATTTAGGAGAAAGGTTTTACGGGCAGTGGTTCCTTCCATTTAAGTTCCTGCCTTGTCCCTCCCTTCATCTGTGTACTTTAGCTTTGGTATTGATATCCCACAAGTAATGGATGATCCGTGCACTGGATACACCTTACAAGAGAAAACACAATTTATGCTTACCTGATAAATTTATTTCTCTTGTGGTGTATCCAGTCCACGGCCCGCCCTGTCATTTTAAGGCAGGTAATTTTTCAATTTAAACTACAGTAACCACTGCACCCTATGGTTCCTCCTTTCTCGGCTTGTTTTCGGTCGAATGACTGGCTATGACAGTTTGGGGAGGAGCTATATTACAGCTCTGCTGTGGGTGTCCTCTTGCAACTTCCTGTTGGGAATGAGAATATCCCACAAGTAATGGATAATCCATGGACTGGATACACCACAAGAGAAATAAATTTATCAGGTAAGCATAAATTGTGTTTTTAGTAGAAACGTTCTTCAGGCAGCTGTTTCAGTTTGATTCTTCTGCTTTTGTTTTGAGTTTTTTTCTTTCAAAAATTAAATAAACGTATTTTTTTGGGTTGTGGATTAATTTTTTTCAGCGGATTATGGCTGTTTTTGTTTTTATTCCCTCCCTCTCTAGTGACTCTTGAGTGGAAGACTCCACATCTTGGGTATTGATATCCCATATGTCGCTAGCTCATGGACTCTTGCCAATTACATGAAAGAAAACATAATTTATGTAAGAACTTACCTGATAAATTAATTTCTTTCATATCGGCAAGAGTCCACGAGGCCCACCCTTTTTATGGTGGTTATGATTTTTTGTATAAAGCACAATTATTTCCAAATTTCCTTTGTTGATGCTTTCTACTTCTTTCTTTATCACATCACTGCTTGGCTATTCGTTAAACTGCATTGTGGGTGTGGTGAGGGGTGTATTTATAGGCATTTTGAGGTTTGGGAAACTTTGCCCCTCCTGGTAGGATTGTATATCCCGTATGTCACTAGCTCATGTACTCTTGCCAATATGAAAGAAATGAATTTATCAGGTAAGTTCTTACATAAATTGTTTTTCTCAATTGTCAGTCACTGCATTCAGGGGTGTAGTCTGTTTATCTGGTTGTTTTCAATCAGATAGTTGATCTTTAGGCACTTCCAGAAATAGATCTGATGGTTTTTCGGTTGATTATTAAACTTCTTAGAATCTATGTGCGGTCCAGGGAACTTCAGAGGAGTTAGTGTTTACTTTGTAGCTTCATGTTTCGGCTTATGTTTTTCCTTTTTTGGTTCTCCTTCCCAGAGTTTTTAAATAGATCAGTATCCTGATTGCTTTGCTTTTGCCTCACAGCGTCTGGTATGCAGATCTGGTTCAGATATCTGGTTGCTCTCCCAGGTCTTTTCCTTTGCCTTCGGACCTTTTTTGTCTCAAGGTCAGTTTTTCCATTAGGATCTTGATTCTCTAAGATTGATGGCATGGTGATAGAATGAATAGTTCTTAGGCATAGATGTTTCTCTGATTCTGTTGTGGAGAGTTTTATGCTGGTCTGCAAGCCTGTGACTAGAATGTTTTATTATTAGGTCTGTAAGGCTTTTATTTTCATGGTTTTTTTTTCTAGCATTCTTTTAGAATTACTTGGATTTTTCAATTGTTGCAGGATGGTTTATATAAGAGTTTATCTACGAACTATTTTAAAGGTCAGGTTTTTGCTCTTTCAGTTTTGTTCCTCTATAAAATTGTTAATCTTTCTGTCATTCATGGTTTTGTTCTAGCTTTGGCTAGAATTTAACCTGTTATTAATTCAATTTCCCTTTCTTGGAAGTTTGTTTTCTTTTGGCTATCTATTCTGCTAACCTGTGAGATTGCCTTTTTCATGTGATTCTCCTACCTTCAGGATAAGGCAATATTGTTGTGTCTTTGGATATATAATTCCGGAAATTGTTGTCCCTTCTTTATGTCTTAATCCTAGAACTCTTCAGAGAGGCTTTTTCATAACTTGGATGTTGTAAGTTGCTTGAAGTATTATACAGAGTTCAATCAAACTTCTAGTTTGTCTGTTCACTTTTCTGATTCCAGGAAAGGGCAGAAAGCTTCCCCCACCTAGACGGTTTATTGAATTTTTTTTTTCTAGGTCAGTTCACAAGAAGCTCCCTAGCCATGAGGGAAGCATCTTGGATTCTGGAATGGGCGGAGACTCACAATTGTTCACTCTCAGCGATCCACATCCCGGGTGTAGACAACTAGGAAGCGGATTTTCTGAGCAGACAGACGTTTCATCCAGGGGAATGGTCCCTCCATTCCGCGATGTTCACGGAGATCTGCAGCAGATGGAGAACACCGGAGATAGATCTCATGGCGTTCAAACTCAATTGCAAGCTACCCAGATACAGGGATCCCCAGGCGGAACTGATAGATGCCTTGGCGGTACCCTGGGACTTCAACCTAATTTACATATTTCCACCGTTGCCTCTTCTACCTCGAGTAGTGGCATGCATCAAGCAGGAACAAGCTTTGGCGATTCTGATTGGTCCATCGTGGCCGCAGAGGATGTGGTTTGCGGATCTGGTGGCGATGTCGTCATCTCTGCCGTGGAAGTTACCTTGTCGCAGGGATCTGCTGGTTCAAGGTCCTTTTCTACATCAAAATCTTGATTCTCTGAGGCTGACTCTGTGGAGATTGGACTAGTCTTACCCAAGAGAGGATTTTCGGAAAAAGTGATTGATACTCTCGTCCAGGCCAGGAAGTCGGTCACTCGACGCATCTACCACAAGGTGTGGAGGACCTACTTGTCCTGTTGTGAGGAACGAGGTTATCCCTGGCATAAGGTCAGGGTATCCAGGATTTTGGCCTTTCTCCAGGACGGTCTGGATAAGGGTCTTTCCGCCAGTTTCCTAAGGGGACAGATTTCGGCTTTTTCTGTATTGTTGCATAAGAAGCTTGCGGAGCTTCCTAACATTAAGTCCTTTGTTCAGGCTCTGGTTAGGCCTGTCTTCAGGAATCCGGCTCCTCCATGGAGCTTAAACTTGGTTCTTAGGGTCTTGCAGAGGGCTCCGTTTGAGCCTATGCATGCACTTGACATTAAGGTTATTTCGTGGAAAGTCCTATTTTTACTGGCTATTACATCGGCGCACAGAGTCTCTGTGGTGGTGGCGGCCTTGCAGTGTAAGCCTCCCTACTTAGTTTTTCACGCCAATAAGGATTTTCTTCTCACTGGACTGGGATTCCTTCCCAAGGTGGTGTTAAGTCGTAACATCAATCAGGAAATAGTAGTTCCTTCTTTGTGTCCAAACCCTTCTTCAAAGGAGAGTTTACTTCATAATCTGGATGTGGTTCGGGCGTTGAAGTTTTATCTTTAGGCCACGAAGGAGTTCAGACAGGGGGCAAAGGGCCTCTGCCAGTTCTCTATCTTTTTGGTTGAGGTTTATGATCCATCTGGCATATAAGACAGCGGGACACATGCCTCCTCAGAGGATTACGGCTCACTCAACTAGAGCTGTGGCCTCTTCGTGGGCCTTTAATAATGAGGCTTCTATGGAGCAGATTTGTAAGGCGGCCACTTGGTCTTCCTTACATACTTTTGCAAAATTTTATAAATTTGACGATTTTGCTTTGGCGGAAGCAGCTTTTGGGAGAAAGGTGGTTCTGCAGGCTGTGGTGTCCTCAGTATAGGGTCCTCCTCCTTTTTAACCCTCCTGTTTTTTCATTCAGTGTCCTCTAGAGCTTGGGTATTTGTCCTCCCATTAAGATGGAAAATATAAATTATGCACCCGCCCGTTTCTCTGGTGGGTGGACCTAAATTTATTATTAATCTTCTGGCACCATTTATACCCTGATATTTCTTTTCCAAGATACGACGAGTCCACGGATTTCATCCTTACTTATGAGATATCGCCTCCTGTTTAGCAGGAAGTGGCAAAGAGCACCACAGCAGAGCAGTATATAGCTCCTCCCCTCCCTCCCACCTCCAGTCATTCTCTTTGCCTGTTTTAGTGATAGGAAGAGATAAAGTGAGGTGTTAGTTTTAGATTCTTCAATCAAGAAGTTTTTTATTTTAAAATGGTGCCAGTGAGTACTATTTTCCTCAGGGAGAAATCTTCAGTCTATTCCTTCCCAAGAGGAGTGGAGACATCTCATTTTCTGCCCTGATGTTGATGATCTTAGCAAAATGTTATCTAAGATCCATGCTGGTTCCCACAGAGCAGTTGAAGGTAGTGTAAAGAAACATCTTCAGTGTGGAGAACTATGTCATGCACCACCATGACAAGCAGCATTGAGTTATGTTCAGTCATTTGTTTCTGGGGAGACTTGATGCATCAGAACAGGCTGACATTATTCCCTATCTGGTGAGGGGTAAGCAGTATACACTACATATATGATAATGGTGTACCTTGAATTCCCTTTTGTATTTACTACCAAATGTGTCTAATTTAAAAAGAGGGAACGTTATGAGGATTACTTTGTATGTTATACGCTGGGAGATGAGGTGCTGAACGGTCATAGTTTTTACATATGTCTGACCTAAGGGAGTGCTGTTTTGGGTCTTGCAATTGGATGATATTGCGACATTTTGTGTAAGAGGGGCACATGGCTTATTTTTATAAAAAAATACAGACATGTTTGCTTTTTTTTTTGCTGACCCATGCGGGTCTCTATTTCGGCTAGTGTTACGCCCACGCAGGGCGGGCCTGTTTTCGCGCGCTCAGACGCGCAGTACCATCCGGATCGCATAGAAGCAAAGTCCTGGGCTCCGGTGGGGCCTAACTTGTTTTGCCAATCGCAAGGCTCTAAGGGCTTCTCAAAGTGCAGCAGTGTATTCCGGGGGCAGGTAGGCGCCACAGGTGCCTGAGGTCTAAATAAATAAAAAGATTTTATTATACTGTTATACTGAATTATATTGCCTTTTATTCATCTAAGAAAGTGGATGCAATACAGTTAAGATATTTTGGGCACGTTAGAAGAGTTTTATTGACAAAAAAAACGCTGTTTTAAAGATAGCAGAAAAATTGTTGAGCTTTTATTATTTAAGGCACAGTACACTTTTTGGTACAAATATTTTGTTTATGTAATTTGACTTCAGAGTTCAATATTTCAAATAAGAAACGACTATTATTGCTATTGCTAGTCTGTTTAACATGTCTGAACTTGAGGAAACTACTTGTTCTATGTGTTTAGATGCCATTGTGGAACACCCTCTTACTTTTTATCCCTCATGTATTGAAAGGGCCTTACAATGTAAAGGGCAGATTTTCTTTAAGGAAAGTGTGTCTAAAGATGATTCTCAGGCTGAAGAGAATCAGGGTATGCCGCTATTCTCTCCCCATGCGTCACAACCTCTAATGCCCACCCAAGCGACGCCGGGTTCTTCAACCGCCTCTACTTCATTTACTCTGCAGGATATGGCGGCAGTCATGTCATCTACCCTTACAGAGGTTTTATCTAAGTTACCAGTGTTCACGGGTTAAACGCAGCAGGACAGAAGTCAATTTGAATACTACGACCTCTGATGCTTTGTTGGTTATTTCCGATGTACCCTCACAGGGATCTGATTTGGGGGTCAGGGAACTTCTGTCTGAGGGGGAACTTTCTGATTTGGGAAATGTGTTGCCTCAGACAGACTTGGACGTCATGTCCTTTAGATTTAAACTTGAACACCTCCGCCTGTTGTTTAGGGAGGTTTTAGCGACTCTGGATGATTGTGACTCAATTGTGGTACCACCAGAGAAATTGTGTAAGATGGACAAATACTTAGAAGTGCCTACTTACTCTGATGTTTTTCCGGTTCCTAAGAGAATCTCAGATATTATTACATGGGAATGGGAAAGACCGGGTATCCCATTCTCACTTTCCCTTAATTTTAAGAAAATGTATTCCATATCTGACACTATTCGGGACTCGTGGCAAACAGTCCCTAAGGTGGAGGGATCTATATCTACCCTGGCTAAACGTACAACTATTCCTATTGAGGACAGTTGTGCTTTCAAAGACCCCATGGATTAGAAATTGGAGGGTCTTCTAAAGAAGTTATTTATTTATCAGGGTTTTCTTTTACAACCGACAGCCTGCATTGTACCAGTTACCACTGCGGCGGCCTTCTGGTTTGACACCTTAGAAGAGTCTCTTAAGACTGAGACTCCTTAAGAGGAAATTCTGGATAGAATTAAGGCGCTTAAGCTGGCCAATTCTTTTATTACGGACGCCACCTTTCAGATTGCCAAATTGGCGGCTAAGAATGCTGGATTTGCCATTCTAGCGCGTAGAGCGTTATGGTTAAAGTCTTGGTCTGCTGATGTGTCATCTAAGTCAAAGCTTTTGGCTATTCCTTTCAAAGGGAAGACCCTATTCAGGCCTGACTTGAAATAAATTATTTCTGACATTACGGAAGGTAAGGGTCATCTCCTACCTCAGGATAAAGCAACTAAACTAAGGGGTAAACAAAGTAATTTTCGTTCCTTTCGGAACTTCAAAGGAGTCCCTGCTTCTTCCGCCAAACAGGAAGGGAATTTTGCGCAAAGTAAGACTGTCTGGAGACCCAACTAGGCTTGGAACAAAGGTAAACAACCCAAGAAGCCCACTGCTGCTCCCAAGACAGCATGAAGGGCCGGCCCCCGACCCGGGACTGGATCTAGTAGGGGGCAGACTTACTCTTTTTGCCCAGGCTTGGGTAAGAGATGTTCAGGACCCCTGGACACTGGAAATCGTGTCCCAAGGGTATCAACTGGAATTCAAAAATTCTCTCCCAAGGGGGAGATTTCTTCTTTCATAATTGTCTGTAGACCAGATAAAAAGAGAGGCGTTCTTACACTGTGTAAAAGATCTCTCTACTATGGGAGTAATTCGTCCTGTTCCAATACTGGAACATGGGCAGGGATTTTACTCAAATCTTTTCGTGGTTCCCAAAATGGAGGGAAAGTTCAGACCCATTTTAGATCTCAAGAGTCTAAACAAGTTTCTCAGAGTCCCATCCTTCAAGATGGAGACCATTCAAACAATTTTACCAATGATCCAGGAGGGTCAATATATGACTACCGTGGACTTGAAGGATGCATACCTTCATATTCCTATCCACAAGGATCATCATCAGTACCTAAGGTTTGCTTTCCTGGACAAACATTTTCAGTTCGTGGCTCTTCCCTTTGGGTTGGCCACAGCACCCAGGATCTTCACGAAGGTTCTAGGGTCCCTTCTGGTGGTTCTCATGCCACGGGGTATTGCAGTGGCGCCTTATCTAGACGATATTCTGATCCAGGCGTCGTCTTACCATCTGACAAAGTCTCATACAGACATGGTTCTGTCCTTTCTGAGAACTCACGGGTGGAAGGTGAATCTAGAAAAGAGTTCACTAATTCCACAGACAAGAGTTCCCTTCTTGAGAACTCTGATAGATTCCATTTCCATGAAAATTTTCTTGACAGAGGTCAGAAAGTTAAAGATTCTGAATACTTGCCGAGCCCTTCAGTCCAATCCTCGGCCATCAGTGGCTCAGTGCATGGAGGTAATAGGATTGATGGTGGTGGCAATGGACATCATTCCGTTTGCTCGTTTTCATCTAAGACCACTACAACTGAACATGCTCAGGCAGTGGAATGGAGATTATGCGAATTTGTCTCCTCAGATAGATCTGGATCAGGAGACAAGAGACTCTCTTCTTTGGTGGTTGTTGCCAGATCATCTGTCCCAAGGGACGTGCTTCCGCAGACCCTCATGGGCGATAGTGACAACGGACGCCAGCCTACTAGGTTGGGGTGCAGTCTGGAATTCCCTGAATGCTCAGGGTGTGTGGACTCGGTCAGAGTCTCTTCTTCCAATCAATATTCTGGAATTGAGAGCAATTTTCAATGCGCTTCAGGCTTGGCCTCAGTTGGCCTCAGCCAAGTTCATCTGTTTTCAGTCGGACAACATCACGACTGTGGCTTACATCAATCATCAGGGAGGAACAAGAAGTTCCTTAGCGATGACAGAAGTATCCAAGATAATTCGGTGGGCGGAGGCTCACTCTTGTTATCTGTCAGCAATATACATCCCAGGAGTGGACAACTGGGAAGCGGACTTTCTAAGCAGACAGACGTTTCATCCGGGGGAGTGGGAACTGCATCTGGAGGTTTTTGCCGCCCTGATTCTCAGATGGGGCAGACCGGAATTGGATCTGATGGGGTCTTGTCAGAATGCCAAGCTCCCAAGATACGGATCTAAGTCGAGGGATCCTCAGGCTGAACTGATAGATGCCTTGGCAGTGCCTTGGTCGTTTAACCTAGCTTATGTGTTTCCACCGTTTGCTCTCCTTCCCCGGGTGATTTCTCGGATCAAACAGGGGAGGACTTCAGTAATTCAAATCGCGCCTGCGTGGCCTCGCAGTACTTGGTATGCCGATCTAGTGGACATGTCCTCTCTGCCACCGTGGAAGCTTCCATTGAGGCAGGACCTTCTAATTTAGGGGCCTTTCCAACATCCAAATTTAGTTTCTCTGCAACTGACTGCTTGGAAATTGAACGCTTGATTCTATCTAAGCGAGGGTTCTCTGATTCGGTCATTGATACTTTGATTCAGGCACACAAGCATGTTACTAGAAAGATCTACCATAAGATATGGTGTAAATATCTTTATTGGTGCGAATCCAAGGGCTACTCATGGAGTAGAGTTAGGATTCCCAGGATTCTGTCTTTTCTCCAAGAAGGATTGGAGAAGAGATTATCAGCTAGTTACTTAAAGGGACACATTTCTGCTTTGTCAATTTTACTACACAAACGTTTGGCAGATGTTCCAGACGTTCAGTCCTTTTTGTCAGGCTCTGACCAGAATCAAACCTGTGTTTATTATTTATTATCAGGTATTTGTAGAGCGCCAACAGATTCCACAGCGCTGATTAGACCAATTGCTTCACCTTGGAGTTTGAATTTAGTTCTTATTGTTCTTCAAGGGGTTCCGTTTGAACCCATGCATTCCATAGATATTAAGTTGTTATCTTGGAAGGTTTTATTTTTGGTTGCTATTTCTTCTGCTCGTAGAGTTTCTGAGCTTTCAGCGTTACAATGTGACTAGCCTTATCTTATCTTCCATTCTGATTAAGTGGTTTTACGTACCAAACCTGGTTTCCTACCTAAGGTTGTTTCTAATAAGAATATTAATCAGGAAATTGTTGTTCCTTCATTATGTCCTAACCCTTCTTCTAAGAAGGAGTGTCAGTTACATAACTTGGATGTGGTCCGTGCCCTGAAGTTTTACTTGCAGGCGACTAATGAATTTCGTCAATCATCTTCATTATTTGTAGTTTTCTTTGGAAAGCATAGGGGCCAGAAAGCTACGGCTACCTTTCTTTCTTTTAGGCTGAGGAGTATCATCCGTCTGGCATATGAGACTGCTGGACAGCAGCCTCTTGAAAGAATTACGGCTTATTCTACTAGGACTGTGGCTTCCTCATGGGCATTTAAAAACGATTCTTCTGTTGAACAGATTTGCAAGGCTGCAACTTGGTCGTCTCTTCACACTTTTTCCAAATTTTACACATTTGATACTTTTGCTTCTTCTGAGGCTATTTTTGGGAGAAAGGTTCTTCAAGCGGTGGTGCCTTTCGTTTAGGTTCCTGTCTTGTCCCTCCCTTTCATCCGTGTGCTATAGCTTTGGTATTGTACCCCATAAGTAAGGATGAAAAAATTTATTTATTTTACGATACGACAAGTCCACGGCCCACCCTGTTTTTCTAAGACAGGTTTTTATTTTTTATTATTCTTTGTTAATCTTCAGTCACCTCTGCACCTTGACTTTTCCTTTCTCTTCCTAACTTCGGTCAAATGACTGGAGGTGGGAGGGAGGGGAGGAGCTATATACAGCTCTGCTGTGGTGCTCTTTGCCACTTCCTGCTAAACAGGAGGTGATATCCCATAAGTAAGGATGAAATCCGTGGACTCGTCGTATCGTAAAAGAAATACATTTATCAGGTAAGTATACATTTCCTTTTCTCCTACTGTTCCTTGTTCCCTTGGCAGAATTACTGGGGGATGAGGGGAGTGGAGGAGGTGTTTAAGCCTTTGGCTGGGGTGTCTTTTACGCCTCCTAGTGGCCAGGTTCTTAATTCCCACAAGTAATGAATGAAGCAGTGGACTCTCCTCTGACAGATGGAAATTAAATTATCAGTTAATCATAATTTGTTACTTCCTCCGTTCACTCTCCTGCCAAGAGCCATTGCTTGGATCAAGCAGGAGAGGGTGTCAGTGATTCTCATAGCGCCGGCGTGGCCTCGCATGATCTGGTATGCAGATCTAGTGGAAATGTCGTCTCTACCTTCGTGGAGACTCCCTCTGAGGAAGGACCTTCTACTTCAGGGTCCTTTTCTTCATCCAGATCTTGTTTCTCTGAAGCTGACTGCTTGGAGATTGAACGCTTGATTTTATCTAAGTGTGGGTTTTCAGAGTCGGTCATTGAGACCATGATTCAGGCTCGTAAGCCTGTAACAAGGAAGATTTACTATAAGAGATGGAGTTAATATCTGTATTGGTGTGAATCCAGAGGCTACTCTTGGAGTAGAGTCAGGATTCCTAGGATTTTGTCTTTTCTCCAGGAGTGTCTGGAGAAGGGTTTGTCAGCTAGTACTCTAAAAGGTCAGATTTTTGCATTGTCTATTTTATTGCAGATGCGCCAGACCTTGGTTAGGATCAGGCCTGTGTTTAAGTATGCTACTCTTCCCTGCAGTCTTAACCTTGTTCTTAGAGTTTTACAGCGGGCTCCGTTTGAACCTATGCATTCCTTAGATATTATCTTGGAAGGTTTTTTTTCTTGTTGCTATTTCTTCTGCTTAGAGAGTTTCGGAACTCTCGGCTCTGCAGCTTGATTCCCCTTATCTTATTTTTCATTCTGATAAGGTGGTTCTACGTACTAAATTAGGTTTCCTACCTAAGGTTGTTTCAAACAAGAATATTAATCAGGAGATGGTGGTTCCTTCTTTGTGTCCTAATCATTCTCCTAATGAGCTTTTGTTGCACAACCTAGATGTTGTGCGTGCTTTGAAGTTTTATCTTCAGACGACTAAGGACTTTCTTCAGTTTTCTGCTTTGTTTGTTTGTTTTTCTGGGAAGCGCAAGGATCAGAAAGCTACGGCTACTTCTCTTTCTCTTTTGCTAAGGAGTATTATTCATTTGGCCTATGAGACTGCTGGACAGCAACCTCCTGAGAGAATCACTGCTCATTCCATGAGGGCCGTTTCTTCTTTCTGGGCATTTAAAAATGAAGCTTCTGTGGAACAGATTTGCAAGGCTGCAACTTTGGTCCTCTCTGCATACTTTTTCAAAGTTTTATAAATTTTATGCTTTTGCCTCGGCTGAGGCTTCTTTTGGGAGAAGGGTTCTTCAGGCAGTGGTGCCTTCTGTTTAGGTCAGTTTTTTTTCTAAAACCTCTGGCACCTTTACACTTTTGTGTTATCATCTTTTTCCATTTTTCCTTCGGCCAAATGAGTGGGAATTATGGGTAAGGTAAATGACATATATACAGCTTTGCTGTTATGCTCTTTGCCGCCTCCTGCTGGCCAGGAGTGATATTCCCACTAGTCATTGATGATTCCGTGGACTCACCATATCCGGAAATAAATAAATTTATCAAGTTAGCATAAATTATGTTTTTCTGTAGATATGATTTATGATGTTTATACTAAAGAGGTTTCTGATGAAATGCCTCAGGATAATTTAGAGGTTTCCATTTGCCTTCCTGATTTTTCTTCCTCCAAGACATTTGGGAAATTTCTTCCTACTCCATGCTGCATAATATGGTTATAATGTAAATGTGAAGGAATGGGTTTATACTATTATATAATGTTTAAAACTGATTGTTATGCCTTTATCGATATTGTTTAAGATGAGTAACACATTTTATTTATTTATAAACATTAATTATAGCTTCTGAATATGAACTGATCTCTTCCTTGTCTGGTCTAGCATTTTGTTAACCAATTTCATAAATTTGCAGTTCTGCAAATAATGTAGCAATTCTCAATAAAGCTCTTACTTTGTTCCCTTTTATTTGAAGATATCTTTAAAAAAGAAATTTAAAAAAATCAAATGTGTTAGGCATAGCATTTTCCTTTTAAATAGTCTTCAAGTGTCTGTAATATATTCATCACTGGCATTCAGGCAGAGTGGCTGTCATGCTAAGCTCTTTAGAACTTGGCAGATATAAGCATACTAAAGCACTGCATTAGGTAGATATGGTACTGGTGAAAACTAGCTCAAATATTTAATATAATTTTCTTTATCCATTCTGTCAGAAAAAGATGTCAACCGCACAGACAGAACAAACAAATTCTATGAGGGCCAGAATAATCCAGGATTAATTCTTCTCCATGACATTTTAATGACATACTGCATGTACGATTTTGATCTTGGTAAGTTAAATGATTTAACAGAAAAATAATTTAAGATTTGTATACTTTTTGTATTTTTACTTCTAATTAAATGCCAATGTGAAATGACTCACATCAATAGAAAAAAAAAATGTGGCATTAACGGGACATCATTTTTAAACTTAAAATGTGCATAAGTGTATTTCAGTTTTGAGTATGTCGTTTAATGCTTCTGGTGAATGTTATCACTGTTCTAACATTGTACACACATATGTAGTGAGTGACCCTGTGTAGATGCATGCAAACACTGCTCCTGTTCAGAAAGCTAGCATTGGTGTGTATTGTGTCAGAGATTACTTAATTTGCAGGTGCATTTTTCGAATGTGTATACGTATGGCACTCACACCATATCCGTGTATGCTTGCTAATAAAAATTTAAATTTGTTTATTTTACTGTGGTTTTTATAATATTGTAAACTGAATATGCAACATGTGCACAGTTTGATTTTTAATGACCTATTATAATACTGATAATATCATGTAAACCTTAATAGGGCATGCATAATCAGTGGTTTGATTATAATTAGTAATATTTAATATTAGTAATGTTTGGTTATTTAAAATACAATTTACTCAGGTAAGCAGCTAATACAATTTCAATATATTAAAAGTTGCTGTAGGAACACTCTTGCATATGGGCTGGGCGCTTTCTCTTTAATCCACTGCCTCCTATGCATAGATTTTCTATAGCCAGTACTGCAGTATTGAAAAGATTGATATAGGTAGCGGTTTCAGCAGGCAAAATAAGCTATTTCAAATGACAAAATTAAAGGTAAAGGATAGATTTGTAAACATTTTAATACACTCACTCCAGTAGCAAAATGTTCCTATTTTGTTTTATGATTTCCAGTATATATTTAGACACAAAATCTATCATGGCATGGTGCTTGTTCCTCATTAGGACATATATTTCAAATTCAATACTTGATGTGGGGAGTATGTAGGATATTTAAATTGTAAGCAGGCAAATCTTGAAATTAAGCAAAGTTTAAATGGACAGTCAAGTCCAAAAAAAACCTTTCATGATTGCATATAATTTTAAACAACTTTCCATTTTACTTTTATCACCAATTTTGCTTTGTTCTCTTGGTATTCTTAGTTGAAAGCTAAACCTAGGAGGTTCATATGCTAATTTATTAGACCTTGAAGGCCGCCTCTGCAATTGACAGTTTTTCACCACTAGAGGGCGTTAGTTCATGTTTTTCATATAGATAACATTGAGCTCATGCACGTGAATTTACAGAGGAGTGAGCACTGATTGGCTAAAATGCAAGTCTGTCAAAATAACTGAAATTAGGGGGCAGTCTGCAGAGGCTTAGATACAAGGTAATCACAGAGGTAAAAAGCATATTATTATAACTGTGTTGGTTATGCAAAACTAACAAATTTGTTAATAAAGGGATTATCTATCTTTTAAAACAACAAAAATTCTGGTGTTGACTGTCCTTTTAAGTACAAATACACACACACAAATATGCATGCATGTTTAAGTATTCAGCCTTAGTTAGTGATAATTACAGAGCAGCTTATTGTATCACCTATGTTGTAGTTCAGGCATCCTCAAAATCTGTTCCATCACTTGATTTGGAATTTGAGTGTCCTTTTTTAAAGATGCAGGAGTGCATAATGTTCCTTTAATCCTGTTAGTAATATGCATTGCGCAACAATTTTCAATGTTCTTTTATTATATATTTTGTCTGCATTTCTGTGCTGTTCCGCAATGTGTAAGACTAGTATACCAGAGGGGCGATAGCTCTGGGGTTAGACGTAATACAGAGCGCGCAGATGCTTTAAGGCCCATGTCTGATACTGCGTCACAATATGCAGAAGCTGAGGAAGGAGAGCTTCAGTCTGTGGGTGACATTTCTGATTCGGGGAAACCTGATTCAGATATTTCTACTTTTAAATTTAAGCTTGAGAACCTCCGTGTATTGCTTGGGGAGGTATTAGCTGCTCTGAATGACTGTGACACAATTGCAGTGCCAGAGAAATTGTGTAGACTGGATAAATACTATGCAGTGCCGGTGTGTACTGATGTTTTTCCAATTCCTAAAAGGTTTACAGAAATTATTAATAAGGAGTGGGATATACCCGGTGTGCCGTTTTCCCCCCCTCCTATTTTTAGAAAAATGTTTCCAATAGACGCCACCACACGGGACTTATGGCAGACAGTTCCTAAGGTGGAGGGAGCAGTTTCTACTTTAGCAAAGCGTACCACTATCCCTGTTGAGGACAGTTGTGCTTTTTCAGATCCAATGGATAAAAAATTAGAAGGTTACCTTAAGAAAATGTTTATTCAACAAGGTTTTATCCTGCAGCCCCTTGCATGCATTGCGCCTGTCACTGCTGCTGCGGCGTTCTGGTTTGAGTCTCTGGAAGAGGCCTTTCAGACAGCTACTCCATTGACTGAAATACTTGACAAGCTTACAACACTTAAGCTAGCTAATTCTTTTGTTTCTGATGCCATTGTTCATTTGACTAAACTAACGGCTAAGAATTCTGGATTCGCCATTCAGGCGCGTAGGGCGCTATGGCTTAAATCTTGGCCAGCTGACGTGACTTCAAAGTCTAAATTACTTAACATTCCCTTCAAGGGGCAGACCCTATTCGGGCCTGGTTTGAAAAAAATTATTGCTGACATTACTGGAGGTAAGGGTCATACCCTTCCTCAGGACAGGGCCAGATCAAGGGCCAAACAGTCTATTTTTCGTGCCTTTCGAAATTTCAAGGCAGGTGCAGCATCAACTTCCTCTGCTACAAAACAAGAGGGAACTTTTGCTCAATCCAAGCCGGGCTGGAAACCTAACCAGTCCTGGAACAAAGGCAAGCAGGCCAGAAAGCCTGCTGCTGCCTCTAAGACAGCATGAAGGAACGGCCCCCTATCCGGTAACGGATCTAGTAGGGGGCAGACTTTCTCTCTTCGCCCAGGCGTGGGCAAGAGATGTTCAGGATCCCTGGGCGTTGGAGATCATATCTCAGGGATATCTTCTGGACTTCAAAGCTTCCCCTCCTCAAGGGAGATTTCACCTTTCGAGATTATCTGTAAACCAGATAAAGAAAGAGGCATTCTTACGTTGTGTGCAAGACCTCCTAGTTATGGGAGTGATCTGTCCAGTTCCACAGACGGAACAGGGACAGGGCTTTTATTCAAATCTGTTTGTGGTTCCCAATAAAGAGGGAACCTTCAGACCCATTTTGGATCTAAAGATCTTAAACAAATTCCTCAGAGTTCCATCGTTCAAAATGGAAACTATTCGGACCATCCTACCTATGATCCAGGAGGGTCAGTACATGACCACAGTGGATTTGAAGGATGCTTACCTTCAAATACCGATTCACAAAGATCATCATCGGTTCCTAAGGTTTGCTTTTCTGGACAGGCATTACCAATTTGTGGCTTTTCCCTTCGGGTTAGCTACAGCTCCAAGAATCTTTACAAAGGTTCTAGGATCGCTTCTGGCGGTCCTAAGACCGCGAGGTATATCAGTGGCCCCTTATCTGGACGACATCCTGATACAGGCGTCAAGCTTTCAGATTGCCAAGTCACATACTTAAATAGTTCTGGCATTTCTCAAGTCACATGGGTGGAAGGTGAACGAGGAAAAGAGTTCTCTATCCCCACTCACAAGAGTCTCCTTCCTAGGGACTCTGATAGATTCTGTAGAAATTAAGATTTACCTGACAGAATCCAGGTTATCAAAGCTTCTAAAATCTTGCCGTGTTCTTCATTCTATTCCGCGCCCTTCGGTGGCTCAGTGTATGGAAGTAATCGGCTTGATGGTAGCGGCGATGGACATAGTGCCATTTGCGCGCCTACACCTCAGACCGCTGCAACTATGCATGCTCAGTCAGTGGAATAGGGATTACACAGATTTGTCCCCTCTGCTAAATCTGGATCAAGAGACCAGAGATTCTCTTCTCTGGTGGCTTTCTCGGGTCCATCTGTCCAAAGGTATGACCTTTCGCAGGCCAGATTGGACAATTGTAACAACAGATGCCAGCCTTCTAGGTTGGGGTGCAGTCTGGAATTCCCTGAAGGCTCAGGGATCGTGGACTCAGGAGGAGAAACTCCTCCCAATAAATATTCTGGAGTTAAGAGCAATATTCAATGCTCTTCTAGCTTGGCCTCCGTTAGCAACCCTGAGGTTCATCAGATTTCAGTCGGACAACATCACGACTGTGGCTTAAATCAACCATCAAGGGGGAACCAGGAGTTCCCTAGCGATGTTAGAAGTCTCCAAGATAATTCGCTGGGCAGAGACTCACTCTTGCCACCTACCAGCAATCCATATCCCAGGTGTAGAGAACTGGGAGGCGGATTTTCTAAGTTGTCATACTTTTCATCCGGGGGAGTGGGAACTCCATCCGGAGGTGTTTGCTCAATTGGTTCATCGTTGGGGCAAACCAGAACTGGATCTCATGGCGTCTCGCCAGAACGCCAAGCTTCCTTGTTACGGATCCAGGTCCAGGGACCCAGAAGCGGCACTGATAGATGCTCTAGCAGCGCCTTGGTTCTTCAACCTGGCTTATGTGTTTCCACCATTTCCTCTGCTCCCTCGACTGATTGCCAAAATCAAACAGGAGAGAGCATCAGTGATATTGATAGCGCCTGTGTGGCCACGCAGTACCTGGTGTGCAGACCTAGTGGATATGTCATCCTTTCCACCATGGACCCTGCCTCTGAGACAAGACCTTCTACTACAAGGTCCTTTCAATCATCCGAATCTAATTTCTCTGAGACTGACTGCATGGAGATTGAATGCTTGATTTTATTAAAGCGTGGCTTCTCCGAGTCAGTCATTGATACCCTTATACAGGCACGAAAGCCTGTCACCAGGAAAATCTATCATAAGATATGGCGTAAATATCTTTATTGGTGTGAATCCAAGAATTACTCATGGAGTAAGGTTAGGATTCCTAGGATATTGTCCTTTCTCCAAGAGGGTTTGGAAAAAGGATTATCAGCTAGTTCTTTAAAGGGACAGATTTCTGCTCTGTCTATTCTTTTGCACAAGCTTCTGGCAGAAGTTCCAGACGTTCAAGCTTTTTGTCAGGCTTTGGTTAGAATTAAGCCTGTGTTTAAACCTGTTGCTCCCCCATGGAGCTTAAACTTGGTTCTTAAAGTTCTTCAAGTGGTTCCGTTTGAACCCCTTCATTCCATTGATATTAAACTTTTATCTTGGAAAGTTCTGTTTTTGATGGCTATTTCCTCGGCTCGGAGAGTCTCTGAGTTATCTGCCTTACAATGTGATTCTCCTTATCTGATTTTCCATTCAGATAAAGTAGTTCTGAGTACAAAACCTGGGTTTTTACCTAAGGTAGTTTCTAACAAGAATATCAATCAAGAGATTGTTGTTCCATCATTGTGTCCTAATCCTTCTTCAAAGAAGGAACTTCTTTTACATAATCTGGACGTGGTCCGTGCTTTGAAGTTTTACTTACAATTTGGGGAAACCTGATTCAGATATTTCTACTTTTAAATTTAAGCTTGAGAACCTCCGTGTATTGCTTGGGGAGGTATTAGCTGCTCTGAATGACTGTGACACAATTGCAGTGCCAGAGAAATTGTGTAGACTGGATAAATACTATGCAGTGCCGGTGTGTACTGATGTTTTTCCAATTCCTAAAAGGTTTACAGAAATTATTAATAAGGAGTGGGATATACCCGGTGTGCCGTTTTCCCCCCCCTCCTATTTTTAGAAAAATGTTTCCAATAGACGCCACCACACGGGACTTATGGCAGACAGTTCCTAAGGTGGAGGGAGCAGTTTCTACTTTAGCAAAGCGTACCACTATCCCTGTCGAGGACAGTTGTGCTTTTTCAGATCCAATGGATAAAAAATTTGAAGTTTACCTTAAGAAAATGTTTATTCAACAAGGTTTTATCCTGCAGCCCCTTGCATGCATTGCACCTGTCACTGCTGCTGCGGCGTTCTGGTTTGAGTCTCTGGAAGAGGCCTTTCAGACGGCTACTCCATTGACTGAAATACTTGACAAGCTTACAACACTTAAGCTAGCTAATTCTTTTGTTTCTGATGCCATTGTTCATTTGACTAAACTAACGGCTAAGAATTCTGGATACGCCATTCAGGCGCGTAGGGCGCTATGGCTTAAATCTTGGAAGTAATCGGCTTGATGGTAGCGGCGATGGACATAGTGCCATTTGCGCGCCTACACCTCAGACCGCTGCAACTATGCATGCTCAGTCAGTGGAATGGGGATTACACAGATTTGTCCCCTTTGCTAAATCTGGATCAAGAGACCAGAGATTCTCTTCTCTGGTGGCTTTCTCGGGTCCATCTGTCCAAAGGTATGACCTTTCGCAGGCCAGATTGGACAATTGTAACAACAGATGCCAGCCTTCTAGGTTGGGGTGCAGTCTGGAATTCCCTGAAGGCTCAGGGATCGTGGACTCAGGAGGAGAAACTCCTCCCAATAAATATTCTGGAGTTAAGAGCAATATTCAATGCTCTTCTAGCTTGGCCTCCGTTAGCAACCCTGAGGTTCATCAGATTTCAGTCGGACAACATCACGACTGTGGCTTAAATCAACCATCAAGGGGGAACCAGGAGTTCCCTAGCGATGTTAGAAGTCTCCAAGATAATTCGCTGGGCAGAGACTCACTCTTGCCACCTACCAGCAATCCATATCCCAGGTGTAGAGAACTGGGAGGCGGATTTTCTAAGTTGTCATACTTTTCATCCGGGGGAGTGGGAACTCCATCCGGAGGTGTTTGCTCAATTGGTTCATCGTTGGGGCAAACCAGAACTGGATCTCATGGCGTCTCGCCAGAACGCCAAGCTTCCTTGTTACGGATCCAGGTCCAGGGACCCAGAAGCGGCACTGATAGATGCTCTAGCAGCGCCTTGGTTCTTCAACCTGGCTTATGTGTTTCCACCATTTCCTCTGCTCCCTCGACTGATTGCCAAAATCGAACAGGAGAGAGCATCAGTGATATTGATAGCGCCTGCGTGGCCACGCAGGACCTGGTGTGCAGACCTAGTGGACATGTCATCCTTTCCACCATGGACCCTGCCTCTGAGACAAGACCTTCTACTACAAGGTCCTTTCAATCATCCGAATCTAATTTCTCTGAGACTGACTGCATGGAGATTGAATGCTTGATTTTATCAAAGCGTCAGTCATTGATACCCTTATACAGGCACGAAAGCCTGTCACCAGGAAAATCTATCATAAGATATGGCGTAAATATCTTTATTGGTGTGAATCCAAGAATTACTCATGGAGTAAGGTTAGGATTCCTAGGATATTGTCCTTTCTCCAAGAGGGTTTGGAAAAAAGATTATCAGCTAGTTCTTTAAAGGGACAGATTTCTGCTCTGTCTATTCTTTTGCACAAGCTTCTGGCAGAAGTTCCAGACGTTCAAGCTTTTTGTAAGGCTTTGGTTAGAATTAAGCCTGTGTTTAAACCTGTTGCTCCCCCATGGAGCTTAAACTTGGTTCTTAAAGTTCTTCAAGTGGTTCCTTTTGAACCCCTTCATTCCATTGATATTAAACTTTTATCTTGGAAAGTTCTGTTTTTGATGGCTATTTCCTCGGCTCGGAGAGTCTCTGAGTTATCTGCCTTACAATGTGATTCTCCTTATCTGATTTTCCATTCAGATAAAGTAGTTCTGCGTACAAAACCTGGGTTTTTACCTAAGGTAGTTTCTAACAAGAATATCAATCAAGAGATTGTTGTTCCATCATTGTGTCCTAATCCTTCTTCAAAGAAGGAACTTCTTTTACATAATCTGGACGTGGTCCGTGCTTTGAAGTTTTACTTACAAGCTACTAAAGATTTTCGCCAAACATCTACACTGTTTGTTGTTGACTCTGGACAGAGGAGAGGTCAAAAAGCTTCGGCAACCTCTCTTTCTTTTTGGCTTCGGAGCGTAATACGCTTAGCCTATGAGACTGCTGGACAGCAGCCCCCTGAAAGAATTACAGCTCATTCTACTAGAGCTGTGGCTTCCTCCTGGGCCTTTAAGAATGAGGCTTCTGTTGAACAGATTTGCAAGGCAGCGACTTGGTCTTCGCTTCATACCTTTTCAAAATTTTACAAATTTGATACTTTTGCTTCTTCGGAGGCTATTTTTGGGAGAAAGGTTCTACAGGCAGTGGTTCCTTCCATTTAAGCCTGCCTTGTCCCTCCCTTCATCCGTGTACTTTAGCTTTGGTATTGGTATCCCACAAGTAATGGATGATCCGTGGACTGGATACACCTTACAAGAGAAAACATAATTTATGCTTACCTGATAAATTTATCTCTCTTGTGGTGTATCCAGTCCACGGCCCGCCCTGTCTTTTTCAGGCAGGTCTAAATTTTAATTTAAACTACAGTCACCACTGCACCCTATGGTTTCTCCTTTCTCGGCTTGTTTCGGTCGAATGACTGGATATGGCAGTTAGGGGAGGAGCTATATAGCAGCTCTGCTATGGGTGATCCTCTTGCAACTTCCTGTTGGGAAGGAGAATATTCCACAAGTAATGGATGATCCGTGGACTGGATACACCACAAGAGAAATAAATTTATCAGGTAAGCATAAATTATGTTTTTTTTCAATGTCTCCGACTCTACTGGTGGAACAAACCTTCTATTCCTTTCGTATAAATGGCGAGAGTCCATAAGCTGTTACTTATGAAATATACATTCCTACTAGGAGGAGGCAAAGTTTCCCAAACCTCAAAGCCTGTAAATATACCTCCCACCTTACACATACCTCAGTTTAAAACTTTGCCTCCTTAGGAGGTGGTTGAAGCATGATGTGCTTGATTTCTTCATTGGGCATATTGAAGCCCGGTTCCCCTCAGAGTACAGTGCTTAGCAGAGGAAAGTGAAGAGAGTATTGCCTCATGTCACCATGTTTTCGCCTCACGGAAAATCATGTGCTCTCTGTAAATTTGGTCGCAGGGATTCATCTTCTGCCTCCCTTTACAGATCAATATTATACTTCTATTCCATTACCTCTGCTGATATATTTTTAGTACTGGTTTGGCTGTCTGTTATCAGTGGACGAGTGTCTAAAAGGTAACTATGAATAATTAAAAAATTCCTTTATGTTGACACTCAAGCTATGGATTTGGTACTTTTGTTTTAATGTTTTTTTCAATGTATATTTCTTTCCTAAGATATGGTGAGTTAACGGCTTGAGTAATTATTGTTTGGAATATCACTTCTGGCCAGCAGAAGGAGGCAAAAGCACCACAGTTAAACCGCTAAGTATCACTCCCTTACCCACAACCCCCAGTCATTCTCTCTGCCTTTAGTGCATGGAGGAGGTGAAGTTTAGGTGTCTGAAGAAAAATTTTGATTTCATCTACAAGCAAGTTTTGGGGTATAGACGTATTCCATGCCATTCCTTACAGTCGGGTAGTGGTGGCTTTAAAGCAGTTAGGAACTTGTAAAGAGGTACTTACTGTGTTTTCCTAACAATTGCTGCCCTAGTTTAGAAAGCCAGAGTTGGCTACTCTGTTCTTTCTTTTTCAAAGGTCTCTGTGAGGAACTGTGTCCTCTCATACCTTGTTACTGTCTACATGCTGGACATCGGAGCAGGTAAGTGCTTTTTCTTTTTAAAGACACGATGAGTCCACGGATTTCATCCTTGTGGTATTTCGACTCTTGGCCAGCAGGAGGAGGCAAAGAGCACCACAGCAGAGCTGTATAAATAGCTCCTCCCTTCCCTCCCACTCCAGTCATTCTCTTTGCCTGTGTTAGTGGTAGGAAGAGGTAAATTGAGGTGTTAGTTTAGATTCTTCAGTAAAGAGTTTGTTATTTTTAAAATGGTACCAGTGAGTGCTATTTTTTTATAGGGTGTAGCTGTATTCCTTGTCATCCTCTAGAGTAGAGCTACAGGTGGCTTTAAAGCAATGGGAACTGGTGGGACATAACTCTCACTGCGCCTCCCATACTGAGTGCTACCCTTCTGATGATGGTCTTAGCAAATATTATCTAAGGCCCTTTCTGTGTCCACAGAGACTTGTCATGCTGTCGCTCAGCATAGAGGTAAGTGCAGTCTTTTACTTTTCTGGGACATGAAATTAACTCAGAAATGACTGTATGCTTACACATCTGAAAGGGGGAAATTAGATTTTTATATCAGGACTTCCCTTATTATTCAGAAATACTTGGCTTTCCTAGTCATGACAACCGGCGTTGTGTATGCTGGGACTGTTATTTTTTTTTTGGGGGGGGGGGGCTTTGTGCTCAAGTGTTGGTGCTGTGGACAAGACGCTGGGGACCTTTTTATTTTCAGAGCGGTACTTAAGCTCTGGTGTAGGGTGTATTTTTACTTTTATAGTTATATTTCTCTAACCGGCAACTAGTATTTTTAGCCAGAAGGTTTGAAATGACGTCCACGATGGGCGTGGCTTAACTTTCGCGCGCTCAAGAAGCCGCACAGTTATTTCTCTACGGAGTCCCGGCATCCGGCGTGTAGTGAGCCTCCTCACAGAGTGACTTGCATTGTAAACCGCATGGTTGTTAAGTTAAGGCAAGCGGTCTTAAGTGTTCTGAAGCACGGTTTGGAGCAATAGGTTTATCGTGGGGGCAGGTAGGCGCCTCAGCAGAGCTCTTGAGGCGAAGAGGTGTCTTTTTTTTCATTTAATTTTATTTCAGTATATGGAAATGTCAGTTAAATGTCAGTTGTTTTTTTGTGCAGTAAAAATGTTAGTTTCTTCTATAAGATACGACGATTCATCCTTTACTTGTGGGATATTATCCTCCTGCTAACAGGAAGTGGCAAAGAGCACCACAGCAGAGCTGTCTATATAGCTCCTCCCTTGACTCCACCCCCAGTCATTCTCTTTGCCTACTCTAAGTAATAGGAAAGGTAAAGTGAAAGAGGTGATAAAATGTTAGTTTTTATTTTAAATGGTACCGGTGTGTGCTATTATCTCCCAGGCAGCAGATGGATGAAGACTTCTGCCTGGAGACTGATGATCTTAGCAGTTGTTACTAAGATCCAGAGTAGTTCCCACAGAATGGCTGAGGAGTACTTAAGAAACTTCAGTGTGAGGAATGTTTTTCATGCTACAAGCATTAAGGTATGTTCAGTCATTTTTTTCTGGAGAGACTGTGTTATTTCAGAATTAGCTGACAGTATCCCCATGAGGGAAAGGGTAAGCAGTAATTATTATTATTATTATTATACTTTATTTATTAAGCGCCAACATATTCCGCAGCGCTGAATATAATCCTTATGTATAGAGAGGGGTATTACTGGACCTGTATATTGGGCAATAAAACATGGTTGACACTGCTGATATGATGTTTGTGGGTAAATGTTTCATGTTGGGAGTTACAGATAACGTTTTTTATGACAAACGTTTTTTGCTTTATTTAAGCATGGAGGGTACACATGGCTTCACTTAATGGGTATATGAACTCACATGGCTAGGTTTTAGACTGCTCTGGTGTGTTTATTTTAGGCTGTGAGACATCGAGTTAGATGGGCGGGGCCTATTTTCGCGCCTCAGTTGTGCAGTTGTTTTTCCCAGACAAGCAGCAAGCTCCAACTCCGGTGGGCCTTTCAGAGACAGTTTGGGCCTAATCGAAGGTTTAATCCGATTTTACAGACCCCTGAGGGCAGGTAGGAGCCACAGCAAGGTTTTATAGCATAACGTTTTTTTGGTAAGGGTTAAGTATTCCTTTCCTTGTGGGGCAAACTTAGCTGACAAGTTGGGAGGCATTTATCATAAAATTGTGATAATTTTATTGTTTTAAAGCAGTTTTTGAAAAATTGTATGCTTTTTTTCTCTTAAAGGCGAAGTACCGTTTTTTCAGATTGTTATTTTTTTCATAAAATAAAGTGTTTCAAGTCTGTGGTTATTACTAGCCTGTTTTACGATGTCAGTCAATGTTCCATGTGTTCAGAAGCCATTGTGGAACCCCCACTTCAAATGTGTCCCTCATGTACTGAAAGGGCCTTACATTGCAAAGAACATATTTTAGCTGATAAAAGTATGTCTCAGGATGATTCTCAGTCAGAAGAGGATCAGGTTATGCCAGCTACTTCTCCCCAAGTGTCACAACCTTCAACGCCCGCCCAAGCGACGCTAAGTACTTCTAGTGCGTCTAATTCTTTCACCCTGCAAGATATGGCCGCAGGTATGTCTACTACCCTCACAGAGGTATTATCTAAACTGCCTCGTTTGCAGGGTAAGCGCAGTAGGTCCGGTATTAGAGTAAATGCTGAGCCCTCTGATGCTTTATTGGCCATCTCTGATGTACCCTCACAGTGTTCTGATTTGGGGGTGGGGGAATTGCTGTCTGAGGGAGAGCTTTCTGATTCAGGGAAGATGTTCCCTCAAACAGACTCACATATGACAGCCTTTAAGTTTAAGCTTGAACACCTCCGCTTATTGCTCAGGGAGGTTTTAGCGACTCTGGATGATTGTGACCCTATCGTAATTTCACCAGAGAAATTGTGTAAAATGGATAGATATCTAGAGGTCCCTACTTACACTAATGTTTTTCCGGTCCCTAAGAGGATTTTGGACATTGTTACTAAGGAATGGGATAGACCAGGCATTCCGTTCTCTCCCCCTCCTACTTTTAAGAAAATGTTTCCCATATCTGACCCCAATTAAGGATTCGTGGCAGACGGTCCCTAAGGTGGAGGGAGCTATTTCTACCCTGGCTAAGCATACAACTATACCTATTGAGGACAGTTGTGCTTTCAAAGATCCTATTTCTAAAGAAATTGTTTATTCATCAGGGTTTTCTTCTACATCCTATTGCGTGCATTGTTCCTGTAACTACTGCAGTTGCTTTTTGGTTTGAGGCTCTAGAGGAGTCTTTTAAGGTTGAGACCCCATTAGATGATATTTTGGATAGAATTAAGGCTCTCAAGCTAGCTAATTCTTTTATTTAAGTCCTGGTCTGCTGATGTGTCATCAAAATCTAAGCTGTTAGCTATTCCTTTCAAAGGTAAGACCCTATTCGGGCCTGAACTGAAGGAGATCATTTCAGACATTACTGGAGGTAAAGGCCATGCCCTTCCTCAGGACAAGACGAATAAAATGAGGGCCAAACAAAATAATTTTCGTTCCTTTCAAAACTTTAAAGGTGGACCCTCTACTTCCTCCTCTGCCACAAAGCAGGAGGGGAATTTTGCTCAATCCAAGTCAGTCTGGAGACCTAACCAGACCTGGAATAAAGGTAAACAGGCCAAGAAGCCCGCTGCTGCTACCAAGACAGCATGAAGGGGCAGCCCCCGATCCGGGACCGAATCTAGTAGGGGGCAGACTTTCTCTCTTCGCTCAGGCTTGGGCAGGAAACGTTCAGGATTCCTGGGCATTAGAAATCGTGACCCAGGGGTATTGTCTGGAATTCAAAGATTCTCTCCCAAGGGGGAGATTTCATCTTTCACGTTTGTCTGTAAACCAGACAAAAAGAGAGGCGTTCTTACGCTGTGTAAAAGACCTATATACCATGGGTGTAATCTTCACAGTTCCAAAGGTGGAATAGGGGCAGGGGTTTTACTCCAATCTGTTCGTGGTTCCCAAAAAATAGGGAACCTTCAGACCGATTTTAGATCTCAAAACTCTAAACAAATTACTCAGAGTCCCATCCTTCATGATGGAGACCATTCGGACAATTTTACCAATGATCCAGGAGGGGCAATATATGACCACCGTGTATTTGAAGGATGCGTATCTTCACATTCTTATCCACAAAGATTATCACCAGTTCCTCAGGTTCGCCTTCCTGGACAAACATTACCAGTTTGTGGCCCTTCCTTTCGGGTTGGCCACAGCTCCCAGAATTTTCACAAAGGTGCTAGGGTCTCTTCTGGCAGTTCTAAGGCCGCGGGGCATAGTAGTGGCGCCCTATCTGGACGATATTTTGATTCAGGCGTCAACTTGCCATCTAGCCAAATCTCACACAGACATCGTGTTGGCTTTTCTAAGATCTCACGGGTGGATGGTGAACATAAAAAAGAGTTCACTTGTTCTTCTAACAAGAGTTCCGTTCCTTGGAACTCTTATAGACTCGGTAGACCTGAAAATTTTTCTGACAGAGGTCAGAAAATAAAAAATCTTAACCACTTGCCGAGCACTTCATTCCATTCCTCGGCCATTAGTTGCTCAGTGTATGGAGGTAATTGGACTAATGGTAGCAGCAATGGACATAGTTCCATTTGCTCGCTTGCATCTCAGACCACTGCAACTGTACATGCTCAGACAGTGGAATGGGGATTATGTGGATTTATCTCTGCGGATAAATCTGGATATAAAGACAAGAGACTCTCTTCTTTGGTGGTTGTCACAGGATCATCTGTCCCAGGGAATGTGCTTCCGAAGGCTAGAATGTGTCATAGTGACGACGGACGCCAGCCTTTTGGGCTGGGGCGCAGTCTGGAATTCCCTGAAGGCTCAGGGTGTGTGGATTCAGCAGTAGGCCCTACTTCCAATAAATATACTAGAACTGAGAACGATATTCAACGCGCTTCAGGAGTGGCCTCAGCTGGCTTCGGCCAAGTTCATAAGATTCCAGTCGGACAATATCACAACTGTACCATATATCAATCATCAAGGGGCAACAAAGAGTTCTCTAGCAATGATAGAGGTTTCCAAAATAATTTGATGGGCAAAGACTCACTCTTGCCATCTATCAGCAATCTATATCCCAGGGGTGGAGAACTTGGAAGCGGATTTTCTAAGTCTTCAGACTTTTCATCCAGGGGAGTGGGAGCTTCATCCGGAGGTGTTTGCACAATTGATTCATCAGTGGGGCACACCAGAATTGAATCTGATGGCATCTCGTCAGAATGCCAAACTTCCTTGTTACGGGTCCAGATCAGGGGATCCTCAAGCAGTACTGATAGATGCTCTAGCAGTACCATGGTCGTTCAACCTGGCTTATGTATTTCCTCCGTTTCCTCTCCTACCTCGTCTGATTGCCAGAATCAAACAGGAGAAGGCTTCGGTAATCTTGATAGCACCTGCGTGGCCATGCAGTACTTGGTATGCAGATCTGGTGGAAATGTCATCTCTGCCACCATGTAAACTGCCACTGAGAACAGGACCTTCTCATTCAGGGTCTGTTCCAACATCCAAATCTAGTTTCTCTGTGGCTGACTGCCTGGAGATTGAACGCTTGATTTGATCTAAGTGGGGATTATCCGAGTCGGTCATTGATACCTTGATTCAGGCTCGAAAGCCTGTCACTAGGAAAATTTATCATAAGGTAAATATCTTTATTGGTGCAAATCCAAAGGCTACTCATGGAGTAAGATCAGGATTCCTAGGATTTTGTCCTTTCTCCAAGAAGGATTGGAGAAGGGGTTGAAGGGGTTATCAGCTAGTTCCTTAAAGGGACAGATTTCTGCTTTGTCAGTCTTACTACACAAGCGTCTGGCAGATGTCCCAGTCGTTTTGTCAGGCTTTGATTAGAATTAAGCCTGTGTTTAAACCTGTTGCTCCGCCATGGAGTTTGAATTTAGTTTTAAATGTTCTTCAAGGGGTTCCGTTTGAACCCATGCATTCCATAGATATTAAACTTCTATCTTGGAAAGTTCTGTTTTTAGTAGCTATCTCTTCTGCTCGAAGAGTTTATGAGCTATCTGCGTTACAATACGACTTGCCTTATCTTATATTCCATTCTGATAAGGTGGTTTTGCGTACTAAACCTGGATTCCTTCCTAAGGTTGTTTCAAATAAGAATATTAATCATGAAATTGTTGTTCCTTCTCTGTGTCCTAACCCTTCTTCTAAGAAGGAGCGTCTGTTACATCATTTGGACGTGGTTCGTGCCTTGAAGTTTTACTTGCAAGCGACCAAGGATTTCTGTCAAACATCTTCTCTGTTTGTTGTCTATTCTGGAAAACGTAGAGGTCAAAAAGCTACGGCTACCTCTCTTTTTGGCTGAAAAGCATCATCCGTTTGGCATACGAGCAGCCTCCTGAAAGACTTACAGCTCATTCCACTAGAGCGGTGGCTTCCACGTGGGCTTTTAAAAATGATGCTTCTGTTGAACAGATTTGTAAGGCTGCGACTTGGTGTTCCTTTCAAACCTTTTCCAAATTTTCCAAATTTGATACTTTTGCTTCTTCGGAGGCTATTTTTGGGAGAAAAGTTCTTCAAGCAGTGGTGCCTTCTGTTTAGGTATCTGTCTTGTCCCTCCCGTTCATCCGTGTCCTGTAGCTTTGGTATTGTATCCCACAAGTAAAGGATGAATCTGTGGACTCGTCGTATCTTGTAGAAGAAAAGGAAATTTATGCTTACCTGATAAATTGATTTCTTCTATGATATGACGAGTGCACGGCCCGCCCTGTCAATTTAAGACAGATTTTATTTTTTGGTTTAAAACTTCAGTCACCTCTGCACCTAACATTGTTACTAAGGAATGGGATAGACCAGGTATTCCGTTCTCTCCCCCTCCTACTTTTAAGAAAATGTTCCCCATATCTGACACCATTCGGGATTCGTGGCAGAATGTCCTTAAGGTGGAGGGAGCTATTTCTACCCTGGCTAAGCGTACAACTATACCTATTGAGGACAGTTGTGCTTTCAAAGATCCTATGGATAAAAAAATTAGAGGGGCTTCTAAAGAAATTGTTTATCCATCAGGGTTTTCTTTTACAACCTACTAACTACTGCAGCAGCTTTTTGGCTTGAGGCTCTAGAGGAGTCTCTTAAGGTTGAGACCCCATTAGATGATATTTTGGATAGAATTAAGGCTCTCAAGCTAGCTAATTCTTTTATTACAGATGCCGCTTTCCAAATGGCTAAATTAGCGGCAAAGAATGCAGGCTTTGCCATTTTAGCTCGTAGAGCGTTATGGCTTAAGTCTTGGTCTGCTGATGTGTCATCTAAATCCAAGCTTTTAGCTATTCCCTTTAAGGGTAAGACCCTATTCGGGCCAGAACTAATGGAGATTATTTCTGACATTACTGGAGGTAAAGGTCATGCCCTTCCTCAGGACAAGACGGTTAAAATGGGGACCAAACAATAATTTTCGTTCCTTTTGAAACTTTAAAGGCGGTCCCTTTACTTCCTCATCCGCCTCCAAGCAGGAGGGGAACTTTGCCCAATCCAAGTCAGTCTGGAGACCTAACCAGACCTGGAATAAAGGTAAACAGGCCAAGAAGCCCACTGCTGCTACCAAGACAGCATGAAGGGGCAGCCCCCGATCCGGGACCGGATCCAGTAGGGGGCAGACTTTCTCTCTTTGCTCAGGCTTGGGCAAAACACGTTCAGGATTTCTAGGCATTAGAAATTGTGACCCAGGGGTATCGTTTAGAATTCAAGGATTTCCTCCCAAGAGGGAGATTTCATCTTTCACGTTTGTCTGTAAACCAGACAAAAAGAGAGGCGTTCTTACGCTGTGTAGAAGACCTATATACCATGGGTGTAATCTGCCCAGTTCCAAAATTAGAACAAGGGCAGGGGTTTTACTCTAATCTGTTCGTGGTTCCCAAAAAAGAGGTAACCTTCAGACCGATTTTAGATCTCAAAAGAATAAACAAATTTCTCAGAGTCCCAGGTTCGCCTTCCTGGACAAACATTACCAGTTTGTGGCTCTTCCTTTCGGGTTGGCCACAGCTCCCAGAATCTTCACAAAGGTGCTAGGGTCCCTTCTGGCAGTTCTAAAAGAGTTCACTAGTTCCTCTGACAAGAGTCCCATTCCTAGGAACTCTGATAGACTCGGTAGATATGAAAATTTTTCTGACGGAGGTCAGAAAATCAAAGATCCTAACTACTTGCCGAGCACTTCATTTCATTCCTCGGCCATCAGTGGCGCAGTGTGTGGAGGTCATTGGGTTAATGGTAGCGGCAATGGACATAGTTCTGTTTGCTCGCTTACATCTCAGACCACTGCAGCTGTGTATGCTCAAACAGTGGAATGGGGATTATGCGGATTTATCTCTGCAGATAAATCTGGACCTAGAGACCAGAGACTATCTTCATTGGTGGTTGTCACAGGATCATCTGTCCCAGGGAATGTGCTTCCGCAGGCCAGCATGGGTCATAGTGACGACGGACTCCAGCCTCTTGGGCTGGGTTGCAGTCTGGAATTCCATGAAGGCTCAGGGTGTGTGGACTCAGGAGGAGTCCCTACTACCAATAAATATTCTGGAACTGAGAGCGATATTCAACGCTTCAAGCTTCAAAATTCATAAGATTCCAGTCGGACAATATCACGACTGTAGCATATATCAATCATCAAGGGGGAACAAGGAGTTCTCTAGCGATGATAGAGGTTTCCAAAATAATTTGATGGGCAGAGACTCACTCTTGCCATCTATCAGCAATATATATCCCAGGAGTAGAGAACTGGGAAGCGGATTTTCTAAGTCGTCAGACTTTTCATCCGGGGGAGTGGGGGCTCCATCCGTAGGTGTTTGCGACATTTATCCATCAATGGGGCACACCGGAATTGGATCTGATGGCATCTCGTCAGAAAGCCAAACTTCCTTGTTACGGGCTCAGATCAAGGGACCCTCAAGCAGTACTAATAGATGCTCTAGCAGTACCTTTGTCATTCAACCTGGCTTATGTTTTTCCTCCTTTTCCTCTCCTACCTCGTCTGATTGCAAGAATCAAACAAGAGAGGGCTTCGGTATTCTTGATAGCGCCTGCGTGGCTTGGTATGCAGATCTGGTGGAAATGTCATCTCTGCCACCGTGGAAACTGTCACTGAGACAGGACCTTCTCATTGAGGGTTCGTTCCAACATCCAAATCTAATTTCTCTGCAACTGACTGCCTGGAGATTGAACACTTGATTTTATCTAAGCGGGGATTCTCTAAGTCGGTCATTGATACCTTGATTCAGGCACGAAAGCCTGTCACTAGGAAAATTTACCATACGATATGGCGTAAATATCTTTATTGGTGCGAATCCAAAGGCTAATCATGGAGTAAGATCAGGATTCCTAGGATTTTGTCCCTTCTCCAAGAAGGATTGGAGAAGGGGTTATCAGCTAGTTCCTTAGAGGGACAGATTTCTGCTTTGTCAATCTTACTACACAAGCGTCTGGCAGATGTCCCAGACGTTCAGTTGTTTTGCCAGGCTTTGGTTAGAATCAACCCTGTGTTTAAACCTGTTTCTCCGCCATGGAGTTTGAATTTAGTTCTTAATGTTCTTCAAGGGGTTCCGTTTGAACCCATGCATTCCATAGATATTAAACTTCTATCTTGGAAAGTTCTGTTTTTAGTTGCTATCTCTTCTGCTCGAAGAGTTTCTGAGCTGTCTGCGTTACAATGCGACTCGCCTTATCTTTTATTCCATTTTGATAATGTGGTTTTGCGCACTAAACCTGGATTCCTTCCTAAGGTTGTTTCAAATAAGAATATTAATCAGGAAATTGTTGTTCCTTCTCTATGTCCTAGCCCTTCTTCTAAGAAGGAGCGTCTGTTACATAACTTGGACGTGGTTCGTGCCTTGAAGTTTTTTTTTTTTTTTTTATAATCTTTTTATTGAGGTTTGCGATAGAAAACAGCGAAGATTGATAGCCTTGTAACATAAAAGGCAGGAATATCATTATGTGATAAACATTGTCAAAAAGTACAGAATGAGAAAGGACAAAAATGCAAAAGGTACATGAAAATGCAAAACACATAGGCTTTTCGAACCTCTATTTTCTGAATAGAATGTCTTAATTGACTGGATAGTTGAGTGGCCACATACAGGCCACTTTGTTACAGGATACTGAGAAAATAATAGCATACGATATCCAGATTGGCAGCCGCTTTTGGGCTTAGAGATAGCCAATAACAATCAGCGGGTAAGAACCGCTTAACGTATAAGTTACTGGACTAAAAAATATAGCAAGGAGGAAGGGGGTATCAACAAATAATAGCCATTCATAGTGAAGTAGGTGGGGGGGGAGGGCTTTAGAAGCTGGTAAAAAAGCACTGTGATTCTGGAAGTTAGATAAAGCTATATTATATACATAATGAAGTACATAATATAAGGGATGTCTCACTGTAAGCATAGTAGGAAGGGGAAGAACACAGTAAAATAGGGGTTTCAACCAAGGCACAATTTGACTTGATTACCAGATGTAATAAATACAAAGGGCTGAATGAATAATATTATTACAGTAATATTCAGATAGCAGCGGGTATAGCGTTCAATACTCCTTAACCTATGCAATGATTACACTCTGGTCCTATTAGATGCGACTAGTAATGGACTGCATAGGGCAACTGCTTAGTAAAATATATAATAATTATGCGGTTATGTAAAGGGTATCTATTAAAACATAACATATATCTTTATATCGTGAATTAGTTTCTAGGCTACCTGCTCTGGTTAGATTCTATTTCATGACAGTTTAAGCATAGCATTAGCACATTAGGATATATATGAGACCCTGTAACAATATTAATAAAAGACTACTGAGATTACATATATGCCAAGGAGTATAGGTATTGCAAGGAGGTTGTCCCTATTTATAACATGTCTTAATCTACTTGGAAAGTAACCATTCTCCGTGAAGCTCTGATAGGATGATTAATTATATGAAATCTAATTCACAGTACAGACTTACAAACAGTAACTACCGCATAAATTACATGGGGTGGTGTCATATGTCACATGATCAGGCCAGTGTGCGACTATTTCAGGATATTGAGCCTCTCAAAACCTGAGCTTTAGTGTTCTGAGGGAATCCTACTCTTTAGATATGAACTATCCCGGGTAGTGCGATATAAGTCCTCTAGCTGCCAGATCTATCTGTACATTGACTTAAGCAAGTTTAACTCATAAGTGGATTGGAGCAAGAATGTATTAGTAAAGCTGCAGATATCCTATATGTGTGGACTTGGGTGGGTCCTCAGAGTATTACAAATCCTCATCAAGCTTACAACTAGGCTCCCCTAAATGAAACATTATCTATATAACTATATTGTAATAAATATCATGTGACTGCTAAATACACAGTATCGCAGATTAGGAAATAAGAGAGCGGCATATAGAATCAACCTAATGTGAGCGAAACATCCTGTTTAAATAAAGCTGCTATTGCTGCTGATATACATGGTTGTAACTAGAATCAGGCGTACCTAAGTGTATAAAAGTAGTAGTGGAGAACTTAAAACTCTTAACATGAAACAAAACATAATGGTCAAAGTTTTATTAACCTGAGCCAACGATAGATTATATAAAACTAACAAATATGAACCTAGGAATATTGTTTTATTTTAGAAGCTATTAGGAATATCTGGATAGGTATGGGAGTTTTGATGCTTACGTAAGTGGTCAGGATATAATTTAATACATCATAATTATACCCAATAACATAATGTAATGAGAAAGTAACTGAAGCGTCCACAGTTCTGTTGCAATCCAAAAATTAAAGTAGGATACATTAACATATAGTGTCATCCACGAGAAGGTAACCAAGTACCTAGTAATTGCCAGTTAACATCGATAGTACAGTCAACCAACTCCTCTTCTCTGCAGTGGGACATAGCGTAAAATGCATCAGATAAGGGAGCCGAGACGACCATGTTGAATCAGCATTTCCAAAAGAGTTCCCTGGGTATAATGCATGGGGAGTTGTGGGTCGTTGTTGGGCCCATAGATTGTGAGTATGGGGGTCTCCATTTTCGCCAAGCAGCACTGAGCATTTCTTAGTTCCCCACTTAAGCAAGGTGCCTGCACCGCCCTCCTCCATTCTCTGAACAAAATCATATCCCGTGTATCATAGCCAGACTCTCCGACATAGGTCTTAGTTGGGTGAAGCTCGTTGTGCAGGTCTGTAGGTAAAGAGGCGACTTCAGGTCCGGGTTGAGCACATGGGCCTCTGGAACATAGAAGGGATTCCTGCTGCCTCGATGACTCCACATCTAGTGCGGGATCTGTCTGGAGAGAGGTATAGTATTCACTAGCTTCAGCCGTAGCATGTGGTGAAACAACTTTCTTGCAGTCCGCCATCATGATCGCGGAGTTATATCCCAGAGTGCTCACGGCCCTCAATATATTAGAGAGCTCTTCAAAGTCGCGGGACATCTTACAGTCCAAGTCCACGAGCAATGCTCGCACCTGAGCAACGAGATCCCCCTCCATGTATGGATAGTAAGAGTGAGATCAGCTTTATAGATACTTCACTTTTTAATGAATTCCAGAGATAGATACCGCTCTACTACCCGGTTAGCCCTCAGACCGGGAGAGAGGGGGGGGTTGATGGAATTGTGAGATGGGCCCCAGCAGTACTTCTTAGCCAAGCTGATAGATATCCTCCGATGTGTAGAATCACTGTAATTGGCTTTATCAAAGTTAGAATTGATTCTTAGCAAGGCAGGTAGAGTTATAATAGTAAAAAGCTGATAATATAGTAATTAAATAACTCAACTTTTGTAAATAGCAAGGAGAGCCAAATAGATATGAGTCTGATCCTGTCTGAAGCTTAGTCACGCCCCCGTGCCTTGAAGTTTTACTTGCAAGCGACCAAGGATTTCAGTCAAACATCTTCTCTATTTGTTGTCTATTCTGGAAAGCGTAGGGGTCAAAAAGCTACGGCTACCTCTCTTTTTGGCTGAAAAGCATCATCCGTTTGGCATACAAGACTGCTGGACAGCAGCCTCCTGAAAAAATGACAGCTCATTCTACTAGAGTGGTGGCTTCCACATGGGCTTCTAAAAACGATGCTTCTGTTGAACAGATTTGTAAGGCTGCGACTTGGTCTTCCCTTCATACCTTTTCCAAATTTTACAAATTTGATACCTTTGCTTCTTCTGAGGCTGTTTTTGGGAGAAAAGTTCTTCAAGCAGTGGTGCCTTCTGTTTAGGTATCTGTCTTGTCCCTCCCGTTCATCCGTGTCCTGTAGCTTTGGTATTGTATCCCACAAGTAAAGGATGAATCCGTGGACTCGTCGTATCTTGTAGAAGAAAAGGAAATTTATGCTTACCTGATAAATTGATTTCTTCTACGATACGACGAGTCCACGGCCCGCCCTGTCAATTTAAGACAGATTATATTTTTTTGTTTAAAACTTCAGTCACCTCTGCACCTTTTAGTTTCTCCTTTTTCTTCCTATACCTTTGGTCGAATGACTGGGGGTTGGAGTCAAGTGAGGAGCTATATAGACAGCTCTGCTGTGGTGCTCTTTGCCACTTCCTGTTAGCAGGAGGATAATATCCCACAAGTAAAGGATGAATCTGTGGACTCGTATCGTAGAAGAAATGAATTTATCAGGTAAGCATAAATTTCCTTTTTTTACAATCATACTGCCGTGCTGCTGGATCTCTCATTACCCAGATTTAAGCTTGAACACTTCCGCTTCTTATTGAGGGAGGTTTTGGTGACTCTGGACGACTGTGATTCAATAGTGGTTCCTCCAGAGAAATTGAGTAAATCGGACAGATATCTAGAAGTTCCTTCTTATTCCGATGTCTTTCCAGTTCCCAAGAGAACTTCAGAGATTATTGCTAAGGAATAGGAGAGACCAGGTATTCCCTTCTCTCCGTCTCCTGTTTTTAAGAAGATGTACCCTATAGCTGATACTATTAGGGACTCTTGGCAGACAGTCCCTAAGGTGGAGGGTGCTATTTCTACTTTGGCTAAACAAACTACTATTCCTATTGAGGATAGTTGTGCTTTTAAAGACCGTATGGATAATTAGTTGGAGGGTCTTCTAAAGAGGATCTATGTTCACCAAGGGTTGCTGTTACAACCGGCGGCTTGTATTGTTACGGTTACCAGTGCGGCTGCTTATTGGTTTGATGCTCTGGAAGAATCTCTTAAGACTGAGACTTCTTTGGCAGGGATACAGGATCGGATTAAATCTTTTAAATTAGCTAATTTGTTTATTACAGATGCTTCTATGCAGAGTTTGGGGTTTTCCATCTTAGCATGCAGAGCCTTATGGTTAAAGTCTTGGTCTGCGGATGTGTCATCCAAGTCTAAGCTTTTGGCTATTCCTTACAGGGGAAAGACTCTGTTCGGACGTGACTTGAAAGAAATTATTTCTGACATCACGGGGGGCAAGGGTCATCTCCTCCCTCAGGATAAGAAATCCAAACAGAGAGGTCGACAGAGTAATTTTCGTTCCTTTCGAAATTTCAAGGGACTATTCACAAACAAAGTCTACTTGGAGACCCAACCAGTCTTGGAACAAGGGTAAACAATCCAAGAAGCTTGCTGCTGCTCCCAAGTCAGCATGAAGGGCTGGCCCCCGATCCGGCACCGGATCTAGTAGGGTGCAGACTTTCTTTCTTCGTCCAGACTTGGATACAAGAAGTTCAGGATCCCTGAGCAATAGAAATTGTGTCTCAGGGATACAAACTAGAGTTCAGAAATTCATTCCCCAGTGGAAGGTTTCTTCTTTCAAGATTGTCTGTAGACCAGATAAAAGAGAGGCGTTCTTATGTTGTGTAAGAGACCTCTTCCTCATGGGAGTAATCTGTCCCGTTCCACTTCAGGAACAGGGACAGGGATTTTATTCAAATCTGTATGTAGTTCCAAAAAAGAGGGAACTTTCAGACCTATTTTAGACCTCAAAAGTCTAAACAAGTTTCTCAGAGTTCCATCATTCAAGATGGAAACTATTCGTAACATTCTTCTATTGATCCAGGATGGTCAATTTATGACTACAGTGGATCTAAAGGATGCATATCTTCACGTTCCTATTCACAGAGATCATCACAAGTTCCTGAGGTTTGCCTTTTTGGATAAACATTTTCAGTTTGTAGCTCTACCTTTTGGTCTGGCCACGGCGTCCAGAATTTTCACAAAGGTTCTGGGGTCTTTACTGGTGGTTCTAAGACCGCGGGGCATTGAGGTGGCGCCTTATCTGGACGATATTCTGATCCATTGGTCATCTTTCCAACTAGCAAGATCTCATACCAACATTGTGCTAGCCTTCCTGAGAACTCATGGGTGGAAGGTAAATCTGGAAAAGAGTTTTGTTTCCTTAGACAAGGGTGCCTTTTCTGGGAACCCTGATCGACTCTGTATCAGTGAAACATTTTCTGACGGAGGTCAGGAAGTTAAAAATTCTGAATACATGTCGAGCCCTTCAGTCCAATCCTCGGCCGTCAGTGGCTCAGTGCATGGAGGTAATGTATTGCTGGTGGCGGCAATGGATATCGTACCATTTCCACGTTTTCATCTCAGGCAATGGAATTGAGATCATACAGATTTGTCTCCTCGAATAACCATAGGTCAGGAGACAAGGGACTCTCTTCTATGGTGGTTGTCGCTGGATCATCTATCCCAAGGGACATGCTTTCGCATACCGCGTGGGTGATTGTGACAACGGATGCCAGCCTGTTAGGTTGGGGAGCAGTCTGGAGCTCCTTAAGGGCTCAAGGAGTATGGACTCAAGCAAAATCTCTCCTTCCTATCAACATTTTAGAGTTAAGGGCGATATTCAATGCGCTTCAAGCCTGGCTTCAGTTGGCCTCGGCCCAATTCATCAGATTTCAGTCGGACAACGTAACGACAGTGGCTTACATCAATCATCAGGGAGGAACAAGGAGTTCCTTGGCAATGTAAAAATAATTCAGTGGGCGGTGGAGAAATGGGAGGCAGATTTTCTGAGCAGGCAGACTTTTTATCCTGGAGAATGGGGGTGATTCTCAGATGGGGTTGGCCGGAGTTGGACCTTATGGCCTCTCGTCAGAATGCCAAGCTTCCGAGATACGGGTCCAGGTCCAGGGATCCCCAGGCCGAACTGATAGATGCCTTGGCAGTTCCTTGGTCGTTCAACCTAGCGTATGTATTTCCCCCGTTTGCTCTCCTTCCCCGGGTGATTGCTCGAATCAAACAGGAGAGGGCATCGGTGATCCTCATTGCTCCTGCCTGGCCTCGCAGGATTTGGTATGCCGATCTGGTGTACATGTCATCTCGGCCACCGTGGAAGCTTCCGTTGAGGATGGACCTTCTCATTCAGGGTCCCTTCCATCACCCGAATCTAGTTTCTCTGCAGCTGACTGCTTGGAGATTGAACGCTTAATTTTATCTAAGCGAGGTTTTTCTGATTCAGTCATAGATACTTTAATTCAGGCACGTAAGCCTGTCACTAGGAAAATTTACCATAAGATATGGCGTAAATATCTTTATTGGTGTGAATCTAAGAGCTACTAATGGAGTAAGTTAGGATTCCCAGTATTTTGTCTTTTCTTCAAGAAGGATTGGATAAAGGGTTATCGGCAAGTTCCTTAAAGGGACAGATTTCTGATTTGTCTATTTTGTTACATAAGTGTCTGGCAGATGTTCCAGATGTGCAATCTCTTTTTCAGGCTGACTAGAATCAGGCCTGTGTTTAGACCAATTGCTCCTCCTTGGAGCTTGAATTTAGTTCTTAATGTTCTTCAAGGGGTTCCGTTTGAACCTATGCATTCCATAGATATTAAGTTATTATCTTGGAAAGTTTTATTTTTGGTTGCTATTTCTTCTGAGCTTTCGGCATTACAATTTGATTCTCCTTATCTTATTTTTCATTCAGATAAGGTGGTGTTACATACAAGTCCTGGTTTTTCCTAAAGTTGTTTCTAACAAGAATATTAATCAGGAGATTGTTTTTCCTTCCTTGTGTCCTAATCCTTCTAAGAAGGAACGTCTGTTACATAAATTGGACGTAGTCCGTGCTTTAAAGTTCTATTTACAAGCGACTAAGGATTTTCGACAATCGTCTTCTTTGTTTGTTGTTTTTTCAGGGAAACGTAGGGGTCAGAAAGCTAAGGCTACCGTTCTTTCTTTTTGGTTGAAGAGTATCATCCGTTTTGCTTATGAGACTGCTGGACAGCAGCCTCCTGAACGAATTACGGCTCATTCCACTGGGGCTGTTGCTTCCTCATGGGCAATCGAAAATTATGCTTCTGTTGAACAAATTTACGGGGCTGCAACTTGGTCTTCTCTTCATACTTTCTCTTGTTAAGTGTATCCAGTCCACGGATCATCCATTACTTGTGGGATATTCTCCTTCCCAACAGGAAGTTGCAAGAGGATCACCCACAGCAGAGCTGCTATACAGCTCCTCCCCTCACTGCCATATCCAGTCATTCTCTTGCAACTCTCAATAAAGATGGACGTAGTAAGAGGAGAGTGGTGTTTTATAGTTAGTTTTTTAACTTCAATCAAAAGTTTGTTATTTTTAAATGGTACCGGAGTGTACTATTTTATCTCAGGCAGCATTAGAAGAAGAATCTGCCTGCGGTTTCTATGATCTTAGCAGAAGTAACTAAGATCCACTGCCGTTCTCACATATTCTGAGGAGTAAGGTAACTTCAGAGGGGGAATGGCGTGCAGGTTATCCTGCAATAAGGTATGTGCAGTTAACATATTTCTAGGGATGGAATTTGCTAGAAAAATGCTGCTGATACCGGATTAATGTAAGTTAAGCCTAAATACAGTGATTTAATAGCGACTGCTATCAGGCTTATTACCAGAGATGCATACTCTTATAAAAGTGCAATATAAAACGTTTGCTGGCATGTTTAATCGTTTTTATATATGCTTGGTGATAAAACTTATTGGGGCCTAGTTTTTTTCCACATGGCTGGTTTGATTTTTGCCTAGAAACAGTTTCCTGAGGCTTTCCACTGTTGTAATATGAGTGGGAGGGGCCTATGTGCAGCTAAAATTACTGACAGAGACATTCAGCTTCCCTCTGCATGATACAGGACATCTCTGAAGGGCTCAAAAGGCTTCAAAAGTCGTGTTTGAGGAGGGTAACAACCACAGTAGATCTAGTGACTAGTTTTAAAAACGTTTTTTCCATTTATTATTCCGTTTTTGGTATTAAGGGGTTAATCATCCATTTGCAAGTGGGTGCAATGCTCTGCTAACTTGTTACATACACTGTAAAAATTTTGTTAGTTTAACTGCCTTTTTTTACTGTTATTTCAAATTTTGATAAAATTTGTTTTTCTTAAAGGCACAGTAACGTTTTTTTATATTGCTTGTTAACTTGTTTTAAAGTGTTTTCCAAGCTTGCTAGTCTCATTGCTAGTCCGTACAAACATGTCTGACACAGAGAAAACTACTTGTTCATTATGTTTAAAAGCCATGGTGGAGCCCCATAGGAGAATGTGTACTAAATGTATTGATTTCACCTTAAACAGTAAAGATCAGTCTTTATCTTTAAAAGAATTATCACCAGAGGGTTCTGTCGAGGGGGAAGTTATGCCGACTAACTCTCCCCACCTGTCAGACCCTTTGCCTCCCGCTCAAGGGACGCACGCTAATATGGCGCCAAGTACATCAGGGACGCCCATAGCGATTACTTTGCAGGACATGGCTGCAATCATGGATAATACCCTGTCAGCGGTATTAGCCAGATTGCCTGAATTAAGAGGCAAGCGCGATAGCTCTGGGGTTAGACGAGATACAGAGCGCGTAGATGCTGTAAGAGCCATGTCTGATACTGTGTCACAATATGCAGAACCTGAGGACGGAGAGCTTCAGTCTGTGGGTGACATCTCTGACGCGGGGAAACCTGATTCAGAGATTTCTCATTTTAAATTTAAGCTTGAGAACCTCTGTGTATTGCTTGGGGAGATGTTAGCTGCTCTGAATGACTGTGACACAATTGCAGTGCCAGAGAAATTGTGTAGACTGGATAAATACTATGCTGTGCCGGTGTGTACTGATGTTTTTCCAATACCTAAAAGGTTTACAGAAATTATTAGTAAGGAGTGGGATAGACCGGTGTGCCGTTTTCCCCCCTCCTATATTTAGAAAAATGTTTCCCATAGACGCCACTACACGGGACTTATGGCAGACGGTCCCTAAGGTGGAGGGAGCAGTTTCTATTTTAGCAAAGCGTACCACTATCCCGGTTGAGGACAGTTGTGCTTTTTCAGATCCAATGGATAAAAAATTAGAGGGTTACCTTAAGAAAATGTTTATTCAACAAGGTTTTATTTTACAGCCCCTTGCATGCATTGCGCCTGTCACTGCTGCGGCGGCATTCTGGTTTGAGGCCCTGGAAGAGGCCATCCATACAGCTCCATTGACTGAAATCATTGACAAGCTTAGAACACTTAAGCTAGCTAACTCATTTGTTTCTGATGCCATTGTTCATTTGACTAAACTAACGGCTAAGAATTCCGGATTCGCCATCCATGCACGTAGGGCGCTATGGCTTAAATCCTGGTCAGCTGACGTGACTTCAAAGTCTATTTTGCTCAACATTCCTTTCAAGGGGCAGACCTTATTCGGGCCTGGTTTGAAAGAAATTATTGCTGACATTACTGGAGGTAAGGGTCATACCCTTCCTCAGGACAGGGCCAAATCAAGGGCCAAACAGTCTAATTTTCGTGCCTTTCGAAATTTCAAGGCAGGTGCAGCATCAACTTCCTCTACTTCAAAACAAGAGGGAACTTTTGCTCAATCCAAGCAGGCCTGGAAATCTAACCAGTCCTGGAACAAGGGCAAGCAGGCCAGAAAGCCTGCTGCTGCCTCCAAGACAGCATGAAGGAACGGCCCCCTATCCGGCAACGGATCTAGTAGGGGGCAGACTTTCTCTCTTGGGCGTGGGCGTGGGCAAGAGATGTTCAGGATCCCTGGGCGTTGGAGATCATATCTCAGGGATATCTTCTGGACTTCAAAGCTTCTCCTCCACAAGGGAGATTTCACCTTTCAAGATTATCTGCAAACCAGTTAAAGAAAGAGGCATTCCTACGCTGTGTGCAAGACCTCCTAGTAATGGGAGTGATCCATCCAGTTCCGCGGACGGAACAAGGACAGGGTTTTTATTCAAATCTGTTTGTGGTTCCCAAAAAAGAAGGAACCTTCAGACTAATTTTGGATCTAAAGATCTTAAACAAATTCCTCAGAGTTCCATCATTCAAGATGGAAACTATTCGAACCATCTTACCCATGATCCAAGAGGGTCAGTACATGACCGCAGTGGACTTAAAGGATGCCTACCTTCACATTCCGATTCACAAGAATCATCATCGGTTCCTGAGATTTGCCTTTCTAGACAGGCATTACCAATTTGTAGCTCTTCCCTTCGGGTTGGCTACAGCCCCAATAATTTTTACAAAGGTTCTGGGCTCACTTCTGGCGGTTCTAAGACCGCGACGCATATCGGTGGCTCCTTATCTAGACGACATCCTGATACAGGCGTCAAGCTTTCAAATTGCCAAGTCTCATACAGAGATAGTTCTGGCATTTCTGAGGTCGCATGGGTGGAATTTGATCGAAGAAAAGAGTTCTCTATCTCCTCTCACAAGGGTTTCCTTCCTAGGAACTCTTATAGATTCTGTAGAAATGAAAATTTACCTGACGGAGTCCAGGTTATCAAAACCATGCCGTGTTCTTCACTCCACTCCGCGCCCTACGGTAGCTCAGTGCATGGAGGTAATCGGCTTAATGGTAGCGGCAATGGACATAGTGCCATTTGCGCGCCTGCATCTCAGACCGCTGCAATTATGCATGCTCAGTCAGTGGAATGGGGATTACACAGATTTGTCCCCTCTACTAAATCTGGATCAGGAAACCAGAGATTCTCTTCTCTGTTGGTTATCTCGGGTCCACCTGTCCAAGGGTATGACCTTTCGCAGACCAGATTGGACGATTGTAACAACAGATGCCAGCCTTCTAGGTTGGGGTGCAGCCTGGAACTCCCTGAAGGCTCAGGGATCGTGGACTCAGGAGGAGAAACTCCTCCCAATAAATATTCTGGAGTTAAGAGCAATATTCAATGCTCTTCTAGCTTGGCCTCAGCAACCCTGAGGTTCATCAGATTTCAGTCGGACAACATCACGACTGTGGCTTACATCAACCATCAAGGGGGAACCAGGAGTTCCCTAGTGATGTTAGAAGTCTCCAAGATAATTCGCTGGGCAGAGTCTCACTCTTGCCACCTATCAGCAATCCATATCCCAGGTGTAGAGAACTGGGAGGCGGATTTTCTAAGTCGTCAGACGTTTCATCCGGGGGAGTGGGAACTCCATCCGGAGGTGTTTGCTCAATTGGTTCATCGTTGGGGCAAACGAGAACTGGATCTCATGGCGTCTCGCCAGAACGCCAAGCTTCCTTGTTACGGATCCAGGTCCAGGGACCCAGAAGCGGCACTGATAGATGCTCTAGCAGCTCCTTGGTTCTTCAACCTGGCTTATGTGTTTCCACCGTTTCCTCTGCTCCCTCGACTGATTGCCAAAATCAGACAGGAGAGGGCATCAGTGATTCTGATAGCGCCTGCGTGGCCACGCAGGACCTGGTATGCAGACCTAGTGGACATGTCATCCTTTCCACCATGGACTCTGCCTCTGAGACAAGACCTTCTCATACAAGGTCCTTTCAATCATCCGAATCTAATTTCTCTGAGACTGACTGCATGGAGATTGAACGCTTGATCCTATCAAAGCGTGGCTTCTCTGAGTCAGTCATTGATACCTTAATACAGGCACGAAAGCTTGTCACCAGGAAAATCTACCACAAGATATGGCGTAAATTTCTTCATTGGTGTGAATCCAAGAATTACTCATGGAGTAGGGTTAGGATTCCTAGGATATTGTCCTTCCTCCAAGAGGGTTTGGACAAAGGATTATCAGCTAGTTCTTTAAAGGGACAGATTTCTGCTCTGTCGATTCTTTTACACAAGCGTCTGGCAGAAGTTCCAGACGTTCAGGCATTTTGTCAGGCTTTGGTTAGAATTAAGCCTGTGTTTAAACCTGTTGCTCCTCCATGGATCTTAAACTTGGTTCTTAAAGTTCTTCAAGGGGTTCCGTTTGAACCCCTTCATTCTATTGATATCAAACTTCTATCATGGAAAGTTCTTTTTCTGATGGCTATTTCCTCGGCCCGAAGAGTCTCTGAGTTATCTGCCTTACATTGTGATTCTCCTTATCTGATCTTTCATTCAGATAAAGTAGTTCTGCGTACAAAACCTGGGTTTTTACCCAAGGTGGTTTCTAACAAGAATATCAATCAAGAGATTGTTGTTCCATCATTATGTCCTAATCCTTCTTCAAAGAAGGAACGTCTTTTGCATAATCTAGACGTAGTCCGTGCCTTGAAGTTTTACTTACAAGCGACTAAAGATTTTCGTCAAACATCTAACCTGTTTGTTGTTTACTCTGGACAGAGGAGAGGTCAAAAGGCCTCGGAAACCTCTCTTTCTTTTTGGCTTCGGAGTATAATCCGTTTAGCCTATCAGACTGCTGGACAGCAGCCCCCTGAAAGGATTACAGCTCATTCCACTAGAGCTGTGGCTTCCACCTGGGCCTTTAAAAATGAGGCTTCTGTTGAACAGATTTGCAAGGCTGCGACTTGGTCTTCGCTTCATACTTTTTCCAAATTTTACAAATTTGATACTTTTGCTTCTTCGGAGGCTGTTTTTGGGAGAAAGGTTCTACAGGCAGTGGTTCCTTCCGTTTAAGTTCCTGCCTTGTCCCTCCCATCATCCGTGTAATTTAGCTTTGGTATTGGTATCCCACAAGTAATGGATGATCCGTGGACTGGATACACTTAACAAGAGAAAACATAATTTATGCTTACCTGATAAATTTATTTCTCTTGTAGTGTATCCAGTCCACGGCCCGCCCTGTCCTTTTAAGGCAGGTCTAAATTTTAATTAAACTACAGTCACCACTGCACCCTATGGTTTCTCCTTTTCTCGGCTTGTTTCGGTCGAATGACTGGATATGGCAGTGAGGGGAGGAGCTATATAGCAGCTCTGCTGTGGGTGTCCTCTTGCAACTTCCTTTTGGGAAGGAGAATATCCCACAAGTAATGGATGATCCGTGGACTGGATACACCTCAAGAGAAATAAATTTATCAGGTAAGCATAAATTGTGTTTTGTGCTTACCTGTTAAATTTATTTCTCTTGTGATGTATCGAGTCCACGGCCCGCCCTGTTTATTAAGACAGGCATATATATATTTTTTTATTTTTAAACTTTCAGTCACCACTGCACCCTATAGTTTCTCCTTTTTCTTCCTAGCTTTCGGTCGAATGACCGGTGGGGGGGGGGAGCTATATAGGCAGCTCTGCTGTGGGTGCTCTCTCTGCCACTTCCTGTAGGGGAGGAGAATATCCCACAAGTAAAGATGAATCCGTGGACTCGATACATCACAAGAGAAATACATTTATCAGGTAAGCATAAATTATGTTTTTTTCACTACTTAGTAAGGGAATTTTAAGCAATAAAACAAATGTCCATTTTTACTAGAATGCAAAGAAATTTCACACAAAAGATTGCTTTTCTCTTAATTAAGATTTTCTAGTGCAGAATTGCTTAAAACATACATATTAATTATATACTCATGTATGCATGTCTTAAGCAAAATCAATTACGTAGTTCTGCACTAGCAAATAATCTTTATTAAGGGAAAAGCAATCTTTTTTGTGCAATTTCTTGCATTCTACTAAATATGTAAATATGTTTGTATTCTTTAAAGCTATGAATCAGCAGCAGCCAGGTGGGGGGTAGAAGAGACTTACTAAAATGTTAATTTTCATTTTCAGTTTGCGGAAGCCCTGTTTATTTCAAGGCATTTGCTTGTTACAAGAGTTCACACTTGAAGGCTATAGGAAAGGAGATTTAATCTCCAGCAACATAAACGTATTTTCTTAGCTTTTAAAGCATAATTGATGTCACAATTAGGTAATTTCAGCATACATTATAAACCAATAAGAGTTTAGTTTTGCATTACATAATTCTTATACATTCTTTAACATAAATGTGGACAGGCCAACATAGCAAATTTGTATCTATCTATAAATTATGTGAAATACTAGCTTGATCCATACATTGTGATCTTAATTTTATACTTAAAGGGATAGTCTAGTCAAAAATAAACTTTCATGATTCAGAGTATGCAATTTTAATCAACTTTCTTATTTACTCCTATTATCAATTTTTCTTTGTTCTCTTGGTATCTTTATTTAAAAAAGCTAGAAAGTAAGCTTAGGAGCTGACGCATTTTTGGTTCAGCACCTGGGTAGCACATGCTGATTGGATGGCTACATTTAGACACCAATCAGCTAGCGCTACCCGGGTGCTTAACCAAAAATGGGCAGGGTTCTAAGCTTACATTCAAATAAAGATACCAAGAGAACAAAGAAAATTTGATAATAGGAGTAAATTAGAAAGTTGCTTAACATTACATGCTGTATCTGAATTATGAAACTTTAATTGTGAATATACTATCCCTTTAAGAATTCTGTCATGAATTCTGTTAACTCTGTTTCTTTCATGGAATTGGCAAGAGTCCATGAGCTAGTGACGTATGGTATATACAATCCTATCAAGAGGGCCAAAGTTTCCCAAACCTCAAAATGACTATAAATACACCTCCCACCACACCCACAACTCAGTTTTACAAACTTTGCCTCCTATGGAGGTGGTGAAGTAAATTTTTGCTTGATTCTTTTGTTTTCTTCTATGATAAGCACTTCTAAGCATTTTGAAGCCCAATTCCTCTCAGAGTACAGTGTTTGTCAGAGGGATGTGAAGAGAGTATCGCCTATGGATTTTTATGGTTTCTCTCACGGGAAATCTTGTCAAGGGTTCTCTGTTATCGGTCGTAGGGATTCATCTCCTACCTCCCTTTTTAGATTGACGATATACTCTTATACCATTACCTCTGCTAATAGTTTTCGTACTGGTTTGGCTATCTGCTATATGTGGATGGGTGTCTTGGTAAGTATGTATCATTATTTAAGACACTCTCAGTTATGGTTGGCGCTTAATGTATTTATGTAAAGTTCTAAATATATGTATTTACTTATACTTGCCATGAGTCAGGTCTATGTATATTTCCCTTTGCAGTCTAGTAGTTTCAGTATGGGAATCGTGTTTTAGGAAGTTTTTTTCTTACCTGGGGTTTAGTCTTCTTTTTCGATTTGACTTGTTTTTTAATTTTGCGGGGCAAATTAGTCTCGCAAGGGTGCAAAATGCTGTTTTTTATTGCGTCATTCTTGGCACAATAATTTTTTGGCGCGAATGTGCGTCTATGATGACGCAAGTTCGTCATTTCCTGCGTCTTAGTTGACGCAAGGTTGTTTGGCACGAAGTTGTGTCTGTTATGACGCGAGTTGCGTCATTTCCGAATGTTTGTTGGAGCCAAAACATTTTTTTTTAGACATCCTTTTGCGTCGTGCATCATACTTGGCGTCAAACATTTTTTTGGTTTTTATTTTACCCCACTTCCTATATGCTCCTTGCCTTCTTTATGCTCAAAGGGCTATGCTGTTTGCTTTTTTGTTTATTTAGCATTTGCATTTTTTACCCATTTCTGAAACTGCTATATGAGGAAATTAGATACTTTTGTTTAAATGTTATTTTTTATTTTACATTTTACAAGATGTCTTAATCTGATTCTGTCTCAGAAGCTGCTGTAGGAACCATGCTGCATGAACACAGTTCTACCAAAGCTAAGTGTATCTGTTGTAAGCTAGCAGAGATTATATCTCCAGCTGTAGTATGTAACAGTTGTCATGATAAGCTTTTGCATGCCAAAAATGTTTCTATTAGTACTAGTACAGTATCTGATGTTCCTTCAACATCTAATGTACATGATATTCCTGTTGATAAGAAAAAATATATTGCTGATGTGAAACAGAATGCTATTTCTCCAACATAGGTGTGTCCGGTCCACGGCGTCATCCTTACTTGTGGGATATTCTCTTCCCCAACAGGAAATGGCAAAGAGCCCAGCAAAGCTGGTCACATGATCCCTCCTAGGCTCCGCCTACCCCAGTCATTCTCTTTGCCGTTGTACAGGCAACATCTCCACGGAGATGGCTTAGAGTTTTTTAGTGTTTAACTGTAGTTTTTATTATTCAATCAAGAGTTTGTTATTTTGAAATAGTGCTGGTATGTACTATTTACTCAGAAACAGAAAAGAGATGAAGATTTCTGTTTGTATGAGGAAAATGATTTTAGCAACCGTCACTAAAATCCATGGCTGTTCCACACAGGACTGTTGAGAGCAATTAACTTCAGTTGGGGGAACAGTGAGCAGTCTCTTGCTGCTTGAGGTATGACACATTCTAACAAGACGATGTAATGCTGGAAGCTGTCATTTTCCCTATGGGATCCGGTAAGCCATGTTTATTACGATCGTAAATAAGGGCTTCACAAGGGCTTATTAAAACTGTAGACTTTTTCTGGGCTAAATCGATTCATTATTAACACATATTTAGCCTTGAGGAATCATTTTATTTGGGTATTTTGATATAATAATATCGGCAGGCACTGTTTTAGACACCTTATTCTTTAGGGACTTTCCCAAAGCATAGGCAGAGCCTCATTTTCGCGCCGGTGTTGCGCACTTGTTTTTGAGAGGCATGGCATGCAGTCGCATGTGAGAGGAGCTCTGATACTTAGAAAAGACTTTCTGAAGGCGTCATTTGGTATCGTATTCCCCTTTGGGCTTGGTTGGGTCTCAGCAAAGCAGATACCAGGGACTGTAAAGGGGTTAAAGTTCAAAACGGCTCCGGTTCCGTTATTTTAAGGGTTAAAGCTTCCAAATTTGGTGTGCAATACTTTTAAGGCTTTAAGACACTGTGGTGAAAATTTGGTGAATTTTGAACAATTCCTTCATGTTTTTTCGCAATTGCAGTAATAAAGTGTGTTCAGTTTAAAATTTAAAGTGACAGTAACGGTTTTATTTTAAAACGTTTTTTGTACTTTGTTATCAAGTTTATGCCTGTTTAACATGTCTGAACTACCAGATAGACTGTGTTCTGAATGTGGGGAAGCCAGAATTCCTATTCATTTAAATAAATGTGATTTATGTGACAATGACAATGATGCCCAAGATGATTCCTCAAGTGAGGGGAGTAAGCATGGTACTGCATCATTCCCTCCTTCGTCTACACGAGTCTTGCCCACTCAGGAGGCCCCTAGTACATCTAGCGCGCCAATACTCCTTACTATGCAACAATTAACGGCTGTAATGGATAATTCTGTCAAAAACATTTTAGCCAAAATGAACACTTATCAGCGTAAGCGCGACTGCTCTGTTTTAGATACTGAAGAGCATGACGACGCTGATAATAATGTTTCTGAAGGGCCCCTAACCCAGTCTGATGGGGCCAGGGAGGTTTTGTCTGAGGGAGAAATTACTGATTCAGGGAACATTTCTCAACAAGCTGAACCTGATGTGATTACATTTAAATTTAAGTTGGAACATCTCCGCATTCTGCTTAAGGAGGTATTATCCACTCTGGATGATTGTGACAAGTTGGTCATCCCAGAGAAACTATGTAAAATGGACAAGTTCCTAGAGGTGCCGGGGCTCCCAGAAGCTTTTCCTATACCCAAGCGGGTGGCGGACATTGTTAATAAAGAATGGGAAAGGCCCGGTATTCCTTTCGTCCCTCCCCCCATATTTAAAAAATTGTTTCCTATGGTCGACCCCAGAAAGGACTTATGGCAGACAGTCCCCAAGGTCGAGGGAGCGGTTTCCACTTTAAACAAACGCACCACTATACCCATAGAGGATAGTTGTGCTTTCAAAGATCCTATGGATAAAAAATTAGAAGGTTTGCTTAAAAAGATGTTTGTTCAGCAGGGTTACCTTCTACAACCAATTTCATGCGTTGTCCCTGTCGCTACAGCCGCATGTTTCTGGTTCGATGAGCTGATAAAGGCGGTCGATAGTGATTCTCCTCCTTATGAGGAGATTATGGACAGAATCAATGCTCTCAAATTGGCTAATTCTTTTACCCTAGACGCCACTTTGCAATTGGCTAGGTTAGCGGCTAAGAATTCTGGGTTTGCTATTGTGGCGCGCAGAGCGCTTTGGTTGAAATCTTGGTCGGCTGATGCGTCTTCCAAGAACAAGCTACTTAACATTCCTTTCAAGGGGAAAACGCTGTTTGGCCCTGACTTGAAAGAGATTATCTCTGATATCACTGGGGGTAAGGGCCACGCCCTTCCTCAGGATCGGCCTTTCAAGGCAAAAAATAAACCTAATTTTCGTCCCTTTCGTAGAAACGGACCAGCCCAAAGTGCTACGTCCTCTAAGCAAGAGGGTAATACTTCTCAAGCCAAGCCAGCTTGGAGACCAATGCAAGGCTGGAACAAGGGAAAGCAGGCCAAGAAACCTGCCACTGCTACCAAGACAGCATGAAATGTTGGCCCCCGATCCGGGACCGGATCTGGTGGGGGGCAGACTCTCTCTCTTCGCTCAGGCTTGGGCAAGAGATGTTCTGGATCCTTGGGCGCTAGAAATAGTCTCCCAAGGTTATCTTCTGGAATTCAAGGGGCTTCCCCCAAGGGGGAGGTTCCACAGGTCTCAGTTGTCTTCAGACCACATAAAAAGACAGGCATTCTTACATTGTGTAGAAGACCTGTTAAAAATGGGAGTGATTCATCCTGTTCCATTAAGAGAACAAGGGATGGGGTTCTACTCCAATCTGTTCATAGTTCCCAAAAAAGAGGGAACGTTCAGACCAATCTTAGATCTCAAGATCTTAAACAAGTTTCTCAAGGTTCCATCGTTCAAGATGGAAACCATTCGAACTATTCTTCCTTCCATCCAGGAAGGTCAATTCATGACCACGGTGGATTTAAAGGATGCGTATCTACATATTCCTATCCACAAGGAACATCATCGGTTCCTAAGGTTCGCATTCCTGGACAAGCATTACCAGTTTGTGGCGCTTCCTTTCGGATTAGCCACTGCTCCAAGGATTTTCACAAAGGTACTAGGGTCCCTTCTAGCTGTGCTAAGACCAAGGGGCATTGCTGTAGTACCTTACTTGGACGACATTCTGATTCAAGCGTCGTCCCTTCCTCAAGCAAAGGCTCACACGGACATAGTCCTGGCCTTTCTCAGATCTCACGGATGGAAAGTGAACGTGGAAAAGAGTTCTCTATCTCCGTCAACAAGGGTTCCCTTCTTGGGAACAATAATAGACTCCTTAGAAATGAGGATATTTCTGACAGAGGCCAGAAAAACAAAGCTTCTAGACTCTTGTCGGATACTTCATTCCGTTCCTCTTCCTTCCATAGCTCAGTGCATGGAAGTGATCGGGTTGATGGTAGCGGCAATGGACATAGTTCCTTTTGCGCGCATTCATCTAAGACCATTACAACTGTGCATGCTCAGTCAGTGGAATGGGGATTATACAGACTTGTCTCCGAAGATACAAGTAAATCAGAGGACCAGAGACTCACTCCGTTGGTGGCTGTCCCTGGACAACCTGTCACAAGGGATGACATTCCGCAGACCAGAGTGGGTCATTGTCACGACCGACGCCAGTCTGATGGGCTGGGGCGCGGTCTGGGGATCCCTGAAAGCTCAGGGTCTTTGGTCTCGGGAAGAATCTCTTCTACCGATAAATATTCTGGAACTGAGAGCGATATTCAATGCTCTCAAGGCTTGGCCTCAGCTAGCGAGGGCCAAGTTCATACGGTTTCAATCAGACAACATGACAACTGTTGCGTACATCAACCATCAGGGGGGAACAAGGAGTTCCCTAGCGATGGAAGAAGTGACCAAAATCATTCTATGGGCGGAGTCTCACTCCTGCCACCTGTCCGCTATCCACATCCCAGGAGTGGAAAATTGGGAAGCGGATTTTCTGAGTCGTCAGACATTGCATCCGGGGGAGTGGGAACTCCATCCGGAAATCTTTGCCCAAGTCACTCAGCTGTGGGGCATTCCAGACTTGGATCTGATGGCCTCTCGTCAGAACTTCAAAGTTCCTTGCTACGGGTCCAGATCCAGGGATCCCAAGGCGGCTCTAGTGGATGCACTAGTAGCACCTTGGACCTTCAAACTAGCTTATGTGTTCCCGCCGTTTCCTCTCATCCCCTGGCTGGTAGCCAGGATCAATCAGGAGAGGGCGTCGGTGATCTTGATAGCTCCTGCGTGGCCACGCAGGACTTGGTATGCAGATCTGGTGAATATGTCATCGGCTCCACCTTGGAAGCTACCTTTGAGACGAGACCTTCTTGTTCAGGGTCCGTTCGAACATCCGAACCTGGTTTCACTCCAGCTGACTGCTTGGAGATTGAACGCTTGATCTTATCGAAGCGAGGGTTCTCAGATTCTGTTATCGATACTCTTGTTCAGGCCAGAAAGCCTGTAACTAGAAAGATTTACCACAAAATTTGGAAAAAATATATCTGTTGGTGTGAATCTAAAGGATTCCCTTGGGACAAGGTTAAGATTCCTAAGATTCTATCCTTCCTTCAAGAAGGATTGGAAAAAGGATTATCTGCAAGTTCCCTGAAGGGACAGATTTCTGCCTTGTCTGTGTTACTTCACAAAAAGCTGGCAGCTGTGCCAGATGTTCAAGCCTTTGTTCAGGCTCTGGTTAGAATTAAGCCTGTTTACAAACCTTTGACTCCTCCTTGGAGTCTCAATTTAGTTCTTTCAGTTCTTCAGGGGGTTCCGTTTGAACCCTTACATTCCGTTGATATTAAGTTATTATCTTGGAAAGTTTTGTTTTTAGTTGCAATTTCTTCTGCTAGAAGAGTTTCAGAATTATCTGCTCTGCAGTGTTCTCCTCCTTATCTGGTGTTCCATGCAGATAAGGTGGTTTTACGTACTAAACCTGGGTTTCTTCCAAAAGTTGTTTCTAACAAAAACATTAACCAGGAGATTATCGTACCTTCTCTGTGTCCGAAACCAGTTTCAAAGAAGGAACGTTTGTTGCACAATTTGGATGTTGTTCGCGCTCTAAAATTCTATTTAGATGCTACAAAGGATTTTAGACAAACATCTTCCTTGTTTGTTGTTTATTCCGGTAAAAGGAGAGGTCAAAAAGCAACTTCTACCTCTCTCTCTTTTTGGATTAAAAGCATCATCAGATTGGCTTACGAGACTGCCGGACGGCAGCCTCCCGAAAGAATCACAGCTCATTCCACTAGGGCTGTGGCTTCCACATGGGCCTTCAAGAACGAGGCTTCTGTTGATCAGATATGTAGGGCAGCGACTTGGTCTTCACTGCACACTTTTACCAAATTTTACAAGTTTGATACTTTTGCTTCTTCTGAGGCTATTTTTGGGAGAAAGGTTTTGCAAACCGTGGTGCCTTCCATTTAGGTGACCTGATTTGCTCCCTCCCTTCATCCGTGTCCTAAAGCTTTGGTATTGGTTCCCACAAGTAAGGATGACGCCGTGGACCGGACACACCGATGTTGGAGAAAACAGAATTTATGTTTACCTGATAAATTACTTTCTCCAACAGTGTGTCCGGTCCACGGCCCGCCCTGGTTTTTTTAATCAGGTCTGATAATTTATTTTCTTTAACTACAGTCACCACGGTACCATATGGTTTCTCCTATGCAAATATTCCTCCTTAACGTCGGTCGAATGACTGGGGTAGGCGGAGCCTAGGAGGGATCATGTGACCAGCTTTGCTGGGCTCTTTGCCATTTCCTGTTGGGGAAGAGAATATCCCACAAGTAAGGATGACGCCGTGGACCGGACACACCGTTGGAGAAAGTAATTTATCAGGTAAACATAAATTCTGTTTTCTGCTATTCTGCCTTTTAATAAACATAAAAGGTCTTTTAAAACTTCTCATGATACTGATGAATTTTGTAATGACCGACAACATACTGATATATCCACTTCTGATGAGAATTTCTCTGACTCACATAATCTTTCTGCAGACATTGACATTGATAAATCAACTTATCTTTTTAAGATTGAGTATATTCGTTCTTTGTTGAAAGAAGTATTGGTTACATTGGATATTGAGGAGTCTGGTCCTCTTGATAACAAATCCAGTAAACGTTTAAATTCTGTTTCTAAACCTTCTGTGAATACTACTGAGGTTTTCCCTGTTTATGATGCTATTTCTGATTTGATTGCTAAGGAGTAGTCTAAGCCTGGTACTTCTTTTGTTCCTTCTTCTAGGTTTAAAAGTTTGTACCCTTTGCCAGCTAATTTAGGGTTTTGGGAAAAATTCCCTAAGGTTGATGGGGCTATTTCTACTCTTGCCAAGCGTATTACTATTCCTATGAAAGATAGTACTTCTTTTAAGGATCCTTTAGATAGGAAAAATTGAATCTTATCTTAGGAAAGCTTATTTACAGTCTGGCTATATTCTCAGGCCTGCCATTTCTATGGCTGATGTTGCAGCTGCATCGACTTTTTGGTTGGATAGCTTAGCACAACGGGAAAGCGATTCTGATTTGTCTAGCATTGTTTGTTTGCTTCAGCATGCTAATCATTTTCTCTGTGATGCTATTTCTTTCATGTAATTGGCAAGAGTCCATGAGCTAGTGACGTATGGGATATACAATCCTACCAGGAGGGTCAAAGTTTCCCAAACCTCAAAATGCCTATACATACACCCCTCACCACACCCACAGTTCAGTTTTACAAACTTTGCCTCCTATGGAGGTGGTGAAGCAAGTTTGTGCTAAGATTTCTACGTTGATATGCGCTTCTCAGCATTTTGAAGCCCAATTCCTCTCAGAGTACAGCGAATGTCAGAGGGATGTGAAGGGAGTATCACCTATTGAATGCAATGATTTCCCTAACGGGGTCTATTTCATGGGTTCTCTGTTATCGGTCGTAGAGATTCATCTCCTACCTCCCTTTTCAGATCGACGATATACTCTCATATACCATTACCTCTACTGATAACTGTTTCAATACTGGTTTGGCTATCTGCTATATGTGGCTGGGTGTCTTTCGGTAAGTATGTTTTTTATTACTTAAGACACCTCAGCTATGGTTTGGCACTTTATGCATTTATATAAAGTTCTAAATATATGTATTGTACTTATATTTGCCATGAGTCAGGTTCATGTATTTCCTTGTGCAGACTGTCAGTTTCATATTTGAGGAAAATAAACATATAAAGAAATATTTTTTCTTACCTATTTTTTTTTGATTGACTACATTTTTCTTGCAAGTTGCGGGCAGTACTAGGCCCGCGGGTGCGCCAAATGCTAGACTTTATTGCGTCATTCTTGGCGCGAGAATTTTTTTGGAGCGAAAGTACGTCCGTTGACATAAGTTCGTCATTTCCGGCATCGTAGTTGACGCCAAGTCTTTACACAAGGTTGCGTCGTTAGTGGCGCAAGTGTGTAATTTCCGGATGTTGTTGGCGCCAAAACATTTTTCAGTGATAATGATAATTTTGCTTTATATGTTGTTTTTTCTTTTACATTTTGCAAGATGTCTCAATCTGATCCTGCCTCAGAAGTATCTGTTGGATCTTTGCTGCCTGACATCGGTTCTACCACATCTAAGTGCATTTGTTGTAAGATTGTGGAAATCATATCTCCGAACGGGGGTCTATTTCATAGGTTCTCTGTTATTGGTCTTAGAGATTCATCTCCTACCTCCCTTTTCAGATCGACGATATATTCTCAATTTACCATTACCTCTACTGATAACTGTTTCAGTTCTGGTTTGGCTATCTGCTATATGTGGATGGGTGTCTTTTGGTAAGTATGTTTTTTATTATTTAAGACACCTCAGGTATGGTTTGGCACTTTATGCATTTATATAAAGTTCTAAATATATGTATTGTATTTATTTGCCACAAGTCAGGTTCATGTATTTCCTTCTGCAGACTGTCAATTTCATATTTGGGGAAAATAAACATTTTTAAGAATTTTTTTTCTTACCTGGGGTTTAGTCTTTTTTCAATTGACTACTTTCTTGCAAATTGTGGGCGGTATTAGGCCCGCGGGTGCGCCAAATGCTAGACTTTATTGCGTCATTCTTGGCACGAGAATTTTTTTGGCGCGAAAAATACGTCTATGACGCAACTTCGTCATTAGTAACGCGGGTGTGTCATTTCCGGTTATTATTGGTGCCAAAAAAAGATTTCATTTACGTTGTGCGTCATACTTGGCGCCAAACTTTTTCATTATTTTAATACCCCATTGATGTTTGCCTCTTGCCTTTTTCTCTATCAGAGGGCTATGCTATTTGCATTTTTTTCCCATTTCTGAAACTGTCATATAAGGAAATTGATAATTTTGCTTTATATGTTGTTTTTTCTTTTACATTTTGCAAGATGTCTCAATATGATCCTGCCTCAGAAGTTTCTGCTGGAACATCGCTTCCTGACATCGGTTCTACCAAAGCTAAGTGCATTTGTTGTAAGATTGTGGTAATTATTTCGCCGAATGTAATTTGTAATAGTTGTCATGATAAACTTTTACATGCAGATAGTGTGTCCATTAGTAATAGTACATTGCCAGTTGCAGTTCCTTCAACTTCTAATGTACATGATATACCTATGAATTTTAAGGAATTTGTTTCTGATTCTATCCAGAAGGATTTGTCTGCATTTCCACCTTCTAATAAACGTAAAAGGTCTTTTAAAACTTCTCATTCAGTTGATGAAATTTCAAATGACCAACAACATAATAATTTATCTTCCTCTGATGAGGATCTATCTGATACAGAAGATCCTTCCTCAGACATTGACACTGACAAATCTACTTATTTATTTAAAATAGAGTATATGCATTCTTTATTAAAAGAAGTGTTAATTACTTTGGATATTGATGTAACCAGTCCTCTTGACGTTAATTCTAATAAACGTTTAAATGCTGTTTTTAAACCGCCTGTGGATTCTCCAGGGGGTTTTCCTATTCCTGAGGCTATTTCTGATATGATTTCTAAGGAATGGAATAAGCCAGGTACTTCTTTTATTCCTTCTTCAAGGTTTAAAAAAATTGTATCCTTTACCAGCAAATTCTATAGAGTTTTGGGAAAAAATCCCCAAAGTTGATGGGGCTATTTCTACTCTTGCTAAACGTACCACTATTCCTATGGAAGATAGTACTTCCTTTAAGGATCCTTTAGATAGGAAGCTTGAATCTTATCTAAGGAAAGCCTATTTATATTCAGGTCATCTTCTCAGACCTGCAATTTCTTTGGCTGATGTTGTGGCTGCATCAACTTTCTGATTGGAGAATTTAGCGCAACAAGAATTGGATTCTGACATATCTAGCATTATTCGCTTACTGCAATATGCTAATCATTTTATTTGTGATGACATTTTTGATATGATCAAAATTGATGTTAGATCCATGTCTTTAGCTATATAAAACTTACCAGGATAGGCTCAAAGACCTAAATATGTATAGCTTAGAGGAGAGAAGGGAAAGAGGTGATATGATAGCAACTTTCAAGTACATTAAAGGGTTTAGTAAAACTGAGGCTGTGGGTATTTTACATAAAATGGAAAATTCAAGAACAAGGGGTCATGAGCTCAAGCTAAAGGGTAGTAGATTCAGGAGTAATTTGAGGAAGCACTTCTTTACAGAAAGAGTGATTGATTTATGGAATAAACTTCCTCAAGAGGTAGTAGCAACAAACACTGTGGGGGACTTTAAAAATGCATGGGACAAGCATAGGGCTATCCTACGAACTAGATAAGTTTATACTGTTAGGTAAGGTGGGGCAGACTTGCTGGGCCTATGGCTCTTATCTGCCGTCAATATCTATGTTTCTATGTTTCTATATTAGCTAGAAGGGCTTTGTGGCTTAAATCTTGGAATGCTGATATGACATCTAAATCTAGATTACTATCTCTCTCTTTCCAAGGTAATAATTTATTTGGTTCTCAGTTGGATTCTATTATTTCAACTATCACTGGAGGAAAAGGAGTTTTTCTGCCTCAGGATAAAGGGTAAATCTAAGGCTTCTAACCGTTTTCGTTCCTTTCGTCAAAATAAGGAACAAAAACTCAATCCTCCTCCCAAGGAATCTGCTTCCAGTTGGAAGCCTTCCTCTAATTGGAATAAATCCAAGCCATTTAGGAAACCAAAGTCTGCCCCTAAGTCCGCATGAAGGTGCGGCCCTCATTCCAGCTCAGCTGGTAGGGGGCAGATTAAGGTTTTTCAAGGATTTTTGGATAAAATCTGTCCAAAATCATTGGATTCAGAGCATTGTCTCTCAGGGGTATCGAATAGGATTCAAAGTAAGACCTCCTGTGAAAAGATTTTTTCTCTCATGCATCCCTGTAAATCCAGTAAAAGCTCAGGCTTTTCTGAAGTGTGTTTCAGATCTGGAGTCTTCAGGGGTAATCATGCCAGTTCCTCCTCAGGAACAAGGTTTGGGGTTTTATTCAAACCTATTCATTGTACCAAAGAAAGAAAATTTATTCAGACCAGTTCTGGATCTAAAAAATTTGAATCGTTATGTAAGAGTACCAACTTTCAAGATGGTGACTATAAGGACTATTCTGCCTTTTGTTCATCAAGGACATATGTCCACAATAGACTTGCAGGATGCATACCTTCATATTCCGATTCATCCAGAACACTATCAGTTTTCTGAGATTCTCTTTTCTAGACAAGCATTACCAATTTGTTGCTCTTCATTTTGGCCTAGCAACAGCTCCAAAAATCTTTTCAAAGGTTCTGGGTGCCCTACTATCTGTAATCAGAGAACAGGGTATTGCAGTGTTTCCTTATTTGGACAATATCTTGGTACTAGCTCAGTCTTTACATACTGCAGAATCTCACACAAATCAACTAGTGTTGTTTCTTCGGAAACATGGTTGGAGGATCAATTTACCAAAAAGTTTCTTGATTCCTCAGACAAGGGTCACCTTTTTATGCTTCCAGATAGATTCAGTGTCCATGACTCTGTCTCTAACAGACAAGAGACGTTTTAAATTGGTCGCAGCATGCCGGCACCTTCAGTCTCAGTCATTCCCTTCAGTGGCTATGTGCATGGAAGTTTTAGGTCTCATGACTGCAGCATCGGACGCGATCCCCTTTGCTCGTTTTCACATGAGACCTCTACAGCTTTGCATGCTGAATCAATGGTGCAGGGATTATACAAAGGTATCAAATTAATATCCTTGAATCCCAATGTACGACAATCTCTGACATGGTGGATAGATCACCATCGTTTGGTTCAAGGGGCTTCCTTTGTTCGGCCAACCTGGACAGTGATCTCAACAGATGCGAGTCTTTCAGGTTGGGGATCTCTGACAGCACAAGGGGTTTGGAAATCTCAAGAGGCGAGATTACCAATAAATATTTTAGAACTCCGTGCAATTCTCAGGGCTCTTCAGTCTTGGCCTATGCTAAAGAGAGAACCGTTCATTTGTTTTCAGACAGACAATATCACAACTGTGGCTTATGTCAATCATCAGGGTGGGACTCACAGTCCCCAAGCTATGAAAGAAGTATCTCGGATACTTGCTTGGGCAGAATCCAGCTCCTGTCTAATCTCTGCATTGCATATCCCAGGTGTAGACAATTGGGAGGCGGATTATCTCAGCCACCAGACTTTACATCCAGGGGAGTGGTCTCTCCATCCAGATGTGTTTTCTCAGATTGTTCAGATGTGTGGTCTTCCAGAGATAGATCTTATGGCCTCTCATCTAAACAAGAAACTTCCCAGATACCTGTCCAGGTCCAGGGATGTTCAGGCGGAAGCAGTGGATGCACTGACCCTTCCTTGGTGTTATTATCCTGCTTACATCTTCCCGCCTCTAGTTCTCCTTCCAAGATTGATCTCCTAAATCTTAATGGAACAGTCTTTTGTGTTGCTGGTGGCTCCAGCATGGCCACACAGGTTTTGGTATGCGGATCTGGTTCGGATGTCCAGTTGCCCGCCTTGGCCACTTCGGTTACGGCCGGACCTACTATCTCATAGTATAGTAGGTCCGTTTTTCCATCAGGATCTCAAATCATTAAATTTGAAGGTATGGAAATTGAACGCTTAGTTCTAAGTCATAGAGGTTTCTCTGACTCAGTGATTAATACTATGTTACATGCTCGTAAATCTGTCTCTATCAAGATTTATTATAGAGCTTGGAAGACTTACATTTCATGGTGTTCTTCTCATAAATTCTCCTGGCATTCTTTTAGAATTCCTAGAATTTTACAGTTTCTTCAGGATGGTTTGGATAAAGGTTTGTCTGCAAGTTCCTTGAAAGGACAAATCTCCGCTCTTTCTGTTTTATTTCACAGAAGGATTGCTATACTTCCTGATATTCACTGTTTTGTACAAGCTTTAGTTCGTATCAAGCCTGTTATTAAATCAATTTCTTCTCCTTGGAGTCTTAATTTGGTTTTAAAGGCTTTGCAGGCTCCTCTGTTTCAGGCTATGCATTCTCTGAATATTAAACTACTTTCTTGGAAAGTATTGTTCCTTTTGGCTATCTCTTCAGCTAGAAGAATTTCTGAATTGTCTGCTCTCTCTTGTCAGTCTCCTTTTCTGATTTCCATCTAAAGGGGAGGAGAGTCCACGGCTTCATTCATTACTAGTGGGAATTAAAGGGACAGTCTACGATAGAATTGTTATTGTTTTAAAAGATAGATAATCCCTTTATTACCCATTCCCCAGTTTTGCATAACCAACACAGTTATATTAATACACTTTTTACCTCTGTAATTACCTTGTATCTAGGAACCTTCTCCCAGCCCCCTGATCACATAGAATTATCTATTGTCTTAAATTTAGCATTCATTGTTTTGTGCTAAACCTTAAACAACCCCCTGTGCCTGAACACAGTGTTATCTATATGGCCCACGTGTACTTTCTGTCTCTTTGTGTTGAAAAGAGATTTAAAAAGCATGTGATAAAAGGCAGCCCTCAAAGTCTTAGAAATTAGCATATGAGCCTACCTATGTTTAGTTTAAACTAAGAATACCAAGAGAAAAAAATCAAATTTGATGATAAAAGTAAATTGGAAAGTTGATTAAAATAACATGTCCTATCTGAATAATAAAAGTTTAATTTATACTAGACTGTCCCTTTGAGAACCTGGCCACCAGGAGGAGGCAAATACACCCCAGCCAAAGGCTTAAATATCGGTGGTCTCTTATGAGGGATTCTACCCTTCGCTATGGGACAGGAGTTTAAGTAGCCCTTTAAGCTTCTCAACTTGAGGGCCTGGGTGAACGTTAGAGTCAGGAGATGAAGGGGGAGCTTTCCTTTGCGACACCATCCCGACTCATATTAACAGCTCCTTTAGCAATCGGCGTTGACGAGTTTCGCAGATTGCTTTCTTCTCTCAAGTCCATGTCAAGAGCCCAGCTACTACTTGTCATACTTGAAGGGCCGTGTTCCTATTCAACGGCGTAGATTCTGGTAAGATCGTTTTATTTTTATTTTTTCTTTTAAACTTTTTATTGAGGTATAAATCAAGACAGATACAATGGGCATGTCAGAGAAAAAATTAGACAACAAAATTACTTTCAGACATATTATGAATACAGCTATACAAAATAACCAGGTTGTGTATAACTGACAATAGTGGAGAATGTAATATACAATATGTCTTGTTATCGATATAAACCCTCTATTAGACACGTGAGGCCTCTTTTGGACCTCTTAGTATTACTATACATACAAAAATTCAGAGGGTTATCATGTTCACTAGGGTACTACTCTTTCGCCCCTAAGGAAAACCTCTACTTTTATATGTTTAATTCTGTGGACTGAATGTTTAGGACATAGATCATATATATACAAGCAAATATATAACAGTGTGTCTGTATATAAATAATAATATGAGGCCATACATAGACCTCCAGGATTATATTAGACATATCTACAATGCATATCAATACCAGTAACAGGAGTATCTAAGATATTGAGACATGTCTTAATAAATTTGGCTTTGGGGACCTGTACAATTATAATGAACACCTATATACTGACTAGCCGCTCTATTCGGCTCAACCACAGTCTCTAATTTGTCACAATCTGAGCCGAGTATGAAAACTAGTTAGTGACTTTACATCAGTATAAAGGAGAGCTTTGCACTAAGATTAACATACATGGTAATATATATACAAACATATGAACTGATGGTAATAAAACAAAAACATGAGACTCTCAACCAATAAATGTTTCTTCCAGAGTTTAAATTAAAATACTATATGCTTATAGGAATAATACAGTGAGTAATGGATATTTGTATGAGAGTACACTATGGGCTTACTCTTAAGAATAGGAACTTAACTCTTTAACCATTCATAGGAACAATTGTAGCATACAAACATATTATATAGGGTATCATAGCTTCTTGGAGTGTATATGACTGTAGAGGCAGCTAGACTAATAACTTAAGGGTTATCTAGACATAGAAGATTCAATATCTTGGTCTGTACAGCCCTATGTACAGCGGGGTTAATAATTACCCTGGAAAGGAAAATACAATTGCATTAAATCACTGAGACTAAATAAAAACAACAATAGTAAGCATTTAACATAAGTTCTGAATAGGGCCATGATAGTCTCTAAAGAAACCCTCAATTCTCAGACCAAGAGATCAATATATAGAGGAGTCAGAGGAATCGCTATGCATAGGTATTAATAGGCCCAGAATAATCAAGATGAAAACCTGGAAAGTTTAATGTTCATCCATACAGCAATACTGAGTTTACTGAGCCATAACTCTGGATTGAAGAGCTATCCCATTCCGGACCTAGGGAACACGCGTGGCATGATAAGAGTACTGCTGACAGGTCCGTTACAAGCATCTTTGTAGCACGGTCCGTCATCTGTGTCAGGGATTTTCTCTCGAGCAATTGCCCCCCACTGCCAAAGCATACCTTGCTGTCTATCCACATCATTGGAGTGGGGAGAGTGACACAATAGGGATCGCCTCAGGTCATCAAAGCCTTCGTGATGTAGCTTGGTGTCAGAGACTCGGCCATGCCGCATCCTCCACTGGTAAGACTCTATTTCGCCATGCTTCTGAGATAAGTTGAGCAGTTGCTCGCTATTAGCTTCAGACCTCTCTCCACTCTCAGTGTCCTCTCGATTTTCCTTTTCTGTAGGAGTACTGTCAGCTGTACTTACTATTGCATCACTTTCGGCAGGCAGCTGTCCCATTGATACGGACATCGCCGATGTTCTCAATTTTACAGGTTCTAGGATAGAGACGGTAAGTAAAGGCCGTATAGTCCCTGCACCAGGAACATGAACTCCCAGTAGCTCCGGTTCACAGTCTCTCTCCCACGCCTTCGCCAATGCCTCAGAAAGGCGCGTGAAGCGATCACAGAGAAAATGATCTAGTGTCTCCAATAAACGGGTTTGAAAAGAATCCATAATGGGTTTAGGAAGTCCAATTTTTCTAAATTGCTGTTCCTTATAGTTTGATTGCAGCTAACTTAGCTGTTAAACCTGGCTAAACAGGAAAATGGGGAGGGCGGATGAGGGTCAGGGCCTTTAGCAGGCTTCCGATGAACACCCCATCATTTGCAGATTGATCATGTGCAGAACAGGATAAAAGTTATATATATCTGCTCCCTAAAGAACAGGCTTTTCTGCGGTGTTAAAGAATATCTTAGATTGTCAATCTGCTAAGCGATAAGCAGTGGATTGATCTGCTCAAGTGTGCAGCTATGTTAAAAAGCAGCCATCAAGGTCGATGTTCGGACACGCCCCCCAAGATCGTTTTATTTTTACATAAGGATAACACAGAAGCAGGGCCACAGTGTGGCGCCTTTATCTTTATAGAATCAAGGGGTAATATTCCTATGAGGGAATTATTGAGCAGGGTGGGTATGTACATGATAAGTTTATATGTGATTGCTGCGTTATGTGCAAGGACGGGGCTCTGGCATTTTAGTGGAACTGACAGGTTCTCTCCCGGGAGTTTTGCGCGGTTTTTGTTGCGCTTTCTCATGGGCAGGGGCAGTCCTGCGTAGTCATCCTTGTGACCGGGTGGGGCTTCTTCACTTCCGGTCTGATCTGCGACGTAGGAGACAAAGCGGTCTCTGAGTCCGGGTCATAGGAGGTGGTGAGTGCCCACCATTGGTGGTTAAAAGGTGCCTTTTCTAGTCCCTTTTTCTAAAAGCTATAGAGGATTCTGACTCGTTAGACGGTACTCCCTCTTTATCGAAGTCTTATACCTGTGTTTATTGTAAGGTTTTGGTAGACCAGCCAGCGCAACTGTGTTCCGCATGCCTTGAGAAGGCTACGACTTCCAAACATAAGAGAATGTCTAGCACTACTGAGCCGTCCGCCTCTGAGGGGTCTCCGTCCCATGAGGTGTGTTCCCCATTGGCGTCCCCTATACCACATGCAGCGCCCAAGGGCCCGACTGTTACCCCTTCGGGGGAAATTTCTTGGCCGCTGGACTTTGCGGACCAGCTTGAAACGGCAGTCGCTAAGATGATCTATGCTTTGTCGCGTTCTGCTAAGCGCAAGCATAGCGCTTTTCATAGCTGCCCGATCCAGGAGTTGTGTCTGTCGGACGCCCAGAGAGGTGGTACGATGACGAGGCTCAATCCAACGGAGGAACCCGGTTTTCGGTTTAAAATGGAGAACTTGCATTTTTTGTTAAAGCAAGTGCTGGCTGCCTTAGAGGTTCCGGAACCCAAACTACCAGAGGAGCCCTCCATTCCTAAGTTGGATAAGGTTTACGAGGACAGGGTGGTTCCCCAGACCTTCCCAGTTCCTGTCAAGATGGTGAACATTATTAAGAATGATTGGGAGCGATTAGGTTCTTCCTTTTCCCCTTCTCAATTTAAAAAGCTTTCCCCCGTCCCAGAGGCCCAGCTAGAGTTGTGGGGACCATTCCCAAGGTGGATGGGGCCATCTTCACGCTAGTTAAGCGCACAATGATTCCTTTAGAGGATAGTTCTACGTTCATGGAGCCTTTGTATAAGAAGTTGGAAAACATGTTGCGAGAGATGTTTCAACACACAGGATTTGTCTTTCAACCGGCAGCGGTGGTAGCCGTGGTTGCTGGAGCTGCATCATATTGGTGCAATGCATTATTTGATATGATTCGAAGAGGTGCAGGAAAAGATTAAGGCCCTAAAGGTAGGATGGCATAGAGGATGTGGTCTCGCTTAGACTCCCTTCCAATAAACATTCTGGAGCTTCGAGCGATCTACAACGCTCTGGAGGCATGGCGTCGTCTGAGAGACTTCAGCTTTATCAGTTTCCAGACAGACAACATCACCTCGGTGGCTTACATCAACCACCAGGGAGGCACGAGGAGCTCCCTGGCAGTGAGGGAGGTGTCTCGGATTCTGGTGTGTGCAGAGACCCACAACTGTTCGCTCTCTGCGATCCACATCCCGGGTGTGGACAACTGGGAGGCAGATTTTCTCAGCAGGCAGACTTTTTACCCGGGGGAATGGGCTCTTCACCCCGAGGTGTTTGCAGAGATCTGTTTCAGATGGAGATGCCGGAGATCGGTCTCATGGCATCCAGATTGAACTGCAAGCTTCTCCGATACGGATCGAGGTCGAGATACCCCCAGGCAGAACTAATAGACGCATTGGCGATGCCTTGGTTTTTTTTTTTCTAGTATACATATTCCTTCCGGGTCCGCCTTTTACCCTCCCAGTTTCATTCAGTGTCCTCTAGAGCTTGGGTATATGTTCCCATTAGTAATGAATGAAGCCGTGGACTCTCCTCCCCTTTAGATGGAAAACATAAATTATACTTACCTGATAATTTTATTTCCCTCGAGGGAAGTAGAGTCCACGGCCCCCGCCCGTATCTCTGATGGGTGGACCTAAATTTAATATTCTCTTCTGGCACCATTTATACCCTAATATTTCTCCTACTGTTCCTTCTTCCCTCGGTAGAATGACTGGGGGATGAGGGGAGTGGGGGAGGTATTTAAGCCTTTGGCTGGGGTGTCTTTGCCTCCTCCTGGTGGCCAGGTTCTTAATTCCCACTAGTAATGAATGATGCCCTGGACTCTCCTCCCCTCAATGGAAATACAATTATCAGGTAAGCATAATTTATGTTTTTCCATCAGGATTAAGCTATTTTATGGACTTTGTTTAAATTTCTTCCTAAGTTTGTGAATTCTAACAACATTAGTAGTGAAATTGCTGTTCCTTCTTTGTGTCCTAATCCTAAGAATACTCTTGAAAGATCTTTACATTCTTTGGATGTTTGTTGTAAGAGCTTTGAAATATTATGTCGATGCTACTAAAGATTTCAGGAAGACTTCTAGTTTATTTGTTGTTTTTTTCTGGCCCTATGAAAGGTCAGGAAATCTCTGCCATTTATTTGGCATCTTGGTTAAAGCTTTTGATTCACAAGGCTTATTTGGAGGCTGGACAGTCTCCGCCTCAGAGAATTACAGCTCATTCTACTAAATCAGTTGCCATTTCATGGGCTTTTAAGAATGAAGCTTCGGTTGATCAGATTTGCAAAGCAGCAACTTGGTCTTCTTTTTTATGTATTTGCTTCTTCTGAAGCAGTCTTTTGTAGAAAAGTTCTTCAGGCAGCTGTCTCAGTTTGATTCTTCTGCTTATGATTTAAGTTTTTTTCTTGAAATTTATGAGAAATTTATGAGAGAGACTTATTTTTTTTGTATGGATTTATTTGTTTCAGCGGAAATAGCTGTTTTTATTTTCTCCCTCCCTCTCTAGTGACTCTTTAGTGGTTTTCCACATCTTGGATATTTCTATCCCATACGTCACTATCTCATGGACTCTTGCCAATTACATGAATGAAAACATAATTTATCTAAGAACTTACCTGATAAATTCATTTCTTTCATATTGGCAAGAGTATATGAGGCCCACCCTTTTCATATGGTGGTTATGATTTTTTTTGTATAAAAGCACAATTATATTTCCAATTCCTCTTTTTGTATGCTTTTTTACTCCTTATTTTATCACCTCACTACTTGGTTATTCGTTAAACTTAGTTGTGGGTGTGGTGAGGGGTGTATTTATAGGCATTTTGAGGTTTGGGAAATTTTGCCCCTCCTGGTAGGATTGTATAGCCCATACTTCACTAGCTCATGGACTTTTGCCATAATGAAAGAAATTAATTTATCAGGTAAGTTCTTACATAAATTATGTTTTCTCCAACATTGGTGTGTCCGGTCCACGGCGTCATCCTTACTTGTGGGATATTCTCTTCCCCAACAGGAAATGGCAAAGAGTCCCAGCAAAGCTGGTCACATGATCCCCCCTAGGCTCCGCCCACCCCAGTCATTCTCTTTGCCGTTGCACAGGCAACATCTCCACGGAGATGGTTAAGAGTTTTTTGGTGTTTAAATGTAGTTTTTATTCTTCTATCAAGTGTTTGTTATTTTAAAATAGTGCTGGTATGTACTATTTACTCTGAAACAGAAAAGGATGAAGATTTCTGTTTGTAAGAGGAAGATGATTTTACAAGACAGTAACTAAAATCGATTGCTGTTTCCACACAGGACTGTTGAGATGAAGTAACTTCAGTTGGGGGAAACAGTTAGCAGACTTTTCTGCTTAAGGTATGACTAGCCATATTTCTAACAAGACCATGTAATGCTGGAAGGCTGTCATTTCCCCTCATGGGGACCGGTAAGCCATTTTCTTAGTCAAACATAAAAGAATAAAGGGCTTAAAAAAGGGCTTAAAAACTGGTAGACATTTTTATGGGCTAAAACGATTGCTTTATTGGGGCATATTATGCAGATTCTAGCTAATAATTGGCATTATAATCTTGGGGAACGTTTAAAAAACGGCAGGCACTGTGTTGGACACCTTTTTTAGTCTGGGGGCCTTTCTAGTTATAGACTGAGCCTCATTTTCGCGCCATTACTGCGCAGTTGTTTTTTGGAGAGCAAGGCATGCAGATGCATGTGTGAGGATCTAAGAATCGCTAAAAAAGCTTCTAGAAGGCGTCATTTGGTATCGTATTCCCCTCTGGGCTTGGTTGGGTCTCAGCAAAGCATATAGCTGGGACTGTATAGGGGTCAAATTTAAAAACGGCTCCGGTTCCGTTATTTTAAGGGTTAAAGCTCTGAAATTTGGTGTGCAATACTTTTAATGCTTTAAGACACTGTGGTGAAATTTTGGTAATTTTTGAACAATTCCTTCATACTTTTTCACATATTCAGTAATAAAGTGTTTTCAGTTTGAAATTTAAAGAGACAGTAACGGTTTTATTTTAAAACGTTTTTTGTGCTTTGTTGACAAGTTTAAGCCTGTTTAACATGTCTGTACCATCAGATAAGCTATGTTCTATATGTATGAAAGCCAATGTGTCTCCCCATTTAAATTTATGTGATAATTGTGCCATAGTGTCCAAACAAAGTAAGGACAGTAATGCCACAGATAATGATATTGCCCAAGATGATTCCTCAAATGAGGGGAGTAAACATGATACTACATCATCCCCTACTGTGTCTACACCAGTTTTGCCCACACAGGAGGCCCCTAGTACATCTAGTGCGCCAATACTTATTACCATGCAACAATTAACGGCTGTAATGGATAACTCCATAGCAAATCTTTTATCCAAAATGCCTACTTATCAGAGAAAGCGCGATTGCTCTGTTTTAAACACTGAAGAGCAAGAGGGCGCTGATGATAACTGTTCTGACATACCCTCACACCAATCTCAGGGGGCCATGAGGGAGGTTTTGTCTGATGGAGAAATCTCAGATTCAGGAAAAATTTCTCATCAAGCTGAACCTGATGTTGTGACATTTAAATTTAAATTAGAACATCTCCGCGCACTGCTTAAGGAGGTGTTATCTACTCTGGATGATTGTGACAATTTGGTCATTCCAGAGAAATTATGTAAGATGGACAAGTTCCTAGAGGTCCCGGTGCCCCCCGACGCTTTTCCTATACCCAAGCGGGTGGCGGACATAGTAAATAAAGAGTGGGAAAAGCCTGGCATACCTTTTGTTCCCCCCCCTATATTTAAGAAATTATTTCCTATAGTCGACCCCAGAAAGGACTTATGGCAGACAGTCCCCAAGGTCGAGGGGGCGGTTTCTACTCTAAACAAACGCACTACTATTCCTATCGAAGATAGTTGTGCTTTCAAAGATCCTATGGATAAAAAATTAGAGGGTTTGCTTAAAAAGATTTTTGTACAGCAAGGTTACCTTCTACAACCAATTTCATGCATTGTTCCTGTCACTACGGCAGCGTGTTTCTGGTTCGAGGAACTAGAAAAGTCGCTCAGTAAAGAATCTTCGTATGAGGAGGTTATGGACAGAGTTCAAGCACTTAAATTGGCTAACTCTTTTGTTTTAGATGCCGCTTTGCAATTAGCTAGATTAGCGGCGAAAAATTCAGGGTTTGCTATCGTGGCGCGCAGAGCGCTTTGGCTAAAGTCTTGGTCAGCGGATGTGTCTTCCAAGACAAAATTGCTTAACATTCCTTTCAAAGGTAAAACATTATTTGGACCAGATTTGAAAGAGATTATTTCAGACATCACTGGGGGAAAGGGCCACGCCCTCCCACAGGATAGGTCTTTTAAGGCTAAAAATAAGCCTAATTTTCGTCCCTTTCGCAGAAACGGACCAGCCTCTAATTCTGCATCCTCTAAGCAAGCGGGTAATACTTCACAACCCAAACCAGCCTGGAAACCAATGCAAGGCTGGAACAAGGGTAAGCAGGCCAAGAAGCCTACCACTGCTACCAAAACAGCATGAAGGGATAGCCCCCGATCCGGGACCGGATCTAGTGGGGGGCAGACTCTCTCTCTTTGCTCAGGCTTGGGCAAGAGATGTTCAGGATCCTTGGGCGCTAGAAATAGTTTCTCAAGGTTATCTCCTGGAATTCAAGGAACTACCCCCAAGGGGAAGGTTCCACAGGTCTCACTTATCTTCAAACCAAATAAAGAGACAGGCATTCTTACATTGTGTAGAAGACCTGTTAAAGATGGGAGTGATACATCCAGTTCCAATAAGAGAACAAGGAATGGGATTTTATTCCAATCTGTTCATAGTTTCCAAAAAAGAGGGAACATTCAGACCAATTTTGGATCTGAAGATCCTAAACAAATTTCTCAGGGTACCATCGTTCAAAATGGAAACTATTCGAACGATCCTACCCACCATCCAGGAAAGTCAATTTATGACTACCGTGGATTTAAAGGATGCGTACCTACATATTCCTATCCACAAGGAACATCATCAGTTCCTAAGGTTCGCTTTTCTGGACAAGCATTACCAGTTTGTGGCACTTCCATTCGGATTAGCCACTGCTCCAAGGATTTTCACAAAGGTACTAGGGTCCCTTCTAGCTGTTCTAAGACCAAGGGGCATTGCAGTAGCACCTTACTTGGACGACATCCTAATTCAAGCGTCGTCCCTGTCAAAAGCAAAGGCTCATACGGACATCGTCCTAGCCTTTCTCAGATCTCACGGATGGAAGGTGAAAAAAAAAAAAAAAAAAAAAAAAAAAGTTCTCTGTCCCCGTCAACAAGAGTTCCCTCCTTGGGAACAATAATAGATTCCTTAGAAATGAGGTTTTTTCTGACAGAGGTCAGAAAATCAAAACTTCTAAGCTCTTGTCAAGTACTTCATTCTGTTCCTCGTCCTTCCATAGCGCAGTGCATGGAAGTAATAGGATTGATGGTTGCAACAATGGACATAGTTCCTTTTGCACGAATTCATCTAAGACCATTACAACTGTGCATGCTCAGACAGTGGAATGGGGATTATACAGACTTGTCTCCGATGATTCAAGTAGATCAAAGGACCAGAGATTCACTCCGTTGGTGGCTGACCCTGGACAATCTGTCACAGGGAATGAGCTTCCGCAGACCAGAGTGGGTCATTGTCACGACCGACGCCAGTCTAGTGGGCTGGGGCGCGGTCTGGGAATCCCTGAAAGCTCAGGGTCTATGGTCTCGGGAAGAGTCTCTTCTCCCGATAAACATTCTGGAACTGAGAGCGATATTCAATGCTCTCAGAGCTTGGCCTCAACTAGCAAAGGCCAAATTCATAAGGTTTCAATCAGACAACATGACGACCGTTGCATATATCAATCATCAGGGGGGAACAAGGAGTTCCCTGGCGATGAAAGAAGTGACCAAGATAATTCAATGGGCGGAGGATCACTCCTGCCACTTGTCTGCGATCCACATCCCAGGAGTGGAAAATTGGGAAGCGGATTTTCTGAGTCGTCAGACATTCCATCCGGGGGAGTGGGAACTCCATCCGGAAATCTTTGCCCAAATAACTCAATTATGGGGCATTCCAGACATGGATCTGATGGCGTCTCGTCAGAACTTCAAGGTTCCTTGCTACGGGTCCAGATCCAGGGATCCCAAGGCGACTCTAGTAGATGCACTAGTAGCACCTTGGACCTTCAACCTAGCTTATGTATTCCCACCGTTTCCTCTCATTCCCAGGCTGGTAGCCAGGATCAATCAGGAGAGGGCCTCGGTGATCTTGATAGCTCCTGCGTGGCCATGCAGGACTTGGTATGCAGACCTGGTGAATATGTCATCGGCTCCACCATGGAAGCTACCTTTGAGACAGGACCTTCTTGTTCAGGGTCCATTCGAACATCCGAATCTGGTTTCCCTCCAACTGACGGCTTGGAGATTGAACGCTTGATTTTATCAAAGCGTGGGTTTTCAGATTCTGTAATAGATACTCTAATTCAGGCTAGAAAGCCTGTAACTAGAAAAATTTACCATAAAATATGGAAAAAATATATCTGTTGGTGTGAATCCAAAGGATTCCCATGGAACAAGATAAAAATTCCTAAGATTCTATCCTTTCTACAAGAAGGTTTGGAGAAAGGATTATCTGCAAGTTCTCTAAAGGGACAGATCTCTGCTTTATCTGTTTTACTTCACAAAAGACTGGCAGCCGTGCCAGATGTTCAAGCATTTGTTCAGGCTCTGGTTAGGATCAAGCCTGTTTACAGACCTTTGACTCCTCCCTGGAGTCTAAATCTAGTTCTTTCAGTTCTTCAAGGGGTTCCGTTTGAACCTTTACATTCCATAGATATTAAGTTACTATCTTGGAAAGTTTTGTTTTTAGTTGCAATTTCTTCTGCTAGAAGAGTTTCAGAGTTATCTGCTCTGCAGTGTTCTCCGCCCTATCTGGTGTTCCATGCAGATAAGGTGGTTTTGCGTACTAAGCCTGGTTTTCTTCCGAAAGTTGTTTCTAACAAAAATATTAACCAGGAGATAGTTGTACCTTCTTTGTGTCCGAATCCAGTTTCAAAGAAGGAACGTTTGTTACACAATTTGGACGTAGTCCGTGCTCTAAAATTCTATTTAGAGGCTACTAAAGATTTCAGACAAACATCTTCCTTGTTTGTTGTTTATTCTGGTAAAAGGAGAGGTCAAAAAGCGACTTCTACCTCTCTTTCCTTTTGGCTTAAAAGCATTATCCGAATGGCTTATGAGACTGCCGGACGGCAGCCTCCTGAAAGAATCACAGCTCACTCCACTAGGGCTGTGGCTTCCACATGGGCCTTCAAGAACGAGGCTTCTGTTGACCAGATATGTAAGGCAGCGACTTGGTCTTCACTGCACACTTTTGCCAAATTTTACAAATTTGATACTTTTGCTTCTTCGGAGGCTATTTTTGGGAGAAAGGTTTTGCAAGCTGTGGTTCCTTCCGTTTAGGTGACCTGATTTGCTCCCTCCCTTCATCCGTGTCCTAAAGCTTTGGTATTGGTTCCCACAAGTAAGGATGACGCCGTGGACCGCACACACCAATGTTGGAGAAAACAGAATTTATGCTTACCTGATAATTTACTTTCTCAACGGGTGTGCCCGGCCCACGGCCCGCCCTGGTTTTTTTAATCAGGTCTGATGAATTATTTTCTCTAACTACAGTCACCACGGTATCATATGGTTTCTCCTATATATATTTCCTCCTGTCCGTCGGTCGAATGACTGGGGTGGGCGGAGCCTAGGAGGGATCATGTGACCAGCTTTGCTGGGACTCTTTGCCATTTCCTGTTGGGGAAGAGAATATCCCACAAGTAAGGATGACGCCGTGGACCGGACACACCGTTGGAGAAAGTAATTTATCAGGTAAGCATAAATTCTGTTATTTACTTACACAAACAACACAACCTATTAGTAATGTCCATCAATATACAGTATACCCTAAAAATTCAGTGTTGCAGTTTATTATTTTATAATGTTGAGGATTTAAACTTGAAAAGTTTTCCTTATATAATGCCTTGTTTTTATTTTCATAACCTTGTTTGCTTGGCCATATCAGACACCCTTTAATTAAAAAAAATTATAATAAAACTAAATATGATGGAAAGCTGCAAATTTACACAAGACAACACTATTAACCTTAAGCTTGCTGCTAGATCTGCACTTTCTTATTTTTTTAAAAAAAAATCTGCAACTACACTTTCTTTACATCACAATAATAAAAGTTTTATCATTCGACCTCTTCTGTTTTTAGGCTATGTACAAGGAATGAGCGATTTGCTTTCTCCTGTTTTGTATGTTATGGAAAATGAAGTTGATGCATTTTGGTGCTTTGTTTCATTCATGAATCAAATGGTGAGTACAGTAATATAATTTCAATAAATATTTGTTTTATAACATAGTGTAAAAAATATATCTGCTATCATTGTTCTGCAATCATATTTAGGTGGTATTACTTGAATTAAATGTAGAGTTTGTTTATTATTAGTATTTCACTTCCAAAAAAAATAAGATTCAAAGTGAAGAATGAATTACCAATGTAGTCAATTTCTGTAGCACCATTTCCTTCTAAATACAGGGAGAGTCCACAGCTGCATTCATTACTTGTGGGAATACAGAACCTGGCCACCAGGAGGAGGCAAAGACACCCCAGCCAAAGGCTTAAATACGTCACCCACTTCCCTCATCCCCCAGTCATTCTTTGCCTTTCGTTACATGAGTTTGGCAGAGAAGTGTCAGAAGATACGGAGTAGTTCCTTATGGAGGGTAGTACTCTGCGAGATAGGACTGGAGTTTTAAGTAGTCTTGTTAGCCTCTCAGTGAGAGCATTGATGAGTTAAGAGTCTGGAGATGCAGGGAGAGTCTTTCTGCGAAACCATCCAGACTCATATTAACAACTCCTTAAGCAATCAGCGTTGACGAGTTTCGCTGCCTGCTTTCTTCACTCAAGTCCGTGTCAGAAGCGCTGCTATAATCTGTCAAACTTGAAGGACCGTTTCGCTGTTTCACGGCATACATTCAGGTAAGATTGTTTAATTTTTTATAACACATGTTAACGATAGAAGACAGGGTCTCAGTGGGACTCCTTTATATTTATGGAATCAAGGGTTAATATCTCCTGAGGGAGATTATTGAACAGTCTTGTTAATCATGTTTGTTATGTTATTTTGACTGCGTATGTGTAGGAGACATTTTTGGGCTCATAGATTGATACGGAACATACAGGTTATAGAGCTGCGCAGTTTTATTTTGCTGGCATGCTTTTCCTTAGCAAGGGCGGTCCTGCATGAGGCACCGTGTGACTGGGAGTAGTCACGTCTTATTTTCCATTTCCGATTCCTGACCAAGTGGCTGCGGAGAAGAGTTAATTTCTCTACCCGTTAGGGTGGTGAGTGCCCTAGCCATTGGTGGTTTAAGGTGCCAGTTGTTTTTTTGGCTACAAATTTTAATTCGAATTATGGAGGATTCTGATATTCTAGAGGTTTTCTCTGATACAGATTTTGATACCTGCGTATGTTGTGAGGAGGCCTGGGTAGACCAGCCTGCTCAATTATGTTCCGTATGCTGCAATAGTGTGTTCTCTTCAAACAATGCTGAGATGTTAGAGAACACTGAGCCGTCTATCTCTGAGGATTCCTCGTCCCGTAAGGTGCGTTCCCTAGAATCTTCTCCTACACATGCAGTTCCCCTAAGTAGGGGTGGACAGATAGCTTAGCATGCTAATGCAATTTCCCTAAGTACCATTACTCCTTCGTGTGAGGCAGACTTTTTTGCACCAAAGGTTACTGCACGTTTTTCACATGGCCATCTCTATAGCCTTAGCAAGTTTGCCTCTTCCTGCTACGTGCAAGTGAAGGGTTAATCCGTGCTCTCCTACCCATGGACCGTCATCTAAAATGACAATTGTGCCCGATCAGTCATCTGGGGATGCGGTTCCCTCTGAGGCTTCAGAGGTAGATCCTCCGGGCTCGGATTCGCCTGATTTGACTCCTCCGACTGAGCAGGATTTGGCATTTAGCCTGCGTTTACTTCTGAGAGATGTTAGAGGTTCCCAGTCCTGATCTGTCATGTGGATCTCAGTCCTCTAAATCAGATAATGGAAAGGGTTGGATCCTCTTCTTTATCGTCTATATGTATATAGTTATAGAATCCCAGTCCCAAGCTCTATGGGGTGGGGGGGGGGGTTGTTGTATAACAGGCAGGACCTGTTTTTGTTTAGTTTGCACACCCGTTTTGACGCCCCTTTTTGTGCGTTTAACTATTTCATTTTTAATTTGTTTCAGATAATTTTTGTTTTAGAGCTTGGGGGTTCTTGCGGAAACTTTCTAGGATTCTGATGATTACAATGTCTCTTTGGGAAACTGAAACTATTTACCTCCGTGAGGTTTGCAGGAGTCTTAGTTTCCAAACTTGGATTTTGCAAATAGCAAGTTGATTCGTATACACTGGAACTTTCTCGCAGCTTGTATGTGAGAATTCAATCTGATGATTACAATGTCTCTTTGGGAAACTGAAACTATTTACCTCTGTGAGGTTTGCAGGAGTCTCGGTTTCCAAACTTGGGTTTTTGCAAGTATTAGCATTATTAGTTGTTCTTCTTCACTGGGTTCCTACCAGCTATAAATGATCTTTAGTGATCCAACGTCCTGGATAGATGTAAAGGTTGCTTAAAGGTGCTGAAACTGTTTACCTTCGTAAGGTTTGCAGGAGTTTTAGATTTCAGGTGGAGTCGTTCAGCTGTTTATTTAGCAGTTTTAGTCGTTCAGCTGTTTATTTAACCTGCCCTCTGGATCCCTGTGAATCTGGGATAGTTGAAACTGTGTTCCCCTACTCAAAAGGATTCCAACTCCGTTTTTTTTTTTCAGGACCCGATGCAAAATATGCAGTCGGATAGTGACGGCTGAATCATTTTGGTTCATGATTGGCCAGGAAATGGGTCTCCTGTAAAAATATGATGTCACCTCCTATTCTCTGCAAATCTTTGAGTACAATGGAGCGTTTGTTGGGGCTATTAGTCTCTTCGCGTTTATCGATATGAGCTCAACTGGGTGAGACCTGTGTCTTAGTCGCCGCTGCGCCATGTCAAGTGTTTGGGAGGGTGCGCACGGGGGGTAGCTGGGGAGAGTCGGGAGGAAACGAGAAGGGAGGGGAGGGGAAAAGAAAAAAAAAATTGGGGGGTAAGGAGGGTCTTAAAGCGATGAAATGGAGATGGGAGATGTAAAGGAGGTTGGAGTGAAAAAGGGGTGATTTGGAAGTGAGTGTGAGGTGGAGGGAAAAGGGGGAGTGATGAGTGTCCCCGTAGGAGAGGACCAAGTTCACTAAAGTGAAATGTTATATATTATAGAACAATCCAAATAACTTAAGAGTGTCAACAATTACCAAGAAGTTCTATGTAGGTAAAGAACTGTATCAACTACTTAATAAATTAGGGGTAGTTGTCCCTGTGTTTCTTGCCTGTAACATAAACAGATAACATTAACTTTGTAACTCAGAATGATCTATGATCACTAACTATATGACCTAGCTAGTTCCCCCTTAGCAACAGGATTAGGGTTATGTGTCCAGGAAGTTAGTACTATCTGCAGCATCCCTATATATGCGTCTACACATAGGATGCGCCAATTGGTCTCATCTGTTCTGACTGGCCTCTGTGTCATGCCTTGAATTGTAGGTGGGCGCATACCATAGAGCCCCTTCCCCTGAGGGTTGACATGGACAACTGGGGCATTGTTTGATGCTATGATGTCTAATGTAATACCTGCTGTTAAGTGAATGTAACAAAGCAACTTTGCGCATTTCTAGGTCCAGATATAGGTCCTGCCTAGGTGTTGGATAAGAGAAGGGAAAAAAGAAAAAAAAAACATTTTGCATTTCTCCATGTGTAGATATGAGTCTTACTTAGATATGTGTTACATAATACATCTGTGAGTCTTGCATTGGGGTTTGCTTCTGAAGAAAACATTTTGTACAGTTCTCTATTTAAGTTTAGGACTTAACTAGGTATTTGTTAAATAATAAGACAATTTGCACATTTATGATCAACAACAATATCAAGGCAGGCAGATAAATATAAAATATACATTCACAACAATATAGAAAGGTTCAGTTCACATACAACCTGAGGGCTCATCAGTGAGGTCTGGCACACAGTCCCAGCAAGGAAAGAGGTATATTCCCCTAAAGTTAGTTGCTAAGGGTCTCGAACTTGAGAAATTCAGAGAAACAAGGTCCCAATCAGGAGTGCCTGGGAGGAGAGAAAATTCAATCTTGAGGTTGCTGAGCTACCCCCCGACCCCTATTAAGAGGGAATTGAGGGGTGGCTTCGTCATCCCGAGGAAGCCTGATGTCAAGGCCAAGTGCTTGTGCGAAGTTTGGAAGGTCCTCCGGAGTTCTGAGGGTATGAGTTGGTGGCTATTAAGCAAGTGGGGAAACCCCACCTATAAGGGATCTTCTTCTCCCTTAGAGCTGATGTAATGTGTCTCAGGTCTCTTCTCTTTTGCAGTGTTGTAGGGCACAGATCTGAAAACACCTGGATCTCCGTGTCCCTAAATGTTAGAGGGTGCTTCGCCCTGGCCATTTTTAGGACGTCTTCTTTGTCCTTAAAGGAAAGGAACTTCATTATTACGTCTCTTGGTGGGGCTCTATTTGGTGGCTTGGGGCGCAAGGCCCTGTGGGCTCTTTCTATTTGTACTTCTTGCGCTGATGCGTTATTTTTGAGGTATCTGATAAACTCTTGAATGTACTGGTGTAGTGCTGGAGGGTCCACGGCCTCGGGGATACCCCTAAGCCGAAGATTATTCCTCCTGCTCCGATTCTCGAGATCTTCTATCCGATCCATGAGATTGTGCACTGTGCCCTCCTGAGCTTGTAAATAGCTAGATTGCTGTTGCATATCAGAACTAAGGGTCTCCTGTTTCTCTTCAACCTGGGTGACTCGCCTGTCTACAGCCATAATGTCTCTCCTAAGCTCCCCAAACATACTCTTGAAATCCAGCATGGCCTTCTTTATGTCCTCTTTAGAGGAGAGATGGATGATGTCATTTTTTGTAAGATAGCAATGTGCCTGTGTGCCAGGCTCATGTTCATGTGCCTGGGTTGTGGTGGGTTGCCCTGCAATCTCATGGGCTGTCTTGCTGGGGGGGTATAGCTGGATCTGCTGAGATCAAAAAGTTCTCCATTACAGAAGATTGTGTTCCTTTGTGAGGCTTAATGTTTCTCTTGCTGGCCATAATTAAGGGTAATGGGACCCCTTTCAGTGAGTTGCTGACCCCGGTTCTATATAGATCTCTTATCTGTCCAAAGTCAGTGAGTGTGTTGGTGAGTCTATGGCAGGTCACTATATTGGATGAGAGAAACTTCTGAGGGCCTGTTTCTATAGGGTACCCCGTGTGTTAGCCGCTTTCAGGTGCTGCCTTAAGTCTGTGCAGGTCCGGAAAAGTTATGTGGCTTAAGAAGCTATGTTAGTTTTGCCCCTGGTATTCAATAGGCTTACCGGGCTTTTGCGTGTGGAGCTCCTCCTTGTGCTGCCCTTTAGGCCAAGCCAACAGACCGGGTAAGAGGTGTTTGCTGCTGCGGATCGGTCCGTCTCGTGCAAGCAGCTCCTGAGCTGGGTCTCCGGTGTCAGGGCCCAAGTTGTTGGCGGCTCAGGCGGGCCACGTGGGTGCGGCCTTTTAGCTTCAAGTGTGATTGTGAGACTGCGGAGGAGCGCCCGATGCTGTCAGTCTATCAGACACTGCCTCTTCGTTATTGCCCGAGCTCAGGGAGTTGGTAAGTGTAGATTGCTCCCGGTTCTTCAGGGAAGAGTACTCACTTGAGCTGTGGGTGATGCGCTCCGTTAGTGGCGCCCTGCTCCCGATGATCACCACGCTCACAAATCAGCCGTACAGTTTAGATGCACTGTGGGGTGATTGAGGTTTGCGGAACCTTCACTAGGTGTTTTGGGATATTTTTCAGCTAGTTGATCATTCCGAATTTCGGCAAGTTAAACAAGGGACCACAGAGCACTAAAAAGTTGCAGCCATCTCCATCGGTGGCTAGGCTCCGCCCCCAGAACTGCTTTATTTTTTTGATGTATTTTTATACTGAGAGGTTCTCTGTTCTTGCAAGTTATTGTCACCGCTCACCTCCCTATAGCGCTGTTATTACAGATTTTCATAAACCCGGCATTAGCAGGCAATATTGCAGCTTAAAGCTCCATTGTGCTTCATACCGCACTCAAATACCAGCACTGCTTTGAGTTGGTTTTACGTGCATGTGCACGATTTCCCCATAGACATCAATGGGGAGAGCCGGCTAAAAAAAGACTAACACCTGCAATAAAGGAGCGTAAAGCTCTGTAACGCAGCCCCATTGATTCCTATGGGGAAACAACATTTATGTTTACACCTAACACCCTAACATAAACCCAGAGTCTAAACACCCCTAATTTGCCGCAGCTGACATTGCCAACACCTACATTACATTTATTAACCCCTAATCTGCCGCTCCTAATATCGCCGCCACCTACCTACATTTATTAACCCCTAATCTGCCGCCCCCAATGTCGTTGCTACCTACCTACATTTATTAACCCCTAATCTGCCGCCCCCAATGTCGTCACCTACCTACACTTATTAACCCCTATAATCTTCCACGCCCAACGTCGCCGCCACTATACTAAAGTTATTAACTCCTAACCCTAACACCCACTAACTTTAACATAATTAAAATAAATCAATATAAAAATAACAATTAATACCTAAATAATTCCTATTTAAAACTAAATACTTACCTATAAAATAAAACCTAAGCTTGCTACAATATAACTAATAGGTACATTATATCTAGCTTAGGTTTTATTTTTATTTCACAGGCAAGTTTGTATTTATTTTAACTAGGTAGACTAGTTACTAAATAGTTATTAACTATTTACTAGCTACCTAGCTAAAATAAATACAAATGTACCTGTAAAATAAAACTAACACCTAACCTTACACTACAATTAAATAAATTACATTAATTTAATACAATTAACTAAATTACATTAATTTAATACAATTAACTAAATTACAAAAAAAACAAACACACAATGAAAAATAAATGATCAAATATTTGAACTAATTACACTTAATCTAATAGCCCTATCAAAATAGAAAAGCCCCCCAAAATAAAAAAAGAAAACCTCAGCCTAAACTGCCAATGGCCCTTAAAAGGGCCTTTTGCGGGGCATTGCACCAAAGAAATCAGCTCTTTTACCTGTAAAAAAAATACAATCGCCCCCAACAGTAAAACCCACCACCAACACAACCAAACCCCCCAAATAAAATCCTATCTAAAAAACCTAAGCTCCCCATTGCCCTGAAAAGGGCATTTGGATGGGCATTTCCCTTAAAAGGGCATTAAGCTCTTTTTTAGCCCAAACCCTAAGCTAAAAATAAAACCCACCCAATGAACCCTTAAAAAAAACCTAACACTAATCCCCAAAGATCCACTTACAGTTTTTGAAGACCGGACATCCATCCTTAATGAAGCCGGGAGAAGTCTTCATCCAAGCAGCAAGAATTCCTCAACGAAGCCAGGAGAAGTCTTCATCCAGACGGCAAGAAGTTGTCCTCCAGTCGGCATCTTCTATCTTCATCCTTCCGACGTGGAGTGGCCCATCTTCAAGACATCTGGCGCGGAGCATCCTCTTCTTTCGATGGTCGCTGTAGAATGAAGGTTCCTTTAAATGTCTTCCAAGATTGCGTCCCTTGAATTCCGATTGGCTGAAAGAATTCTATCAGCTCAATCCTATTGGCTGACTGCATCAGCCAATAGGATTTTTTCACCTTGGATGACGTCCCTTAAAGGAACCTTCATTCTTCAGTAGCCCGTCAAAAGAAGACGATGCTCCACGCCAGATGTTTTGAACAGGGCTGGACTGGGGAATCAGACCAGCCCTGGAAATTTGTATAGACTGGCCCAGCCACGCCCACTCCACCCCAGCCACACACCCTCCAGCCCATCCCATACAAATTTTGAAACTTTCCAGAAATAATGCGCCAGTATAAGTGCACTAAACAGCAACGAATGTATTATTTGGATAAAATACAACTTTACATTCTGAAATCACTTAATGGAACAATACGGTGGATATGTAATACAGGTGGCCCTCGTTTTACAACGGTTCAATTTACACCGTTTCAGAATAACAACCTTTTTTTCCAGTCATTTGACTGCTATTGAAAAGCATTGAGAAGCAGTGCATTTATTAAAATAGCCAGTAGGTGGAGCTGCCCGCTTGTGTTGCAGCAAAGCCAAACAAGCTTAAATTAATCAGTTTAACCAGACCTGAGCTATCGAGCAGATTTCAAAGGAACAAGATCTTCCTGTCTATAAATCAGTCCAGATTGGAATGGATAGAAAGAACTGTTTGCAGAAAAATGCAAGCGAAGTCTGTGTTGTGTGATTATTTTATTAGGTTTATAATGCTATTTAGCAAATTTTTTTGTTTATTTAACTTAGTTTAATTATATATTCTGTGTTGTGTGATTATTTTATTAGGTTTATAATGCTGTTTAGCATTTAAAGTCTTCCTTTCAAAGCTTTAAAAATAATGTATTAGGTGTTACTTATGACAATTTTGAGGGGGGCCTGGAACCTAACTCCCTCACTTCCCATTGACTTACATTATAAACTGGGTTTCAATTTACAACGGTTTCGATTTACAACCATTCCTTCTGGAACCTAACCCCGGCGTAAACTGAGGGCTAGCTGTACAGGCTGAAAGTGTTTTTAGTAGAAAGTATGCAAACCTAAGTAGTATTGTAACCTAGGTATAACAATACACTAAATACCAACCATAATGTATTTTAATGATAGTGATATACATATATAGTGATATACAACCATAATGTATTTTAATGATAGTGATATACAGACTGTATATCACTATCATTAAAATACATTATGGTTGTATATCACCATATATGTATATCACTGTATATCATTATCATTAAAATACATTATGGTTGTATATCACTGTATAATACAGACAGTGATATACATATATAGTGATTAGTGATATACAACCATAATGTATTTAATGATAGTGGTATACAGTGATTAACACCCATAATGTATTTTAGTGATATACTTATATAGCTGTTTCAGCAACAAAGGGGTTAATTGGCTAACCGGCTTTGTCTCAGTCAAATCGCAGCAGCACCCGTCTGCTAACAATGTATATAATGCAGCAGCATAACCCAAACAATTAAGCAGCCAGACCCAGAAATAAGCTGTTTGCACCGGCCTTACCATGCGCCTGCCCCTCATCACACACAACACACACAGCGCTAGGCCTGGAACGCACGGCAGTCGGCACTACCTCCCCCAGCCGCACAGCATGCAGTGAGGTGTGCAGCCTGGTTGGTGCGGTGCACACTGCAGCTGCCGGCCCATCAGTGGGCCCTAAAAGCCCGGCCCACCAGGATTTTTCCCGATATCCCGGCGGATCATTCCGGCCCTGGTCTTGAAGATGGAGCCGCTCTGCGTCAGAAGGATGAAGATAGAAGATGCCTTCTGGATGAAGACTTCTGCCCGTCTGGAGGACCACTTCTTGCTGCTTGGATGAAGACTTCTCCCGGCTTCGTTGAGGATGGATGTCCGGTCTTCAAAAACTGTAAGTGGATCTTCGGGGGTTAGTGTTAGGTTTTTTTTAAGGGTTTATTGGGTGGGTTTTATTTTTAGCTTGGGGTTTGGGCTGAAAAAGAGCTAAATGCCCTTTTAAGGGCAATGCCCATCCAAATGCCCTTTTCAGGGCAATGGGGAGCTTAGGTTTTTTAGATAGGATTTTATTTGGGGGGGGTTGGTTGCGTGGGTGGTGGGTTTTACTGTTGGGGGGGTTGTTTGTATTTTTTTTACAGGTAAAAGAGCCGATTTCTTTGGCGCAATTCCCCCGCAAAAGGCCCTTTTAAGGGCAATTTGGATGTAGTTTGCCCTCAAGTTCTACTTGCAGCTACTAATGATTTTCGCCAACTTCTTCCCTTTGTCGTTTATCTGGACAGGGAGAGCAAAAAAGCTCTGCTACCTTCTCTCTTTTTGGCTTGTAGTAATACGTTTAGCCTATAGACTGCTGGACAGCAGCTCCTGAAGAATTACAGCTCACTCACTAAGCTGTGGCTTCCACTTGGGCCTTTAAGATGAGGCCTCTGTTGAACAGATTTGCAGGCTGCAACTTGTCTTCGCTTCATACTTTTCCAAATTTACAAATTTGATACTTTTGCTTCTTCGGAGGCTATTTTTGGGAGAAAGGTTCTTCAGGCATGGTTCCTTCTGTATAATAGCCTCCTATCCCTCCAGCATCCTGTATTTTTGTTTGTATGGTATCTAGAAGTAATGATACCCGTGACTGATCACACATAACAAGAAAACATAATTTATGCTTACCTGATAATCCTTTCTTCTGTTTGTGATCTTCTTAGAGGTTTTTTTTTTATTTTGGGTGGGCTTTTATATTTTGATAGGGCTATATTTTGATAGGGTTTTTTGTAATTTAGTTAATTGTATTTAATTAATGTAATTTATTTAATTGTAGTGTAAGGTTAGGTGTTAGTGTAACTCAGGTTAGGTTTTATTTCACAGGTAAGTTTGTATTTATTTTAACTAAGTAGCTAGTAAATAGTTAATAACTATTTAGTAACTAGTCTACCTAGTTAAAATAAATACAAACTTAGCTGTGAAATAAAAATAAAAACTAAGATAGCTACAATATAACTATTAGAGTATTTAGTTTTAAATAGGAATTATTTAATGATAGTAATTTTTATTTAGATTTATTTTAATTATATTAAAGTTAGTGGGTGTTAGGGTTAGACTTAGGGTTAGGTTTAGGGGTTAATATCTTTAGTATAGTGGCGGCGATTTTGGGGCAGCAAATTAGAGGTTAATAACAGTATTGTAGGTTGCGGCGATGTTAGGGACAGCAGATTAGGGGTTAATAATATTTAACTAGTGTTTGCGATGCGGGAGTACAGTGTTTTAGGGGTTAATATGTTTATTATAGTGGCAGCTATGTCGGAATCGGCAGATTAGGGGTTAATAATTTATTTTAGTGTTTGCGATGCGGGAGGGCCTCGGTTTAGGGGTTAATTAGGTAGTTTATGGGTGTTAGTGTACTTAGTAACACTTAATTATGAGTTTTATGCTATAGATTTGTAGCGTAAAACTCATAACTACTGACTTTCAGTTTATGGTACAGATCTTGACGGTATAGGGTGTAGCGCTCACTTTTTGGCCGGACAGGCAAACTCGTATTACCGGCACTATTGAAGTCCCATTGAAAAAGGACTTTTTGAAAGGTGCGGTAGTTACGTTACGGCCAAAAAAAGTGTGCGGTACACCTATATCTGCAAAACTCGTAATAGCAGCGGTAGTAAAAAAGTAGCGTTATGAGGCTTTTTCACTTATAACGCAAAACTCGTAATCTAGCCGTTTGTTCTGCATGATGGAGCATACTAGAACGGTCCCCACTACTTTAAATTTTGATTCCTTAGAAGCTGGATCGACTGAACACTTTCCTACTAATTTTAAGTGTGTTTTTTTTCAAGCTTATTCCGTTATCTCCCCCAGCTCAGCTTTGCAATGCTCATATGGATAATTTCTCTTGTTAAGTGTATCCAGTCCACGGATCATCCATTACTTGTGGGATATTCTCCTTCCCAACAGGAAGTTGCAAGAGGATCACCCACAGCAGAGCTGCTATATAGCTCCTCCCCTAACTGTCATATCCAGTCATTCTCTTGCAAGCCTCAACCAAGATGGAGGTCGTAAGAGGAGTGTGGTGTTTTATACTTAGTTTATTCTTCAATCAAAAGTTTGTTATTTTTAAATGGTACCGGAGTGTACTGTTTATCTCAGGCAGTATTTAGAAGAAGAATCTGCCTGCATTTTCTATGATCTTAGCAGAAGTAACTAAGATCCATGGCTGTTCTCACATATTCTGAGGAGTGAGGTAACTTCAGAGAGGGAATGGCGTGCAGGTTATCCTGCAATAAGGTATGTGCAGTTAATATATAATATATCTAGTGATGGAATTTGCTAGAAAATGCTGCTGATACTGAACTAATGTAAGTAAAGCCTTAAATGCAGTGAGAGCTACTGGTATCAGGCTTATTAATAGAGATACATACTCTTATAAAAATGTAATATAAAATGTTTGCTGGCATGTTTAATCGTTTTTATATATGTTTGGTGATAAAACTTATTGGGGCCTAGTTTTTTTTCCACATGGCTGGCTTGAATTCTGCCTAGTAACAGTTTCCTGACTTTCCACTGTTGTAATATGAGTGGGAGGGGTTTTTTTGTGCAGCAAAAATTACAGACACAGACATCCAGCTTCTTCCTGCATGATCCAGGATATCTCTGGAGGGCTCAAAAGGCTTCAAAGTCGTTTTTGAGGGAGGTAACAAGCCACAGTAGAGCTGTGGCAGTTGTGACTATTTAAAAAAAACAAAAAACAAAAAAAAACGTTTTTGTCAGTTATTATTCTGTTTTTGTTATTAAGGGGTTAATCATCCATTTGCAAGTGGGTGCAATGCTCTGCTAACTTGTTACATACACTGTAAAAATTTTGTTAGTGTAACTGCCTTTTTTCACTGTTATTTCAAATTTTGGCAAAAATTTGTGTTTCTTAAAGGTGCAGTAACATTTTTTATATTGCTTGTAAACTTGTTTAAAGTGTTTTCCAAGCTTGCTAGTCTCATTGCTAGTCTGTTTAAACATGTCTGACACAGAGGAAACAACTTGTTCATTATGTTTGAAAGCCATGGTGGAGCCCCATAGGAGAATGTGTACTAAATGTATTGATTTCACCTTAAACAGTAAACATCAGTCTTTAACTATAAAAGAAATATCACCAGAAGATTCTGACGAGGGGGAAGTTATGCCGACTAACTCTCCCCACGTGTCAGACCCTTTGCCTCCCGCTCAGGGGATGCACGCTAATATGGCGCCAATTGCATCAGGGACGCCCATAGCGATTACCTTGCAGGACATGGCTGCAATCATGAATAATACCCTGTCAGAGGTATTATCCAGGTTGCCTGAATTAAGAGGCAAGCGCGATTGCTCTGGGGTTAGGAGAAATACAGAGCGCGCAGATGCTGTAAGGGCCATGTCTGATACTGCATCACAATATGCTGATCATGAGGACGGAGAGCTTCAGTCTGTGGGTGACGTCTCTGATTCGGGGAAACTTGATTCAGAGATTTCTAATTTTAAATTTAAGCTTGAGAACCTCCGTGTATTGCTTGGGGAGGTATTAGCTGCTCTGAATGACTGTAACACAGTTGCAGTACCAGAGAAATTGTGTAGGCTGGATAAATACTATGCGGTGCCGGTGTGTACTGATGTTTTTCCTATACCTAAAAGGCTTACAGAAATTATTAGCAAGGAGTGGGATAGACCGGGTGTGCCTTTTTCCCCACCTCCTATATTTAGAAAAATGTTTCCAATAGACGCCACTACACGGGACTTATGGCAGACGGTCCCTAAGGTGGAGGGAGCAGTCTCTACTTTAGCAAAGCGTACCACTATCCCGGTTGAGGACAGTTGTGCTTTTTCAGATCCAATGGATAAAAAATTGGAGGATTACCTTAAGAAAATGTTTATTCAACAAGGTTTTATTTTACAGCCCCTTGCATGCATAGCGCCTGTCACGGCCGCGGCGGCATTCTGGTTTGAGGCCCTGGAAGAGGCCATCCATACAGCTCCATTGACTGAAATTATTGACAAGCTTAGAACACTTAAGCTAGCTAACTCATTTGTTTCTGATGCCATTGTTCATTTGACTAAACTAACGGCTAAGAATTCCGGATTCGCCATCCAGGCGCGTAGGGCGCTATGGCTTAAATCCTGGTCAGCTGACGTGACTTCGAAGTCTAAATTACTCAACATTCCTTTCAAGGGGCAGACCTTATTCGGGCCTGGTTTGAAGGAAATTATTGCTGACATTACTGGAGGTAAGGGTCATACCCTTCCTCAGGACAGGGCCAAAGCAAAGGCCAAACAGTCTAATTTTCGTGCCTTTCGAAATTTCAAGGCAGGTGCAGCATCAACTTCCTCCGCTTCAAAGCAAGAGGGAACTTTTGCTCAATCTAAGCAGGCCTGGAAACCTAACCAGTCCTGGAACAAAGGCAAGCAGGCCAGAAAGCCTGCTGCTGCCTCTAAGACAGCATGAAGGAACGGCCCCCTATCCGGCGACGGATCTAGTAGGGGGCAGACTTTCTCTCTTCGCCCAGGCATGGGCAAGAGATGTTCAAGATCATATCTCAGGGATATCTTCTGGACTTCAAAGCTTCCCCTCCACAAGGGAGATTTCATCTTTCAAGGCTATCTGCAAATCAGATAAAGAAAGAGGCATTCCTACGCTGTGTGCAAGACCTCCTAATTATGGGAGTGATCCATCCAGTTCTGCGGACAGAACAAGGACAAGGTTTTTATTCAAATCTGTTTGTGGTTCCCAAAAAAGAGGGAACCTTCAGACCAATTTTGGATCTAAAGATCTTAAACAAATTCCTCAGAGTTCCATCTTTCAAAATGGAAACTATTCGGACCATCCTACCCATGATCCAAGAGGGTCAGTACATGACCACAGTGGACCTAAAGGATGCCTACCTTCACATACCGATTCACAAAGACAATCACCGGTTTCTAAGGTTTGCCTTTCTAGACAGGCATTACCAATTTGTAGCTCTTCCCTTCGGGTTGGCTACAGCCCCGAGAATCTTTACAAAGGTTCTGGGCTCACTTCTGGCGGTTCTAAGACCGCGAGGCATAGCGGTAGCTCCGTATCTAGACGACATCCTGATACAGGCGTCAAACTTTCAAGTTGCCAAGTCTCATACAGAGATAGTTCTGGCATTTCTGAGGTCGCACGGGTGGAAAGTGAACGAGGAAAAGAGTTCTCTATCCCTACTCACAAGAGTCTCCTTCTTAGGGACTCTTATAGATTCTGTAGAAATGAAAATTTACCTGACGGAGTCCAGGTTATCAAAACTTCTAAATGCTTGCCGTGTTCTTCACTCCATTCCGCGCCCTTCGGTTTCTCAGTGTATGGAGGTAATCGGCTTAATGGTAGCGGCAATGGACATAGTGCCATTTGCGCGCCTACATCTCAGACCGCTGCAATTATGCATGCTGAGTCAGTGGAATGGGGATTACACAGATTTGTCCCCTCTGCTAAATCTGGATCAAGAGACCAGAGATTCTCTTCTCTGGTGGTTGTCTCGGATCCACCTGTCCAAGGGTATGACCTTTCGCAGGCCAGATTGGACAATTGTAACAACAGATGCCAGCCTTCTAGGTTGGGTGCAGTCTGGAACTCCCTGATGGCACAGGGATCGTGGACTCAGGAGGAGAAACTCCTTCCAATAAATATTCTGGAGTTAAGAGCGATATTCAATGCTCTTCTGGCTTGGCCTCAGTTAGCAACACTGAGGTTCATCAGATTTCAGTCGGACAACATCACGACTGTGGCTTACATCAACCATCAAGGGGGAACCAGGAGTTCCCTAGCGATGTTAGAAGTCTCAAAAATAATTCTCTGGGCAGAGTCCCACTCTTGCCACCTGTCAGCAATCCATATCCCAGGCGTGGAGAACTGGGAGGCGGATTTTCTAAGTCGTCAGACTTTCCATCCGGGGTAGTGGGAACTCCATCTGGAGGTGTTTGCTCAATTGATTCATCGTTGGGGCAAACCAGAGTTGGATCTCATGGCGTCTCGCCAGAACGCCAAGCTCCCTTGTTACGGATCCAGGTACAGGGACCCAGAAGCGACGCTGATAGATGCTCTAGCAGCGCCTTGGTTCTTCAACCTGGCTTATGTGTTTCCACCGTTTCCTCTGCTCCCTCGACTGATTGCCAAAATCAAACAGGAGAGAGCATCAATGATTCTGATAGCACCTGCGTGGCCATGCAGGACTTGGTATGCAGACCTAGTGGACATGTCATCCTTTCCACCATGGACTCTGCCTCTAAGACAGGACCTTCTGATACAAGGTCCTTTCAATCATCCAAATCTAATTTCTCTGAGACTGACTGCATGGAGATTGAACGCTTGATTCTATCAAAGCGTGGCTTCTCCGAGTCAGTCATTGATACCTTAATACAGGCACGAAAGCCTGTTACCAGGAAAATCTACCACAAAATATGGAGCAAATATCCTTATTGGTGTGAATCCAAGAATTACTCATGGAGTAAGGTTAGGATTCCTAGAATATTGTCTTTTCTCCAAGAGGGCTTGGACAAAGGATTATCAGCTAGTTCCTTAAAGGGACAGATTTCTGCTCTGTCTATTCTTTTGCACAAGCGTCTGGCAGAGGTTCCAGACGTTCAGGCATTTTGCCAGGCTTTGGTTAGAATTAAGCCTGTGTTTAAACCTGTTGCTCCTCCGTGGAGCTTAAACTTGGTTCTTAAAGTTCTTCAAGGAGTTCCGTTTGAACCCCTTCATTCCATTGATATTAAACTTTTATCTTGGAAAGTTCTGTTTTTGATGGCTATTTCCTCGGCTCGGAGAGCCTCTGAGCTATCTGCCTTACAATGTGATTCTCCTTATCTGATTTTTCATGCAGATAAGGTAGTTCTGCGTACCAAACCTGGGTTTTTACCTAAGGTGGTTTCTAACAAGAATATCAATTAAGAGATTGTTGTTCCATCATTGTGTCCTAATCCTTCTTCAAAGAAGGAACTTCTTTTACATAATCTGGACGTAGTCCGTTCCTTGAAGTTTTACTTACAAGCTACTAAGGATTTTCGTCAAACATCTTCCCTGTTTGTCGTTTACTCTGGACAGAGGAGAGGTCAAAAAGCTTCGGCAACCTCTCTGTCCTTTTGGCTTCGGAGCGTAATACGCCTAGCCTATGAGACTGCTGGACAGCAGCTCCCTGAAAGGATTACAGCTCATTCTACTAGAGCTGTGGCTTCCACATGGGCCTTCAAAAATGAGGCCTCTGTTGAACAGATTTGCAAGGCTGCGACTTGGTCTTCGCTTCACACTTTTTCAAAATTTTACAAATTTGATACTTTTGCTTCTTCGGAGGCTGTTTTTGGGAGAAAGGTTCTTCGGGCAGTGGTTCCTTCCGCTTAATCCTGCCTTGTCCCTCCCATCATCCGTGTACTTTAGCTTTGGTATTGGTATCCCACAAGTAATGGATGATCCGTGGACTGGATACACTTAACAAGAGTAAACATAATTTATGCTTACCTGATAAATTTATTTCTCTTGTAGTGTATCCAGTCCACAGCCCGCCCTGTCCTTTTAAGGCAGGTCTAAATTTTAATTAAACTACAGTCACCACTGCACCCTATGGTTTCTCCTTTCTCTGTTTGTTTTCGGTCGAATGACTGGATATGACAGTTAGGGGAGGAGCTATATAGCAGCTCTGCTGTGGGTGATCCTCTTGCAACTTCCTGTTGGGAAGGAGAATATCCCACAAGTAATGGATGATCCGTGGACTGGATACACTACAAGAGAAATAAATTTATCAGGTAAGCATAAATTATGTTTTTATGCATTCTAATCAGACCAAATGAAATATATTGTTTGAACCTGGTCTGGATGCTACTATTTTTTCTCTGACTGGCGGTAATGGAGATTTTCTTTCTCAGGACAAAAAGTTTAAGTGAAAGAATATGGCTTCTAATCATTTTTGTGCATTTCGTCGATCTAGAAAACAAGTCTTCTTCCCAAAAGCAGGGTTCCTTTCTTGAAACTCAAATTGGAACAAGGTTAAACAGTCTAAAAAGTCTGCTACTTCTACAAATACATACATAAAGAGAAGCCGTCTGCCAGGAATGAACAACAGGTCAGTGTCTTGTTTTATGGCCCGATTAACACCTGGGAGTAGACTCTTTTAACCCAGTTGTGCTTTTCACAGAGGAAAACTTTCCTGAAGTATATCAGTCTGATACTGCCTAACAAGGTCAGTGTTTTCCCAAAATACCAGGCAATTCTCTGTATAAGGGAAATGGCAACCCCAGATGACAGTTTGGGCCTCCTTTGGGCCTCTTCAGTGATTTGCATTGATATTGCTCTAAGCACATTGCGCAAGGGTCCAGGTCTGGTTTCCCCCATCAATGCAAGAAAAAAGGGGGTTTTAGTGCGCTCAGAATACTAGAAATGTACTCTGTTCTTAAATCTTAGTTCAACCAAATAATGTCAGGATGATATATGCAGTATAGTAAGCATAATTAGGTTAATATGGTAAAACTATCCCTCAGTGGAGTTAATTAAAACAAGATAAATAAAATCAAGAAAAAAAGTATGCCAACCTGCTATTCGTTTAACATAATCTTTACTAATATTTCATCACAAAAATTGTATAAAAAATCTTTAAGACAAAATCCTGTCTATACAAAATAATCTATACAAGTATTTAATATTAAAACTAAGCGCTTGTTTAAAAAGTTTTATACCCGGGTATTGTTTGTTGCACTAAATTCATAAGGTGAAAGAGAATTTTTCCATGTTATGTATTGGAAAGAATTGCTCCGTGTATATTAGCACTGTCCATATGATATGGTGATTACCGGTATTTAACCTTATTTCTAGAATTTTTACAGACCGTATCTGCTGACCGAGCCTTTGTAGCACTTCCTTGAGAGCATGGTTTATGCGTTGGCCTCTGTCATGGATCCTAAGAGTGCAGTGGATAGCCGTTGAAACTTCCGCGCCAACTCAGCGTGACCACTTGACTTTTGGAGTAGTGTCCGAACACGTCGCTTCTGTGCTAACGACTCCTGGCTGTCTTCTGAGCAGATCTGTAAAAGCTGTATTCTCCTATTGATTTCTGCTACATGTTTCCGCTGGGTCTCCAGCCTTTCTTAAGCAGCTGATGATAGCTGTATCCTTAGGTTCTCTTATTAACCTTTTATTTCTCATTTAATTGGATAATTTGTTTTTCCTTGATTGAAGCAATTGAATCCAGTTATAAACCTGATGTTGCTATAAACATTGAGTATCAGCTAGATCCCCTGTAGCTAAAGGACTGGTTTCTTCTATCACCCTTTGGGAAAAGCTACTCCCAGGTGGTAACCGGGCCGTAGAACAAGCCACTGAGCTGTTTTTCCTTCTTGGCAGATTGCTTATTTTTCTCTAAGGTACAGCCCCCAATCCAAAATTTCTGGTAGAGTGCAAACTGCTCCTTTTTTAGGGGGTTTGATCCCAGTTTGTTCAAGATCCCTCAATTCTAGATTATGAAGGTTCTGGGGTCTCGCTTATCGATAAGAGCTCAGATTTTTCTGTGGTTCCTTACCTGGACAATATCTTGGTAAAGATTCCATATTTACATTAAGCAATATCTCATACTAACAGACTTTTGTTATTTCTTCAAGAGCATGGTGGGAACAGCTCTCTGTTCCCTCAATCTAGGATTACTTTTCTGGATATGATCCATTCAGCCTCAATGAGAGTTTCCTTGACAGAAGAAAGAAGACTGAAGTTACTCTGTGTAAATCTCCGGTCAGTTTTTTCTCCTTCTGTGGCTCTTTGTATGAAAGTTTTAGGTCTTATGATGCAATTCCTTTTGCTCAGTGTCACATGAGAACTCTTCAGCTTTGTACGCATCTTTAGTGGTGCAGGGAATACACTCAGTTGTTTCATGCTCCTTTTTGTTGCCCTTGTTTTCTTTTCCTATTATCTTTTTTTTTTCTGGCTTGGCTATATGTCAGACTAGTTTACAGTAAGGTGGAAGGGGTTTTAAGGGCTCTTGGAGTTTTGGGATCTTTGCCTCCTCCTAATGGCCAGGAGTATAATTCCCAGGAGATTATGGATTGTTGACTCTCACCAGCATGATATTTATTTTTTATCATTTAAGCATAAATTATATTTTTTTCATTAGGATCTCAAATCTTTCAACTTGATGGCTTGAAGATTAAACACCTAGTTTTAAAGCAGAGAGTTTTTTCTGATTCTGTCATTTAAACTTTAATTCAGGCCATTACCTGTGACAAGGAGGATTTATCGTAAGGTTTCAAAGGCTATTCTTTCTTGGTGTGAGAAACAATGTTTTAGATTAGTCTAGATTAGAATTCTTTAATTTCTTCAGGACGATTTATCTGCCAGTTCTTTAAAGGGCCAGATTTTCTCTCTCTCTTCCTTGTTTCATAAGAAAATTGCTAAATTTCCTGACATTCAGACTTGTTCAAACTTTAGTCAGGATCAAGCCAGTTCCTCCTTGGAACCTTAATTTAATTTTAATATTTTTGCAGGTTTCTCCTTTTGAACCTATGCACAATTTGGATATACAGCTTTTGCCTTGGAAGTCTTTGTTTCTTTTAGCAATTTATTTTGCTAGATGAGTTTCTGAATTTTCTGCTCCTTTTCCTGTGAGCCTCCATAGCTTGTTTTTTTTAATCAGGATGAGGCAGTTTTGAGAACTAAGTTTGATTTCTTGCCTAAAGCAGTGTCTTCAGGCAACATTAATTGCGTGATTGTTGTTCCTTCTTTTTATTCTCTAATCCAAAGAATTCTAAGGAGAGTCTTCTCCAAATTTGGATGCTGTAAGGCAGAAAACACATCAGCTGTGAAGGTCTGTCCTGCTGTGCCCTTTATGTTTTTAACAATGTTTCTCAATAAATGGATTTTTACTTACTATTCTCTCCTATTATGATACGGTATTGGCTGAGTATGCTGTTTTACTCTGTTTATCATATTTGGATCTTGTTAAGAATATTGTGAAGAAGTCCTAAGCATATCTCAGCTTTGAATTGTGACCGTTACAAACAGTAGCTGTTGAACAGTGTGATTGGCTATCCATCCCAGGTGAGTATACCGCTACAATTTGGGGTTTGGATACATTGTATATACATTGTGAATACCAGGTATTTGGGCAGCTGGAGTATTTTTCTGTGGATTAACAGGTTATGAGCGTGAGCCTGTTTAAAGCTGGCATTTGAAATGGTAAGAGTCTACACGCCGTGTTTATACTGAGTCTGGCATATACTATCTTGCACCTGAACTGAAACACTCATTAAGTATACTTGGGGTTTCTGAATGATTACTTACGTACTGCAAGGTGCCAAGTTTATCTACATGCGCTAACAAGTTTGCAGTCTTTACTCTCTGTGTGGATGTCTATATTCAACAAATGATACCAAGAGAATGAAGCAAATTTGATAATAGAAGTAAACTGAAAATATTTGTGTTTCATGTCCCTTTAATGTTTTGGGGCTATTTTTCTGCCAGAGGACCTGAACATTTTGTTAGGATGCGTTGCATCATATGAACAGATATTAAATAAGCACCTGCCTGCCTCTGCCAGAAAGCTTTAAATGTGCCGTGGTTAGATCTTCCAGCAGGACAATGATCCAAAACACACATCAAAATCAACACAAAAATGGTTTACTTACCACAAAATCAAGGCAATCCTGCCATGGCCATCCCAGTCCCCTCACTTGAACCCCATAGAAAGCCTGTGGGGTGAACTGAAGAGGAGAGCCCAATATTGTAGCAGAATATTTTTTATATTTTTTTAACAAAAGGTCAAAAGGTTAAACAAAGACAAATTTTCACAGCCTTCTTTGCTCATAATTACCAAGGGTGACAATATTATAGCAGGGCATTGCATGTATCTCTTTGTTAAAGCCCTTTGGCTGCCTTTTTTTCTCTAATAACTGAGACCTTAACTGAGCCCTTATAACTTGTGTGTGCAATATTGTTTTTAATATTTTTTTTATTAGATGGTGTTATTATGAGTGTACTTGTACTTTGAAATTTATTTTTGATGTGTTTTGTGACACTTTTCTGTTTAGTTAACCAGAGCTCTGAAGACACGCTAACCCGACGAGCATTAACTTGAATTGCCCTTAAGCAGGACAGTCTAGTCCAAAATAAACTTTAATGATTCAGATAGGGCATGTAATTTTAAACAATTTTCCAATTTACTTTTATCACCAATTTTTCTTTGTTCTCTTTGTATTCTTAGTTGAAAGCTTAACCTAGGAGGTTCATATGCTAATTTCTTAGACCTTGAAGGCCACCTCTTTTCAGAATGCTTTTTAACAGTTTTTCACCACTAGAGGGTGTTAGTTCTTGTGTTTCATATAGATAACACTGTGCTCATGTACGTGAAGTTACCTGGGAGCCAGCACTGACTGGCTAAACTGCAAGTCTGTCAAAAGAACTGAAATAATGGGGCAGTTTGCAGAGGCTTAGATACAAGATAATCACAGAGGTAAAAAGTATATAAATATAACTGTGTTGCTTATGCAAAACTGGGGAATGGGTAATAAAGGGATTATCTATCTTTTAAAACAATAAATATTCTGGTGTAGACTGTCCCTTTAATTCGAGCGATAAACCCGCCACATGCAAACACCAACTATAAACCCCTTATCTTTCATGTGCAAACGTTTGCTCTCCACTCGTAATCTGGCCCTAAATGCATTTTATAGGCATAGTATTGAGGTTATTCCCCACCTCCCCCTAGTCATGGGTGCTGCCATGTTTAAATCTGCCTTTCACTACATTCCAGTGCTAACCTGTTGTTTTATGGTTGTCATGGCAGCCAGTTTTGATTTAAAAAAGGTTAAAAAAAAACTGGGTTATTGTTGGGTGTTAAAAAAAAGTTCAAGCTTTATAACGAGCCAAAGTAGCAGAAGATAACAATAACAAAAAGCAATACTAAATGCACATTATGAAGCAAGAAAGGGTTTCAATGGCACTGCCTTATCAGTTCTTGTGACTACACCCTATATAGATTGCTGGTTTTTATTCCATATAACCGCAGGGTGAATGGTGCTGTGTATTGTTTACATTACAAAGAAAGCATGGGCCGAAAGACCATGAGAGAATACACATATAGCACTCTTGTAGTCATCCTCTTACTCAATATATACACATTAAGTGTCACAGATGACTACAAGAGTGCTATATGTGTATTCTCTCATGGTCTTGCGGCCCATGCTTTCTTTGTACTAAATGCACATTATTCTGCTAAGCAGCTATTTAAAAGATCATATAGCAAGGAAACAAAAATATGAGATTTTGGACATCTTTATCTACTGTACATCAATTATACTAGGAGTTTCAAACTTGCATTTTTTAAAACCATTTTTTTATCTATCTGATCAATGTATCTTTCATCTGTCTATAGTTCTTTCTTTCTTTCTATCATCTATCTGATCATTTTTATCTTTCTATCTTTCTTTCTATTTGTCTTTCTATCTTTCTTTCTAATCTAGAATATATTTTGGACTTCTTTTGTAATGTGTGCTTTTCTGTTGACAGCCTGACTTCATGTATAACTGGTGCTTTGGAAATAATATCAATTGTAAGTGTTATTTAGAGTATTATACATTAAAAGTATTTTCTGTTAACCAGCATCAGAATTTTGAAGAGCAGATGCAGGGAATGAAGACACAACTAGTTCAGTTGAGTACGTTGCTACATTTGTTGGACAGCGAGTTTTGCAGTTATCTTGGTATGTATTTTAATTTTTTTTTATATATAATTTCTTTAACTGAAAAGGCAAACCAAAGAAATATTTAAAAAAATGATCAAATGGATAAATGTAGCATTCTATTTGATTTACTTTCTTACAGGGAATCTAAAAATAGCCTTTGCTGTATTAAAAATTTCAAGGGTCTATACTTCTAGATTTTTGTTTTATGCATCTATACTGTACAGGGAGTACAGAATTATTAGGCAAGTTGTATTTTTGAGGATTAATTTTATTATTGAACAACAACAACCATGTTCTCAATGAACCCAAAAAACTCATTAATATCAAAGCTGAAAAGTTTTGGAAGTAGTTTTTAGTTTGTTTTTAGTTATAGCTATTTTAGGGGGATATCTGTGTGTGCAGATGACTATTACTGTGCATAATTATTAGGCAACTTAACAAAAAACAAATATATACCCATTTCAATTATTTATTTTTACCAGTGAAACCAATATAACATCTCAACATTCACAAATATACATTTCTGACATTCAAAAACAAAACAAAAACAAATCAGTGACCAATATAGCCACCTTTCTTTGCAAGGACACTCAAAAGCCTGCCATCCATGGATTCTGTCAGTGTTTTGATCTGTTCACCATCAACATTGCGTGCAGCAGCAACCACAGTCTCCCAGACACTGTTCAGAGAGGTGTACTGTTTTCCCTCCTTGTAAATCTCACATTTGATGATGGACCACAGGTTCTCAATGGGGTTCAGATCAGGTGAACAAGGAGGCCATGTCATTAGATTTTCTTCTTTTATACCCTTTCTTGCCAGCCACGCTGTGGAGTACTTGGACGCGTGTGATGGAGCATTGTCCTGCATGAAAATCATGTTTTTCTTGAAGGATGCAGACTTCTTCCTGTACCACTGCTTGAAGAAGGTGTCTTCCAGAAACTGGCAGTAGGACTGGGAGTTGAGCTTGACTCCATCCTCAACCCGAAAAGGCCCCACAAGCTCATCTTTGATGATACCAGCCCAAACCAGTACTCCACCTCCACCTTGCTGGCGTCTGAGTCGGACTGGAGCTCTCTGCCCTTTACCAATCCAGCCATGGGCCCATCCATCTGGCCCATCAAGACTCACTCTAATTTCATCAGTCCATAAAACCTTAGAAAAATCAGTCTTGAGATATTTCTTGGCCCAGTCTTGACGTTTCAGCTTGTGTGTCTTGTTCAGTGGTGGTCGTCTTTCAGCCTTTCTTACCTTGGCCATGTCTCTGAGTATTGCACACCTTGTGCTTTTGGGCACTCCAGTGATGTTGCAGCTCTGAAATATGGCCAAACTGGTGGCAAGTGGCATCTTGGCAGCTGCACGCTTGACTTTTCTCAGTTCATGGGCAGTTATTTTGCGCCTTGGTTTTTCCACACGATTCTTGCGACCCTGTTGACTATTTTGAATGAAACGCTTGATTGTTCGATGATCACGCTTCAGAAGCTTTGCAATTTTAAGAGTGCTGCATCCCTCTGCAAGATATCTCACTATTTTTGACTTTTCTGAGCCTGTCAAGTCCTTCTTTTGACCCATTTTGCCAAAGGAAAGGAAGTTGCCTAATAATTATGCACACCTGATATAGGGTGTTGATGTCATTAGACCACACCCCTTCTCATTACAGAGATGCACATCACCTAATATGCTTAATTGGTATTAGGCTTTCAAGCCTATACAGCTTGGAGTAAGACAACATGCATAAAGAGGATGATGTGGTCAAAATACTCATTTGCCTAATAATTCTGCACTCCCTGTATATAAAGTGTTATAAAAGGGTTAAAATATGGTGATAGTGCATATCTCAGCATTTATAGATAGTATAAATTTGCAATTATGCACTGTTGTTAATTTACTCATATATAAGGCTACAACTTACTAGTGTTAGGTTAGTCTCTGATTGTTCAAGCTTAACATTTTGCTTTTTTAAATATATATATATATATTTTTTTTTTTAAATCTTTTAAACAGTCTCCACCTAGCTATCTATGTTTTTCTTTTATAAGATAGTGAGAGTCCACAAGATCATTACATGTGTGATTTTGCTCCAGTCCACTAAGGTGAGGCAAAACCCCACCTATATCCCAGAGCTTTAATACCTCCCACTATCCCAGAATGTCCCAGTTAATTTGTTGCCTTCAAGATGGAGTGAGGGGAATTCTGAATTACTAGTCTACACAGTTGATAGGGGTTCTCTAACTGTTCTCATACTCAAAGTGTCTACAAAGGACAGAAGGGATTGCAGGAGTTTCAGCAAGGCAGTGAATGTGGACTTATCCTTGTAAAATCCCTTGACACTGTGCTTACACTGCCTCAGATAATCCTGTCTACTGGAAGCAAACATCTGCAGCTGAGGTAAGAATAGTAGACAAAGGTGCTAATAGGGAAGTATCATGCACCATCACAGCCCACCGGCTATTAGCATGAACATGTACACATGATTTATAAAGCTTGGGGACATACACACACATAGCTTACATGAAGCAGTTTGGGCACTTTAAATACATCTCTATATTATGAATACTGTCACTTTAAGAATACTGATACCAGCTTTAATTCTCTCTAGTACTACTGGAGACTTTAACTCAGACCTTTCACTTATACCTGAGCTTTATTATCGGAAAATGCCCTTACCACTCTCCTGTAGCACAGGGTGCGCTAAAGGAGCAAAGTTTGGGCACCTTTTTCCATCTTCTCTCTGCAGTTCGGCAGTCATCTTGTAATGGTGGATTCTTACCTGTACATGTGTATGGGGATAGTTATAGCTAGTGCAGTTATCTCTAGCGCCTTATTACTTGCATTGAAAACTGTCAAAAATAATGATGTTTCTTTTATACAGGTGGTGAAAATCCACAATTCATTACTTCTGGGAATTACTCTTCCCTGCCACCAGGAGGACTCAAAGATTCCAAAATCTCAAGATCTCTATAAAACCCTTCCCTCCTCACAGATGAATCAGTTTTGTCTTTGCATCTGCTTGAGGAAAGTAAAGAATGAAGATGTGCTTGTTGTTCTTCATTGAGAGGGGTTCTCATACTGAGTTGAGGCCCACTCCACTTCAGAGTGCAGTGCATTGTCAGAGGGTTGTATGGAGGTTGGGTAGTGACTTTTTTATTTTTAAACCTCAAGGGAAAATTAGTCTCAAGCCTTCCACAGTAGTCGCAGGGACCTGTCCTTTGCCTCCTTCTGATGGGTCTTCTTTTTTAATATATATAGCCTAGGGTCAGAATATATATTTCGTTCCTATGACATGGAGAGTCCACAATGTCATTCCAATTACTAGTGAAATATTCAACTCCTGACTAGCAGGAGGAGGCAAAGAGCACCCCAGAAAAGCTGTTAAGTGTAACTGCCTTACCCATAACCCCCAGTTATTCTCTTTGCCTCTGTCAATGGAGGTTGTGCGAAGTTGGTGTCTGAAGAAATTAATCCTTTTATGGGTACTTTTCCCTGCAAGCAAGGATTGGGGTCTAGCTGTGTCCACATCAATTTCTTTAGTAAGGGTAGTGGTGGCTTTTAGCAGTTAAAAGGTGGCAAGGAAGTATTTCCTTTACTTTTAAAACTTTGCTACCCCTTTGTGGAAAGCACGAGTTGGTTATTCTGTTCTTTCTTTTCCTACAGGCCCATGACAGGGAGTGTAGTGCCTGCCACACCTTGAGGATCAGTATCTATTATGCAGTTGGATCTAAGGTAAATGCCTTTGCCTTCTAGGTACAGAAGGACAGCAACACTTATGAGCTTAACCCTCCTTCCAGATCCCTTTTTGTTATCTATGACACATAATAATACTTGTTTATTAATAAGATTCATATGGGGACATTTTTTTGGCACATGATACATGAAATTAGTTTATTTTATATTTATGATGTATGAGATTTGAGGGACAGAGTTCTCTCATTTGGCTGGGATGTGAGATTTTATCGTAAGAGACAGTCTTTATTAATTACAATAAGGCAATGTTTGAGGCTTTCGGATGTTTAGGGCTTAGTAGGATACTTTTACTTTTGGCAGCCCTGCTTCTTGGAAACGGTAATGCGGTTTTCTTCCTAAATGGAAAGAGTCCACAGCTGTATTCATTAGTTTTGGGAAATAAGACCCTGGCCACCAGGAGGAGGCAAAGACACCCCAGCCAAAGGCTTAAATACTCCACTCACTTCCCTCATCCCCCATTTCTTTGCCTTTCGCCCCAGGAGGTTGGCAGAGAAGTGTCAGAAGTTTGTTTTGTCTCTTATGGAGGGTAATACTCTTCGACATCGGACGGGAGCTTTAAGTAATCCTATCAGACTCTCAGTGAGGGCCTGGATGAAAGTTAGAGTCTGGAGATGCAGGAAGAGTCTTTCTGCAAAACCATCCCGACTTATATTAACAGCTCCACTAGCAATCGGAGTTATCGAACTTCGCTTCGCTGCCTGTTTTCTTCTTTAAAGTCCATGGCGGAGGCGCTGCTACTATTCATCACACTTGAAGGGCCATGTTCCTGTTTCACGGCATAGATTCTGGTAAGATTGTTTCATTTTACTTCATCAGAATGTAATGTAACTTTTTGTTTCCCGTAAGGAACTATCTTGCGGAACTTATTAAGTATATTTATAGGGCCTCAGTGAGGCTCTTTTGATATCTTGGAATTGAGGGTTAATATAATATATATAATAATCGAGGGGGATTATTGCACAGGGTTTTTTTTAATCATGTTTGTTATGTGATCCAATCTGCTTATGTGTAGTGTTAACTGGGCTCTTGGCTAGAACATAAAGGCCTTTTGGTAGTGACGCAACCTTATGGTTGGACGTGCTTTTTGGACTGTACGGTTTACCTTGTGACTTGACGTGTTTACTAGAGTCTGCTAGTGTCTGGTTCTAGGAGATGGTGAGTTCCCCAGCCATTGTTGGTGTCAGGTGTCATTTAAGTTTTTTCTTTAGTCCATATTATTTAATGCTCTATCTAGTTATGGAGGATTCTGATGCTGAGTCTGTTCAAATTTCAGAATCATATTCTTCGACTTGTGAAGAATGCGAATTGGCCCTGTTGACACAGGTCAATCAGTTATGTTCGATATGCCGTATTAGGAGTGCACTGTTCCTCAGGCTCGGGGAATCAGGGGTCTGTTGAGCCATCTGCCTCCAGGGGTTTCTGTCCTTCGAGAGGCGAGTTCTCTACCGCTCCCAGCTACTACACATGTGGGTAACCCAGATTATGTCTATCCCTCCTTACAGGGCGGCTTGTTCCCCCCGGAGGTTGCAGGTCATTTTCGCTTTCACATATTTTTGGCGATTATGCGTCTGCAAAGTCCAGACGTTTATTTGAGTTTGTGCTTATGCCCGATTGTCCCGGGTCTACCGGCCTTGGGTGGGCCTATGCAGTTCCCTGCGGGTGCAGCTGTTCCTGAGTGTTGTGCCTTTCGTTACAGAATAGCGCGTCTTTGCGTTTTACTCACACGTTTTTGAGTTATTATAGGATCCTATCCTTAATAATACGGGAATCAGCAGTATTCTACTTCGAATGGCTCACCTCATTAGACATGAGGGATGACGTAATCTCCAAACTGTCTGCTTATTGAGGTCTTTCCCAGTTTTTTGTTGGAGGATCAGGCTTCCGTTTGGCTGGTCCTGCGGGAATGCCTGTTTTCTTCCTGGGTGTTAACCTACGGGTTAACCTTATATTTTCTTTTATCTGGTTAGGATGCCTTTTATTTTCGATTATGTGTTTCCTTCGGAACTTCTGGGATCGATTCTCTCTGGTTTCTTATTCGGAAGTTTGTTAAGGGACACGTTAGTCCTATGTTTGTCTGTTTTACCTTCCCTTCTGAGGGAGGATTTAGGCAGCTTGACAGTTATGACTCCAGCTGCGGGTGGTGCTGCTGGGATTCAGATCTTCTGTCCTGTGGCTTATTCAGACACGTTTCACCTGCCTGGCTGGTCCGGTGGGGCGCTGAGTGCTCACAATTATTATTTGTGTGTTTTCTTGTTTTTCTTTATAAATACAGCTAAGCTCTCTAAAAGGATCCGTATGGCAGGAAGGATTGTGTCAGTCTTTATTCAGCCTTCAATCTGATTGACCGGGTCAGTGGAGTTCCGCTGCGTCACTCTTTTTGCTCCGGTTTCCTCGGGGCCTAGAGCTTCTTTCCTCTCTTGGGAGGATTGGGGGTTTAGCGCCTTTTTACTGCAGCTTTGGGCGGTTTGGCCTTCTAAGGCTCTGGAATTGTCCTTGGACTTGTTCCTGCTTTGGTTCTCTTCTTGATACCTTTCAGACTTTGTCCGTTCCTCTGGGACCTGGTTCCCTTCAAGAGTTGCTTCCTCTGGTGGGGATGTCATCCTCTCCGCGTGGAGGTTACCCTGTCACAGGGATCTGCTGGAACATGGCCCCTTTCATCATCATAATCTCGATTCTCTGAGGCTGACTGCGTGGAACTTGAACGTCTAGTCTTAGCCAAGAGAGGCTTTTCAGAATGTGTGATTGATACTCTCATTCAGGCAAGGAGGCCAGTCACTCGTCGCATCTACCATAATGTGTGGAGGACTTACTTGTCTTGTTCTGAGAAGCATGGATATCCTTAGCATAAGATGAAGGTATCCATGATTCTATCCTTTCTCCAAGACGGTTTGGAGAAGGGTCTTGCCGCTAGTTCCTTAAAGGGATAGATTTCGGCATTGTCAGTCTTATTGCATAGGAGACTTGCTGAGCTCCCTGACATCCAATCCTTTGTTCAGACTCTGTCTAGAATCAGGCCTGTCTTTAGACAGTCTGCTCCCCCATGGAGCTTAAACTTGGTCCTTAAGGTTTTTTCAGAGGGTTCCGTTTGAGCCTATGCATTCTATTGGCATTAAAATTCTGTCCTGGAAGGTTCTCTTCCTGTTGGGCATTGCACCGGCACGCAGAGTATCTGAACTGGCGACCTTGCAATGTGAGCCGCCTTTTCTGGTTTTTCATGCGGACCAGGCTGTGCTTCGCACTGGTTTGGGTTTTCTCCCCAAGTTGGTGTCTAACCGGAACATCAATCAGGGGATAGTGGTTTCTTCTTTGTGTCCTAACCCTTCTTCTTCCAAGGAGAGGGTTACTTCATAATCTGGATGCGGTTCGGGCCCTGAAGTTCTATTTTCAGGCTACAAAGGATTTCAGGAAGTCTACATCTCTTTTTGTGGTGTATTCTTTGAAGTGCAAGGGGCATAGAGCCTCTTCTACTTCTTTGTCCTTTTGGTTGAGGAGCTTGATTGGCTTGGCCTATGAGTCAGCCGGACATAAGCCTCCTCAGAGGATTACAGCTCATTCAACTAGAACTGTGGCTTCTTCTTGGGCCTTCATGAATGAAGCCTCTATGGAGCAATTTTGTAAGGCGCCTACCTGGTCCTCCTTACACACTTATACAAAGTTTTTCAAATGTGACGTTTTTGCTTCTGCTGCAGCTGTTTTAGGGAGAAAGGTTTTGCAGTCTGTGGTGCCCTCAGATTAGGGTCCACCTTTTCCTCCCGGTTTCATTCAATGTCCTTTAGAGCTTGGGTATATGTTCCCAACAGTAATGAATGAAGCCGTGGACTCTCCACCCCTTTAGATGGAAAACATAAATTATGCTTACCTGATAATTTTGTTTCCATCGAGGGGAGGAGAGTCCACGGCTCCCTCCCGTGTCTCCAGTGGGCGGACCTATTTCATTTATCTTCTGGCACCATTTATACCCTATTTCTCCTACTGTTTCCTTGTTCTTTCAGCAGAATGACTGGGGGATGAGGGAAGTGGGGGAGGCATTTAAGCATTTGGCTGGGGTGTCTTTGCCTCCTCCTGGTGGCCAAGTTCTTAATTTTCAACAGTAATGAATGAAGCCGTGGACTCTCCTCCCCTCGATGAAAATGAAATTATCAGGTAAGCATAATTTATGTTTTTTTGGGTTGACTGTCCCTTTAAGCTTGAACACCTCCGGGTTACTATTGAAGGTGGTTCTAGCTACTTTAGACAACTCTGAACCTTCGGTTGCTGTCAACCCCACAAAGTTGGATAGAGTTTTTGATTCCCCATCTTCTGAGGATGTGTTTCCTGTCCCAAGGAAGATGTCTGAAATTATTGCTCAGGATTGGGATAAGCCAGGGGTTCCTTTTTCCCCTTTCCCTGTTTTTAAGAAGATGTTTCCTGTTGCTGACTCTATTCGTGACTCATGGCACACTGTTACTAAAGTAGAAGGAGCTATTTCTACTTTTGCTAAGAGAACTGCCATTCCTATAGAGGAATATATAGTATGTGTGTGTATATATATATATATATATATATATATAGTGGATATAAACAGTCTACACACCCCTGTTAAAATGGCAGGTTTCTGTGATGTAAAAATTTGAGACAAAGATAAATCATTTCAGAACTTTTTCCACCTTTAATGTGACCTATAAACTATGCAACTCAATTGAAAAACAAACTGAAATCTTTTAGTTGAAGGGAAGTAAAAATAAAATAATATGGTTGTATAAGTGTGCACACCCTTAAACTAATACTTTGTTGATGCAACTTTTGATTTTATTACAGCACTCATTCTTTTTGGGTATGAGTCTATCAGCATGGCACATCTTGACTTGGCAAGATTTGCCCACTCTTCTTTGCAAAAACACTCTGGGCTCTGGCTGGGCTATTCCAAAACTTTAATCTTCTACTGGTAAAGCTATTCCTTTGTTGATTTGGATGTATGCTTTGGGTCAAAGTTCTTCATGTTCAGCTTTCTAGCAGAAGCCTGAAGGTTTTGTTCCAATATTGACTGGTATTTGGAACTGTTCATAATTCCCTCTACCTTGAATAAGGCCCCAGTTCCAGCTGAAGAAAAACAGCTCCAAAGCATGATGCTGCCACCACCACTCTTCACTGTGGGTATGGTGTTCTTTTGGTGATGTGCGGTGTTGTTTTTGCGCCAAACATATCTTTTGGAATTATTGCCAAAAAGTTCAACCTTGGTTTCATCAGACCATAACACCTTTTCTCACATGCTTTTGGGAGACCGCAGATGTGTTTTTGCTCAATTTTGCTGGGCTTGGATGTTTTTCTTCGTAAAAAAAAGACTTCCGTCTTGCCGTCTACCCCAAAGCCCAAACATATGAAGAATGCGGGAGATTGTTGTCACATGTACTACACAGCCAGTACTTGCCAGATATTCCTGCAGCTCCTTTAATGTTGATGTAGACCTCTTGGTAGCCTCCCAGACCAGTTTTCTTCTCGTCTTTTCATCAATTTTGGAGGGACATCCAGTTCTTGGTAATGTCACTGTTGTGCCATATGTTCTCCACTTGATGATGACTGTCTTCACTGTGTTCCATGGTATATCTAATGCCTTGGGAATTCTTTTGTGCCCTTCTCCTGACTGATACCTTTTAACAATGAGATCCCTCTGATGCTTTGGAAGCTCTCTGTGGACCATGACTTTTGTGTAGGCAGAACTAAGAAAATGTCAAGAAAGACCTACTAGAACAGCTGAACTTTATTCAGGGTTAATCAGAGGCACTTTAAATTATGGCAGGTGTGTAATGACTCTTATTTAACATGGTTTTGAATGTGATTGCTTTATTTTGAACACAGCTACATCCCCAGTTATGCAACCACATTATTTTAGTTTTTTTTTTTTTTTTTTTTTTTTTAAATTTTCAAATTTTTATTAGTAAAGATTTCTCAAATACAACAGTGACATATTAAATGATTTGGAGCACGTAGGCTCCTACAGAAAGTATGAACAGAAAAATTGGAACACTAAAAATATGTCAGGTTAGAATGTGTTCCTAAAATGAAAAAGTGAACGAAATATAGCTCAAGTCAGATGGGGTGGGTTAACTGGGGTGGGGGGGAGGGACTGGGGAGAGAGGAAAGGAAGGGTAGTTGTTAGAGACAGAGATTTGGTTCATATGCGGATGGTACTTGGAGAGGGTTACCTAGTATGTGTTTACTCTAGTGTTCGGGGCCCAAGTAGTGGTGTGGTTAGATTGCCAATCTGCCCACACTAATTCAAATAGGTCTGAATTATTTAGAGAGTAAAAGATAGGTTTCTCCATATTGTAGATGTATGCCATATAGTTTAGGATGCATGACCATTTTGGGGGCGTCTCAGTTTTCCATGCCTTGGCTATTGTCGCTTTAGTAGCTGTTAGCAAATAGATTGCTAGATATGCTTGGTGTTTAGGTAATTTAGTAATGCCTATGTGTAAGAGGGCATTAGAAGGAGTTATAGGAAGTGTTATGCCTAATCTCCCTAGCGTACGGAAGCAGGTACTCCATAAGGGTTTTAACTTAGGGCATTCCCACCATATGTGTAGAGAGTCTCCTTTTTTGCCACAATTATGCCAGCATAGGGGAGAGGTAGAGACAAACATTTTATTAAGTCTCGCAGGGGTAAGGTACCAGTTCGTTAAGAGTTTGTAATATGTTTCGAAGAGTGTGACACAGTGCAGTGCTTTTTTAGTGAGGGAAATTACATGTTGCCATACTTGTGGGGGCAGAGTCAGGTTCAGAACTGATTCCCAAGTGAGTAAGTGAGGAAGTTTATTCTCAGGGTCTGTGTTTCCTATTAAGGTGTAATGCATTGATAATGGTCTGTGTAGTTTGTTACCTTGTTGCCAAGTCGTTTCCCAGAGTGTACGGGGTCGGTGTAACTCAGGTTGAAATCCCCAACTAGTAAGAAAGCTCTTTAGTCTTGTGTATTCGTATGTCATGTACCTGGGTAAATTGGAGCCAGCCTTTATTTCTGAGAGTGTCATGAAACGCGGGGTTGGTGAAGTAACCCAAAGGTCAGCTACTGTTTGTATTCCAATTCTAGTCCAGCCATAAGGATGAGAGTCAGGTAAGCCTCGTAGGAGACCTGTCAAGGGAGTAATAGGTGAAGGATGTGGGGCGATGTGTGGATAGTGTCTAAGCTTGTCCCACATGGCGAGGCATTCTCGTATTATGTTATTGCTAATGTCTGTGGTACGTCTTAGGTGGGCAGGAATCCAAATTAAGTCGGGTAAAAATATATGATTTGGGAGGGAGGCTTGTTCTATGGTTTTCCATTTACTAGGGGAGTCTTTAGCACCCCATTGTGAGATGTGGGTGAGCATGGCTCCTTCATAATACCTAGTTATTGATGGGGAGGCTATACCTCCTCTACTAAGGGGGCTTTGAAGGATTTTGTGCGCCACTCTGGGGGGTTTGTGCTGCCATATATATTTTGTAAATTCACTCTGAAATTGGTGAAGGAGATATCCCGGGATACGGAGAGGAAGACATCTAAATAAATAAGTAATTTTAGGTAGAAAAGACATCTTAAGGGCTGTTAACCTACCTATCCATGAGATGTGAGTATAGTCCCATTTGTCTTTCAGGGTACGCAGTTCGGTTAAAAGGGGCAGGTAGTTGTCTTTGATCATCTGAGGGATATTGTTCGATATCTTAACACCTAAGTGGGAGATGAAGTTATTGACGCAATGTACTCTGTATTGGACCCTGAGGGTGTCAACTGTGTTCTGTGGAATTCCCCAGGTAAAGATTTCTGTTTTATCTAGATTTAATTTGTAGAGTGACATGTCTCCAAAGGAGTTTAAGATTTCTATTAGTCTCGGGAATGAAGATAGGGGGTCTGATGAGAATATAGTAATGTCGTCTGCAAAGAGTGCAATTTTGTGAGTGCCATGTAGGCGAATGCCATCAATTTTTTTATCTTGTCTGATTTGTTCTGCTAGTGGCTCGACTGCCAGGGCAAAAAGAAGGGGTGAGAGTGGACACCCTTGTCTGGTGCCATTAGATATTGGGAAGGGGGGTGAGGCAAAGCCTAGGCCTCTAACTACTGCTGTGGGAGTGGAGTAAACAGCCTGTATCGCTTTGATAATTTGATCTGGGAAACCAAAGATTTTAAGAGCTTCCCATAAGTAGGACCATCTAACGCGGTCAAAAGCCTTCTCTGCATCCAATGAGATGACAGAGAATGGCCTATTTAGTCTGGTGGATTCAGTGCAGATGTTTAGGAGACGTCTAGTATTGTCTGGTCCCTCGCGGTGAGGGATAAATCCTACTTGATCTAAGTTTATGAGTTTCGGGAGTAATTTAGAGATGCGTGTAGCAAATAATTTAGCATAAATTTTAATGTCTAAATTAATCAGGGAGATTGGCCTGTAATTGGAGCATAAGGATGGGTCTTTTTGGGGCTTAGGAATAGTAATCACCGTTGCTTCCAAGAATTCCTGACTAAACCTACCCTGTTCTCTAGCGTGGTTAAAAAATCTTAAGAGTAGTGGGGTTAGTTTGTTTGTGTATGTTTTGTAGAAGGCTGCTGAGTAGCCATCTGGACCCGGAGTTTTGAAAGGTTTTAGATGCTTTATTACGTGTTTGATTTCCTTAGAGGTGAAGGGGGATGAGAGTGTTTCTTGGTCGTCAGGCGACAATGAGGGGAGATTTAAGCTGCGAAGGAAGGAGCATATTTTGTCAACAGGAGTTAGTTTGTCGCTTGCATTTTTTTCTAGATTGTACAGGTTTGAGTAGAATTTCTCAAAACAAGTACCAATGTCTGAGGGTTTGCGGTATGTCTGGTTCTCAAATTGAATCTGGTGAATTCTTGAGGTACTCGCCCTGTTTTTAAGTTTATTTGCTAGTAGTGTATCTGCTTTGTTACTCTTATGGTAAGTAATCTGTTTCAGTTTAAATAAGTTAGCCTGGGTGCGTTTTAGCTCTAGTTGGTTAATATGGTTTTTAATCTGTATAATTTGAGCTGTGGTTTCATCTGAGGGTGTACTTCTATTTAGGAGTTCTAGTCGACGCAATTCAATATGAGATTTGGAAAGGGGTAGGCCAGATAGTTTTTTAAGATGAGCTTGTTTTTTAATTATGAGACCTCTAAAGGTGGCCTTTGCCGCCCCCCATAGTGTGTCGTCTCTGACCTGATTATTGTCGTTAGTTTGGCAGTAGAAGGTTATGTCTTTTCTCAAGGTTTCCTTAAATGCAGCATCCTGTAGGATGTCATGCGGGAGGCGCCATGAAGGCTTCACATTGTGTCGCTCCGCTGAGCGGAGAGTTACTGAAACTAGGTCATGATCAGACCATGGGCATAGGGAGATGTTAGAATGTTTGACTTGGTCAAGGGTTTCTGCTGAGCAAAAAACATAATCGAGTCTGGAGTATGTTTTATGAGGGAATGAGAAGTGAGTGTAGTCTCTATCTCTAGCATGAAGTGAACGCCATACATCGAAGTAGCAGAAGTGGGTAATAATTTGTCTGAACTTTTGGGAGAGTTGAGCAGGAGGGGTGGTGTGTTTTGTCCGGGTAGTTCTTTTTCTGTCTAGTGCTGGATCCCAAGTCATGTTGAAGTCCCCCGCTAGCAAGACTCTGCCTATTTTTATCCGGTCAACTGTGTGTAGGATCCGTTTGAGGTATCTAGGCTGATGTGAGTTAGGTAGATAGATAGAAACTAAGGTATGATCAGTATGGTCTAGCTTACATGTTAGAATGAGAAATCTAGATTGGGGGTCTTTTAGGACTTGGATTGGTTCGTAAGCTATTCTTTTATGGATTAAAATTGCCGTACCTCTGGCTTTTTTTGAAAAAGAGGTGTATTCGAGGACAGTGTAGTGTTTAGATATTGTGCAAGGAGGATTGTCTGACGACCAATGTGTCTCCTGAAGGAATGCTACGTCAGGGTTATGGAATTTGAGTGATCTAGCTAAAAGGCTACGCTTATGTGGGGAGTTTAGGCCTCTTACATTATGGGTTAGTATTTTGAGGGGTGGCATAGGGAGGTATGGGGAGTAGGTCAGGTCTTTTAATAATGAGAGTTAGTGTAGGTGGGGAGGATAGGGGGAGGGAAATAGACAACAGATAGAGTAAAGAAAAGTTAGCGAAAATAGTTCGCTATGGTGGAGCCCTAGTGTGGGCTGCCTGTGGGGGGGCGAGAAGCTAACAGAAACAGGGGTCTTTGGAATGGACCCTGCTCCGCAGTAATCATTGTAAATTAACTTGCTATTACATATGTGCAATACTTAAATTAAGACAACAACCTTAAAATAACAATCAAACACATAACTTAATTGTACTATCTAATAGTAAACTTTTTAAACTTTAACTCAGTCTCAGTTATGATCTGTTGGAGACAGGTCAAACTTCCAGGTTAAATAAAGTCTAGGTAAGTTCCGTTAAAGGCTACCAGACGTGTTTTTACGGTGGGTTAGTTTTAGGTTTCTTGGCTCTTTGCTCTTTAATAGACCATTCGGGAGCCGAAGCTCTCAGCTTTGGGTAAGTTGGCTGTAACGGTGGAGGTTGTTCCTGGTGTAGGCCCCATGTGGCCAGGAGAGCCATACCTTGAGGTATGGAGTTAATTGTGTGGCTCTGGTTATTTCTGGTGACCACTAGGTTTGTGGGATGGCCCCACCTGTATTTAATATTAGCCTTCCTGAGTGTCAGAGTAATTTGTTGAAAGGTTTTACGGTACTGTAGTGTATGAGTTGAAAGGTCAGGCAGGAGTTGAACATCCTTGAATTTTTCTGGCATAGGCGGTCTTTTGAAGGCTGCTTGCATAAGTTTGTCTTTATATATGTAGCTGTGAAAGCAGACAATTACATCTCTTGGTTTGTCGGCAGGAGCAAGTCGTGATCTTAAAGCTCTATGGGCTCTCTCCATTGTATCAGTGTGTCCATCTGGGGTGCCCACGAGTACTGTAAACAGCTCCTTTAGGTAGGGTTGGAGATGAGTATTTTCTACGGTTTCTGGGATGCCCCTAAACCGGATATTATTTCTGCGAGATCTGTCTTCAATGTCTGCCATTTTAAATTCAAGTTGAGTCATCTGATCTGCTAGGGTTTCAGAGTAAGTGAGCAGGTTTGATTGGTCTACTGCTAGATCATCCTGTTTCCGCTCTAGTGCTTCAACTCTTTCTCCAATCTCTGAGATTTCCTTTTTCAGTTCCGCAGAGGACCGTTGAATTTCCTGGGTGATAGAGCGTGTTTGACTGGCCAACATATGTTGTAGGGTAGCCTTAGTAATGTAATGATGTGATGGCGCTTCTGAGCGCACACTGGAATGAGATTCAGCATCGATCGACTCAGGGTCGCTCATCTCCTCGTTGGTGACAGGGTTAGATTCCTTTCCTGATTGAGTAAAATGATCATAAACAGTCTTCTGAGTGTTAGTGGAGGGTTTCCCCTGACGTCTGGGCCCATGGGGCATTGTGTTAAGACTGTTAGGTATGTCTGTAGGTTAAAAATTAACACCAACCTTCTGTTATAGAGCGCTCTGAAAACAATCTGAAAAGTATAAAGCACCGTACAGTAAAGTTTACTAGGTCTGATATGTATTGCTAGACTGCGGAGCAGGGGTCAATAACACTTTCTATATTTATGACATTTTGTTACAGCATCAAATAATAGGTAGTAATTGAACCCTTCGGTCCCAACATATAAATGCAAGTATGTGAGTCACTGGCACCCCAGGGAGTGGTGGGATACGACTATATAGAAGGGAAAAAGGAGAAGGGAAGTGACCAGCCCAGACTGGCTGGACCGGAAAGGGAGAGGTGCCAGAGAGAATTAACAGACAGTGTAACTCAGCGGAATATTGAGCAGGGGTGGATAAGATACCCTGCTATTAAGTCCTTAAATTGTTAGTTCAGGAGTGTAGGTGAAGATGATGTTCTTCTGGAAATAAGATTTCAGAAGGTATGTTACAGTAGGGGGAGTGCAGTGTGGGCTCTAAAAGGTTGTCAGTATGTTGTACCAGTTGTGAGGGGTATCTTAGAGTCTAAAAAGGAGAAGGTGTGTAGTGAGATTATTGTACATAATCAGTACTCTTAAACCATAAATAGAGACAGCACACATATACAGCAATACACTGAAGAAAGTTACACTCCACTCTGTTTGCAACAGAGAACATTTGGCTGACGTAGCAGCTGTATGGAAATATCACTTAGTGTCCCAAGCTATTGCTCTGAATGTAGGCTTGAGTTCAGTTACTGTTAGGTAATCTGTCTGCTAGATGGCAGAATGTTATGTAAAATATGGGGTGTCAGTACCCTGCCTTGACAGCAAGGTAGTTTAATCTAGCTCTGTGGGCTTACAGGCAAAGGAAGCAAGTATTAAATATCAGAGCTAGTGTCTGAGAGTTTTATTCAGTAGATCCAGCTGGCAGTACGTGATTCAGACCTGCCTGCAGCTTGCTTGTACTATAAATTATGCTTGCAATGGAGCCGTTTAAGTCCTAACCATCCACGGACTAGCTATGCTTATGAGAGCAGTGTATGGAGTTGTGGCCAGGCATGTACGCTTACCTCACACTCCGCTTGTGACAAGATGCTCTCTGCAGAGAACACTGGTGAGTCCCCCGTATAGGCCTCAAAATGGCGATCATTCGCGCCAAATCGGAACTTAGATGATGCGGCCTGTGAGGGCCGTTCCCGGGTCCCCCGGGTCACAGTAGGGGCCAAGACGTGAGCAACACCAGCTCCGGTAATGGGCAGTCTTCCAAAGTGGCTACCGGATCCACCGCACGGCAAGAACTTGTTGGCCGCTGAGAATCTCGGCGTTCTGAGCCCTCTCTTGAATCCGACTGGTACTGGAGGTATGCGGGTATGTATCTCAAGACTTCCAAGTAAGTCCCGAGGCTAGTAATCCGTTCTTCCTCCCACAGGAACTGGCTACAGCTGAGTGCTCCGGAGCGGGTCCCCGATCCTCCGGAGCGAAGTCAGTCAGCGTCGGCAGGTGTTCGATGCTAGTTGGTGTGAGGGAAGGCCGCAACTCCGGAGCGGAGCCCCGACCCTCCGGAGTTAGGAAACAGCTGCCGCCAGAGGTGAGGGGCTGCTGTGTGGACCGCGGTTCACAAACGAGTGGCAGCGGAGGCAGAGAGGATAGTTGTATCTAATCAGGCTAGTCCGGATGACTGCAGAAAGTCCGGTGAGGGAACCATAAACTCCTCAAGTTGTCGTTAACACCCGTCTGCACTCTCCTTAGCGGGTAGCGGGACCACTCGTCCCTCTATAGGTGTCCCCTTCTGCGATGGTTATCGGCTGCTAAAAGGGTGTATAAAAGAGGTCACTCTGCATTACAGTAATGTCCAGCAGCAGAAGTGGATGATTTTATCTTTAGGTTAAACCGAAATTAGTACTTTATAAATCTCTTTTAGAAATTTATTTCACGGAGCTCAGTGTGCACACGTCTAGTCAGATCAGTGGCTAGCTCCGCCCCCCCATTTTAGTTTTTTTTTTGTTTACTTCCCACCACCTTAAAGATTTCAGTTTGTTTTTAAATTGAGTTGTGTAGTTTATAGGTCACATTAAAGGTGGAAATAGTTCTGAAATGATTTATCTTTGACTAGTTTTTTTACATCACAGAAACCTGACATTTTAACAGGGGTGTGTAGACTTTTTTATATCCACTGTGTGTATGGGAGGCATTTAAGCATTTGGCTGGGGTGTCTTTGCCTCCTCCTGGTGGCCAAGTTCTTAATTTTCAACAGTAATGAATGAAGCCGTGGACTCTCCTCCCCTCGATGAAAATGAAATTATCAGGTAAGCATAATTTGTTTTTTTGGGTTGACTGTCCCTTTAAGCTTGAACACCTCTGGGTTACTATTGAAGGTGGTTCTAGCTACTTTAGACAACTCTGAACCTTCGGTTGCTGTCAACCCCACAAAGTTGGATAGAGTTTATGATTCCCCATCTTCTGAGGATGTGTTTCCTGTCCCAAGGAAGATGTCTGAAATTATTGCTCAGGATTGGGATAAGCCAGGGGTTCCTTTTTCCCCTTTCCCTGTTTTTAAGAAGATGTTTCCTGTTGCTGACTATTCGTGACTCATGGCACACTGTTACTAAAGTAGAAGGAGCTATTTCTACTTTTGCTAAGAGAACTGCCATTCCTATAGAGGAATATATAGTATGTGTGTGTGTGTGTATGTATATATATATATATATATATATATATATATATATATATATATATATATATATATATATATATATAGTGGATATAAACAGTCTACACACCCCTGTTAAAATGGCAGGTTTCTGTGATGTAAAAATTTGAGACAAAGATAAATCATTTCCACCTTTAATGTGACCTATAAACTATGCAACTCAATTGAAAAACAAACTGAAATCTTTTAGTTGAAGGGAAGTAAAAATAAAATAATATGGTTGTATAAGTGTGCACACCCTTAAACTAATACTTTGTTGATGCAACTTTTGATTTTATTACAGCACTCATTCTTTTTGGGTATGAGTCTATCAGCATGGCACATCTTGACTTGGCAAGATTTGCCCACTCTTCTTTGCAAAAACACTCTAAATCTGTCAGAATGCGAGGGCATCTCCTGTGCACAGCCCTCTTCAGATCACCCCACAGATTTTCGATTGGATTCAGGTCTGGGCTCTGGCTGGGCTATTCCAAAACTTTAATCTTCTACTGGTAAAGCTATTCCTTTGTTGATTTGGATGTATGCTTTGGGTCAAAGTTCTTCATGTTCAGCTTTCTAGCAGAAGCCTGAAGGTTTTGTTCCAATATTGACTGGTATTTGGAACTGTTCATAATTCCCTCTACCTTGAATAAGGCCCCAGTTCCAGCTGAAGAAAAACAGCTCCAAAGCATGATGCTGCCACCACCACTCTTCACTGTGGGTATGGTGTTCTTTTGGTGATGTGCGGTGTTGTTTTTGCGCCAAACATATCTTTTGGAATTATTGCCAAAAAGTTCAACCTTGGTTTCATCAGACCATAACACCTTTTCTCACATGCTTTTGGGAGACCGCAGATGTGTTTTTGCTCAATTTTGCTGGGCTTGGATGTTTTTCTTCGTAAAAAAAAGACTTCCGTCTTGCCGTCTACCCCAAAGCCCAAACATATGAAGAATGCGGGAGATTGTTGTCACATGTACTACACAGCCAGTACTTGCCAGATATTCCTGCAGCTCCTTTAATGTTGATGTAGACCTCTTGGTAGCCTCCCAGACCAGTTTTCTTCTCGTCTTTTCATCAATTTTGGAGGGACATCCAGTTCTTGGTAATGTCACTGTTGTGCCATATGTTCTCCACTTGATGATGACTGTCTTCACTGTGTTCCATGGTATATCTAATGCCTTGGGAATTCTTTTGTGCCCTTCTCCTGACTGATACCTTTTAACAATGAGATCCCTCTGATGCTTTGGAAGCTCTCTGTGGACCATGACTTTTGTGTAGGCAGAACTAAGAAAATGTCAAGAAAGACCTACTAGAACAGCTGAACTTTATTCAGGGTTAATCAGAGGCACTTTAAATTATGGCAGGTGTGTAATGACTCTTATTTAACATGGTTTTGAATGTGATTGCTTTATTTTGAACACAGCTACATCCCCAGTTATGCAACCACATTATTTTAGTTTTTTTTTTTGTTTACTTCCCACCACCTTAAAGATTTCAGTTTGTTTTTAAATTGAGTTGTGTAGTTTATAGGTCACATTAAAGGTGGAAATAGTTCTGAAATGATTTATCTTTGACTAGTTTTTTTACATCACAGAAACCTGACATTTTAACAGGGGTGTGTAGACTTTTTTATATCCACTGTGTGTATGTGTGTGTATATATATATATATATATATATATATATATATATATATATATATATATATACAGTGGGGCAAAAAAGTATTTAGTCAGCCACCAATTGTGCAAGTTCTCCAGCTAGAAGAAGAGAGAGGCCTGTAATTTTCATCATAGGTATACCTCACCTATGAGAGACAAAATGTGGAAACAAATCCAGACAATCACATTATCTGATTTGGAAAGAATTTATTTGCAAATTATGGTGGAAAATAAGTATTTGGTCAATATCAAAAGTTCATTTCAATACTTTGTTATATATCCTTTGTTGGCAATGACAGAGGTCAAACATTTTCTGTAAGTCTTCACAAGGTTGTCACACACTGTTGCTGGTATGTTGGCCCATTCCTGCATGCAGATCTCCTCTAGAGCAGTGATGTTTTGGGGCTGTCGCTGGGCAACACGGACTTTCAACTCCCTCCAAAGGTTTTCTATGGGGTTGAAATGTGGAGACTGGCTAGGGCACTCCTGCACCTTGAAATGCTTCTTGCAAAGCCACTCCTTCGTTGCCCGGGCGGTGTGTTTGGGATCATTGTCATGCTGAAAGTCCCAGCCATGTTTCATCTTCAATGCCCTTGCTGATGGAAAGAGGTTTGCACTCAAAATCTCACGATACATGGCCCCATTCATTCTTTCATGTACACGGATAAGTCATCCTGTTCCTTTGCAGAGAAACGGCCCCAAAGCATGATGTTGCCATCCCCATGCTCTTCCCTGTAGGTATGGTGTTCTTTGGTTGCAACTCAGCATTCTCTCTCCTCCAAACGAGTTGTGTTTCTACCAAACAGTTCTACTTTGGTTTCATCTGACCATATGACATTCTCCCAATCCACTTCTGGATCATCCAAATGCTCTCTAGCATACTTCAGACGGGCCCGGACATGTACTGGCTTAAGCAGGGGGACACGTCTGGCACTGCAGGATCTGAGTACCTGGCAGCGTAGTGTGTTACTGATGGTAGCCTTTGTTACATTAGTCCCAGCTCTCTGCAGGTCATTCACTAGGTCCCCCTGTGTGGTTCTGGGATGTTTGCTCACCGTTCTTGGGATCATTTTGACCCCACGGGGTGAGATCTTGCGTGGAGCACCAGATCGAGGGAGATTATCAGTGGTCTTGTATGTCTTTCATTTTCTAATTATTGCTCCCACAGTTGATTTCTTCACACCAAGCTACTTGCCTATTGCAGATTCAGTCTTCCCAGCCTGGTGCAGGTCTACAATTTTGTTTCTGGTGTCCTTCGACAGCTCTTTGGTCTTCACCATAGTGGAGTTTGGAGTGTGACTGTTTTAGGTTGTGGACAGGTGTCTTTTATACTGATAACAAGTTCAAACAGGTGCCATTAATACATGTAATGATTGGAGGACAGAGGAGCCTCTTAAAGAAGAAGATACAAGTCTGTGAGAGCCAGAAATCTTGCTTGTTTGTAGGTGACCAAATACTTATTTTCCACCATAATATGCAAATAAATTCTTTCCAAATCAGACAATGTGATTGTCTGGATTTGTTTCCACATTTTGTCTCTCATAGTTGAGGTATACCTATGATGAAAATTAAAGGCCTCTCTCATCTTCTTAAGTGGGAGAACTTGCACAATTGGTGGCTAACTAAATACTTTTTTGCCCCACTGTATATTTCTTTTAAGGACCCAATGGACAAAAAGCTAGAAGCTTACTTAAAAAAAGATGTATATCTATCAAGGATTACAATGGCAACCAGCAGCGAATATTGCTACGGTTGCAGTAGCTGCATATTATTGGTGCAGTGCATTGTCTGATCTTATTTCAGAGGAAACTACAGTAGAGGAGATCCAAGATAGTATCAAAGCTCTCAAATTGGCCACTACTTTTATCCGTGATACCAATATGCAGACAATTCGTCTGGGAGCTAAGATGTCTAGCTTCACGGCTCTAGCCCGCAGGGCTCTGTGGTTAAAATCTTGGTCAGCCGATGTCTCTTCTAAGGCCAAGCTTTTGGCTTTACCTTACAAGAGAAAAACTCTGGACCTGGTCTGGCAGAGATCATTTCAGAGATCGCAAGTGGAAAGGGATCTTTCCTACCTCGGGACAAGAAAAATGTTCATTTCTTTCGTAGCCTTAAGGGACAAAAGTCCTCCTCTTATAAACCAGCTCAACCCAGATCTTCTTGGAAATCCAACCGGCCCTGGAAAAAGAGAAAACAAAACAAGAACCCTTCTGCTGACTCTAAATCAGCAAGATGGTTCCACCCCCGATTCCAGTGTGGATCTAGTGAGGGGCAGGCTTTCTCTTTTTCATTAAGCTGGATACGAGATATCCCAGACCCTTGTGCGGTGGACATAGTATCCCAGGGTTACAGAATGGGATTCAAGTCTTGCCCTCCAAGGGGCAGATTTTTCCTGTCAAGACTGTCCTCAAACCAAATAAAGGAAACCTTCTTAAACTGTGTAAAAGACCTATAGTCTCTGGGAGTTATTTTTCCTGTCCCTCTAGCAGAACAGGGTCTAGGATTCTTTTCAAATGTTTTGGGGTTCCCAAAAAGGAGGGAACTTTTTGGTCCATTGTAGACCTCAAATGTCTCAACAAATTCCTCAGGGTTCCGTCCTTCAAGATGGAAATTATTTGTTCAATTCTTCCTTCTAGACCTGAAGGATGCATACCTTCATGTTCCCATTCAGAGGGAACACCATCAGTATCTGAGGTTAGCATTTCTAGTCAAGCACTTCCAAATTGTTGCACTTCCATTTGGTCTGGCCACGGCTCCCAGAATATTCACAAAGGTTCTGGGGGCGCTAATGGCTGTGATCACATCCCAGGGAATTGCTGTAACGCCTTATCTAGACGACATCTTGGTTCAGGCGTCATCTTTTCAACTAGCCCAATCTCATACAGAGATGCTGTTGTCTTTTCTACATTCCCATGGGTGAAAGGTAAATTTGGAGAAAAGTTATCTTGTTCCATCTACCAAAGTGTGTTTCCTAGGGACTATAATAGATTCCCTGTCCATGAAGATTTTTCTGACGGAGGTCAGGAAATACAAGCTTCTTGCTTCTTGCCTTTCTCTCCAGTATGCTTTTTGTCCATCTGTGGCCCAATGCATGGAGGTGATTGGTCTGATGGTGGCATCCATGGACATCATTCCTTTTGCTCGGTTCCATCTATGACCGATGCAGCTTTGTATGCTCCGTCAATGGAACAGTGATCATTCGGATTTATCTCAGAGGATAAATCTGGACCCTCTAACAAGAGACTCTCTCGTGGTGGGTGTCACAGGGACATCTGTCTCGGGGCACTTGTTTTCTGAGACCTTCCTGGGAAATTGCGATTACAGACGCCAGCCTATCAGGCTGGGGAGCTGCTTGGGGCCCTCTAAAGGCTCAGGGCCTGTGGGCTCAGGAAGAGTCTTTTCTTCCCATAAACATCTTGGAGTTATGAGCTATCTTCAGTGCCTTATCAGCATGGCCTCAACTGTCGTTTGTCTTGTTTATAAGATTTCAATCGGACAACATCACATCAGTGGCTTACATCAACCACCAGAGAGGGACTCAGAGTTCCTTAGCCCTGAAGCAGACGACTCACATTCTGCCATCCCCAATCTAGGAGTGGACAACTGGGAAGCAGATTTTCTGAGCAGACAGACCTTTCATCTCGGGGAGTAGACTCTCCATCCGGATGTTATCTCTCAGATATCTCTCAAGTGGGGGGTTCCAGAGATGGATCTGATGTCGTTGCACCAAAATGCCAAGGTTCCAAAGTACGGTTCCAGGTCAAGAGATCCTCAGGCCTTTCTGATAGATGCTCTAGCGGTTCCTTGGAGGTTTTCTCTGGCTTATCTGTTTCCTCCGTTTGCTTTCCTTCCACAAGTCATTGCTCATATCAAACAGGAGAGAGTATCGGTGATACTATTAGTTACGACTTGGCCTCACAGGATCTGGTTCGCAGATCTAGTGAGGATGTCATCTCTACCTCCTTGGAGGTTACCTCAAAGGAAAGACCTTCTTCAGGGTCATTTCCTCCATCCAAGCCTAGATTCTCTGAAGCTAACTGCTTGGAGATTGAACGCCTAGTTTTTACTAAAAATGTTTTTTCTGAAGCGGTCATTGAAACTATGATTCAGGCTTGAAAACCGGTTACCCGCAAGATTTACCATGAGATATGGCGTAAATATCTTTATTGGTTCTCCTGGAGCCGGGTGAGGTTTCCACCGATTTTGTCTTTTCTTCAGGATGGACTGGATAAGGGTTTATTGGTTAGTACTCTAAGGGGTTAGATTTCTGCATTATCTATCCTTTTGCACAAACGTCTGGCAGACGTACCAGATGTTCAATCCTTTGTACAGGCCCTGGTTAGAATTAGGCCTGTGTTTAAACCTGTTGCTTCCCCGTGGAGCCTTAATTTTGTTCTTAAATTTTTGCTGCAGGCCCCGTTTGAGCCAATGTATGTTGTTGATATAAAACTGTTATCTTGGAAAGTTTTGTTTCATGTTGCCATTTCTTCCGCTTGCAGAGTGTCTGAGCTCTCAGCTCTGCAGTGTGATTCCCCCGACCTTATTTTTCATGCTGATAAGGCGGTCCTTCGTACTAAATTGTAGTTTCCTCCTAAGGTGGTATTGGATCGAAACATTAATCTGGAAATTGTTGTTCCTTCTTTTTGTTCTAATCCTTCATCTCAAATGGAACATCTTTTGCATAACTTGGATGTTGTGCGGGCTCTAAAATTTTACTTACAAGCTACTAAAGATTTTCGGTAATCTTCTACCCTGTTTTTTGTTATTTCTGGAAAGCGTAAGGGTCAGAAGGCCACTTCTACTTCTCTGTCTCTCTGGTTGAGAAGTTTGATTTGTTTGGCTTATGAGACTGCTAGACAGCCTCCTGAGAGAATTACGGCTCATTCCACTAGGGCTGTCTTCTCTTCTTGGGATTTTCAAAAATGAAGCTTCTGTGGGACATATTTGCAAGGTGGCAACACTTTTGCCTCGGCTGAGGCTTTTTTTTGGAGAAAGGTTCTTCAAGCGGTGGTGCCTTCTGTTTAGGTCCTTCTGCCTTTTTCTCCCTCCCTGTTCATTCCGTGTCCTCTAGCTTGGGTATTGGTTCCCACTAGTAATTGGAATGACGTTGTGGACTCTCCATGTCATAGGAATGAAATAAAAATTTATGCTTACCTGATAAATTTATTTATTTCTGATCATGGAGTCCATGACCCGCTCTCTTTTTTAATTATATTTCAGCAAATTTTTATTGTGTAAACTTCAGGCACCTTTTCACTCTTGTGTTTATTCCTTTTTCCATTTCCTTTGGCTGAATGACTGGTGGTTATGGGTAAGGCAGTTACACTTAACAGCTTTGCTGTGGTGCTCTTTGCCTCCTCCTGCTAGCCAGGAGTTGAATATCCCACTAGTAATTGGACTCTCCATGTCCGGAAAGAAAGAAATTTATCAGGTAAGCGTACATTTTGTTTTTATTCTGTTATTCCCTTTAAAAAAAAAAAAAATCGGGGAGCGGAGCCTGGCCATGCTGGTGAATGGCCGCAGTAGTCTGAAGCTCCTTGCTAGTGCAAGACTACTCTGAACAGACCGCAAGATGAAGGTCGTCATGTTTGCACCTAACTGAGGCATAAAGGTCCCTACGTTACTGGGATCAGCTACACTTAGCCCCGGTCGAATAAGTGAGGTGTGGCTGCTGAGCTGTTCCGTGAGAATCACGGTCGCTATCTTGGCTGAAAACTGACTGCTTCAATAACAAATACCCCAGGTAATCTAAGTCCTGCTCTTACAAATAACACAACATAGGAGATAAACGAGGTGTGTTACTTACCGAAGGCTACATAAACATACTGTGGGGACTCACTTGTTTTTTTTTATAATGAAGACCTAACCGGATTGGGACACGTGGGTTAGCTGCGCAGCATATGACTAAAATATCATCATAGCCATCAGGCTAACGATCCTTAGGGGATATTTAGAGGAGACCCTTGTTGTAATTAATACCCCTAAAGTGTGAAATGACTGCCATAATGTTCTAAGCTACTAATTGTGCCGCATTCAAATAATAGGCCCCAATTTTGGGAAATGGAGGACTATAACATACAGCAGCGATCCTGCCTTATACAAAATGTGGCGACAACATTTTATTTTATTTTCCTCATGGGGAACACATTGATGTCATTCTGCTGGTGCAGTTATTCAGATTCTGACAAGGGGGGCAAGTACCGATCACATTTACAAAGCGATCATTGTGTGAGAAGGTACATTTTACTGTTCGGCATTAGGGGAGTGGCCTATTACAGAGCGGAAGCGATGGGACATTGCGCAACTATTTTGAGCACTTTTCTCTCGGCTCTACAGCGGTTTCTCTGCGCTTAGACTTTGTACATGGCTTTGGATCGGTAGCGCTTTTTCTGGCAGCAGGGAAGTGGTGAGGCACCCAAAGTTAAGAGGTTGTCTTTATCCTGTGGGGGATTTCTATCTAGGCAGCATGGAGGATTCCTCTACCAGTTTTTCTCATGAGGAAGCTAGTCGTCCTTTTTTATTGGACATTAATAAATGTATGTTGTGTAAAAAATCTATTGTTTGCCCCTCCTTCTCAATTATGCGATATATGTCTTCAATCTGTTCTGCAGCCACAGACTGCTGGGTCTAATATTAAGACCCCTGTATTATCCCCTGTGTCCCAGGTTAATTCAGCTATTCCTGTGTCCTTGCTGGATTCTGTTAACCCTGACGTGCCTGTTCTGCTCCCTCAGCCCTCACAGGCAGTGCACTGCGGCCCGGTTCCCCAATCTACCTCAGGGGTTGTCGCCTTTTCTATGGATTTTGCAGCACAATTACAATCAACAGTTACTGCTGCTCTGAGCGCTATACCAGTGTTAAGGTAAGAGAAATAGAAAGACAAAACATGGTGCCTCTGAGGCTAAAACCAGCAGCTCTCTTGAGGCACTTATCTGATGAGGAAAATTCCTTGACTAGCGAGGGGGAGCTTTCATCCTCTAGCTCTTTTAGTGAAAAGACTTTAGAGACTGAGGAAGTTAATTTCAGATTTAAACTGGAACATCTAAGGTATTTACTTAAGGAGGTTTTGTCAACTCTGGATGTTCCAGAGACGAAACCTATGGAAGAAAAGAACATTCACAAGCTCTAGTCCCTTCCCTAATGGCTGATTATAGCTAAGGAATGGGAGAGACCTGGGACTTCATTTCTTCCTTCTCCGAATTTTAAGAAAATGTTTCCAGTTCCAGATTCTCATTTGGAAATGTGGAGTACAGTTCTCAAAGTGGATGGCGCTATCTTCACTGTAGCTAAACGTACGACCATCCCTGTAGAGGACAATACATCCTTTAGGGATCCCATAAACAGAAAATTGGAGGGATACCTGAGAAGGATGTGGACAAACGGGATTACTTTTCCATCCAGCTGCAGGTATTGCAGCGGTGGCGGGAGCTGCTACATTCTGGTGTCTTCCCTTTCTGAAATGATTTCAGTTGAATCCTCATTAGAGGATATCCAGGACCGAATTCGAGCTTTAAAGTTGTCCATTTCCTTTATTTGTGAATCAGTTATGCAGATCACTAGACTTAACGCCAAGTCCTCGGGACTGCCTGTGCTTGCTAGACGAGCCCTATGGTTAAAGTCCTTAACTGCGGACATGGTTTCAAAGTCAAGACTCCTTTCATTGGCCTTCAAGGGTAAGACCTTGTTTTGCCCAGGTTTGGATTCTATTATCTCTACTGTGACTGGGGGCAGGGGCTCTTTTCTTCCCCAGGACAAGTAATCCATGTCTAAGAGGAAACCTCTGGAAATTTCTGTTCCTTTCATCCTTTCATCAAAATATGGTTCAAAAGAATTCTTCCTCTTCCAAACCAGATCAGGTCAGGGGTACCTGGAAGCCTAATCAATCCTGGGGGAAAAATGAGCTGCCCAAGAAATCTAAACCTGATAGTAAATCTGCGTGAAGGGTTGGCACCTGACCTAAGCTTGGGTTGTGTAGGGGCAGACTCTTAAACTTTTAGGACGTGTGGTCAAAATCTGTACAGGACCCCTGGGTTCTGAACATTATTTCCCTGGGATATAGAATAGGTTTTGACCTCGCCCTCCAAGGGGCAGATTCCTCCTTTCCAGGATTTCAGGAAGACCAGAGAAAAGAAGGACCTTTCTGAAATATGTAGAGGATCTAGTATCCATGGGAGTGATTGTTACAATTCCCCAGTCAGAACAGGTAAAGAGATTTTCAAATCTATTATATTTTCCCTAAAAGGAGGGAACTTTTCGTCCTATCCTAGAACTGAAGTGTCTTAACAAGTTTTTAAGAGTTCCTTCACGATTGAGACTGTCATATCTATTTTACCTCTAGTTCAGGAGGGACAGTTCATGACCACTATAGATCTGAAGGACATGTACCTTCACATTCCCATTCACATGTACCTTCACATCCCCAATTTCTTTAGTTTACTTTCCTGGATCACCATCATCAGTTCGTAGCGCTGCCATTTTGGTTAGCCACAGCTCCATAAATATTTACCAAGGTTCTAGGAGCCCTTCTTGCAGTAGACTGCAAGGGATTGCTTTTGCTTTTGCTCCTTACTTGGGCGACATATTGGTTCAAGCTCCATCTTTACATTTAGCAAGCTCTCATACGGAGAGACTTCTTTGGTACCTTCAGACACGGCTAGAAGGTGAATGTGGAAAAGAGTTCTCTCATTCCAAGCACAAAAGTGAGGTTTTTCTGAACCATTATATACTCTGTCGCTATGAAATTTTAAATCACAGAGCTTCCTACGACCATCCTGGGAGATCATAACAGATGTAAGTTTGACAGGTTAGGCACAGTATGGGGTCCTCCGAGAGCTCAGGGGACCTGGCGCCTAGATTTCAGCCATCCACATGTTAGGCCAGGGAATGAGCTTCCTACTACCATCGGGATCTCGTACACCAGGGAATTAATTTTCTATGACCATCCTGGGAGATCATAACAACAGACGTGAGTTTGACAGGTTGGGGCTTCCCTGCAAATCTATGTACACATAATCAACCCATACTAAGTTTCAAGAATCTCAACTCTTCTCTATTTTAAAGGGAGCCTTATCTCCATTTCAGACAGGCAATGTTACAGCAGTAAAAAATATGTGGGGAATTCTAAAAAGTGATAACAGCCTTAATTGAGAACAGCCCTAGGAGACGCTTTAGTCATAAAAGTGAATTAATGTAATAAATAATATAAATCCAAATACAATTTAATGTCCAAAGGTAAGTCCATACAATGAATTTCAATGCAAATCAATCAAATGCAGGCTGCTCCTTGTCATTAGGGTGGTCAGCTTTTCTTGAAAGTTTATGATCTATAACAAAAAACACAAAGGCGAGGAGGGGGGTGGAGCCTAGCCACGGAGCCGAATGGCGGTGTGAAATCAGAGCTCTTAGGCCCGGTGGCACAGATGGGCTTTTAACATAACAAACAAGAGCGTAAAAACGCAACAAAAAGTGGCAGCCACAGAAAGTGAGATCGTGTGGACCCAATAATAACGGCGGAGAGGAGGGACAGGCGAGAGGCGCTACTTAGAATTGACCGCTGATATAGACCGGAGATCCTGACCACGTGGCTTGCGGCAAGACGCCTGTGAAAAAAATGTCACGAGAGCAAGGCCCTTAGCAAACGGACAACAATACAACCCACCGGAACAGCACACCCGGCTTGTACTGGCAACCGATCGCAGTAAGTAGGTCTGCTTTAGACCAGGTGTTGCTCTAGAGAGACGGGGGGAATGAATAAAATCACAGGGCCAGAAATAAAACCCCTCCAGGGAATTTGCCTGCATACGGACATAATTCCAATAGTAAAGGCATCTGTAGAACTCTGGTTTCTCCTAATAGCAGTCCTTTACAGTATAATACCCAAAGGCACAGTATTAAGATAGGGAATCTACCACAGAAGGATATTATAATAAAGAGAGATCACGCAGTACTGAAACTGCAAGTTCACATAAGCACCTGTTTATTATCTCCCATGCTGATACCAGGCAAACTAGATTGCACACCAGTTAACAACTCTCAGATCAAACCTAGTTGGGGCCAGGAGAAAACATCCCTACCAGTTATGCCACAAAAGAAAACACAAAAGATGGAGAAGGGCATAACAAACAAAACTATGGGCCAATATTTAAAACCAGTTGAACAGGTTGCAATAGCACAGCAAGACGCAACAGAGGAAAGACATTCCACAGCAGACACACCGCAACATGGTACAGATCATCTGCCTACTGACTGTGTAACCAAAGCAGATCTAAGTTTGCTTTCCTCAAAAGAGGACATTAAGGTGGCTATGCACGAAGTGCGGGCCTTATACAAAGACTTACACAAAGATGTGACATCTATCAAAGGGCGACTAGATATGGTGGATAAACAGAGCAAGTCAAGCACATCTGAATTGAAACAGATCTCTGCCACGGTTTCATCCCAAGAATCAACAATAGAAACCTTGAATGAAAAAATAGAGGATTTAGAAAATCGAAGTCGCCGGAACAACTTGAGGATTCGAGGAGTCCCTGAATCGGTGAGTCCCACTGCGATAGCAGGGTACCTACAGGATTTATTTAGAACCATTAAAGGGACACCCTCTGCACCTGATATCCCTATTGAAAGAGCGCATAGGGCGTTAAGGGCTAAACCCCCACCAAAGGCCCCTCCAAGAGACATTGTTGTAAAGCTACTTCACTTTCCTGATAAAGAGGAAATATTGAGAAATTCAAGAGCAAAACAACCTATTCAGCATGCCGGAATACATATCCAAATATTCAACGACCTCAGCCCAACAACACTACAAAAATGCAGATCTCTCTCCTTCCTCACCTCTATTCTACAAACCCACAGGATTCCCTATAGATGGGGATTCCCTGTATCCATTATTGCCACAAGGGACAACAAGAACGTGATTTATAGAACTGAGGAAGACCTTCAACACTTCTGCTCCCAGCTTTCTATTGAAGCTCCTGACCCTACTGAATCTAATGGAGACATGGCACACCGCACACAAGCAGCCAGGAGGGAGGATCATGCTCCTAATACACAGACAACAAGCAGCACCAGAGACATTGGTGATCTCTAAAATGAAGAGACTTGCAACCTCCTAAGAACTCTAGAAACTGCACAGAGTGGAAACACCACTTTGCAAGGGGCACGCAAGTATCCTTTGATGGTTATATTTGTATTAACTACCATCTTAGTCAGATAGTTAGAATGTGTGTAATTACAATATGTGAGAGGAGCGATCCCCATATATGTTCCAACAATATATTAATAGTTAACTGGAGGAACCCAGCTCAAAGCCAAATAAGAACTGTTAGGCATAAACTAATAACACAGTTACAAATGGTTTTGTTCTTATAATATTGTTTAGAGTTTAGGAATTATTATTTAAGTATTACAGCATAGAACGTTTTGCTAGGCTCTACTGTGTATAAACCTCAGGTCTTTTGTAGAAAATTAAGATAGACAGATATTTGAACTGTTAGTTTATTATATGCAACTCACATGCCAATTGTTAATAATTTAAAAATGTATACTTGTTATATTACTGAATGTAGTTGCTCAAGGATGATAAGTTATTACCAGCAAAAAACATTACCAACTGTTAAGTAACACAGCCAACACAAGTCAGAAAGGGGAATCACCTCTCTGCACTATCTTACATACTACACTATTTTCAAACCCAAACCATTTTCACTGTTCAAGGCAATCGCATTGACAATAGTTTATATGCTGCAACCAAGATGAGTGGCAATTAAGAGATAACTCATACCACATACCTAAACTAGACACTGATAGATTCATCAGACACACACAATATAACCAAGCAATACTATACATTAACCAATATAAACAAATATCTGCTCTTGCGGATAATGGAATTCCAATTTCGGCCTTCCTGTGCTGCCGGGACACATCCCCATTAGTGTACTAAACTTAATAAGTACATATTAGTAGAGAGATACTCATAACTCTACTTGTATCACTCTACATTTCATATAATTGAACTAGGACCTTCTTTCTGAGGGTTCAACACAGTTTTCAGATTTTTCTTATTTCTTTCTTGTCCTATCCTTTCTCTGCTTCACCTTCTTTTTCTTCAGTTCTCCCCCCCCCCCCTCCTTACTCCTTTTTTCCCTTCTCTTCCCCCTCCCTCCACATCCCCCCCTCCCCCCCCCCCCTCTCCCTACACCCTCTCATAAATCCAAGATGGATGGCAGAGGCCATCACAGACCAGACCATAATATAACTCTGACGACAGTCAATGCCCATGGACTTAACAGCCCAACCAAACTATCAACCACTATTAGAGAGATGACTAAACTACATAGCTCCATTGTCTATCTGCAGGAAACGCATTTCCAAAGAGGGAAAGAACCAAAATGGTTGTCAGCTAAATACCCTACTACTTTTTTAGCCTCAGGCCCTCACAAAAAAAACGGCGTGGCCATCATGATGCACAACACTATAGCCTTCCAACTTACATCACAACATAAAGACTCAGATGGCAGATACATACTTCTAACGGGTTGCTATTTGGGAGGCCAATTACCTTACTTAACATTTACACCCCTAACACTCAACAGCACAATTTTTTTTAAAAAAATAGCGAGACTGCTACTAGATCACGCAAAAGGGCCCATAATGATGGGAGGCGACTTTAATGTCCCAATGTGCCCCTCACTGGACACATCAAACTCCGGATCTAGCATCCCCAAGACTACATTGAAATCTATAAAAAACACTCTTGCAGAGCTAAATCTTCATGATATTTGGAGAACTTTACACCTCTCAGGTAGGGATTACACATACTTGTCTAACGTATTTCAGAAATACTCCCGTATTGATTACTGGTATACAGACTCCATAAGTCTTCCAATAGTTCACTCTTGCAGGATTGGTACGATATCATGGACAGACCACGCTCCAGTGGTTTGTGACATAGTCTGGCCTGAGGCCCCCCTAACAGATTTGATATGGAAGCTAGACGACTATATACTACTTGACCCAACCACAGTATCATCTATCAATGCTACACTGACAGAATATTTTTCTCTCAACTCATATGCAGACACTTCACTCCCCATAACCTGGGAGGCGCACAAGTGCGTAGTTTGGGGGGAACTTATAAAAATTAAAGCCAAACTAATGAAAGAGAAGAGAATTAAATATGAACAAGCTCACTCATTAATACGTGACTTAGAGAGCACCCATAAACAGGACCCCTCCAACTTCAAAATCTCACAAGACTTGCAGAGGGCTAAGGAACATTTAAACATAAAAACAACGCTCACTACAGCCTATCTAGAGAGCATCCAATTGGCACAACTCTCGATTGAGGACTCAGAGTCTCTGGACTCCTCTGTCACATCGGAGGAAATCGCTAGAGCAATTAAAGACCTTCCATCTGGAAAAAGCCCAGGCCCAGACGGCCTAACCCCCAAGTATTACAACATTTTTCAGCACATTTTGATCCCCCATATGCAGGCCCTATTTAATGACTTGTTCACCACTAAATCACTCCCACCCTCAATGCTGGAGGCACATGTCACCGTTCTGCCCAAACCGGGTAGAGCTCCGGACAGACCAAGTAATTTCAGGCCCATCTCACTTCTAAATACAGATGTGAAAATATTAGCAAAGATACTAGCAACCCGACTCAATAAGTTCCTCCACGGACCAAGCTGGCTTTGTGCCAGGCCGTGAAGCAAGGGATTATACCCTAAGAGTACACCAAATTATCAGCCACGCCAAGCATAGATCAATACCAGTGGCACTATTCTCGTCGGACGCCGAAAAGGCGTTCGACAGGGTAGATTGGCACTTCCTTAGGAAAGTAATGGAAAAAATGAATTTCGGCTCCCCATATCTAAATTTGGTTTTCTCCCTTTACTCACATCCAAATGCAAGAGTCAGAGTTAATGGTACTCTCTCAGATCCCTTTGCCATAACCAATGGCACACGCCAGGGATGCCCCTTGTCCCCATTACTTTTTGTTCTCTCTATAGAGGCTCTGGCGGCAAAAATCAGATCCATGCAATCCATATCGGGCATCACAATAGGAAATAAAGAGCATAAGATGATTATGTATGCTGACGATATTCTGTTTGTCATGACTAAAGTTGAGACCACTCTACCAGACATACTATCTAAACTATCAGATTACGGTAAGGTATCAAATTTTCATCTTAACATCACCAAGTCAGAGCTTCTAAACATTACAGCCCCCTCCGCAGTTGTCTCCCAACTGGAGACTACACTCCATGTCAATATAGCTAGAAGGAAAATGAAATACTTGGGGGTAAACTTAACAAGTAACGATAATGATCTCTATCAACTCAACTACCAGACACTCAGAACAGAAATAACATGGGACCTCCAGTCATGGTGCAACAAGCCCATATCCTGGCTGGGGAGATTGAGCATAATTAAGATGAACATACTCCCAAGAGTGTTATACCTCCTGCAAGCCCTGCCTATACCGTTACCCACCTCCTACTTGACCTCATTGCAAAAAACTATAGATAGCTACATCTGGAAGGGGAGACGGAGCAGAATAAACAAACAGACACTGCACCTACCAAAACACTGGGGTGGATTGGGCCTCCCACATCTCCAACTATACCGTAGAGCGATTCTTTTACAACACATTATAGATTGGAGTCAAAATTCTGCACTAAAAGCTTGGGTACAACTAGATAATCAAATATTCCACAAAGGAAACACAGCTACACTGGCGTGTCTAGAACCTCGTCACAGACCCGTCACACTAAAACACTACCCCATAGTTGACGAAACATTACGAGTATGGGACAAAGTAATCATTAACACTCGACACATATCTTCGAGATATTCACCACTCACTCCCATCAGGGAACACCCAATGATACCACTGGCACATGCAGGGATAGCCCACAGACGCCCATACTGTATGAGGGAGGGAGCTTTATGCTTTGCATTGGAGGAGGGCGATATAGCACCATTGACAACATTGCAGGAGTGGGACGAGACCCTTTTTTCTTCATGGTTTTGACGCTCGCAGATTAAGCACTTTGTTACAACTCACAAACATAAGATTGACATGAGCAGAAGCCTGACTCCCTTTGAGCACTTGTGCGTACAACAGACACCTCCCCGACACACAATATCACTCATATACAAATTGCTGTCGATAACAGATGAGGAAACACTACCCTCTTACGCCAAGGCATGGGACAGGGAGATGGGCACAGATACACCCCTTATGGAGTGGAAGAGGGCATTCCAAACAGCGGCCAAAGCATCATCGTCCGCTGTGATACAGGAAATGCATTTCAAACTACTCGGCAAGTGGTATCTTACACCTGCTCGGTTGCACAAGTCTAATCCGCTTATTCCCGAATCATGCTGGAGGGGATGTGGGCAGGAGGGGACGATGTATCACATTTGGTGGACCTGTCCAAACATAATTGCCTTCTGGGAAGGCATCTTTGCAGAAATATCAAAAGTGATAGGACTGCAATTGGCTCAGAGAATGTGCACATTGTTATTCCTGCACATTCCAAAGATACAAAATAAAGCTTTCAAATCTCTCCTGCTGACAATGATAAATGGAGCTAAACTCATTCCGATGGTTTGGAGGTCTGTAGCCCCTCCTGCAGTATCAGACTGGCACACTCAGATAGACGAACTCCTCTCCCTAGAGAAATACCATTATATGAAAATAGACAAACTGGACACGCATTGCCTAATGGTGGAAACATGGAAACAATATAGACACTCATGCAACACAAACACAACAAACCAGGACTCAATAAATCATGACAGAGACAGGACAATTAATAGGGGATGTGTGGAGGATGCATCTTCCTAGGCATATTATTGGTCTCGAGGACTGGATGTCCGGTAGCACCTAGAACAAGACTTCTTGGGCCAGACTAGTCCTCTAGTACTTAAACTTTTATAAACAAACGACCAACCAGTGAGGCCGGTACCTACTAGCCTCTTGGCTGCTCTCGTCTTCCCCTCCCCCTCTCCCCCCCCCTTCCCTCCCCCTCTTCCCCCCTCTTCCCCCCCCCTCCTTTTTTTTTTTTCCCCTACCTCCCTTCCAGTTTTTCCCCCTATCTGTGACTATACCTACATAACAATCTTCACCTTTCTATTTAACGTATTCCTACTCTACCTCATTTAGTTAAGGAGGCAATTCTTTTTCTCTTCTTTTTGTCCACCCATGCAAATGTATCTTATGTGGGACTGCTGGATTTAGAGAGATAGACTGTTATTTATATTAACTTCAGGAAAACAAAAACTCCGGCAAACCTCCAGGCTAAGGCTGCAACTAACGATTATTTTAATAATTGATTAATCGGCCGATTATTTTTTCGATTAATCGACTAATCAGATAAAAAGAGAATCAATAATAGTTTTCTATGTTTTAAATAAAATCCACATAATGAGTGTTACAAATATAAACTTCAGACTAAAACTTTAAATTAACACAACTGTTTCTTCAATTTTTAAGCAGCAGAGCACAGTTTTATAATTAAACAAAACAAAACTACAAACTGTTTGAAAAGAGGTAGAACTAGAAAGAGTTAGGCTATCACGGTTAATAACATTCTGTTATTCACTCTTTCAGAAACTTTGCATTGAAATGCAAAAATCTCAACATGTCCACATGCTTCTGGCTAAGGCTGGTTCTCTGTTTGCAGCTATATTTCCTGCAGCAGAGAAAAGGCTGTTGAGGTGTATAAGTAGGGTTTTGCCAATTTCACCAAAGTGGGATATTTATCTTTGTTAGCTCGTCACCAATGCTAAGCGTTTTCTACCTTGGCAAGGGGCCTCTCAAAGTAACCCTTGACTTCATTCTAACATAAAAATATCTTGAATATCTATATGCAATGGTAAATAACCAGCTATAAGGTTAGGGGAAATATCTAGTCCGCTCTAAAAATAACAAATATATACTTATAAAGGTTGAAAAACCAACTAATCGATTAATCGATTATGAGATTCGTTGACAACTATTTTCATAATCGATTATTATCGATTATGACGATTAGTTGTTGCAGCTCTACTCCAGGCGTGTTTAGAAAAGTCTCTTTTTATTGCAGGGAAAAGCAAGCTAAAAAGCAGGATATAAAACAAAAAACAAAGGTCACAGCAGGACTGGTCTTTATAGTCTCACGCGTTTCGGCTTCAACCTAGCCTTACTCATAGACATAATCACTCTCAATCAGTCAGGGCTTAAATAGCCCTAGACTGATTGAACAGCCCAGCCCTGCTGTGATTGAAAACACATTTAAAGGAACCACACCATTATACAATGAGAAACTAATAGCCCTATGACACAAATAGCTGTAGTAGATATTTAGGAAGGAAAATATATAAACATGCAAAATACCAAAGCACACTACAAGATGTCAGAGGGTATCTTAATCCAAAATGTATACCTATGATCATTCTGCACAAAAGACCAATCTGTGTTGGGATCACATTATTTATCTTTACAATTCATCAATATATGTTTAAGGAAGTTTTTCACAAGCATTATATTAAATGCAATTTTATCATATTAAATCAAACCTTTCCTTATTAAATGTTCAGATACATAATCAATTGTTAACCCTATTAATTGATCCTAAATGTTACTCCACCTCAAATGTTCATACTCCCTCTATTATTAATAAAAAATATATATCTTGTAGTGAACATATAAATATATATATATATATATATACCTCCCAATATGCGTGTATATATACACAACTTTACTGTAGCAATCAGAAATCTATGATGTTGTATTTTTCATCTTTCCTAACCATAATCAGTGAAATGACCTTTAACCATGTATGATAAATTTATATTAATATCTCTGTAATAGATACTCGATCATCTTCTTTGCCAGAAGTTTATAACATCATGATCTATATTGAGACCTCCTGGTCTGCAAGTTTTTAACTGGAAAATCCAGTATGCTCCTCTAAACAACAGTCTCTGTGCCCTATCACCCCCCTAAAAGAGGGTCTGATATATTCAATGATCTGCCATTTGAGACTACTCACATTCTGATTGTGCACTTGTATGAAATGCTGTGTCAAGCCTGAACATTCAATTGATTGTTCAATATTTCTTAGGTGCTCACGTATACGTGTCCGTGCTTCTCTCGTTGAGCACCCAACGTATTGCTTTTAACATAAAGAGCATTCTACAAGATACACAATATGTGTGGTTCTACAGTTGGTCAGATCCTGAATATTATACACTCTCTGAGTCACCTTGGACTGAAAAGTGTGTGTAGTCTTAGCATAGCTACATGCTATGCACTTGCTATAGTGACATTTATAATGACCTTTCACATGAAGCCAACTACTTTCCGATGTTTTCTCAGTGCTTAGCATGCTTGGTGAGAGTATATTTCCCAAAGTGCATCCCCTTTTAGCAACAAATTTGCATCCTTCTGAGGTGTAATTCCTCAAGCTGTCTTCTGCCGACAGTATGGGGAAATGTTTATTTACTATTTCACAGATAGCCTTAAACTGAGGGCTATATGTAGTAATAAAGATAGGTTTTTTCCTCATCAAACTTGTTGGTAACTTGTCCATGGAAACTTCCATGTATCAAGTCACCTCTGGACATTCTGCTTACTTCAAGGTAAGCTCTGTTAATAACTTTGTTCTTATACCCTCTTTCTTTTAACTGATTTTTTAGGATAATGCTCTCATTTTCAAAGTCCAGATCACTCGAGCAGTTCCGTTTAATACGGATAAACTGCCCTTTAGCAATACCAAATCCCGTATAAGGGGGATGATTACTGCGAGCATGCAAGAATGCATTAGATGCAATTGGTTTACGATACAAAGTTGTATCAATTTGGCCACTAGACACATCTCCCATGAGGATAATATCAAGATATGGAATTTTAAACTGATGATACTCAAAAGTAAAATCTCCCCCACCTCCTTTTTTTTTTTTCTTTTTCCTTTACCTCCCTTCCAGTTTTTCCCCCTATCTGTGACTATACCTACATAACAATCTTCACCTTTCTATTTAACGTATTCCTACTCTACCTCATTTAGTTAAGGAGGCAATTCTTTTCTTTCATGTAATTAGCAAGAGTCCATGAGCTAGTGACGTATGGGATATACATTCCTACCAGGAGGGGCAAAGTTTCCCAAACCTCAAAATGCCTATAAATACACCCCTCACCACACCCACAAATCAGTTTTACAAACTTTGCCTCCTATGGAGGTGGTGAAGTAAGTTTGTGCTAGATTCTACGTTGATATGCGTCCGCAGCAGGTTGGAGCCCGGTTTTCCTCTCGGCGTGCAGTGAATGTCAGAGGGATGTGAGGAGAGTATTGCCTGTTTGAATTCAATCATCTCCTTCTACGGGGTCTATTTCATGGGTTCTCTGTTATCGGTCGTAGAGATTCATCTCTTACCTCCCTTTTCAGATCGACGATATACTCTTATATATACCATTACCTCTGCTGATTCTCGTTTCAGTACTGGTTTGGCTTTCTACAACATGTAGATGAGTGTCCTGGGGTAAGTAAGTCTTATTTTCTGTGACACTCTAAAGCTATGGTTGGGCACTTTTTTATAAAGTTCTAAATATATGTATTCAAACATTTATTTGCCTTGACTCAGGATGTTCAACATTTCCTTATTTCAGACAGTCAGTTTCATATTTGGGATAATGCATTTGAATATATCATTTTTATCTTACCTTAAAATTTGACTTTTCCCTGTGGGCTGTTAGGCTCGCGGGGGCTGAAAATGCTTCATTTTATTGCGTCATTCTTGGCGCGGACTTTCTTGGCGCAAATTTTTTTTTTCTATTTCCAGCGTCATACGTGTCGCCGGAAGTTGCGTCATTTTTGACGTTTTTCGCGCCAAAAATGTCGGCGTTCCGGATGTGGCGTCATTTTTGGCGCTAATAGCATTTAGGCGCCAAATATTGTGGGCGTCAAAATTGTCTCCACTTTATTTAAGTCTCATTATTTGTTGCTTCTGGTTGCTAGAAGCTTGTTCACTGGCATTTTTTCCCATTCCTGAAACTGTCATTTAAGGAATTTGATCAATTTTGCTTTATATGTTGTTTTTTCTATTACATATTGCAAGATGTCCCACGTTGCAACTGAGTCAGAAGATACTACTGGAAAATCGTTGCCTGGTGCTGGAACTACCAAAGCTAAGTGTATCTGCTGTAAACTTTTGGTAGTTGTTCCTCCAGCTGTTGTTTGTATTAAATGTCATGACAAACTTGTTAATGCAGAAAATATTTCCTTTAGTAAAGTACCATTACCTGTTGCAGTTCCATCAACATCTAATGTTCAGAGTGTTCCTGATAACATAAGAGATTTTGTTTCTGAATCCATTAAGAAGGCTATGTCTGTTATTCCTCCTTCTGGTAAACATAAAAAGTCTTTTAAAACTTCTCTTTATACAGATGAATTTTTAAATGAACATCATCATTCTGATTCTAATGATTCTTCTGATACAGAGGATTCTGTCTCAGAGGTTGATGCTGATAAATCGTCATATTTATTTAAAATGGAATTTATCCGTTCTTTACTTAAAGAAGTCCTAATTGCATTAGAAATTGAGGATTCTGGTCCTCTTGATACTAAATCTAAACGTTTAGACAAGGTCTTTAGATCTCCTGTGGTTATTCCAGAAGATTTTCCTGTTCCTGGTGCTATTTCTGAAGTAATTTCCAGAGAATGGAATAATTTGGGTAATTCATTTACTCCTTCTAAACGTTTTAAGCAATTATATCCTGTACCGTCCGACAGATTAGAGTTTTGGGACAAAATCCCTAAAGTTGATGGGGCTATTTCTACCCTTGCTAAACGTACTACTATTCCTACGGCAGATGGTACTTCCTTTAAGGATCCTTTAGATAGGAAAATTGAATCCTTTCTAAGAAAAGCTTATCTGTGTTCAGGTAATCTTCTTAGACCTGCTATATCATTGGCTGATGTTGCTGCAGCTTCAACTTTTTGGTTGGAAACTTTAGCGCAACAAGTAACAGATCATGATTCTCATAATATTATTATTCTTCTTCAACATGCTAATAATTTTATCTGTGATGCCATTTTTGATATTATCAGAGTTTATGTCAGGTTTATGTCAGGTTTATGTCTAGCTATTTTAGCTAGAAGAGCTTTATGGCTTAAAACTTGGAATGCTGATATGTCTTCTAAATCAACTCTACTTTCCCTTTCTTTCCAGGGTAATAAATTATTTGGTTCTCAGTTGGATTCTATTATCTCAACTGTTACTGGTGGGAAAGGAACTTTTTTACCACAGGATAAAAAATCTAAAGGTAAAAACAGGGCTAATAGTCGTTTTCGTTCCTTTCGTTTCAACAAAGAACAAAAGCCTGATCCTTCATCCTCAGGAGCAGTTTCAGTTTGGAAACCATCTCCAGTCTGGAATAAATCCAAGCCTTCTAGAAAAGCAAAGCCAGCTTCTAAGTCCACATGAAGGTGCGGCCCTCATTCCAGCTCAGCTGGTAGGGGGCAGATTATGTTTTTTCAAAGAAATTTGGATCAATTCTGTTCACAATCTTTGGATTCAGAACATTGTTTCAGAAGGGTACAGAATTGGTTTCAAGATAAGACCTCCTGCAAACAGATTTTTTATTTCCCGTGTCCCAGTAAACCCAGTGAAAGCTCAAGCATTTCTGAAATGTGTTTCAGATCTAGAGTTGGCTGGAGTAATTATGCCAGTTCCAGTTTTGGAACAGGGGCTGGGGTTTTATTCGAATCTCTTCATTGTACCCAAGAAGGAGAATTCCTTCAGACCAGTTCTGGATCTAAAAATATTGAATCGTTATGTAAGGATACCAACATTCAAAATGGTAACTGTAAGGACTATATTGCCTTTTGTTCAGCAAGGGCATTATATGTCTACAATAGATTTACAGGATGCATATCTGCATATTCCGATTCATCCAGCTCACTATCAGTTCCTGAGATTCTCTTTCCTGGACAAGCATTACCAGTTTGTGGCTCTGCCGTTTGGCCTAGCTACAGCTCCAAGAATTTTTACAAAGGTTCTCGGTGCCCTTCTGTCTGTAATCAGAGAACAGGGTATTGTGGTATTTCCTTATTTGGACGATATCTTGCTACTTGCTCAGTCTTCACATTTAGCAGAATCTCATACGAATCGACTTGTGTTGTTTCTTCAAGATCATGGTTGGAGGATCAATTCACTAAAAAGTTAATTGATTCCTCAGACAAAGGTAACCTTTTTAGGGTTCCAGATAGATTCAGTGTCCATGACTCTATCTTTGACAGACAAGAGACGTCTAAAATTGATTTCAGCTTGTCGAAACCTTCAGTCACAATCATTCCCTTCGGTAGCCTTATGCATGGAAATTCTAGGTCTTATGACTGCTGCATCAGACGCGATCCCCTTTGCTCGTTTTCACATGCGACCTCTTCAGCTCTGTATGCTGAACCAATGGTGCAGGGATTACACAAAGATATCTCAATTAATATCTTTAAAACCGATTGCCCGACATTCTCTAACGTGGTGGACAGATCACCATCGTTTAATTCAGGGGGCTTCTTTTGTTCTTCCGACCTGGACTATAATCTCAACAGATGCAAGTCTTACAGGTTGGGGAGCTGTGTGGGGGTCTCTGACGGCACAAGGGGTTTGGGAATCTCAGGAGGTGAGATTACCGATCAATATTTTGGAACTCCGTGCAATTTTCAGAGCTCTTCAGTCTTGGCCTCTTCTGAAGAGAGAGTCGTTCATTTGTTTTCAGACAGACAATGTCACAACTGTGGCATACATCAATCATCAAGGAGGGACTCACAGTCCTCTGGCTATGAAAGAAGTATCTCGAATTCTGGTTTGGGCGGAATCCAGCTCCTGTCTAATCTATGCGGTTCATATCCCAGGTATAGACAATTGGGAAGTGGATTATCTCAGTCGCCAAACGTTGCATCCGGGCGAATGGTCTCTTCACCCAGAGGTATTTCTTCAGATTGTTCAAATGTGGGAACTCCCAGAAATAGATCTGATGGCTTCTCATCTAAACAAGAAACTTCCCAGGTATCTGTCCAGATCCCGGGATCCCCAGGCGGAGGCAGTGGATGCATTATCACTTCCTTGGAAGTATCATCCTGCCTATATCTTTCCGCCTCTAGTTCTTCTTCCAAGAGTAATCTCCAAGATTCTGAAGGAATGCTTGTTTGTTCTGCTGGTAGCTCCAGCATGGCCTCACAGGTTTTGGTATGCGGATCTTGTCCGGATGGCCTCTTGCCAGCCGTGGACTCTTCCGTTAAGACCAGACCTTCTGTCACAAGGTCCTTTCTTCCATCAGGATCTCAAATCCTTAAATTTAAAGGTATGGAGATTGAACGCTTGATTCTTGGTCAAAGAGGTTTCTCTGACTCTGTGATTAATACTATGTTACAGGCTCGTAAATCTGTATCTAGAGAGATATATTATAGAGTCTGGAAGACTTATATTTCTTGGTGTCTTTCTCATCATTTTTCTTGGCATTCTTTTAGAATTCCGAGAATTTTACAGTTTCTTCAGGATGGTTTAGATAAAGGTTTGTCTGCAAGTTCCTTGAAAGGACAAATCTCTGCTCTTTCTGTTCTTTTTCACAGAAAGATTGCTAATCTTCCTGATATTCATTGTTTTGTACAAGCTTTGGTTCGTATAAAACCTGTCATTAAGTCAATCTCTCCTCCTTGGAGTTTGAATTTGGTTCTGAGGGCTCTTCAAGCTCCTCCTTTTGAACCCATGCATTCATTGGACATTAAATTACTTTCTTTGAAAGTTTTGTTCCTTTTGGCCATCTCTTCTGCCAGAAGAGTCTCTGAATTATCTGCTCTTTCTTGTGAGTCTCCTTTTCTGATTTTTCATCAGGATAAGGCGGTGTTGCGAACTTCTTTTGAATTTTTACCTAAGGTTGTGAATTCCAACAACATTAGTAGAGAAATTGTGGTTCCTTCATTATGTCCTAATCCTAAGAATTCTAAGGAGAAATCGTTGCATTCCTTGGATGTTGTTAGAGCTTTGAAATATTATGTTGAGGCTACTAAGTCTTTCCGTAAGACTTCTAGTCTGTCATCTTTTCCGGTTCTAGGAAAGGTCAGAAAGCTTCTGCCATTTCTTTGGCATCTTGGTTGAAATCCTTAATTCACCATGCTTATGTCGAGTCGGGTAAAACTCCGCCTCAAAGGATTACAGCTCATTCTACTAGGTCAGTTTCTACTTCCTGGGCGTTTAGGAATGAGGCTTCGGTTGATCAGATTTGCAAAGCAGCAACTTGGTCCTCTTTGCATACTTTTACTAAATTCTACCATTTTGATGTGTTTTCTTCTTCTGAAGCAGTTTTTGGTAGAAAAGTACTTCAGGCAGCGGTTTCAGTTTGAATCTTCTGCTTATGTTTTCATTAAACTTTATTTTGGGTGTGGATTATTTTCAGCAGGAATTGGCTGTCTTTATTTTATCCCTCCCTCTCTAGTGACTCTTGCGTGGAAAGATCCACATCTTGGGTAGTCATTATCCCATACGTCACTAGCTCATGGACTCTTGCTAATTACATGAAAGAAAACATAATTTATGTAAGAACTTACCTGATAAATTCATTTCTTTCATATTAGCAAGAGTCCATGAGGCCCACCCTTTTTGGTGGTTATGATTTTTTTGTATAAAGCACAACTATTCCAATTCCTTATTTTATATGCTTTTGCACTTTTTTCATATCACCCCACTTCTTGGCTATTCGTTAAACTGATTTGTGGGTGTGGTGAGGGGTGTATTTATAGGCATTTTGAGGTTTGGGAAACTTTGCCCCTCCTGGTAGGAATGTATATCCCATACGTCACTAGCTCATGGACTCTTGCTAATATGAAAGAAAGGAATTTATCAGGTAAGTTCTTACATAAATTATGTTTTTCTCTTCTTTTTGTCCACCCATGCAAATGTATCTTATGTGGGACTGCTGGATTTAGAGAGATAGACTGTTATTTATATTGTCAAGAGGACATCTCTAAGGTTTGGAGATTAAAATCATAACTTCTTCTGGACAATGGAAGTGCACATGACATAGCTTACTCATAGAGAGAACCAGTGTGGCACTCGATACATACTTTATACCTGCCAGCTGTCTTATTGGAGCATACTTTGTATAACCGTTTTATGCATGGAAATCATCTTACTTTTTGTACCTGCTTACTATCTGTTGTAAACTTGAAAATTTCAATAAAATAATGAAACAAACAAAAAAAAAAACACAAAGGCACCCAATGGCAATGGCTTTGGCTCCTGACTCGGCTTGTCTGACTTTTCGCTTTGGCTCCTGACTCGGCTCGTCTGACTACCAGCTCTGGCTTTAATTCCTGGCTTATTTGACTTGTGGACTTTTTTTTATTATTTTTTGTTATTATTAAAGGTGTGATTATTTTTGCACTTCTCGTCTCAGTCTGATTCCTGGCACCCTGACAATCTCAGCATCATAGAAAAAAATAATTTATCTGGTAAGCATAAATGGATTTTTAAGTTGAATCTTTTGTAATAGCCATTATGTGGACCTTAGGATAGAGATTAAAAATGATTGAATGTGGTATTAAGCATTGAGGTTCACTGTGTTTATCTGCCTTACTTTAGGTCACCTAAATGCTACCAACTAATGTTTACGTTGTTTTTTTACTTTCACTCATTCCAGTAAATTCTGTTTGCTGTGATCATTTTGAATGTTCTAGAGAAATGCTGGTATTATTACCATCTTCATTGCTATATAGATAGATCAGTTACTAATTCTGTTGTATAGGCAGCAGAAATGTACCTGAGAAGTAAAGATGAGGTAAATGATAAATTAGATGATTCTCCGTCCTGTGGACTGGTTGAATGTTGAAATCCACTCTCTGGGCCTGATGATATACACCTGCTTACTAATATGAGATATAAAATGATCCTCCAGCACTGCTAGATCCGTAGTGAAATTCTAAAAATGGCAGATTTTTCCTTTACTTCTCCAAGGGCCGTTCCCTGCATTTCTGTATGTGAAGGAAAGACAAGCCCAGTGCAATATAGCACTGCATAACATGAGAGTTATTCTGCATGTATACTTTGTGCTTTGTGTTCTATATTACTTTAGACTTCAGATTAAATTTTATTACATTTTATTTTTGCACTTTTATATTTTGCATTTTATTTTGTATACAGCAGTCTATTTAGGATTGTAATTTTAAAAATTTTGGTTATGTTATGTAAATACACTAACAACTGCACTTAATAGGAAGTCTACTAAATTATGTAACTAGTAAATTAATAAATTTGTTTTGTTTTTGTGAGTGGTGCTCTGTTTCAGTGTCTATGCTTGAAATTTGTGTAAAAAGAGACTACAAACTGAGGATGCAGTAAAAGCACTCTATGCCCAGTATAACTGAGGATAAGATAGGGTTATAATAAAACCTTTGTTTAAAACTTTCAAAAATATGGAAAAATAGTTAAATTTTGAGTAACGTGTTAAACAATATCATATTCCTGTTTTTTTACCCACATAAGTTATGAAGGTATACTTTGCCTTTAATTGACTATTATATTTAAACAGGGATGGTAATATAGCAGAGTATTGATTATATGAACAAATTCAAAGTGTGCTAGTTCCGGATCATATGCTGTCTTGTGTGTAATTAAATTAATAACAGCTCAAATATGTATTATGCAAACATCATAAAGTGATAATATTTATGATTCCCTTTCTATGTGTAGAGATAAAAAAAAATCCCAAACCCAATTGAGTTGGACAAAGAATCAATTAATAGTATATTATGCATGAACTAGATCAGCGGTTGCCAACCAGTGATCCATTTCACCACTGGTGGTCCTTGAGAAGAAGATGGTGGTCCTTGACACCATTAAGCAGGAATTAATCTCCTCTGATGGTGTCACCCCTGTTGTGCCGCAACTCCCTACAGTGCCTGGCTGGACATCAGTAAAAACCGACGGAGGAGGAGTTAAATTACATTAACCCTACGCATATAGCATAGTACTGCACAACTTGCGTAGCTAGATTGTATTTTTAACTCCTCCCGCCCGGCTTGCTGTTCAGAGGAAGATGATTCCATTCTAAAGCCAGCAGAGGTTGGTATAGTCTTGGCTTGACATACTGGAATTCAAGTATATATAAAAAAAAATCTTAAAACATGTCTTTCTCATATTTAATTTATTTTCTTCCCCTTACCTGTCTCTTTGTAGTAGTTTTCCCAATTCCTTCAGATGAACTTACATCACTTGGGAACAAAAGGGTGCAACAGCACTACACTAGTGTTAGGGGAGATGCTATTGTAATAGGATTAAATTTCCTTAGCTGGAGTGCTTATGCATGGATAGACTAGAAGACAAAATCAACATAACAAGTTGAACAGAAGTATGCATTTGTATAGCACTTCACTCTCCCAATAAATAACCGTTATTATACCATCAAGATGGGAGATATGATTAGGTGATAGAAGTTAAAATATAACCTTTATTGGTTCATTTAAAATTGGAAAACAAACAACAACAACATAAAATTTAAAAAACCACAAAAAGTTTTAGACCAATGGAGCTTGTATTGGCTAACACGTAGATGTATTGAATATTAAAGTATTTATCAGATACATGAGGGGGTTAAATTCCTTGGTTTTGGGGTTGATATAATATCTAGATTGTCAGCTAGATAATGTGGATCCCCAAAACAGAATAAATGAGGTCACCCCTGCTTATGAGACAGATATTGTCATATAGTGTCTTTTGTCAGTGGCTCAAATATGTAAAAGGTAGATTGGTTGTGTATTTTCACTTACACTGGATACTAGATATACTTAGCTCGGTGTGGGTACCCTGGCCTTATATTATTTACCAATAGTTTTTGGCACAGGGTCTTTAATTTACATTGGTTCAATTATAAGAGTTTATTTGCACAAAGTGTTTTGTCTGTGGCTCTTATTGTTCTAAGGTGTGATGGACCATTCTTGTTAGATTATTGAACAACTTCTAGTATGGTAAAGTATCTCTTATCATTGATTCATAGCGTCCGCTTGTTACACAATTGTTTTTAGGGAACATAAATTGTCAGTTTTACACAGGAGATGGTTATCCTTATATATTTAACCAACTTTATATATTTTTGTTGTACTGTATTGGTGCTTCTGTTAGAGTGTACAATTCTGTAGTATCCAGTAATTCGATATCACATCTTTTAATGTTATGTCTCTTGTCAGTGGCTCATAATGTCCACTTTTAGATAAGAAATCAAAAGAATTTTCTCCTACATTGGTGTATCCGGTCCATGGCTTCATCCTTACTTGTGGGATATTCTCAATCCCTACAGGAAGTGGCAAAGAGAGCACACAGCAGAGCTGTCCATATAGCTCCCCTCAGGCTCCGCCCCCCCAGTCATTCTCTTTGCCGCTCTAACTAGTAGCATCTCCACAGGGGTGGTAAAGAGTATGTGGTGTTTAGTTGTATTTTTTTTTATTCTTCTATCAAGAGTTTGTTATTTTAAAATAGTGCCGGCTTGTACTATTTACTCTGCAGCAGAAAGTGATGAAGATTTCTGCCGAGAGGAATATGATTTTAGCACCAGTAACTAAAATCCATTGCTGTTCCCACGCAGGACTGTTGAAACCAGAGAACTTCAGTTGGGGGGAACAGTTTGCAGGCTTAACTGCTTCAGGTATGATCAGTCATTTTTCTAACAAGACCTAGTACTGCTAGAAGACTGTCAGCAATCCCCTCTGGGATAGGTAAGCCATTTTTCTTAGACTCTGTATAAAAGTATGGCTTATATTAAGGGCTCTATGCTGGTTGACACTATTGTGGGCTAAATCGATTGCTTTTTAGCATGTTTTCACTATAAATAAGGTGGTTTTTCAGACTTTAAAACACTTTTGGGGTTTTATTTTGCGCCTGGCACTTATTTGGACACCTATTCTAGTCAGAAAGGCCCCTCCACTCTGGAAATGAAGAGAGAGGAGGCCTCATTTTCAAGCCTCAATTGTGCAGTTGTTTTGCTTAGGCAGTTCATGCAGCTTCACGTGGGGAGTCCAGAGGCATCAGAAAAGACTCCAGAGAGGCTTATTTCCTACTAAAATAATCCCTAAGGAAGGTAAAGGCCACAGTGGAAGCTGTGGCATAGTACTGTAGTGTTTTTAACAGGTTAATTGCTGTTATTAGCTCCGGTTTGGGCATTAAGGGGTTAATTGGTCTGAAAATTGTGTGCAATCCTTTCAAAGCATTAAGACACTGTGGTGAAAATTTCATTAAAATCGGATGTTTATTTGATGTTTATTTGATGTTTTTTTGATGTTTTAGTAATAAAGTGTGCACTTTTATTATTTAAAGACACAGTAACGTTTTTGTCAAAAATAATTTTTATTGCATTGAAGATCTGTTTAAGTCTGTCAAACATGTCTGACCCTTCAGATAACCTATGTTCTGTATGTTCAAAGGCCAAGGTGGTTCCCCCATTAAATTTTTGTGTGATGTGTGCCATAGCGTCCAAACAGCTTAAGGACAGTACAATCACGCTTAAAGATATAGCCCAAGATGATTCTTTAGCTGAAGGTAGTGAGGATAGCTCACTATCCCCTCCTTCTGTGTCAACACCAGCTATGCCCGCGCAAGCGATGCCCAGTACATCTAGCGCGCCAATTGCTATTACTATGCAACAGTTAGCAGCAGTAATGGATAATTCTCTCGCAGCATTTTTATCCAAACTGCCAGCTTTTCCTAGGAAGCGTGATTGCTCAGTTTTAAATACAGAAAATGAGTAAGCAGACGCAGAGGATAATTTATCTGTAGTGCCCTCACATCAATCTGACTTGGCGGTGAGGGAGGGCCTGTCTGAGGGAGAAATTTCTGACACAGGAAAAGTTTCTCAGCAGGCAGAGCCTGATACCATAGCATTTAAATTTAAGCTAGAACACCTCCGCGCTCTACTTAAGGAGGTCCTAGCTACTCTTGATGATTGTGACCCTTTGGTGGTCCCAGAAAAATTGTGTAAAATGGATAAATTCTTAGAGGTCCCAGTACACACTGATGCGTTTCCGATACCTAAGAGGGTGGCGGATATAGTGAATAAGGAGTGGGAGAAGCCAGGTGTACCTTTTGTTCCCCCTCCTATATTTAAGAAAATGTTCCCCATTGTTGACCCCAGAAGGGACGCGTGGCAGACGGTCCCTAAGGTAGAGGGGGCAGTTTCAACGCTAGCTAAGCGCACAACTATACAAATAGAAGACAGTTGCGCTTTCAAAGATCCTATGGATAAAAAATTAGAAGGTTTACTTAAGAAAATTTTTGTTCAACAAGGTTTTCTTCTTCAACCAATTTCTTGCATTATTCCTGTAACCACTGCAGCTGCTTTTTGGTTTGAGGAATTAGAAAACTCGCTCCAGAAGGAGACTTCTTATGATGAAGTCATGGATAGAATTCACGCTCTGAAGTTGGCTAATTCTTTCATTACAGATGCCGCTTTTCAGTTAGCTAAATTAGCGGCGAAATATTCTGGTTTCGCAATAGTGGCGCGTAGAGCGCTTTGGCTAAAATCGTGGCCGGCGGATGTGTCGTCCAAAACAAAATTGCTTAATATTCCTTTCAAGAGTAAGACCCTATTCGGGCCAGAGTTGAAAGAAATTATTTCAGATGTCACTGGGGGAAAGGGCCATGCCCTTCCACAGGATAGACCTTTCAAAGCTAAAAATAAGTCTAATTTTCGTTCCTTTCGCAATTTCAGGAACGGACCGGCTTCTACCTCTACAGCCACTAGGCAAGAGGGTAACGCACCCCAGCCCAAACCAGCATGGAAACCATTGCAAGGCTGGAACAAGGGAAAACAGGCCAAAAAGCATGCTGCTGCTACCAAGACAGCATGAAGGGGTAGCCCCCGATCCGGGACTGGATCTAGTAGGGGGCAGACTTTCTCTCTTTGCTCAGGCCTGGGCAAGAGATGTTCCGGACCCATGGGCACTAGAAATTGTCTCTCAGGGGTATCTTCTAGAATTCAAGGACCTTCCTCCAAGGGGGAAGGTTCCACATGTTTCGCTTATCTTTAGACCAGATAAAGAGACAGGCATTCTTACATTGTGTAGAAGACCTTTTAAAAATGGGAGTGATAAACCCAGTTCCAACAGCAGAACAAGGACTGGGATTTTACTCAAACCTGTTTGTAGTTCCCAAAAAGGAAGGAACTTTCAGGCCAATTCTGGATTTAAAGATCCTAAACAAATTCCTCATTCATTCCATCATTCAAAATGGAAACCATTCGGACAAGCATTACCAGTTCGTGGCTCTTCCCTTCGGATTGGCCACTGCTCCCAGAATTTTCACAAAGGTGCTAGGGTCCCTTCTAGCGGTGCTAAGGCCAAGGGGCATTGCAGTAGCACCTTACCTAGACGACATTTTAATACAGGCGTCGTCCTTTCACAAAACAAGGGCTCATACGGACATTGTTCTAGCCTTTCTAAGGTCTCACGGGTGGAAGGTGAACATAGAAAAAAGTTATCTGTCCCCGTTCACAAGGGTTCCCTTCCTGGGAACAATAATAGACTCGGTAGAAATGAAAATCTTTCTGACAGAGGTCAGGAAATTAAAACTTTTGAACACTTGTCGAGTTCTTCAATCCATTCCTCAACCCTCCATAGCTCAGTGCATGGAGGTAATAGGACTAATGGTTGCGACAATGGACGTGGTTCCTTTTGCTCGAATTCATTTAAGACCATTGCAACTGTGCATGCTCAAACAATTTAATGGGGATTATGCAGATTTGTCTCCCCAGATTCAGATGGACCAGCAAACCAGAGACTCACTCCTCTGGTGGTTGTCTCAGGATCACCTGTCTCAGGGAATGAGTTTCCGAAGACCGGAGTGGATCATTGTCACGACCGACGCCAGCCTCTTAGGCTGGGGCGCGGTCTGGAAGTCCCTGAAGGCTCAGGGTCTATGGTCTCGGGAAGAATCTCTTCTCCCGATAAACATTTTGGAATTGAGAGCGATATTCAATGCGCTCCAGGCATGGCCTCAACTAGCGGAGGCCAAATTCATCGATTTCAGTCGGACAACATGACGACTGTAGCGTACATCAATCATCAGGGGGGAACAAAGAGTTCCCTGGCGATGAGGGAGGTATCCAAGATCATCAAATGGGCAGAGGATCACTCCTGCCATCTATCAGCAATTCACATCCCAGGAGTGGACAACTGGGAAGCGGATTATCTGAGTCGTCAGACTTTCCATCCGGGGGAGTGGGAACTCCACCCGGAGGTTTTTGCTCAGCTGACCCAGCTATGGGGCATTCCAGATCTGGATCTGATGGTGTCACGTCAGAACTCCAAAGTTACACGTTCCAGGTCCAGGGATCCCAAGGCGACATTGGTAGATGCCTTAGTAGCGCCTTGGTCGTTCAATCTAGCTTATGTATTTCCACCGTTTCCCCTTCTCCCCCGGCTAGTAGCCAGGATCAAACAGGAGAAGGCTTCGGTAATTCTGATAGCTCCTGCGTGGCCACGCAGGACTTGGTATGCAGACCTGGTGAATATGTCATCGGTTCCACCATGGAAGCTGCCTTTGAGGCAGGACCTTCTAATTCAAGGTCCATTCGAACATCCAAACCTAGTTTCTCTGCAACTGACTGCTTGGAGATTGAATGCTTGATTCTAGCTAAACGTGGGTTTTCGGAATCGGTTATAGATACTCTGATCCAGGCTAGAAAGCCTGTCACCAGGAAAATTTACCATAAGATATGGCGGAAATATCTTTGCTGGTGCGAATCCAAGGGTTACTCATGGAGTAAGATTAGGATTCCAAGGATACTATCTTTTCTCCAAGAAGGATTGGAGAGAGGTCTGTCAGCTAGTAATTTAAAGGGACAGATATCTGCTCTGTCTGTTTTGTTACACAAGCGTCTGGCAGCCATGCCAGATATTCAGGCGTTTGTACAGGCTTTAGTCAGAATCAAGCCTGTCTACAGACCTGTGGCTCCTCCATGGAGTCTAAATTTAGTTCTTCAGTTCTTCAAGGGGTTCCGTTTGAACCTCTACATTCCATAGATATTAAGTTACTATCTTGGAAAGTTTTGTTTTTAGTAGCTATTTCTTCTGCTAGAAGAGTTTCTGAATTGTCTGCTTTGCAGTGTAATTCACCCTATCTGGTGTTTCATACAGATAAGGTCATTTTACTTACCAAACCTGGTTTTCTTCCAAAAGTGGTTTCCAATAAGAATATCAACCAGGAAATAGTTGTTCCTTCTCTGTGTCCTAATCCAGTTTCTAACAAGGAACGTCTGTTACACAATCTTGATGTGGTTCGTGCTTTAAAGTTTTATCTAAAAGCAACTAAAGACTTCAGACAAACATCGTCCTTGTTTGTCATCTATTCTGGCAAGAGGAGAGGTCAAAAGGCGACTGCGACCTCTCTGTCTTTCTGGCTGAAAAGCATCATCTGGTTGGCTTATGAGACTGCTGGAAGGCAGCCTCCTGAACGAATTACAGCTCACTCTACTAGAGCTGTGGCTTCCACATGGGCTTTCAAGAATGAGGCTTCTGTTGAACAGTTTTGTAAGGCAACGACTTGGTCTTCACTGCATACGTTTGCCAAATTTTACAAATTCGATACTTTTGCTTCTTCGGAGGCTATTTTTGGGAGAAAGGTTTTGCAAGCAGTGCTGCCTTCCGTTTAGGTTACCTGACTTGTTCCCTCCCTTCATCCGTGTCCTAAAGCTTTGGTATTGGTTCCCACAAGTAAGGATGAAGCCGTGGACCGGATACACCAATGTAGGAGAAAACAGAATTTATGTTTACCTGATAAATTTCTTTCTCCTACGGTGTATCCGGTCCACTGCCCGCCCTGGCATTTTGGTCAGGTTTAAATTTATTTTTTGTAAACTACAGTCACCACTGCACCCTATGGTTCTCCTTTTTCTCCTAACCGTCGGTCGAATGACTGGGGGGGCAGAGCCTGAGGGGAGCTATATGGACAGCTCTGCTGTGTGCTCTCTTTGCCACTTCCTGTAGGGATTGAGAATATCCCACAAGTAAGGATGAAGCCGTGGACCGGATACACCGTAGGAGAAAGAAATTTATCAGGTAAACATAAATTCAGTTTTTTCACCAGCTTATGTTCTTGTTTTCTGTATATATTTAGTAGATTGTTTGTAATGACATTTAGTGTGATGTTAATACTTAATTCAATTGTCATAAAATTGCACTTGGCTATGAGTATAGCTTTAAATCTCCAGATTTACACTGTGATATTATTGCCAGTTTTATGCCATATAATTATCTAATTATCTGCTTTTCAGCTTACAGAAATAACGGTTACTTTCGAAAATGGCGTTGAGCCTGTATTTTATCCCGTGTGTATTCAACTTTGCTATTCACCCTTGTTTACTAATACTGTTCCAAAGGCTATATTACTGTGTCAATACGTAATAAAATAGAATACATATGCGCAGTGGTGGGAGCTCTTAAGTAATCTATTGGTTAGCACTATACGCTTAAAATTATTTAGCAGGCAGTCTTGAGCAGCACAGGGAGCTTCCCTGTTGTTATCTAAATGTATTAATGTACACTTGTTTTAGATTTTATCAAGCTGCTACTTAATAACTACCATCACAAGTAAACTTTGTATCGAGTGCTGATGTTAGCCCCAAGTAAGTGTCAAAGAGTCTTTTCACACTGCTCAAATCTGAGCTACCTTATTACAGCCACTAAATTTAAGTTAGCATTGATTGTTTGTAGTTTGTTTTAACATTTAAGCATATAAATCACTATTCGGATTGTCAAAGACAACTTATCTGGCTCACACCAAACTTGGTATCTATTGATTAAGTAGTAACACTAGGTATTAAAGTCAATTTCTACGGTAGCAATAAAGTCTCCTAAGTATCATAGGTATGAGCCCATATTGGGGATTCAACGGTCTAAACTTTTTGCACTATTAAAATAGATAGGGGTTGACAAGAGGTCCAACACCCTCCCCTGACATGTTTCGCCGTCTAAGTTGCGTCTTTTTCGAAGGTGGCGCGCGCTCGCGCCTTCAGGTGTTTATCACCTAAGCTCCTCCCTCATTTTCAATCCGTGACCAATCTGAGCCATCCTGGTATCTTGCGGCTCATGACTCGAACAGTTTGAATTTTAGTACTAAGTGGATTGGTTACTGAGGGATATTTGTCGATTTGGCTGGAATTAAGGGAGCGTGTTACATGAATGAAAACAAATTGAATACTTTCAATTTATGTTAGTGGCTCTAAACAAAGTGGGATATTATACATAACAGGTAATACGATGTTAATAGTATTTGAACAATTAAAACGGGATTCAAACACATATTCAAACATGTTTTCCTCCATTGTATTTATAGAAAGGGATATAGCTAGAATCAAGTGTGAACAGGCTTAAGAGATTCTGATTGTTCCTGCTTGGTCTCACAAAGCTTGTTATTAGGACCTAATTCAAATATCCTTTAAACAAAAACTAAATTTGTACACAAAAATCATTATTATATAATTTAGAACAAAGCAATGTGTTGGCAATCACAATAAATCATGAAACAACATTAAAAAGAAAGAGGCGGGTGATAAAAAAATGTTCAACTGCCAAAGAGTGACAAAGGGCCGCGCTAAAGTTATTTTATTATGTTTCATCATAGATGCACAAAATAATATACAAATACGCTCAATATAATCATTAAATAACTATCCGTTATTGCTGCAAGATGAACTCGAACTTTTAGTGCATAGCTGCACACTCCAAGTATAAATTCATTCATTACCTATGGGAATACTCAACCTGGCCACCAGGAGTAGGTAAATATTCCCCAAGCAAGCAATAAATAGCCCTCCCTCTCATTAGTTCTTTGCCTTGTATCCTGGAGGTTGGCAGAAAGAGGTGCTCTGCTGAAGATTTGTTCTCAATTGATTGATTCCTGCAAGAGAGAGGGATGGAGTTGTTAGTAACCATGTAATTCTTGAAGTTTAGCTACTGGATGTCACAGGGGAGTTCCCAGACCCTTCCAGTACATTTACGCTATCCTCACATAAAGGCAACCAGTGTGAGTTACACTGCTTTCCTTTTTTCACAGGTCCTGGAGCCTCTGTATGTACAAACTAACCTCTGATTGGTAAGTGCCATGAGTTCCCTGACCCTTATCACGACATTTCTATACCAGGGGGATGAACTCTGCACAGGGCCTGGAGCCTCTGTATGTACAAACTAACCTCTGATTGGTAAGTGCCATGAGTTCCCTGACCCTTATCACGACATGTCTATACCAGGGGGATGAACTCTGCACAGGGATGGGGCACATGGGCCAAATTCCTCCGTTAGGGATGGGCAAGTAGTCTGTAACACAGACTCCTTTATTCACTGTGTGTACTGTTCAAGGGGTGTTAAAATGTATGTTTGGTGGCAACATTTTATTTTATTTTCCTCATGGGAAACACATTTATGTCATTCTGCTTTTGCAGCAGATTCTGACAAGGGGGGCAAGTACCGATCACATTTACAAAGCGATCATTGTGTGAGAAGGTACTTTTTACTGTTCGGCATTAGGGGAGTGGCCTATTGCAGAGCGGAAGCGATGGGACATTGCGCAACTATTTTGAGAACTTTTCTCTCCGCTTTGCAGCTGTTTCTCTGCGCTTAGACTCAATACATGGCTTTGGATCGGTAGTGCTTTTTCTGGAAGCAGGGAAGTGGTGAGGCACCCAAAGTTAAGAGGTTGTCTTTATCCTGTGGGGGATTTCTATCTAGGCAGCATGGAGGATTCCTCTACCAGTTTTTCTGAAAAGGAACCTAGTCGTCCTGTTTTATTGGACATTAATAAATGTATGTTGTGTAAAAAATCTATTGTTTGCCCCTCCTTCTCAATTATGCGATATATGTCTTCAATCTGTTCTGCAGCCACAGTCTGCTGGGTCTAATATTAAGACTCCTGTATTATCCCCTGTGGCCCAGGTTAATTCAGCTATTCCGTTAACCCTGACGTGCCTGTCCTGCTCCCTCAGCCCTCACAGGCAGTGCCCTGCGGCCTGGTTCCCCAATTTACCTCAGGGGTTGTCGCCCTTCCTATGGATTTTGCAGCACAATTACAATCAACAGTTACTGCTGCTCTGAGCGCTATACCAGTGTTAAGGTAAGAGAAAAAGAAAGACAAAACATGGTGCCTCTGAGGCTAAAACTAGCAGCTCTCTTGAGGCACTTATCTGATGAGGAAAATTCCTTGATTAGCGAGGTGGAGCTTTCGTCCTCTAGCTCTTTTAGTGAAAAGACTTTAGAGACTGAGGAAGTTAATTTCCAATTTAAACTGGAACATCTAAGGTATTTGCTTAAGGAGGTTTTGTCAACTCTGGATGTTCCAGAGACGAAATCTATGGAAGAAAAGAAGATTCACAAGCTAGTCCCTTCCCTAATGGCTGATATTATAGCTAAGGAATGGGAGAGACCTGGGACTTCATTTCCCCCTTCTCCGAATTTTAAGAAAATGTTTCCAGTTCCAGATTCTTATTTGGAAATGTGGAGTACAGTACTCAAAGTGGACGGCGCTATCTCCACTGTAGCTAAACGTACGACCATCCCTGTAGAGGACAATACATCCTTTAGGGATCCCATGGACAGAAAATTGGAGGGATACCTGGGAAGAATGTGGACAACCGGGATTACTTTTCCATCCAGCTGCAGGTATTGCAGCGGTGGCGGGAGCTGCTACATTCTGGTGTCATTCCCTTTCTGAAATGATTTCAGTTGAATCCTCATTAGAGGATATCCAGGACCGAATTTGAGCTTTAAAGTTGTCCATTTCCTTTATTTGTGAATCAGTTATGCAGATCACTAGACTTAACGCCAAGTCCTCTGGACTGGCTGTGCTTGCTAGACGAGCCCTATGGTTAAAGTCCTGATCTGCGGACATGGTTTCCAAGTCAAGACTCCTTTCATTAGCCTTCAAGGGTAAGACCTTGTTTTTCCCAGGTTTGGTTTCTATTATCTATACTGTGACTGGGGGCAGGGGCTCTTTTCTTCCCCAGGACAAGGAATCCATGTCTAATGGGAAAACCTCTGGAAATTTCCGTTACTTTCGTCCTTTCAACAAAATAAGGTTCAAAAGAATTCATCCTCTTCCATACCAGATCAGGTCAGGGGTACCTGGAAGCCTAATCAATCCTGGGGGAAAAATAAGCTGCCCAAGAAATCTAAACCTGATAATAAATATGCGTGAAGGTTTGGCACCTGACCCAAGCTTGGGTCGTGTAGGGGGCAGACGTTTACATTTTCAGGACGTGTGGTCAAAATCTGTACAGGACCCCTGGGTTCTGGACATTTATTTCCCTGGGATATAGAATAGGTTTTCCATCTCGCCCTCCAAGGGGCAGATTCCTCCTCTCCAGGATTTCAGGAAGACCAGAGAAAAGAAGGGCCTTTCTGAAATATAGTAAGAAAAAGAAAGAGAAAATGATGGCACTACTGGGGCTGTGTCCCTAGTTCAAATAATCCTCTTCCCTTTGGAAATTATAAGGGAGTCGATGAATATGTAGTACACTTTGGGATTGAGGTGCTGTACATTTGTAAGAAATTAACTAGAAAAACACCAAGGCAATTAAAAGAATGTACTTTCATAGCACTCACCAGCACTTTGTAACAGGACCACATACTTCTGCCATAGGAAAAAGACCCAAACAAATGGGGAATTAAAACTTAACATTTATTAATATCATTTAAAAAAGGGGATAGTATATTAAAAACCACAGTGGTGATAATGAGAATGACTGTAGTCCCAGGACAAAAATTGCCACAGGGACGAAAATAAGTACCCCGTAATGGGAAAGTGTAACTAAAGTATGTGCCCGGGAGAAGTAATTGAATAACTAGATATCAAAACTAGGGGTGGCTAATTTATGTAGTGAAAGTATCCGCCAATCCCCTAATTTATTCCTGGGTTGGTATAGTAACCAACTACTTATAATTGCGTGAGTAAATACCTAGTATATTGATAGTTAAATGCTGGTATATTAAACTCACAAATGGACTCCTCTAGATAAAGTAGTTATTGTAGATTAACAACTACCTTATGCATGACTATGTTAGAATTGCTGTCAGTGTCTCTTGTCGTTACTTTCCAAGATATGTTGGGTAAAATACTACTCATATGTACTGCACCCTCACCAGGGTAGAAATTAATCCCAAAGGGGATCTGATGATGCTCCCGTATATATTGCGTTATTGTGCCACCCTGTTAGTGCTATTAGAGATATAGGATTTGCTGTTTCAGATTGCTAAATAAATGATAGTTCTTTTAGGTGCACTAACGCTCAAATATTAGATTAAGTTATATGATGACAACACCCTGGTTAAAGGGATCAGATGAAACACTGCGTGAATATGTATAGTGAGGGTGTGCCCCTTTAAGATCAAGGCTGAGAGTGTCCTAAAGTTGCTGTATTGGCAGGGGGTATATATAGTATACAAATGTCTTGTTGCGAGAGTGAACCCGCTTGGCGTAGCAGTCTGTAGTTCTATAATAACTCTGCTCCAAAGCAAATTGCACTATAGTGGGTTAAAAACACTCCCGTCAACATGCTGTATGCATCAGTATATAGTATTAAGCTTAACCTTATCTGTCACAGTCGCTAAAGGAATTATTTAGCATGGGGCACTGGAGTAATGGTCTGAGTTAATACTGGGCACCCCAAAAGTTTCAGTTACATGTTGTAAGTCTCGAATATATAGCGAGTGCTGAAATACTTCCTAGTTAGTAGGATTTAATAATTTACAGCTGTGGGTTAAGCTGCTTATTCTAAGCTAAGTAAATGTAAGAGAGGTATAGTGTTGAACGTAACAGTATAGTATAACAAACACACTGCCGCTTGTTTGTTTAAATTATTGTCAGTGCCTCTTATCGTTACTTCCCAAGATATGCTGGGTAAGGTTCTACTCGTATGTAATACACCCTCACCAGGGTTTGAATTAATCCCAAAGGGGATGTTATGCTGCTCCCATTTATATTGCGGTAGTGTGCCCCCTGTTAGTACTATTTGAGGTACAGGATTTGCTGGTATAGATTGCTTAAATAAATAATAGTTCTTTTGGGTGCACTAACGTTCAAATATTAGATGGACTTATATGATGACAACACCCTGGTTAAAGGGACCAGATGAAACTCTGAGTTAATATATACAGGTTCACTCTCGCAACAAGACATTTGTATACTATATATACCCCCTGCCAATACAGCAACTTTAGGACACTCTCAGCCTTGATCTTAAAGGGGCACACCCTCACTATACATATTCACGCAGAGTCTTATCTGATCCCTTTAACCAGGGTGTTGTCATCATATAAGTTAATCTAATATTTGAACGTTAGTGCACCTAAAAGAACTATCATTTATATAGCAATCTGAAACAGCAAATCCTATATCTCTAATAGCACTAACAGGGTGGCACAATAACGCAATATATACGGGAGCAGCATCAGATCCCCTTTGGGATTAATTTCTACCCTGGTGAGGGTGCAGTACATACGAGTAGTATTTTACCCAGCATATCTTGGAAAGTAACGACAAGAGACACTGACAATAATTCTAACATAGTCATGCATAAGGTAGTTGTTAATCTACAATAACTACTTTATCTAAAGGAGTCCATTTGTGAGTTTAATATACCAGCATTTAACTATCAATATACTAGGTATTTACTCGCACAATAATAAGTAGTTGGTTACTATACCAACACAGGCATAAGTTAGGGGATTGGCGGATACTTTCACTACATAAATTAGCCACCCCTAGTTTTGATATCTAGTTATTAATTTACTCCTCCCGGGCACATACTTTAGTTACACTTTCCCATTACGGGGTACTTATTTTCGTCCCTGTGACAATTTTTCCCGTGGGACTACAGTCATTCTCATTATCACCATTGTGTTTTTTAATATACTATCCCCCTTTTTTTTTAATGATATTAATAAATGTTAAGTTTTAATTCCCCATTAGTTTGTGTCTTTTTCCTATGGCAGAAGTATGTGGTCCTGTTACAATGTGCTGGTGAGTGCTATGAAAGTACATTCTTTCAATTGCCTAGGCAATTGGTGTTTTTCTAGTTAATCTCCTTTCTGAAATATGTAGAGGATCTAGTATCCATGGGAGTGATTGTTCCAGTTCCCCAGTCAGAACAGGTAAAGAGATTTTCAAATCTATTATGTTTTCCCTAAAAGGAGGGAACTTTTCGTCCTATCCTAGACCTGAAGCGTCTTAGCAAGTTTTTAAGAGTTCCTTCACGATTGAGACTATCATATCTATTTTCCCTCTAGTTCAGGAGGAACAGTTCATGACCACTATAGATCTGAAGGACATGTATCTTCACATCCCCATTCACAGAGTTCATCACCAATTTCTTTAGTTTACCTTCCTGGACCATCATTATCAGTTTGTAGCTCTGCCATTTTGGTTAGCCACAGCTCCATAAATATTTACCAAGGTTCTAGGAGCCCTTCTTGCAGTAGACTGCAAGGGATTGCTTTTGCTCCTTACTTGGGCGACATATTGGTTCAAGCTCCATTTTTACATTTTGCAAACTTTCACACGGAGAGACTTCATTGGTACCTTCAGACAGGCTAGAAGGTGAATGTGGAAAAGAGTTCTCTCATTCCAAGCACAAAAGTGAGGTTTTTGGGAACCATCATAGACTCTGTCGCTATGAAAATTTAAATCACAGAGCTTCCTACGACCATCCTGGGAGATCATAACAGATGTAAGTTTGACAGGTTGAGCGCAGTATGGGGTCCTCTGAGAGCTCAGGGGACCTGGCACCTAGATTTCAGCCATCCACATGTTAGGCCAGGGAATGAGCTTCCTACGACCATCAGGATCTGGTACACCAGGGAATTAATTTTCTATGACCATCCTGGGAGATCATAACAACAGACATGAGTTTGACAGGTTGGGGCTTCCCTGCAAATCTATGTACACATAATCAACCCATACTAAGTTTCAAGAATCTCAACTCTTCTCTAAAAGGGAGCCTTATCTCCATTTCAGACAGACAATGTTACAGCAGTAAAAAATAAGTGGGGAATTCTAAAAAGTGACAACAGCCTTAATTGAGAACAGCCCTAGGAGACGCTTTCTTCATAAAAGTGAATATTAATGTAATAAATAATATAAATCCAAATACAATTTAATGTCCAACGATAAGTCCATACAATGAATTCCAATGCAAATCAATCAAATGCAGGCCGCTCCTTGTCATAAGGGTGGTCAGCTTTTCTTGAAAGTTGATGATATATAACAAAAAGGCGCCCAATGGCAATGGCTTTGGCTCCTGACTCGGCTCGTCTGACTACCAGCTCTGGCTTTGGCTCCTGGCTTATTTGACTTGTAGACTTTTTTATTATTTTGTATTATTAATAAAGGTGTGATTATTTTTGCACTAATCATCTCAGTCTGATTCCTGGCACCCTGACACTCTCAGCATCATGGAAAAAAATAATTTATCTGGTAAGCATAAATGGACTTTTAAGTTGAATCTTTTGTAATAGCCATTATGTGGACCTTAGGATAGAGATTAAAAATGATTGAATGTGGTATTAAGCATTGAGGTTCACTGTGTTTATCTGCCTTACTTTAGGTCACCTAAATGCTACCAACTAATGTTTACGTTGTTTTTTTATTGTATTATTACCATCTTCATTGCTATATAGATAGATCAGTTACTAATTCTGTTGTATAGGCAGCAGAAATGTACCTGAGAAGTAAAGATGAGGTAAATGATAAATTAGATGATTCTCCGTCCTGTGGACTGGTTGAATGTTGAAATCCACTCTCTGGGCCTGATGATATACACCTGCTTACTAATATGAGATATAAAATGATCCTCCAGCACTGCTAGATCCGTAGTGAAATTCTAAAAATGGCAGATTTTTCCTATACTTCTCCAAGGGCCGTTCCCTGCATTTCGGTATGTGAAGGAAAGACAAGCCCAGTGCAATATAGCACTGCATACCATGAGAGTTATTCTGCATGTATACTTTGTGATTTGTGTTCTATATTACTTTAGACTTCAGATTAAATTTTATTACATTTTATTTTTGCACTTTTATATTTTGCATTTTATTTTGTATACAGCAGTCTATTAATTTAGGATTGTAATTTTACAATTTTTGGTTATGTTATGTAAATACACTAACAACTGCACTTAATAGGAAGTCTACTAAATTATGTAACTAGTAAATTAATACATTTGTTTTGTTTTTGTGAGTGGTGCTCTGCTTCAGTGTCTATGCTTGAAATTTGTGTAAAAAAGACTACAAACTGAGGATGCAGTAAAAGCACTCTATGCCCAGCATAACTGAGGATAAGATAGGGTTATAATAAAAGCTTTGTTTAAAACTTTCAAAAATATGGAAAAATAGTTAAATTTTGAGTAACGTGTTAAACAATATCATATTCCTGTTTTTTTACCCACATAAGTTATGAAGGTATACTTTGCCTTTACTTGACTATTATATTTAAACAGGAATGGTAATGTAGCAGAGTATTGATTAAATGAACAAATTCAAAGTGTGCTAGTTCCGGATCATATGCTGTCTTGTGTGTAAATAAATGAATAATAACAGCTCAAATATGTATTATGCAAACATCATAAAGTGATAATATTTATGATTCCCTTTCTATGTGTAGAGATAAAAAAAATCCCAAACCCAATTGAGTTGGACAAAGAATCAATTAACAGTATTATATATAATATATATATATATATATATATATATATATATATATATATATATATTTATTTATTTATATTTTTAGCCTGATTGGCTAAAAATGCATGTCTGTCAAAAGAACTGAAATAAGGGGGCAGTTTGCAGTGGCATAGATACAAGGTAATCACAGAGTTAAAAAGTACATTATTATAACTGTGTTGGTTATGCAAAATTGGGAAATCGGATTGGGATTATCTACATTTTTAAACAACAAAAATTCTGGTGTTTACTGTCACTTTAATCTCCTCTGATGGTGTCACCCCTGTTGTGCCGCAACTCCCTACAGTGCCTGGCTGGACATCAGTAAATACAGACGGAAGAGGAGTTAAATTACAATCTCCCTACGCATATTGCATAGTACGGCGCAACTTGCGTAGCTAGATTGTATTTTTATCTCCTCCCGCCCGGCATGCTGTTCAGAGGAAGATGATTCCATTCTAAAGCCAGCAGAGGTTGGCATAGTCTTGGCTTGACATACTGGAATTCAAGTATATATATATATATATATATATATATATATATATATATATATATATAAAAAATCTTAAAAAATGTCTTTCTCATATTTAATTTATTTTCTTCTCTTTACCTGTCTCTTTGTAGTAGTTTTCCCAATTGCTTCAGATGAACTTACATCACTGTTTATGTTCCTCCCCACCATTTACTTTTTTTTATTAAATATTAATTATTGTTCATTCTAATAATTTTACTGTGCACAAATCCTTTTCACCTGAATTCCAGTAATTGCTATCCAGCAGATCAGCCATATCCCACCAGTATTATAGTAATTGCCAGTAACATCAGTCTTGGTTAGCTCACATCCATATTGCTTTCTGATATAAACTTAATTTATGACTCCAATGTCTGTTTATGATCATAAGTAGTTTTGAATAATTCCTAACTGGGGAGGTGATTTGGACATTGTGTGGTCCTTTTAAACATAATTCTTTTCTTTCCCTCACTTTCTGCCTCTCTGTTTCCAGCTCAAAAGTTGGCACTCACCCTTCATCTGTCATTTGGAAGTATTCTCTCAGTTCTGTCATTCAGTTAGTTAATTCCAAAAAATTATTCGTAAAAATGTGTAAATATATACATAATGTAAACTTAGCTATGGTTATACTAGTTATGTACAGTATGTGTGTGTGTGTGTGTGTATATATATATATGTGTATATATATATATATATATATATATATATATATAGTAAGCAAAAGTTAAGAGAAAACATTGATGATACTGTGCAATCCACAAGTGTAATGTAGGCTTATTATGAGAATGTGGGATCGGCTTTAAATACTTGGAGTGTACTCACAATCTTGTAGCTGAATCGACTCTTTTGCCCATTGGTAAGGGTAAAAGCATCCGGTTCTTAGGTGTTGACAATTCCTCTGGGCTCCAACGACCACTACCGCAGCCTGATGAAACCGGAGGATGCTCACCTGACTGGAAGGTTACCTGCTTATCCTCTGGGGTGTGTGAGAGCGAGATGAATGCTTCTTTTAATTTCAGCTAGCTCCGGTAATTCCACGCTCTTAGCCGCTTCCTCCTGTGTTCAGCGTCTGAGCAAAAGGTCCTGCCCCTTTCTCTGCCTGTCAATGTTGAGCCTCCTTTGTCCAAAGGAACCGTACTTCAATGGCGTTTGAGAGGACCTGTGGGTGCTCAGCCCATTAGAGAAGTTCTTATGCGACAAATGTTAAAAAATAGAGAATCAGCAAGCACTTATCTACGATTAAAAGTCCAATTTTATTCAGCAAAATTAAAAGGATTGGTAAAAACCAATATTACACAGCTTCAAGCAGCAAAAACGTCTAACATGTTTCGGCCGTAGCCTTAATCATAGACATAATTAAAACCATATGTGCCATTAAAATTTATACGCTAAGCTGGTTACTCATTGGTTATTCTGAAATACCTTTGAACAATCAACCTTGATACTACCTCCTCTAATAATTAACCCTGTGCTTACCAAATATTACATTTCACTTTGCTCACTTTCAATGTGTCACTATTCAATATATTTATACTTAACTTATTACTTGCTTAGTCAAATTAAATAAACCTTTATGCTCTTAAGCAGTCATACATATTAAGACAGGCAAAATAAAGACAAGCATTTCTGTTAAAATTGACATACATTTGATCAAGTGAAAATATTTGTGCACATATATGATTCTAGATATTTATACGAACATCTTATGTGATCGCATATACAGTATACAACTCAAATGAATTTCTCTTGTAAGGTGTATCCAGTCCACGGATCATCCATTACTTGTGGGATATTCTCATTCCCAACAGGAAGTTGCAAGAGGACACCCACAGCAGAGCTGCAATATAGCTCCTCCCCTAACTGTCATAGCCAGTCATTCTCTTGCAACTCTCAACAAGCTAGGATGTTGTAGGAGAGAGTGGTTAAATACAGTTAGTTTATTTTCTTCAATCAAAAGTTTGTTATTTTTAAATAGTACCGGAGTTGTGCTATTTTATCTCAGGCAGTAAATAGAAGAAGAATCTGCCTGAGGTTTCTATGATCTTAGCAGGTTGTAACTAAGATCCATTGCTATTCTCACATATGTCTGAGGGGATTACACAGATGAGGTAACTTCAGCGAGAAAATGGCGTGCAGTTTATTCTGCTATCAGGTATGTGCAGTTATAATTTTTTCTAGAGATGGAAAACAATAGAAAATGCTGCTGATACCGGATTAATGTAAGTTAGTGATTTAATAACGACTGGTATCATGCTTACTCCCAGGGGTAATACCCTTATGATATTGCAATATAGCACTTAAGCTAGCCAATTCTTTTATTCTGATGCCATTGTTCATTTGACTAAACTAACGGCTAAGAATTCTGGTTTTGCTATACAGGCACGCAGAGCGCTATGGCTTAGATCATGGTCAGCTGACGTGACTTCAAAATCTAAGCTACTTAACATTCCCTTCAAGGGGCAGACCCTATTCGGGCCTGGTTTGAAGGAGATTATTGCTGATATCACTGGAGGAAAAGGTCATGCCCTTCCTCAGGACAGGTCCAAATCTAGGGCCAAACAGTCTAATTTTCGTGCCTTTCGAAACTTCAAGGTAGGTGCAGCATCAACTTCCTCTAATTCTAAACAAGAGGGAACTTTTGCTCAATCCAAGACGGTCTGGAGACCAATCCAGACCTGGAAAAAAGGTAAGCAGGCCAAAAAGCCTGCTGCTGCCTCTAAGACAGCATGAAGGAACGGCCCCCTATCCGGTAACGGATCTAGTAGGGGGCAGACTTTCACTCTTCGCCCAGGCGTGGGCAAGAGATGTTCAGGATCCCTGGGCGTTGGAAATTATATCCCAGGGATATCTCCTGGACTTAAAAGCTTTCCCCCAAAAGGGAGATTTCACCTTTCACAATTATCTGCAAACCAGATAAAGAGAGAGGCATTCTTACACTGTGTACGAGACCTCCTAGTTATGGGAGTGATCCATCCAGTTCCAAAGGAGGAACAGGGACAGGGTTTTTACTCAAATCTGTTTGTGGTTCCCAAAAAAGAGGGAACCTTCAGACCAATTTTGGATCTAAAGATCTTAAACAAATTCCTCAAAGTTCCATCATTCAAGATGGAAACTATTCGTACCATCCTAGCAATGATCCAAGAGGGTCAATATATGACTACAGTGGATCTAAAGGATGCTTATCTTCACATTCCGATACACAAAGATCATCATCGGTTTCTCAGGTTTGCCTTTCTAGACAGGCATTACCAGTTTGTAGCTCTTCCCTTTGGATTAACTACAGCCCCAAGAATCTTTACAAAGGTTCTAGGGTCGCTTCTGGCGGTCCTAAGGCCGCGGGGCATAGCAGTAGCCCCTTATTTAGATGACATCCTGATACAGGCGTCAAACTTCCAAATTGCCAAGTCTCATACGGACGTAATACTGGCATTTCTGAGGTCACATGGGTGGAAAGTGAACAAGGAAAAGACTTCTCTATCCCCACTCACATGAGTTTCCTTTCTAGGGACTCTGATAGATTCTGTAGAAATTAAAATTTACCTGACGGAGTCCAGGTTATCAAAGCTTCTAAATTCCTGCCAGGTTCTTCATTCCATTCCGCGCCCTTTGGTAGCTCAGTGTATGGAAGTAATCGGCTTAACGGTAGCGGCAATGGACATAGTGCCGTTTGCACGCTTACATCTCAGACCGCTGCAACTATGCATGCTCAGTCAGTGGAACGGGGATTACACAGATTTGTCCCCTCAACTGAATCTGGACCAAGAGACCAGGGTTTCTCTTCTCTGGTGGCTATCTCGGGTCCATCTGTCCAAAGGTATGACCTTTCGCAGGCCAGATTGGACAATTGTAACAACAGATGCCAGCCTTCTAGGTTGGGGTGCAGTCTGGAATTCCCTGAATGCTCATGGATCGTGGACTCAGGAGGAGTCACTCCTTCCAATAAATATTCTGGAACTAAGAGCGATATTCAATGCTCTTCAGGCTTGGCCTCAGTTAGCAACTCTGAGGTACATCAGATTTCAGTCGGACAACATCACGACTGTAGCTTACATCAACCATCAAGGGGGAACAAGAAGTTCCCTAGCGATGTTAGAAGTTTCAAAAATAATTTGCTGGGCAGAGATTCACTCTTGCCACCTATCAGCTATACATATCCCAGGTGTAGAGAACTGGGAGGCGGATTTTCTAAGTCGGGAGAGTGGGAACTCCATCCGGAGGTTTTTGCACGACTGATTCATCGTTGGGGCAAACCAGAACTGGATCTCATGGCGTCTTGCCAGAACGCCAAGCTTCCGTGTTACGGATCCAGGTCCAGGGATCCCAAGGCGACACTGATAGATGCTCTAGCAGCGCCCTGGTCTTTCAACCTGGCTTATGTGTTTCCACCGTTTCCTCTGCTCCCTCGACTGATTGCAGATGGTATGCAGATCTAGTGGACATGTCATCCTTTCCACCATGGTCTCTGCCTCTTAGACAGGACCTTCTACTTCAGGGTCCTTTCAACCATCCAAATATAATTTCTCTGAGGCTGACTGCCTGGAGATTGAATGCTTGATTTTATCAAAGCGTGGCTTCTCCGAGTCAGTTATTGATACCTTAATACAGGCACGAAAGCCTGTCACCAGGAAAATTTAACATAAGATATGGCGTAAATATCTTTATTGGTGTGAATCCAAGGGTTACTCATGGAGTAAGGTCAGGATTCCCAGGATATTATCTTTTCTCCAAGAAGGTTTGGAAAAAGGATTGTCAGCTAGTTCCTTAAAGGGACAGATTTCTGCTCTGTCTATTCTTTTGCACAAGCGTCTGGCAGATGTTCCAGACGTTCAGGCATTTTGTCAGGCTTTAGTTAGAATCAAGCCTGTGTTTAAACCTGTTGCTCCACCATGGAGCTTAAATTTGGTTCTTAAGATTCTTCAAGGAGTTCCGTTTGAACCTCTTCATTCCATAGATATCAAACTTTTATCTTGGAAAGTTCTTTTTTTGGTAGCTATTTCCTCGGCTCGTAGAGTCTCTGAGCTATCTGCCTTATAATGTGATTCTCCTTATCTGATTTTTCATACAGATAAGGTAGTCCTGCGTACCAAACCTGGGTTCTTACCTAAGGTGGTATCTAACAAGAATATCAATCAAAAGATTGTTGTTCCATCCTTGTGTCCTAATCCTTCTTCGAAGAAGGAACGTCTATTACACAATCTGGACGTGGTCCGTGCTTTAAAATTTTTACTTACAAGCTACTAAAGATTTTCGTCAAACATCTGCTTTGTTTGTTGTCTACTCTGGACAGAGGAGAGGTCAAAAGGCTTCGGCAACCTCTCTTTCTTTTTGGCTAAGAAACATAATCCGCTTAGCCTATGAGACTGCTGGACAGCAGCCTCCTGAAAGGATTACAGCTCATTCCACTAGAGCTGTGGCTTCCATTTGGGCCTTTAAAAATGAGGCTTCTGTTGAACAGATTTGCAAGGCGGCGACTTGGTCTTCGCTTCATACTTTTTCAAAATTTTACAAATTTGATACTTTTGCTTCTTCTGAGGCTATATTTGGGAGAAAGGTTTTACAGGCAGTGGTTCCTTCCATTTAAGTACCTGCCTTGTCCCTCCCTTCATCCGTGTACTTTAGCTTTGGTATTGGTATCCCACAAGTAATGGATGATCTGTGGACTGGATACACCTTACAAGAGAAAACACAATTTATGCTTACCTGATAAATTTATTTCTCTTGTGGTGTATCCAGTCCACGGCCCGCCCTGTCATTTTAAGGCAGGTAATTTTTAAATTTAAACTGCAGTAACCACTGCACCCTATGGTTCCTCCTTTCTCGGCTTGTTTTCGGTCAAATGACTGGCTATGACAGTTAGGGGAGGAGCTATATTGCAGCTCTGCTGTGGGTGTCCTCTTGCAACTTCCTGTTGGGAATGAGAATATCCCACAAGTAATGGATGATCCGTGGACTGGATACACCACAAGAGAAATAAATTTATCAGGTAAGCATAAATTGTGTTTTTGAATACATATTGAATACATTGTGATTACATTCACATTCAAACAATTGTTCTTATCACCTATACTAACATATATATAGGAATCAGTTTTATTTTTCTTAATGTTGTTATATTGTATTATGTTACTTTGTTATATTGTATCAACCTCACTGGTAAGCTAGGTTATTAGTACTAGTATTTATACTTGTGATATATTGCTAGTCCTACAGTGTTTTTTATATATATATATATCCCCAAGATATATTAAAAACATGTGATTGTTAAATTCTTCTAGTACTTATATACAATATTTGCATACCTAACAATATTGACTAATCTTCCTTTCCAAAAGATTTGAGTTTATTCCCAAAAGTTAATAATGTCATATAAAGAATTTAAAACCATTGGCTGTCCTGGTAGCCAAATAAAAAATCCAAAAAGTCTCCCTCCCTCTTTTAGGTTTGAGTTTTTCAAATATTTTCCATTTTAAAGTTAGATTGTATTTGTATGAAATGTTTGGCTAGCTCTGATTTGGAATCTCCTCTTTTTATGTCTGAGAGGTGCTGGCGTATTCTTTCCCTAGCCTCTTTGGATGTGCATCCAATGTATTGTCTTTCTGAGCATGTACACCAGGCCATGTAAACTACAAATTTTGAGTGACATTTCACGCAACTCTCTATCTTGTACTCTTTAGAAGTTACATGAGATTTGAACTTTTCACCTTTTTCTATAAAGCTGCAAGGGATACACTGGCTATAGCCACACCTGAACATCCCTTTTGAGGTAAGCCAGGAACTAGTTTGGTGATCTGATGGTAAATCGCTTGGTGACAAAATGTTACCTAAAGTAACTCCCTTTCTGTATGAAAATATACATCCCTTCTCTACTACTTCCATCAGTCCTTCATCAGCTGCTAACATTGGAAGATGTTTTTTAATAATCTTGCAGACCTCATCATAATTGGTAGAATATTGAGTCACAAATGTCACTTGATCTATATCATGTCTTGATACTGCTGTCTTAGAAGTATCTGTCCGTAAGCATTGTCTGTCAATCTCATCCACCTGTTTTTTCACTTTCTTAATTAGTTTTTTGTTGTATCCTCTGTCATGTAGTCGCTTTTTTAAATCGTCACTATGTTTTTTATATTCTTGAATACCTGAACAATTTCTCTTAAGTCTGACAAATTGTCCTTGGGTTGAGGGAAGACTGCCTGTATCTATGTTTATTTAGTCACCCAAGAGTGGGCATATTCTGAAAGGGAACATCCTTAAAGTATTGAACACATTAGAACCTTATATCAGATAATATATCCATACATCTATATACATATATATTCTCCCTTCATTTTTTAGTCCTATTTTTGAACCCTACAATTTGTGAACACTTTAAAGACAATATGGATTCTATCAATATCCCCACTGAATTGGATAGTGCCACAGGTGGTGGTACTGTGGAGGATAGAGAGGAAGATATACTGATGTTTACGGATGAGGATGCGGATTTGATCAGATTCGGCTCTATTGAAGAGCAACAGATGGAGGAATCCAATCAATCCTTATACAACACATGGGCAAAACTGAAGCATAAAAGAAGGATGTTACCAAGAGGTTTCCGGGTTAGGAATGTTCCCACTCTTGGGAGGTCAAATGTTGAATTTTGCACCAACTGGTGCAAAATTCTTAATAAATGCTCATTTGACCTGATGCTATTAGTTATCCGTGAAGCTAACAGATTACTTCAGGAGGTCAAAACAGAGATCCATACTTTTGAGACTGAGCAACTTAACAAACTTAGGATTGACAATTCTTGTGATTGGTTAGAAAAACTGGCCAAACAAGTAAAAACAGGAGCTTATTTCTTTTAAGAATCGCAAACTACAGACGGTGGGTCTGGATTACACGCATAAGAGCGTATATCGGTGGATGCTGGCCCCTGACGAGAGGAAATCTCTGAGACCCAGAAGGGAAAGGAGATATACCAAGAGAACTGTGAATACGGTGGACACGAGTTCAGGCGACAGCTCTGGTACAGATAATTCTTCAAATCCCGAAACATACTCTTATAGAGGTATTACCACTAGATCGAGAGGGACCGGTAATTCTACACAATGGGACAACAGCCAACAAAAAAGTTTCTCACAAGCAGCTCTGGCTCCACACTCAACATCAAATCGTTTTTTAGGACAAGGCCGCCCCCCAATCCAAAGAAGATAGAGAACAATGTCTTCAACATCGGTACAAGACCACTTAATGATGCAGAGACTTCACTATGGAATAAAGGCTTGTCGTTTGTTCCAACTGTAAAGATGAATCCCTTCAATTCGTTTATAGATATACAAAAGTTTGGCAGAAAGTTACGCTTAAAGGAATTCTTTAAAAGTGAAGGGGAGGAGAGGACACAGTTTGGTACGTCTGGGACAATTGACCCCACCTCGAATAATTCCTCCATCACTTCATATACGAATTATCTGTCAAGATTGAGCCAGGAACCTGTGATTACCAGAAGACGTAATAATAATTTAACGAAGGAAGAGAGACTGGCACTTAAAACACTCAGTGAAGATGCGACAATTGTGATACGTCCTGCTGATAAGGGCGGTGGAGTGGTAGTGATGGATACGGGGGACTGCAAAGGAGAGATTGCCCGCAACTTTCTGATAACACTACGTATAGAATCTTACCGGGAGATCCCACCACAGCATTAAAACGTGAAATCGACTATAAAATAGCTGTATGGAAAGAGCATGCAGTGATCTCTGAACAGGAAGCACATTTCCTTCAAAGAGATTTTCCTATAACATCTGTTCTATTTACACTGCCAAAAATCCATAAAGATATGAGACGCCCACCTGGCAGACCAATCGTCTCAGCCAGAGGATTGCTCTTGCAACACTTGGCCATCTTTGTAGATCATTTTTTGCAACCTATGGTTAAGCACATGAAATCATATACACAAGACTCATCCACTTTTATTCAAGATATTTTGCAGCTGAAGGATATTATCGAGTCCGACATATTGGTCACTATTAACGTCTCAAGTTTATATACAGTCATTCCTCACGCAGTGGGGATTATGGCAGTTACCAACTGCTTAAGGCGGACACCATATGTAGGTCCACCAGAAGATTTACTGATGGAGCTCTTGACGATCTGCCTAGAGAAGAATTTTCTCCGCTTTGACAACAAGTTCTATCTTCAGATAGCGGGCACAGCGATGGGGTCCAATGTGGCCCCATCACTGGCGAATCTCTTTATGTCAGAATATGAAACATTACAGATAAAGGTGTATGAAAACTCAGCTATAAAATTTTATCGCAGATATATTGACGACTTGTTTCTGATCTGGCAGGATGACATGGAGTCATTAGAGACCTGGATAGAGTCGCTGAATACAATGGAGAGCACTATTAGATTTCAGCATGTGGCGGATAAAAACTCTGTGGATTACCTGGATGTGAGAGTTTTTAAAACCAATGGGACATTAGTAACCACTTTGTTCAGAATAAAGACCGACCGCAATACTATACTCCATGCTGACAGCTGTCATCAACCTGCGTTGATTCGCAATATCCCCAAGGCCCAGTTTCAGAGGGTGATTCGAAACAACACTGATACATTGCAGGGAGAAACACAACTGAGTGAAATAATGGAGAGATTTGCACAGCAAGGTTATAAGAAACCACAATTACAAGCTATGTGTGATCAAGTAACTAAGGGAGCGACTGAATATAACCAGAGTGCATCGGATACAGTTCCACAACTTACATTTGTGACTACATATACTCCTGACCAACACCATATCACAAAAGCCATCAAAGAAGAATGGAAACTGATCCAGTCGGATCCCTCATTACCCTTCTCTGGCTGGGGGGCCCTTCGACTTGCCTATAAGTGGGGTAAGAGTTTGAAGGACCACCTGATGAAAACGGATTTCCCAACACTTGGTAAAAACGTAAATGTGGCTGCTTCAATTGTTTGGGCTGTGTGACATGCAACAGTATGCACACAGGAGTATGTTTCAACACCCCGACAAGAAGAGGAAATACAAGATCAATTATTTCCTGACTTGTACAACGTCTCACATCATCTACCTCCTTAATTGTCCTTGTGGACTCTTTTATGTTGGGAAAACAATCGATGATGCCCGGACTCGGATGGCAAACCATCGATCAGGCATCAGGGCTGCCCTGAAGAATGAAAAAATGGAGCAGCCAGTAGCCCGACATTTTTTGGATAGTAGGCATACAGTTGCGGACTTGAGGTTCCGGATAATTGATCATGTTCCAGTACTTAACAGAGGTGGCAACAGAGCGAAGATCCTACTTCAGAAGGAAGCCAGATGGATACATGAACTTGGCACCCTAGCTCCCAGAGGTCTTAATGTACAGTCTGGGTGGCAAGCGTTCTTTTGAGGTAACCTCTCATCAAGGTTACCTTTCGGACATTTGAGGGAGTCTGCGATTCCAGTACAAGATGAAAGTACATGATCCCATTACGTAATATTCTGAGTATGATTTAGCATAGACAAGTTTTCATTTCTGTAGGTTGGCTTATTCTCCCTACTACATTATGGGATTTACCCTTTATTATCCCCATGAGTGATATCCCGTATCCCTCTTCCTCCATAGATCAATTTAGTGCTATCTATCATATGGTCACATCTATAATGTGAATAGGTGTTGTATAGGTCTAATTGTTTTTATTTAGGGCCTTTAGTGGTCTCATTTTTAATTCTTATATGTAATCGTATATGCACTGTAGGTTCACTGATTCACTTGTTTAGTAAGTGTGGGATCCCCCTTTTTCTTTTGCTACCTGATCCGGGTTGCTCTCTGTTTTGCCGGTAGGAATGATGTAGTGAGTTATGCATTTCTTATGGTATGTGATATGAGTCACATTGATAGTAAGGTTATATGGTTCATCCCTATAAGGGGCCCTGTATCCTATGCGTGAATATCACTGAATAGGCTCTTTATGGTATTTGCGATGGTTGATTAATGGTGGGTTCATTGCTAGTGGTTTGGTGGTCTATTTATGTTTTCTTTTTTCTTAGTCCTTAGTTTTATTATATAAGAATCTGACAATAATCGTTTTTCTTATGATTTTCTCTTGTAGTGCGGGGTTGCATGTCAAGTTGGTGATGACGGATTATAAGTACACACTATTGGAGATGGAGGGGGTGATATTTGGTGCCCTTTGACACTTTATGTCATGTGTTTAGGGGTATTTCTTGACATGATTTAGGCCTGTACTATAATCCTTATAGTCATGGTCTATTTGTCTTCGGTATTTTCTTTGTGATTTATTTGGACATTCACATGTAATTAATTAACATTATATATGTATTGGTGTTACACTTTGATAGCTGTTTGATGATTATAGCGTGAAAGGTTCCCCCTTTCCTTATTAATTTTTATTTCTATTATCTTTAAGATTTTGGTTATGTTTTGAGTGGTTCAAAAATTTATGAATGGTGACAATGTCCCGCTGTGCGCTTTGAAAACTCTAGGGGCATTTACGGATTGGAATAATTCTGACAGGCACCCTCTATGTTGTGTAGCGAGGTAACTTGATCGCAAAGTTTGCTCCTAGATTGGGTGGCTGTCAGTGTAGTGATTAGTGATATCTACATCAGCCCAGTTTGACAGGTATAGGAGATGTGCTGTAACTGGACCTATAGTGTGCTAGTGGGTGTGTCCCTGTAATATGCGTTGCAGTGTATGGGGCGATGATGATATTGCGATAGTGGTTTTGTTATGCATCGCGAGGTGCATGAGTGGCGTATAGGTGATTGCCTGATTACGGGGGTTATGTTCCACCTTGGATGTTAGTTTGATATAGTAGTTGTTTACACTAGGATGACTTAATCGCTCGCAGCCTATCATAGTGAAGGTGTGTCGGGTTTCAACCTATGGCGAATCAGGGGGAGTGTCCCTGCTTCTGGCTTATGTTCCACCTTGGATGTTAGTTTGATATGGCAGTTTACATTAGGATGCCTTAATTGCTCGCAGCCTATCATATTGAAGATGTGCCGGGTTTCCACCTATGGCGAATCAGGGGGAGTGTCCCTGCTTCTGGTTTATGCAAGCGGAGAGTAAGCTTATGAATCGTATCAGCGTGACATTTTAATGCAGCGGTTGATATTAGTGCTACTGATATTGGGGACTTTTTGACATTGTGATCGTTGGGGAAGTTCGGTTACTATACGATTGCTATCTGATGTTTTGTTGTGGCGACGATAACGTCCATGGAGGTAGATCACGCAATCCTATTGGGTGATTTATGGATAATTCCATCTCTGAGTGAGGGCTGAACAGGGGGTGTTCGGATTAGGTTGGTAATTGCGAAGTGGGATTCCTCCTTACATTTACATTCACATTTGAACTATATACTAGGTTATTTCACTAATAATTTTGTATACAGTATTAGTTTTATATTAATTTGCTTACGTTATTAACACGTTTTCACTACAATAGGGCATTTTTACATTTGAGCTGTCTGATGGTACAGACCCTGATATGTTTGCACACGGTCTCCATGGATTGGTGGCCACACTGGGGGAGGGTTTTACATGCCTTTATTAGTCTGTTTGTATGTAGTCTCTGGTTGTCAGAGGAAGGGACGTTTGAGGTCCCGAAACGTCACAAATAAACACATTTTTAATCACAATTTTCTGAAGTTCAGTGAGTGCTTCCATTTATCTACTTTGCTATATATATATATATATATATATATATATATATATATATATATATATATATATATATATATTTAGAAAACAGTTTTTGTACAATTGTCTTCATGTGTATTACAGCTATTTATTATTATTTTTTTATGTATCCAAAACATCTAAATATACGCATATTATAGATATTCCATGTGTCCAAAACATCTAAATATATACGTATTATAGATTTCATGTGGTAATTAGTAAGCCAATAAAATAGGTTGTGTTGTGTATTGTATAGATCGAGATTAGGACATCTCAGCGTGCTGAAGAATAGTTGATAACATTTTGTATTAGTTTTTGCAATTGATTTTGGAATATGGGATTATCCCATTTCTAACTATTTCTATTATATATTTGACTATTGTTATACTGTTTATTTGGTTGATAAAACACTAAGTACTAGCATTTTGGCACCTTGCTAGGTTTATTATTATATAGCATATAGATATGGAGGCATCTATTGGGAATGAAGAGTCTGGCAATCTTTTTTACTTGCAAATTTCTGTGGCTGAATTAGACCAACTGTAGAATGACTTAGAATAGATTTTTAATGAGACTGCAGTCATAAGTTCTCTGGGTGGCCGTTTTCAGACACTGGAAACACTAATGAAAAAGGAAACCAAATTAAAATGGGATAAGTGGACATTGGAAAGTTATATCCGTTTGAAAATTGTCCCTCGTGGCATCAGGATAAGGAAATTTCCTTCTTTTCAAACTGAGGATCAGACCTTTATTGACAAATGGAACAACAATTTGTCAGAATCTTCATTTAAACTCATGCATCTTATTATAGAGTATAAAGATTGCCAACTTTTGGATGTAAGAATAGAAATAGAGAAGTTACAGGCAGAATTGGATGCATATATTACTGAGACAAATATAGGGAGTATGACAGTTTACTCAAAGAAACTATAGCCTCTTTAAAAAAAAAGAACTAGTAGAGACAAAACATGAGAAATTCATGCGAGACTAACAGGATTATACTCAAAACAGAGTTTATATATGGCAAAGACTCTAGAAACAGGCAAAGGGACAGAAATAGGAGGAGAAATCCAGGCCAAAATACTACAGGCTCAGAGTCAGGTGGCACTAGCCACTCAGAGAATGACCTATCGGATAATGATCATGAGAACAGTATAGTAGGAGCTCATCTGAAACCAATACTCAAAACCTCCAAAGATCAGAAAGTGGTAAGATTTACAGATAAGACAGCCGACCCCTCGGCCCACATGAGCAATAGTAGATTCCCTCCCCCTACAGTGGTTAGTGAGAGGGACAATATCTCTTTAACAAATATGGAGCCCAAAGATTTAGAGCAGGTTTTTCATACTGCCCCAATGAATCCCTCCACAAGAGGAGGAGGGAAGAGGTATTAAAAGAGGAGCAAGGGGAGGAAGAATGAGTCACTGCCAATATCATCTGAGGCAAAACAAAAAACAGGTCAAATACCAGTAGGGAATATAGCTACTGAGGTTATTAGAAACAATGTGATCAATTTAACAGATTATCCCCTTAATGAAAGTGAACTCAAAATTCTAAGCTATGGTTTGGGCTTTGTGCCTACAAGTAATTTTAACTTATTTCAAACATTGGTAGATGTAAATAGGTTAATTCGAAATATGACGCTCAAGAAACATTTTAAAAATCAACAGACAATTTCGACAACATTAACAACACATATATGCCACCAAGAGCTATAGATAACATATACTTAGATTTCTCTGAATTACAAGATATTGTAAGTCTGGAAAGTTTGGAAAGAGAGGGCTTAACACAATCATTAGAAATAAACTCACATGTGGGCTTTAGGCCCAAGTCAATCTTTTACCCAGTACAGACTAGAGGGGCTATATTGTTATCCTTTCAGAAAAGAGTAGAGGCAGATCTAATCAAATTGTCTAAAGAACCAACTATAGTTCACTCAAATTTGACCATGAAAGAGAAAAAGACCATAGATTATTTGAGGAAGAACGATCAGTTGGTAATCAAAATGGCTGATAAGGGCCGGAGTATAGTGGTGTGGAGTAAGGGGGCATACAAGGATGACATTTTAAGACAATTGGGTTGCCAAGAGGATTATAGATCTTTATTAGGTGACCTAACTTCAATCTTTATGAAAGAGATGAGGTCATTATTAGATGATGGCCTAGAACAGGGCCATATTGATCGAGACACCTTTGATTACTTATTTGTACAAGAACCTATTATACCCATATTCCATATTCTCCCTAAAGTCCATAAATCTATTGAGCAAGTTAAAGGACGCCCCATTGTATCAAGCATTGGGTCTATATGTGAACCTTTATCCGAATGGTTAGACAGCCTCCTGCAACCGCTAATTTCCAACCTCAATAGCTATCTGAGGTATACCAAACATTTTTTAGAAATCCTGGAAAATTGTAAGTGGGAACCACACTACAGTTGGTTAACTGTGCATGTGGTATCCCTCTACTCCTCTACCCCACACGAAATGGGTTTAAGAGCAATACCGTTCTTTCTGGAGAGAGAGGGTACCTATACTTTCAGTTTCATAAATTACATTCTAGAGGTTACCACCTTTCTATTAAAACACAATTATTTCAGATTCAACAGCAATTTTTTTCTCCAGATAAAGGGTACAGCGATGGGGGCGAAATTTGCCCCCTCATTAGCTAATCTCACCATGGGTTGGTGGGAACTTCACACCATATATGGAGCAAATAATGCATTTGTCAATAGGATCAGGTCTTACTATAGATTTATAGATGAACTCATCTTTGTGCGGGAAGGGGATTTGACAGAAGTAGATAACTTTGTTGAGTATCTTAATCAGAATATATGGGGATTAAAGTTCACGTGTGAGTACAATAAAAACACAATTTGTTACCTGGATTTGCAAATAGTATCAAACAGTGAGATGAAAAAAGTGGAGACATTGAATTATAGAAAATCGATTTCAGGAAACACCCTATTGCATGGGAAAAGTAGCCACCCAGACAGTGTACAAAAGTCCATAGCAAAGGACAATTTGTCAGACTTAAGAGAAATTGTTCAGATATTCAAGAATATAAAAAACATAGTAACGATTTAAAAAAGCGACTACATGACAGAGGATACAACAAAAAACTAATTAAGAAAGTGAAAAAAACAGGTGGATAAGATTGACAGACAATGCTTACTGACAGATACTTCTAAGACAGCAGTATCAAGACGTGATATAGATCAAGTGACATTTGTGACTCAATATTCTACCAATTATGATGAGGTCTGCAAGATTATTAAAAAACGTCTTCCAATGTTAGCAGGTGATGAAGGGCTGATGGAAGTAGTAGAGAAGGGATGTAGATTTTCATACAGAAAGGGAGTTACTTTAGGTAACATTTTGTCACCAAGCGATTTACCATCCGATCACCAAACTAGTTCCTGGCTTACCTCAAAAGGGATGTTCAGGTGTGGCTACAGCCAGTGTATCCCTTGCAGCTTTATAGAAAAATGTGAAAAGTTCAAATCTCATGTAACTTCTAAAGAGTACCAGATAGAGAGTTGCGTGAACTGTCGTTTAAAATTTGTAGTTTACATGGCCTGGTGTACATGCTCAGAAAGACAATACATTGGATGCACATCCAAAGAGGCTAGGGAAAGAATACGCCAGCACCTCTCAGACATAAAAAGAGGAGACGCCAAATCAGAGCTAGCCAAACATTTCATACATATACAATCTAACTTTCAAATAGAAAATAACTGAAAAACTCAAGAAACCTAAAAGAGGAGGGAATTTGAACAAATTGCTCCTTAAGAGGGAGGCTTTTTGGTTTTTTTCTTTGGTTACCAGGACCCCCAATGGTTTTAATATTTTATATGACATTATTAACTTTTGGGAATAAACTCAAATCTTTTGGAAAGGAAGATTAGTCAATATTGTTAGGTATGCAAATATTGCTAAGTACTAGAAGAATTTAACAATCACATGTTTTTAATATATCTTGGGGATATATATATATAAAAAGCACTGTAGGACTAGCAATATATCACAAGTATAAATACTAGTACTAATAACCTAGCTTACCAGTGAGGTTGATACTATATAACAAAGTAACATAATACAATATAATAACATTAAGATCAATAAAACTGATTCCTATATATATATTTTAGTATAGGTGATAAGAACAATTGTTTGAATGTGAATGTAATCACAATGTATTCAATATGTATTCAAAATTCATTTGAGTTGTATACTGTATATGCGATCACATAAGATGTTCGTATAAATATCTAGACTCATATATGTGCACAAATATTTTCACTTGATCAAATGTATGTCATTAATTTTAACAGAAATGCTTGTCTTTATTTTGCCTGTCTTAATATGTATGACTGCTTAAGAGCATAAAGGTTTATTTAATTTGACTAAGCAAGTAATAAGTTAAGTATAAATATATTGAATAGTGACACATTGAAAGTGAGCAAAGTGAAATGTAATATTTGGTAAGCACAGGGTTAATTATTAGAGGAGGTAGTATCAAGGTTGATTGTGCAAAGGTATTTCAGAATAACCAATGAATAACCAGCTTAGCGTATACATTTTAATGGCACATATGGTTTTAATTATGTCTATGATTAAGGCTACGGCCGAAACATGTTAGACGTTTTTGCTGCTTGAAGCTGTGTAATATTGGTTTTTACCAGTCCTTTTAATTTTGCTGAATAAAATTGGACTTTTAATTGAAGATAAGTGCTCGCTGATTCTCTATTTTTTAACATATATATATATATATATATATATATATATATATATATATATATATATAGTGGATATAAAAAGTTTACACACCCCTGATAAAATGTCAGGTTTCTGTGATGTAAAATAATGAGACAAAGATAAATCATTTAAAAACTTTTTCCACCTTTAATATGACCTATAAACTGTACAACTCAATTGAAAAACAAACTGAATTCTTTTAGGTAAAGGGAAATAAAAATAAAAAAATAAAATAAAATGGTTGCATAAGTGTGAACACCCTTAAACTAATTCTTTATTGAAACACCTTTTGATTTTATTACAGCACTCAGTCTTTTTGGGTATGAGTTTTTCAGCATGGCACATCTTGACTTGGCATGATTTGCCCACTCTTCTTTGCAAAAACACTCTAAATCTGTCAGAATGTGAGGGCATCTCCTGTGCACAGCCCTCTTCAGATCAACCCACAGATTTTGAATTGTATTCAGGTCTGGGCTCTGGCTGGGCCATCCCAAAACTTTAATCTTCTTCTGGTGAAGCCATTCCTTTGTTGATTTGGATGTATGCTTTGGGTCGTTGTCATGCTGAAAGATGAAGTTCCTCTTCATGTTCAGCTTTCTAGCAGAAGCCTGAAGGTTTTGTGCCAATATTGTCTGGTATTTGGAACTGTTCATTATTCTCTCTACCTTGACTAAGGCCCCAGTTCCAGCTGAAGAAAAACAGCCCCAAAGCATGATGCTGACACCACCATGCTTCACTGTGGGTATGGTGTTCTTTTGGTGATATGCAGTGTTGTTTTTGCGCCAAACATATCTTTTGGAATTATGGCCAAAAAGTTCAACTTTGGTTTCATCAGACCAGAACACCTTTTGCAACATGCTTTTGGGAAACTTAAGATGTGTTTTTCCAAAATTTAACCGGGCTTGGATGGGTTTTTTTTGTAAGAAAAGGCTTTCGTCTTGCCACTCTACCCCATAGCCCAGACAAATGAAGAATACGGGCGATTGTTGTCGCATGTACCACACAGCCAGTACTTGCCAGATATTCCTGCAGCTCCTTTAATGTTGCTGTAGGCCTCTTGGCAGCCTCCCAGACCAGTTTTCTTCTCGTCTTTTCAGCAATTTTGGAGGGACATCCAGTTCTTGGTAATGTCACTGTTGCACCATATTTCTCTTGTTAAGTGTATCCAGTCCACGGATCATCCATTACTTGTGGAATATATTCTCCTTCCCAACAGGAAGTTGCAAGAGTCCACCCACAGCAAAGCTGCTATATAGCTCCTCCCCTAACTGCCATATTCAGTCATTCTCTTGCAAGCCTCAACATAGATAGGAGGTCGTGAGAGTCTGTGGTGATTTATACTTAGTTTATTCTTCAATCAAAAGTTTGTTATTTTTAAATGGCACCGGAGTGTGCTGTTTTTCTCAGGCAGTATTTGGAAGAAGAATCTGCCTGCGTTTTTCTATGATCTTAGCAGACGTAACTGAGATCCATTTGCTGTTCTCACACATTCTGAGGAGTGAGGTACTTCAGAGGGGGAATGGCGTGCAGGTTTTCCTGCAAATAAGGTATGTGCAGTAAAATATTTTTCTAGGAATGGAATTGACTAAGAAAATACTGCTGATACCGAAGTAATGTAAGTAAAGCCTTAAATGCAGCGATAGCGACTGGTATCAGGCTTATTAATAGTGATACATACTCTTATAAAAATGTGTTTTAAAACGTTTGCTGGCATGTTTAATCGTTTTTTAACGTACATTGGTGATAACACTGTAATGTTGGTATAGCCTTAAATGCAGTAAAAGCGACTGGTATCAGGCTTATTAATAGAGATACATACTCTTGTAAAAATGTGTTTTAAAACGTTTGCTGGCATGTTTAATCGTTTTTAACATATGTTTGGTGATAAAACTTATTGGGGCCTAAGTTTTTTCCACATGGCTGGCTTAAATTTTGCATAGAAACAGTTAACTGAAGCTTCCCACTGTTGTAATATGAGTGGGAGGGGCCTAATTTAGCGCTTTTTTGCGCAGTTAAAATTACAAAATGAATTATCCAGATTCCCTCAGCAGTCCCATGAATACTACAGGACATTTCTAAAGGGCTAAAAAGACTTCCAAAATCGTTTATAGGGAAGGTAATCCACAGCTCTGCTGTGGCAGTTTTATTGTGTCTGTTTTTAAAAACGTCTATGTCGTTTTTTTTAATCTGTTTTTTGCATTAAGGGGTTAATCATCCATTTGCAAGTGGGTGCAATGCTCTGTTACCTTATTACATGTACTGTAAAAATTTCGTTTGTTTTACTGCCTTTTTTCACTGTTTTTCAAATTTTGACAAAATGTGTTTCTCTTAAAGGCACAGTAACGTTTTATATATTTGCTTGTTAACTTGATTTAAAGTGTTTTCCAAGCTTATTAGTCTCATTATTAGTCTGTTCTAACATGTCTGACATAGAGGAAGCTCTGTGTTCATTATGTTTTAAAGCCATGGTGGAACCCCATCTTAGAATGTGTACCAGATGTACTGATTTCATGTTAAACAATAAAGATCATTTTTTGTCTTTAAAAACATTATCACCAGAGGATTCTGTCGTGGGGGTAGTTATGCCGACTAACTCTCCCCACGTGTCAAACCTTTTGACTCCCGCTTTAGGGACTCACGCTCAAATAGCGCCAAGTACATCAAGGGCACCCATAGCGTTTATTTTACCAGGGGATTCTGTCAAGGGGAAAGTTATGCCGATTAACTCTCCCCACGTGTCAGACCCTTCGACTCCCGCTTCAGGGACTCACGCTCAAATGGCGCCAAGTACATCAAGGGCGTCCATAGCGTTTATTTTACAAGACATGGCAAAGGTGGTGAATAATACTCTGGCAGCAGTATTAGTCAGACTACCTGAAATTAAAGGAAAGCAGATAGCTCTGGGAGTAGATACAGAGCATACAGACGCTTTAAGAACCATGTATGATACTACCTCACAATATGCTTAGTCTGTGGGTGATTTTTTTGACTCAGGGAAGATGATTTAACCTGATTCTGATATTTCTACATTTAAAATTTATGCTTGAGAACCTCCTCCACTTGTTGCTCAGGGAGGCTTTGGCTGCTCTGAATGAATGTGTATAATCGCAGGGCCAGAGAAATTGTGTAGACTGGATAAATAATATGCAGTGCCGGTGTGTACTGATGTTTTTCCAATACCTAAAGAGGTTTACTAAAAAAAAATTTTTAATAAGGAATGGGATAGACCAGGTGTGCCTTTCTCTTCCCCTCCTATTTTTTAGAAGAATGTTTTCTAATAGTTACCACCACACAGGACTTCTGGCAGACAGTTCCTAAGGTGGAGAGAAGAGTTTCTACTCTAGCTAAGCGTACCACTACCTCTGGCGAGGACAGTTGTGCTTTTTAGATCCAATGGATAAAAAATGTTTATTCAACAGGGTTTTATCCTGCAGCCCCTTGCATACATTGCTTCTGTCACTGCTGCTGCGGCGTTCTGGGTTGAGTCTCTTGATGAGGCTTTACAGTTAGCGACTCCATTGGATGAATATATTTGACAAGCTTATGCTAGCCAATTCCTTTGTTTTCTGATGCCTTTGTTCATTTGACTAGACTAACGGCTAAGAATTCTGTTTTTTACTATACTGGCGCGCAGAGCGCTATGGCTTATATCATGGTCAGCTGTCGTGACTTTAATAAATAAGCTACTTAACTTCCCTTCAAGGGGCAGACCCTATTCGGGCCTGGTTTGAAGGAGATTATTGCTTATATCACTGGAGGAAAAGGTCATGCCCTTCCTCAGGATAGGAATCAAGGGCCAAAAAAGGTCTAATTTTCGTGCCTTTTAAAACTTCAGGGCAGGTGTGGGATATCTACAGCCCCAAGAATCTTTATGGACATGTCATCCTTTCCATCACGGTCTCTGCTTCTGAGACAGGTCCCTCTACCTCAGGGTCCTTTCAACCATCTAAATAGAATCAATCTGAGATGGACTGCCTGGAGACTGAACGCTTGATGTTATCAAAGCATGGCTTCTCCGAGTCAGTCATTGATACCTTAATACAGACATGAAAGCCTGTCTCTAGGAAAATTGAACATAGATATGGTGTAAATATCTGATTGTTATGAATCCAAGGGTTACTCATGGAGTAAAGCCTGGATTCCCAGGATATTATCTTTTCTCCAAGATGTTTTTGAGAAAAGGGTTGTCAGCTAATTCCTTAAAAGGGACAGATTTTTACTCTGTCTATTTTTTTGCACCAGCGTCTGGCAGGTATTCTAGACGTTCAGACATTTGATCAGGCTTTGGTTAGATCCAAGCCTGTGTTTAAAACTGTTGCTCCACCATGGAGCTTAAACCTGGTTCTTAAGGCTCTTCAAGAAGTTCCGTTTGAACCTTTTTTGTTCCATAGATATCAATCTTTATCTTGGAAAGTTCCTTTTGGGTAGCTATTTCCTCGACTCGTAGAGTCTCCAAGTTATCTGTGTTACAATGGGATTCTCCTTATCTGGTCCTTCGTACGGATAAGGTAGTCCTGCGTACCAACCTGGGTTTTTTCCTAAGGTGGTATCTAACAAGAACATCACTCAAGAGATAGTTGTTCCATGCTTGTATCCTAATCCTTCCTCAAAGAAGGAACGTCTATTACACAATATTGGACGTGGTTTGTGCTTTAAAGTTTTACTTACAAGCTATTACAGTTTTCATCAAACGTTCACCTTGTTTGTTGTCTATTCTGGACAGAGGAGAGGTCAAAAGACTTCAGCAGCCTCTCTGTCTTTTTGGTTAAAAAGCATAATTCATTTAGCTTATGAAACTGCTGGACAGCAGCCTCCTGAAGGGATTGCAGCTCATTCTACTAGAGCTGTGATTTTCACTTGGGCCTTTTTTAAATGTGGCTTCTGTTGAACAGATTTACAAGACGGAGTCTTGGTCTGCACTTCATACTTTTTCAAATTTAACAAATTTGATACCTTGCTTCTTCGGAGGCTATTTTTGGGAGAAAGGGTTTTTTTTGGTTTTTTTTTACAGGCAATGGTAACTTCCGTTTAAGTACCTGCCTTGTCCCTCCCATCATCCGTGTTCTTTAGCTTTGGTATTGGTATTCCATAAGTAATGGATGATCCGTGGACTGGATACACTTAACAAGAGAAAACATAATTTATGCTTACCTGATAAATTTATTTCTCTTGTAGTGTATCCAGTCCACGGCCCGCCCTGTCACTTTAAGGCAGGTAATTTTTTCATTTGAACTACAGTCACCACTGCACCCTATGGTTTTTCCTTTCTCTGCATGTTTTCGGTCGTATGACTGAATATGGCAGTTAGGGGAGGAGCTATATAGCAGCTTTGCTGTCTGTGGACTCTTGCAGCTTCCTGTTGGGAAGGAGAATATATTCCATAAGTAATGGATGATCCGTGGACTGGATACACTACAAGAGAAATAAATTTATCAGGTAAGCATAAATTATGTTTTTCTTCACTTGATGATGACTGTCTTCATTGTGTTCCATGGTATATCTAATGCCTTGGGAAAAAAAATCTTCTACAAGATATGACAAGTCCACAGATTTCATCCTTACTTGTGGGATTTATCCTCCTAACAGGAAGTGGCATAGAGCACCACAGCAGAGCTGTATATATAGCTCCTCCCTTCCCTCCACCTCCAGTCATTCTCTTTGCCTGTGTTAGTAATAGGAAGAGGTAAAGTGAGGTGTTAGTTTAGATTCTTCAATCAAGAAGTTTTTCATTTTAAAATGGTGCCAGTGAGTACTATTTTCCTCAGGGAGAAATCGTCAATCTGGATTCCCAAGAGGAATGGAGACATTCATTTTTCTTTCATGTAATTGGCAAGAGTCCATGAGCTAGTGACATATGGGATATACAATCCTACCAGGAGGGGCAAAGTTTCCCAAACCTCAAAATGCCTATAAATACACCCCTCACCACACCCACAATTCAGTTTTACAAACTTTGCTTCCTATGGAGGTGGTGAAGTAAGTTTGTGCTAAGATTTCTACGTTGATTTGCACTTCTCAGCATTGTTGAAGCCCGATTCCTCTCAGAGTACAGCGAATGTCAGAGGGACGTGAAGGGAGTATCACTTATTTGAATACAATGATTTCCCTAACGGGGGTCTATTTCATAGGTTCTCTGTTATCGGTCGTAGAGATTCATCTTCTACCTCCCTTTTCAGATCGACGATATACTCTCAATTTACCATTACCTCTACTAATAACTGTTTTAGTACTGGTTTGGCTATCTGCTATATGTGGATGGGTGTCTTTTGGTAAGTATGTTTTCATTACTTAAGACACTCTCAGCTATGGTTTGGCACTTTATGCAATTATATAAAGTTCTAAATATATGTATTGTACTTATATTTGCCATGAGTCAGGTTCATGTATTTCCTTCTGCAGACTGTCAGTTTCATATTTGGGAATGTAAACACTTTAAGAAATTTATTTCTTACCTGGGGTTTAGTCTTTTTTTCAATTTGACTACTTTTTGCAATTGCGGGTGTTAGGCCCGCAGGTGCATCAAATGCTAGACTTTATTGCGTCATTTTTGCCGCGAAAAAGTACATTTATGACGCAACTTCGTCATTTCCGGCGTCATACGTGACGCTGAGACCTTTCACATGGCGGCGTCATTAGTGACGCAAGTGTGTCATTTCCGGTCATTTTTTGGTGCCAAAAAAGTTTCCGTTACGTTGTGCGTCATACTTGGTGCCAAATATTTTTTCATTATTTCAATACCCCATTGATGTTTGCCTCCTGCTTTCTTCTCTATCAAGAGGCCTATGCTTTTGCATTTTTTCCAATTCCTGAAACTGTCATTTAAGGAAATAGATAATTTTGCTTTTATGTTGTTTTTTCTCTTACATTGAGCAAGATGTCCCAATCTGATCCTGTCTCTGAAGTTTCTGCTGGAACATTGCTGCCTGACATCGGTTCTACCAAAGCTAAGTGCATTTGTTGTAAAATTGTAGAAATTATTCCACCGAATGTCTTTTGTAATAGTTGTCATGATAAACCTTTACATGCAAATAGTGTTTCTATCAGTAATAGTACATTGCCAGTTGCAGTTCCTTCAACTTCTAATGTGCATGATATACCTGTAAATTTTAAAGAATTTGTTTCTGATTCTATTATGAAGGCTTTGTCTGCATTTCCACCTTCTAATAAACGTAAAAGGTCTTTTAAAACTTTTTATTTAGCTGATGAAATTTCAAGTGACCAACAACATAATAATTCATCCTCTTCTGATGAGGATCTATCTGAAACAGAAGATCCTTCCTCAGATATTGACACTGACAAATCTACTTATTTATTTAAAATGGAGTATATGCGTTCTTTATTAAAAGAAGTGTTAATTACTTTGGATATTGAGGTAACCAGTCCTATTGACATTCAGTCTAATAAACGTTTAAATGCTGTTTTTAAACCTCCTGTGGTTTCCCCAGGTGTTTTTCCCATTCCTGAGGCTATTTCTTATATGATTTCTAGGGAATGGAATAAGCCAGGTACTTCCTTTATTCCTTCTTCAAGGTTTAAGAGATTGTATTCTTTACCAGCAAAATCTATAGAGTTTTGGGGAAAAATCCCCAAAGTTGAAGGGGCTATTTCTACTCTTGCTAAACGTACCACTATTCCTATGGAAGATAGCACTTCCTTTAAGGATCCTTTAGATAGGAAACTTGAATCTTATCTAAGGAAGGCCTATTTATATTCAGGTCATCATCTCAGACCTGCTATTTCTTTGGGTGATGTTGCGGCTGCATCAACTTTCTGGTTGGAAAATTTAGCGCAACATGAATTGGATTCTGACATATCTAGCATTGTTCGCTTACTGCAATATGCTAATCATTTTTTTTGTGATGCCATTTTTGATATTATCAAAATTGATGTTAGATCCATGTCTTTAGCTGTATTAGCTAGAAGAGCTTTGTGGCTTAAATCTTGGAATGATATGACATCTAAATCTAGATTACTATCTCTTTCTTTACAAGGTAATAATTTATTTGGTTCTCAGTTGGATTCTATTATTTCAACTATCACTGGGGGAAAAGGAGTTTTTTTTGCCTCAGGATAAAAAGCCTAAGGGTAAATCTAAGGCTTCTAATCGTTTTCGTTCCTTTCGTAAGAATAAGGAACAAAAACTCAATCCTTCCCCCAAGGAATCTGCTTCCAATTGGAAGCCTTCCTCAAATTAGAATAAATCCAAGCAATTTAGGAAACCAAAGTCAGCCCCTAAATCCGCATGAAGGTGCGGCCCTCATGCCAGCTCAGCTGCTAGGGGCAGATTAAGGTTTTTCAAGGATTTTTGGATATAACCTGTACAAAACCATTGGATTTAGAGCATTGTCTCTCAAGGGTATCGAATAGGATTCAAAATAAGACCTCCTGTGAGAAGATTTTTTCTCTCACGCATCCCTGTTAATCCAGTAAAAGCTCAGGCTTTTCTGATGTGTGTTTCAGACCTGGAGTCTTCAGGGGTAATCATGCCAGTTCCTCCTCAGGAACAAGGTTTGGGGTTTTATTCAAACCTATTCATTGTACCAAAGAAAGAAAATTTATTCAGACCAGTTCTGGATCTAAAAATTTTGAATCGTTATGTAAGAGTACCAACTTTCAAGATGGTGACTATAAGGACTATTCTGCCTTTTGTTCAGCAAGGACATTATATGTCCACAATAGACTTGCAGGATGCATACCTTCATATTCCGATTCATCCAGAACACTTTCAGTTTCTGAGATTCTCTTTTCTAGACAAGCATTACCAATTTGTTGCTCTTCCATTTGGCCTAGCAACAGCTCCAAGGATCTTTTCAAAGGTTTTGGGTGCCCTACTGTCTGTAATCAGAGAACAGGGTATTGCAGTGTTTCCTTATTTGGACAATATCTTGGTACTAGCTCAGTCTTTACGTACTGCAGAATCTCACACGAATCAACTAGTGTTGTTTCTTCGGAAACATGGTTGGAGGATCAATTTACCAAAAAGGTTCTTGATTCCTCAGACAAGGGTCACCTTTTTAGGCTTCCAGATAGATTCAGTGTCCATGAGTCTGTCTCTAACAGACAAGAGACGTTTAAAATTGGTCGCAGCATGCCGGCACCTTCAGTCTCAGTCATTCCCTTCAGTGGCTATGTGCATGGAAGTTTTAGGTCTCATGACTGCAGCATCGGACGCGATCCCCTTTGCTCGTTTTCACATGAGACCTCTACAGCTTTGTATGCTGAATCAATGGTGCAGGGATTATACAAAGATATCACAATTAATATCCTTGAATCCCAATGTACGACACTCTCTGACATGGTGGATAGATCACCATCGTTTGGTTCAAGGGGCTTCTTTTGTTCGCCCAACCTGGACTGTGATCTCAACAGATGCGAGTCTTTCAGGTTGGGGAGCTGTTTGGGGATCTCTGACAGCACAAGGGGTTTGGAAATCTCATGAGGCGAGATTACCAATAAATATTTTAGAACTCCGTGCAATTTTCAGGGCTCTTCAGTTCTGGCCTCTGCTAAAGAGAGAACCGTTCATTTGTTTTCAGACAGACAATATCACAACTGTGGCTTATGTCAATCATCAGGGTGGGGCTCACAGTCCCCAAGCTATGAAGGAAGTATCTCGGATACTTGCTTGGGCGGAATCCAGCTCCTGTCTAATCTCTGCGGTGCATATCCCAGGTGTAGACAATTGGGAGGCGGATTATCTCAGCCGCCAGACTTTACATCCAGGGGAGTGGTATCTCCATCCAGATGTGTTTTCTCAGATTGTTCAGATGTGGGGTCCTCCAGAGATAGATCTCATGGCCTCTCATCTAAACAAGAAACTTCCCAGATACCTGTCCAGGGATGTTCAGGCGGAAGCAGTGGATGCGCTGACACTTCCTTGGTGTTATCAACCTGCTTACATCTTCCCGCCTCTAGTTCTCCTTCCAAGAGTGATCTCCAAAATCATCATAGAGCAGTCTTTTGTGTTGCTGGTGGCTCCAGCATGGCCACATAGGTTTTTGTATGCGGATTTGATTTGGATGTCCAGTTGCCCGCCTTGGCCACTTCCGTTACGGCCAGACCTACTATCTCAAGGTCCGTTTTTCCATCAGGATCTCAAATTTAATGATTTGAGATCCTGATGGAAAAACGGACCTTGAGATAGTAGGTCTGGCCGTAACGGCCGTAATCATTAAATTTGAAGGTACGGAAATTGAACGCTTAGTTTTAAGTTATAGAGGGTTCTCTGACTCAGTGATTAATACTATGTTACAAGCTCGTAAATCTGTTTCTAGAAAGATTTATTATAGAGTTTGGAAGACTTACATTTCATGGTGTTCTTCTAATAAATTCTCCTGGCATTCTTTTAGAATTCCTAGAATTTTGCAGTTTCTTCAGGATGGTTTGGATAAGGGTTTGTCTGCAAGTTCCTTGAAAGGACAAATCTCCGCTCTTTCTTTTTTTTTTTTTATTGAATTATATTCAAACATTACAAAGTACCGTGCACATTCGGGAAATAACAGACGCTATACAATTTACATAATAATCATCACAAAATGTAGACAAATAATCGCTCAATGGTACCACTATAAGTTAACCTCAGAGTTTTAGTTTAAGGAAAGTCCCCTTAGAATATATTATAAAGTCACAAACAATGGTTTCCCTCTATGAAAAGGAGAGGCCTCTCTTGAACCTCCTGAAACGAAAATAAGACCTTATAGGGAATTTTAGGGGGTACAACAAAACAAACCCAAGCAACAACACAAAAAAAAATAACAAAATGGGCCACTTTTGGATCCTGAATGTAAACAACTGGTCTGTAAACGAATGTATTTTGAGTACGTTAGAAGTATATGTGACATTGTCTCATCAATACGGGTGAAACAAATATAATAGTCTTATTTTTACACTACAGGAAATAGGTCTATGGGGGTGTATTGCATGCTAATATGGAAATTTCCCATCATCTTATACGCTAAGGGGGAGGGTATCCAATGATAAACTATATACTGTATTACTCTAAGCTCTGACATTCCCTATTTAGGCTTAGCTAAAGAACAATGTCTATAAACACATTATGTGTGACGGGTTTCCCTCGCTTCTAAAAGACTGAGTAGTAGGCATTTCTTAAAAGCACTTCTGTGCTGATTCAACAGCAGCCAAACATTAATAAAGTTTTACTCCCCTCTAGTGGAGATGTCCGGTTACAACCGCAGCCTATACATAAAGATATTTAATAAGCCGTCTGATGATGCAGATTATATCTTAAACTATTACATACATTACTTACTAAGACTTTTATAAAGTACAGAAATACCCCATATTTGGACATCAAATAGCTAACTGCTATAGAGAGGCTTAAGCACTAATCACCTTATAGAGACTTTCACAATATAAACTAGTATAGGAATATTGCTTATATACAGATTATTGCTAGTAATATTAACTATTGCATAGGATTAACTGAACGGTTAGACATGTATTAATGGTATATTATAATTATAATAACTGTAAAATAACCCACATTAGTATTCTCATTAACAGCCCTCTAGTTGGAAGGAGTTATTCGACAAAGCAAGCAGTTTTCCGGGTCCCCTGTGACTAGTATAGACCTATGAAGTAAGTAAAAAGTTTAGGCTAGCACCTTTCAAACCCCCTTCCTGAGGGCAATGCAGTCTCTGGTTAAAAAAAAAAAAAAAAAAAGAAAATTATATATGTCAGGTTGCACAGACTCAAAATACAGCAGTGGATATAAAAAACTGAAGGTTCAGGTCTCTAGACCGTCATTACTTATTACATGGATGCCCCCTGTGTCCCAGACAATTTCGCTAGTATATCCTGTCCAGGGGTCACTGGCCATAAAAAGTCCGTTGTTAGTATACTAACCGATCCCTCTTTTTCGAATATATGTCCCTGGGCTGGTCTGTGTCTTGTGGGCAAAAGTCCCCAGTAGAAGCAGAGTGTCCTTAATAAGAGCAATGAAGTAGCAAAGTATTAGACCAGATGAGCCGTTCCTGAAGCCTCGTAGCCTGTCCTGAGTTTCTGGTTGTCCCTCAGCAGGGTCTCTCCAAGTAAGTAAAGCTGGTGTATGCGTAGGATTTTTAGTTGGCCCAGTTTGGATCTCCTGGATAACTTTGCCGCTCTCCGTGGAAACCGCACCACTCGTTGGATGTTCTGGGTTCTCAGACTCTAGATCTTGCAGATCTGTCGCTGCGATGTTACTCGCGGTGGTGGGTATAGGAAACTCAGCTGGCTCTATAGCTGCATCAGCCTCCATATTATATCCGCCCGATGTCTCCTCTAGTGTGCCGACAGGATTGGCGCCATTTACAAACTGCTGCTGTCAGTCTGACGCTTCAGAGAAGCAATGCCTTATTTGCTGAATCAGCTCCTGTAAATGCGCATCAAATATGTTGCAGATGTCTTCTCTCCATGTCTGCACTTCTGAATCCATCTTGGTGACGCTTGAAATAGTGTCCCTATGCACCTTAGACCGGTTATAGCACTCTGGGGGAAGTCAATCTCCGATTGCGAATAGCAAATGTGATTCTATGCAAGACGTTCTGTGGTTTGTATCAGTTCAAGTGACTGGGTATGCTGGATAAGCAAAATACTGGGGGGGGTAGATGAAGTTCCAAGCCGTAGTCAGGCCTCCACTGCGCACTATATCTAAATATGGCTGCTGGGCTGCAAGCTAGTTGAAAGTAGTATAGATCGATTCCACAAATATTCCCTTTCAACAATCTCTGCAAGTAAAAGCTTAATTTATGGAAAATGGAGAGGTAAACAGCGGTTCTATCTTCTCCCTTGATCAGCCAGAATCAAGAAGCAGCCATCTTAGCCGATGGTCAGACACGCCCCCAAATCTCCACTCTTTCTGTTTTATTTCACAGAAAGATTGCTGTACTTCCTGATATACACTGTTTTGTACAGGCTTTAGTTCGTATTAAGCCTGTCATTAAGTCAATTTCTCCTCCTTGGAGTCTTAATTTGGTTCTGAAGGCTTTACAGGCTCCTCCATTTGAACCAATGCATTCTTTGGACATTAAACTACTTTCTTGGAAAGTGTTGTTCCTTTTGGCTATCTCTTCTGCTAGAAGAGTTTCTGAGCTATCTGCTCTTTCTTGTGAATCTCCTTTTTTGATTTTTCATCAGGATAAGGCAGTTTTGCGGACTTCTTTTCAATTTTACCTAAGGTTGTGAATTCTAACAACATTAGTAGAGAAATTGTTGTCCCTTCTTTATGCCCTAATCCTAAGAATTCTTTGGAGAGATCCTTACATTCTTTGGATGTGGTAAGAGCTTTGAAATATTATGTGGAAGCTACTAAAGATTTCAGGAAGACTTCCAGTCTATTTGTTTTATTTTCTGGTCCTAGGAAAGGTCAGAAAGCTTCTGCTATTTCCTTGGCTTCTTGGTTGAAACTTTTGATTCATCAAGCATATTTGGAGTCGGGTCAAACCCCGCCTCAGAGAATTACAGCTCATTCTACTAGATCAGTCTCCTCTTCGTGGGCTTTTAAGAATGAAGCTTCAGTTGATCAGATTTGCAAAGCAGCAAATTGGTCCTCTTTGCATACATTTACTAAATTCTACCATTTTGATGTATTTGCTTCTTTGGAAGCAGTTTTTGGTAGAAAAGCTCTTCAGGCAGCTGTTTCAGTTTGATTCTTCTGCTTTTGATTTAAGTTTTTTTCTTTCAAAAGTGAAAATAAACCTTTTTTTTGGGTTGTGGATTATTTTTTCAGCGGAATATGGCTGTTTTTATTTTATTCCCTCCCTCTCTAGTGACTCTTGAGTGGAAGACTCCACATCTTGGGTATTGATATCCCATATGTCACTAGCTCATGGACTCTTGCCAATTACATGAAAGAAAACATAATTTATGTAAGAATTTACCTGATAAATTAATTTCTTTCATATTGGCAAGAGTCCATGAGGCCCACCCTTTTTATGGAGGTTATGATTTTTTGTATAAAGCACAATTATTTCCAAATTTCCTTTGTTGATGCTTTCTACTCCTTTCTTTATCAGCCCACTGCTTGGCTATTCGTTAAACTGAATTGTGGGTGTGGTGAGGGGTGTATTTATAGGCATTTTGAGGTTTGGGAAACTTTGCCCCTCCTGGTAGGATTGTATATCCCATATGTCACTAGCTCATGGACTCTTGCCAATATGAAAGAAATGAATTTATCAGGTAAATTCTTACATAAATTATGTTTTATGGTAGGAGATGAAATTAACCATACAACCTGTGCAGTAGAATGACCGATGGAACACATAGGAAGAGGGCTGTTGTAGCAAACCATTTCATGCATGCTCAATAAAGTTCTATTAGTTTCACAAGTTAAACATTTTTCCTACAGTCACTTTCTGGTTCCTACCTTTTTGAATTTGTAAAAGGAGACTTGATGTATTGGGGATTTTCACTTCCAGGAACCAGATAGGATACAGAGTGGGACACAAGCTGTATAGAGAAGCTGAAGGGAAAAACTAACTGCTTAAGTGTCACATGTATTTACATTATTATCTGGACAGGTGGAGCTTTAAATTTCTGTCAGTATTCCGTAAAATGTAATTGTTTTTTTGGTAAGTAATAGCACGAGTCACAATATTTCTTTTATGTACACGTGTCAGAATTTGTATTAAAAAAGATATGTCTATTGTTTTTTTGGATTGTCATTCTCTAAATAATGTTATTTAAAGAACATTTGAATTGCAGTGTTTTTAAAGGTGATAAGAAATTGTGTTAGTATAAACTTTTTATGGACAGACCTTGTCTTTTTCAATGTCTGATTCTTTTATTTTGTAACTATTAATTATAAATGTTTGTTGTTGATCCTCCTGCTTTTGTTTTACAGAATCTCAAGACTCTGGCTATTTATATTTTTGCTTCCGGTGGCTTCTGATCAGATTTAAAAGGGAATTTAGTTTTCAAGATATTCTGCGAGTTTGGGAGGTATGATATTTTAGCTAGATGTATATTATTTATTTATTTCTAAAAAAAATACTGTATGTTGCCTCAATTTGTATATTTTATATAGCTATATTTTTATATTATTTACCATATGCTTTGGAAGGGTTTATAATAAAATATTTCTTCTACTAGATACGACGAGTCCACGGATTCATCCTTACTTGTGGGATATTATCCTCCTGCTAACAGGAAGTGGCAAAGATTACCACAGCAGAGCTGTATATATAGCTCCTCCCTTCTCTCCACCCCCAGTCATTCTCTTTGCCTATACTAATAATAGGAAGAGGTAAAGTGAAAGAGGTGTTAAAATGATAGTTTTTATTTTCCTCAAGCAAGACTTTTTTATTTTAAATGGTACCAGTGAGTGCTATTTTTCCTCATGCAGCAGATGGATGAAGATTTCTGCCTGGAGGCTGATGATCTTAGCAGTTGTCACTAAGATCCAGAGAAGTTCCCACAGAATGGCTGAGGAGTACTTGAGAAGCTTCAGTGTGGGGAACGTTTTTCATGCTACAAACATTGAGGTATGTTCAGTCATTTTTTTCTGGAGAGACTGTGGTATTTCAGAACTGGCTGACATAGTTCCCATGAGGGAAGGGGTAAGCAGTAATCCTACATGTAATGAAGGGGTATTACTGGGACTGTATAAAAATTGGTTGACACTGGTAACATAATGTTTTGAGAGAAAACGGTTTTATGTTTAGGGGCAACATAATGTTTTTATGAGCAAACGTTTTTATGTTTGATGGCACTGGAGGGTTTCACATGGCTTATAGTATTATATTGGGAATATGAAAAACCCACATCGCTAGTTCCTATACCGCTTTACAGCGTTTTTTACTAGGCAGAGAGACATCGTATAGGATGGGCGGGGCCTAATTTCACGCCTTAGATGCGCAGTTGAATTTCATATGAAGGCAGCAAGCTCCAGCTTCGGTGGGCCTAAGCTGAAGATATAGCTAACTAAGTGAGTGTGATTCTCAGACCCCTTAGGGCAGGTAGGCGCCACAACAGAGCTGTGGCGAGGTGCAGGGGGTTGCGATTTTATTTTTCATAACGTTTTTGGGTAACATTTTTTTCTCATAGAGGGTTAATTGTCCCTTACTTGTGGTGCAATCTTAGGTTGCAAGATAAGACACATATATGCTAAAATTGTGAGAGTTATAACATTTTAAAGCAGTTTTGGAAAAATTGTACGCTTTTTTTTACTCTTAAAGGCGCAGTACCGTTTTTCAGATTGTTGTTTTTTTCATTAAATAAAGTGTTTTCAAGACTTTTTGTGGTTATTACTAGCCTGTTCAACATGTCTGACATTGAGGAAAGTTAATGCTCTATGTGTTTAGAAGCCATTGTGGAACCCCCACTTAAAATGTGTCCCTCATGTACTGAAAGGGCCTTACATTGCTAAGAACATATTTTAGGTTATAAAAGTATGTCTAAGGATGATTCTCAGTCTGAAGAGAATCAGGTTATGCCATCCAATTCTCCCCAAGTGTCACAACCTTTAACGCCCACTCAAGCGACGCCAAGTACTTCTAGTGCGTCTAATTCTTTTACCCTGCAAGATATGGCTGCAGTTATGTCTACTACTCTTACAGAGGTATTATCTAAACTGCCAGGTTTACAGGGTAAGCACAGTAGGTCCGGTATTAGAGTAAATGCTAAACCCTCTGATGCTTTATTGGCCATCTCCGATGTACCCTCACAGTGTTCTGAGTTGGGGGTAGGGGAATTGCTGTCTGAGGGAGAGCTTTCAGACTCAGGAAATGTGTTCCCTCAAACAGACTCGGACGTGACAGCCTTTAAATTTAAGCTTGAACACCTCCGCCTGTTACTCTGGGAGGTTTTAGCGACTCTGGATAATTGTGACCTGTAGAATCTGCTAACTTTTTAGTTACTATTTCCACACTAATAGTACCTTTTAGCTTAGGAAATCAGGACGCTGCTTGATGAAATTATTTCTTTTATTATACAGAAAATAAGTATTTACATAGAAACAAGTTGCTAACTAATGTAAGGGAAGGAAAGGGAAGGTGGAAAAGGGGAGAGAGAGAGATGGAAGGGGAGAGGTGAGTGAGAAGAAGAGAGCTTACCCTAGCCTACAATGGCAACTAACTTTTATAGTCATTCATTCTCTTACATAGCCCAGCCCACACTCATCTATAAATTCTTCAGTCAGAGACCAGATGACATCATTATATGAATGGGGCTAGAAGTCACTTCCTTAGGCTATTGGTGAAAGAGATAAAATCAGGGCCTTACAGTTTATGACACCACCTGTGCTGAAATGCTAAAATGTTTGTAAGGGTTGTAAAATGTCTTAGTGAATCCTGTGGTATCCTTCTGATCTATTGTTTCATCAGATTTCCAACTGGTTTCCACTTGTCTTGTCACCTCTGAACTGGAACTGTAGGTCAGTGTGCATTTAACCCTTTGTATAGACAAATGTCCCTTAGCATTTCATTATTCAATAATGTCCATGGAAATAACAGTCTGATATTAAAGATAGGTGTGTTCATTAAATACAACATGACCCTATTGTAATACCACCAGAGAAATTGTGTAAAATGGATAAATATCTAGAGGTTCCTACTTACACTAATGTTTTTCCAGGGCATTAGAAATTGTGACCCAGGGGTATTGACTAGAATTCAAGAGGGAGATTTCGTCTTTCACGTTTGTCTGTAGACCAGACAAAAAGAGAGGCGTTCTTACGCTGTGTAGAAGACCTCTATACCATGGGTGTAATTTGCCCAGTTCCAAAACTAGAACAGGGGCAGGGGTTTTGCTCAAATCTGTTCGTGGTTCCCAAAAAAAGGGAACCTTCAGACCGATTTTAGATCTAAAATATCTAACCAAATTTCTCATCGTTCAAGATGGAGACCATATGAACAATGTTACCAATGATCCAGGAGGGTCAATATATGACCACCGTGGACTTGAAGGATTCGTATTTTCACATCCCTATCCACAAGGATGATCACCAGTTTCTCAGGTTCGCCTTCCTGCACAAACACTACCAGTTTGTGGCCCTTCCTTTCGGGTTGGCCACAGCTCCCAGAATCTTCACAAAGGTGCTAGGATCCCTTCTGGCGGTTCTAAGGCTGCGGGGCATAGCAGTGGCGCCCTATCTGGACAATATTCTGATTCAGGCGTCAACTTACCATCTAACCAAATCTCACACTGACATCGTGTTGGCTTTTCTAAGAACTCACGGTTGGAAAGTAAATATAGAAAAGAGTTCACTAGTCCCACTAACAAGAGTTCCATTTCTGGGAACTCTGATAGACTCGGTAGACATGAAAATATTTCTGACGGAGGTCAGAAAGTTAAAGATTCTAAATACTTACCGAGCGCTTCAGTGGCTCGATGTATGGAGGTCATTGGTTTAATGGTAGCGGCAATGGACATCGTTCAGTTTGCACGCTTTCATTTCAGGCCACTGCAGCTGTGCATGCTCAGTCAGTGGAATGAGGACTATGCAAATTTATCTTCTCAGATAGATCTGGATCAAGAGACCAGAGACTCTCTTCTTTGGTGGTTGTCACAGGATAATCTGTCTCAGGGCATGTTCTTCCGCAGGCCAGCATGAGTAATAGTGATGACGGACGCCAGCCTTTTGGGCTGGGGTGCAGTCTGGAATTCCCTGAAGGCTCAGGGTGTTTGGACTCAGGAGGAGTCTTTTCTACCAATCAATATTCTGGAACTGAGAGCAATATTCAACGCGCTTCAGGCGTGGCCTCATTTGGCTCTGGCCAAATTCATAAGATTCCAGTCTGGCAATATCACTACAGTAGCATACATCAATCATCAAGGGGGAACAAGGAGTTCTCTAGCGATGATAGAGGTTTCAAAGATAATCTGATGGGTTGAGGCTCACTGTTGCCATCTATCAGCAATCTATATCCCAGGAGTAGAGAACTGGGAAGCGGATTTTCTAAGTCGTCAGACTTTTCATCCGGGGGAGTGGGAACTCCATCCGGAGGTGTTTGCGGCATTGATCCGTCAATGGGGCACACCGGAATTGGATCTGATGGCATCTCGTCAGAATGCCAAACTTCCTTGTTACGGGTCCAGATCAAGGGATCCCCAAGCCGTACTGATAGATGCTCTAGCAGTACCTTGGTCGTTCAACCTGGCTTATGTGTTTCCTCCATTTCCTCTCCTGCCTCGTCTGATTGCAAGAATCAAACAAGAGAGGGCGTCAGTAATTCTGATAGTGCCTGCGTGGCTACGCAGGACTTGGTATGCAGATCTAGTGGACATGTCATCTCTGCCCCCGTGGAAACTGCCATTGAGACAGGACCTTCTCATCCAAGGTCCGTTCCAGCATCCAAATCTATATTCTCTGCAGCTGACTGCCTGGAGATTGAAACCTTGATTTTATCTAAGCAGGGATTTTCAATGAGTCGGTCATTGATACCTTGATTCAGGCTCGAAAGCCTGTCACTAGGAAAATTTACCATAAGATATGGCGTAAATATCTTTATTGGTGCGAATCCCAGGGCTACTCATGGAGTAGGGTTAGGATTCCTAGGATTTTGTCCTTTCTCCAAGAACGATTGAAGAAGGGATTATCAGCTAGTTCCTTAAAGGGACAGATTTCTTCTTTGTCAATTTTGCTACACAAGCGTCTGGTGGATGTCCCAGACATTGTCTTTTTTTGTCAGGCTTTAGTCAGAATCAAGCCTGTGTTAAAACCTGTAGCTCCGCCATGGAGTTTGAATTTAGTTCTCAATGTTCTGCAAGGGGCTCCGTTTGAACCTATGCATTCCATGGATATTAAGCTGTTATCCTGGAAAGTTTTGTTCTTAGTTGCTATCTGTTCTGCTCGAAGAGTTTCTGAGCTTTCTGCGTTACAATGTGATTCGCCTTATCTTATATTCAATTCTGATAAAGTGGTTTTGGGTACTAATCCTGGATTCCTTCCTAAGGTTGTTTCAAATAAGAATATTAATCAGGAAACTGTTGTTCCTTCCTTGTGTCCTAATCCTTCGTCTAAGAAGTAACGTCTGTTACATAATTTGGACGTGGTTCGGGCCTTGAAGTTTTACTTACAAGCGACCAAGGATTTCCGTCAAACATCTTCTCTATTTGTTGTTAATGCTGGAAAGCGTAGGGGTCAAAAAGCTACGGCTACCTCTTCCTTTTTGGCTGAAAAGCATCATCCGTTTGGCATACGAGACTTCTGGACAGCAGCCTCCTGAAAGAATTACAGCTCATTCTACTAGAGCGGTGGCTTCCACATGGGCTTTTAAAAATGATGCTTCTGTTGAACAGATTTGTAAGGCTGCGACGTGGTCCTCCCTTCATACCTTTTCCAAATTTTACAAATTTGATACTTTTGCTTCTTTGGAGGCTATTTTTGGGAGAAAAGTTCTTCAAGCAGTGGTGCCTTCTGTTTAGGTGTCTCTATTGTCCCTCCCGTTCATCCGTGTCCTGTTGCTTTTGTATTGTATCCCACAAGTAAGGATGAATCCGTGGGCTCGTCGTATCTAGTAGAAGAAAAGGAAATTTATGCTTACCTGATAAATTGATTTCTTCTACGATACGACGAGTCCACGGCCCTCCCTGTCATTTTAGACAGATTGTACTTTTGTTTTCAAAACTTCAGTCACCTCTGCACCTTTTAGATTTTCTTTTCTCTTCCTATACCTTCTGTCGAATGACTGGGGGTGGAGAGAAGGGAGGAGCTATATATACAGCTCTGCTGTGGTGCTCTTTGCCACTTCCTGATAGCAGGAGGATAATATCCCACAAGTAAGGATGAATCCGTGGACTCGTCGTATCGTAGAAAAAATCAATTTATCAGGTAAGCATATATTTCCTTTTTGTATAAAAAAGTTTCATATTAGTCTTTACCATATTCACTATTCTCTCTCTTCCCAACTCCCTCTACCCACCTCCAACCTCTCTTTCTATCCCCCTTTTTTATTTGCCTTTTTCTCTATACAGTTATACCACCAGATAATGGCATTCTTGTACAGCAAAACATTAAGTATAGCACATTTTAAAAGTTTTCATATATTTTTATTTATGTATTTATTTTTCATTCATAAAGTTGGTTAGAATCCACAATCCGTTACTCCTGACCACCAGGAGGAGGCAAAGCTTCCCAAAACTCAAAAAGCCCTTTAAAAACCCTCCTGCATTACTGTAAACTAGTCTTGTTTCTTTCCTAAGATATGGAGAGTCCACAATGTCATCAATTACTAGTGGGAATATCACTCCTGGCCAGCAGGAGGAGGCAAAGGGCATCACAGCAAAGCTGTTAAATGTCACTCCCCCACCAATAAACCCCAATAATTATTTTTTCCTCTTTCATTGCAGGAGGTGAAGTTTTGGTGTCTGATGAAAATTGGATTTCTCTTACAAGGTGTATCCAGTTCACGGATTCATCCTTACATGTGTGATATTCTCATTCCCTACAGGAAGTGGCAAAGAGAGCACACAGCAGAGCTGTCCATATAGCTCCCCCTCAGGCTCCGCCCCCCCAGTCATTCTCTTTGCCGCTCTAGCAAGTAGCATCTCCATAGTGCCGGTTTGTACTATTTACTCTCTGGCAGAAAGTGATGAAGATTTCTGCTGAGAGGAAAACGATTTTAGCATGTTGTAACTAAAATCCATTGCTGTTACCACACAGGACTGGGGCGTACCAGAAAACTTCAGTTGGGGGGAACAGTTTGCAGGCTTAACTGCTATAAGGTATGTTCAGTCATTTTTTTCTAGTCAAGACGTAGTAATGCTAGAAGACTGACAAAAATCCCCATGTGGGAAAGGTAAGCCATATTCTGAAACCCAGTAGAGAAGGAAGGCTTAATTAAAAGGGCTCAAACACTGGTGGACACTGTTAAGGGGCAATCGATTATTTTATAGTAAAAATCTGAAGTTTTTATTACATTTGTATGTGTTTTATGGGGTTTTATTCCACATGGCATATATTTAGACACCTATTGAGGGTTTTGAAGGCCCCACAACTCCGGAGTGGAGAGGGAGGGGGCCTAAATTTCGCGCCTCAGTTGCGCAGTTGATATTGCAGACAGCTTCATGCAGCTTCACGTGGAGGGTCCAAAGAATACTTGAGGACTTCGTAGAGGCTTATTTTCGATCAAACTAATCCCCAGGGGCAGGTAGGGCCACAGCAGATTGCTGTGGCATGGCGCTGTAGTTTGCTAACCGGTTGTCAGCTTTAGGTTGCTCCGGTTTGGGCATTAAGGGGTTAATTGACTTGAAATTCACTGTGCAATCATTTCAAAGCATTAGGATCATATGGTGAAAATTTCATAAAGATTGGATCATTTTTCAAGATTTAGTAAAAAAGTGTGCGCTTTTTATTATTTAAAGGCACAGTACCGTTTTTCTCAAATTGTATATTTCTGTATTTGAGTGCTGTCTAAGTCTGTTTAACATGTGTGAGCCTACAGATAGAAGTTGTTCTATGTGTTTAATAGCCATGGTGGAACCCCCTTTACATTTGTGTTTAAAGTGTGCTAGGGTATCTATGCATTTTCAGTTCAGTTTCAACATTAGCCAAACGCACAACCATACCAATAGAAGACAGTTGTGCTTTCAAAGATCCTATGGATAAAAAATTAGAAGGTTTGCTAAAGAAAATATTTGTTCAACAAGGTTTCCTTCTCCAACCTATTGCCTGCATTATTCCTGTAACTACTGCAGCGGCTTTTTGGTTTGAGGCGCTGGAGGAGTCGCTCCAGAGGGAGACTTCATATGACGAAGTCATGGATAGAATTCATGCCCTAAAACTGGCTAATTCTTTTATCACAGATGCCGCTTTGCAATTAGCTAAGTTAGCGGCGAAAAATTCTGGTTTTGCCATAATGGCGCGCAGAGCGCTTTGGCTCAAGACATGGTCGGTCGACGTGTCGTCCAAAACAAAGTTACTAAATATTCCTTTCAAGGGAAAGACCTTTTTTGGGCCTGAGTTGAAAGAGATTATTTCGGATATCACCGGGGGTAAGGGCCATGCCCTCCCGCAAGATAGGCCTTTTAAGGCTAAAAACAAGGCTAATTTTCGTTCCTTTCGTAACTTCAGGAGCGGTCCTGCTTCAACCTCTGCAGCCGCAAAGCAAGAGGGTAACACTTCACAGCCCAAGGCAACCTGGAAGCCTTTGCAGGGCTGGAACAAGAGTAAACAGGCCAAGAAGCCTGCAGCTGCTACTAAGACAGCATGAAGGGGTAGCCCCCGATCCGGGACCGGATCTGGTAGGGGGCAGAATCTCTCTCTTCGCTCAGGCTTGGGCAAGAGATGTTCACGATCCCTGGGCATTAGAGATTGTTACTCAGGGATACCTTCTAGAATTCAAGGACTCCCCTCCAAAGGGAAGGTTTCACATTTCTCGTCTGTCTACAGACCAGATAAAGAAAGAGGCATTCTTACGCTGTGTAGAAGATCTACTCACGATGGGAATGATATACCCAGTTCCAATTGCAGAACAAGGACTGGGTTTCTTTCATGTAATTAGCAAGAGTCCATGAGCTAGTGACGTATGGGATATACATTCCTACCAGGAGGGGCAAAGTTTCCCAAACCTCAAAATGCCTATAAATACACCCCTCACCACACCCACAAATCAGTTTTACAAACTTTGCCTCCCATGGAGGTGGTGAAGTAAGTTTGTGCTAGATTCTACGTTGATATGCGCTTCGCAGCAGGCTGGAGCCCGGTTTTCCTCTCAGTGTGCAGTCAATGTCAGAGGGATGTGAAGAGAGTATTGCCTATTTGAATTCAATGATCTCCTTCTACGGGGTCTATTTATAGGTTCTCTGTTATCGGTCGTAGAGATTCATCTCTTACCTCCCTTTTCAGATCGACGATATACTCTTATATATACCATTACCTCTACTGATTCTCGTTTCAGTACTGGTTTGGCTTTCTACTACATGTAGATGAGTGTCCTGGGGTAAGTAAGTCTTATTTTCTGTGACACTCTAAGCTATGGTTGGGCACTTTTATATAAAGTTCTAAATATATGTGTTTAAACATTTATTTGCCTTGATTCAGGATGTTCAACGTTCCTTATTTCAGACAGTCAGTTTCATATTTGGGATAATGCATATGAATAAATCAATTTTTTCTTACCTTAAAATTTGACTTTTTTCATGTGGGCTGTTAGGCTCGCGGGGGCTGAAAATGCTTCATTTTATTGCGTCTTTCTTGGCGCAAAAATTTTCTTGTCATTTCCGGCGTCATACGTGTCGCCGGAAGTTGCGTCATTTTTTTGACGTTTTTGCGCCAAAAAATGTCGGCGTTACCGGTTGTGGCGTCATTTTTGGCACCAAAAGCATTTAGGCGCCAAATAATGTGGGCGGCTTTTTTGGCGCTAAAAAATTTGAGTGTCATTGTTGTCTCCACAATATTTAAGTCTCATTGTTTATTGCTTCTGGTTGCTAGAAGTTTGTTCATTGGCATTTTTTTCCCATTCCTGAAACTGTCATTTAAGGAATTTGATCAATTTTGCTTTATATGTTGTTTTTTCTATTACATATTGCAAGATGTCTCAGATTGACCCTGAATCAGAAGCCACTTCTGGAAAAACGCTTAACTGAGTTTCAGTTCTACCAAAGCTAAGTTCATTTATTTTAAATGTTATAAATGTTTATCTTTAGCTATGGTTTGTAATAAGTTATTATGATATACTTTTACATGCAGAATCCATTAGTATTTATGCTTTATATATTTCCATTCTTACATCTTATGTACAAGAAATATTTAGAAAATTTATAAGAAATATTTTTCTGATTCTATTTTAAAGGCTTTGTCTGACTTCGTGCCTTCTAATAAAATTTTTAGGTCTTTTTCACTTCTTTTTTAATTATTGAAGTTTCAAATGACCAACAACATACTGATTTATCCTTCTCTGATTATGTTTTTTCTCTTTCAGAAATTTTCTTCATCAGATATTGACACTAACAAATCTACTTTTTTATTATTTTTTTATTATTAAAGTACATTTGTTCTTTGTTGAAAAGGTGTTGATAATTTTGGATATTAAGGTAACTAGTTCTTTAAGACTAGCTGACACTATTTCTGCCTATTTATTCTTCTGTGTTTTCAGAGGTTTTCTTTCCAATTCCCCATACTAGGAATAGGCTGAGAATTTTCTTTTATTCCTTCTTCAAAGGTTTTAAACTATATTCTTTGCCAGCAGTTAAATTCAATTTGGAGGGTTCTCCAATTTATTGGGGCTATCTCTACTCCTACTAATTATGCTATTGTTTCTATAGCAAAATAGTATTTATTTTCCTTTAGATGGTTGTATCTTATTTATGGAAAATTATTTAGTTTCAGGTACTTTTCTTGGTCCTGTGATTTATTTGGATATTGCAATTGCTTCATTTTTTCTTTTTACTTTAAGATCAAGTATCAGATTATGATTTATTTTAGCATTGTTAAAGGGACAACATTTACTAGACTAGGTGCTGTTGCATTTGTCTTGTTGTTTTGCATTTATTGATTATGCAAGTCCACTGTATTGACTGGTCCTTTAAACTGGACTATCATGCTAATAATTTCATTTGTGTCTTCATTTTATTGAATATTTTCGCAAATGAGGGTTAATCTATGTCTTTAGCTATTTTAGCTAGAAGAATTTTGTGATTTTTTAAAAATCCATATTTCTTTTGTTCTAAGATAATCAATTATTTGTTTTATAATTGGATTCAATTCTTAACTGTTACTCTGGGCTTCAAGATTGAGTTCTAAGACTAAAACTTTAAGCTTATACTAGTTTGGTTGTTCTTATTAAGGAACAAATTCCTGAGTTCTTTCCCAAGTAACATGTTTATAATTGGAAATATTTCAGTTAGAAATCAGCTCCCTAATATTGCGATGTACGTGCCGTATTCCAGCTTGGCTGGTAAGGGGCAGGTTAAGACTTCTTTGAAATTTATTTGGTTCTATTTTGTCCAAATTTCTTTGATTTTATTCCAGTAAGGCTAACACTTTCTTTAAGTGTGTTTCTGTCCTATATATTTTGGGTACTGTTGAAGCATGGCTGGGCACCCATGGGGTTCAAGCGCTGCTCAGACCTGGAATCTTCTGGGGTATTTCTTCCAGTTCCTTTTTTAGGAACTGGGTTTTGGAGTTTTATTCAAACTATTTTGCCTTTTTATGGTCATTGATAGCATTATTTGTTTTCATTAGATACAATAAATGCATATTTTCATTTTTCTGTTTTCATTCAGATTATTTTCTGAGGATGCGGAATCTCATATGATTCACTTTGCTCTTCAGGACATAGTTAGAGGATCTTTTTTTCAAAAGCTCTTGATTCCTCACACAAGGGTCACCTTTTTTAGGTTTCCAGATAGTTTGTGTCACTGTCTTTGTCTCTATCAGACAAGGGATAATTTTATTGGGTTCCGTCTGTCGGTACCTTTAGTCTCTATTATTTCCTTCAGTTGCTATATATGCATAGAAGTTTTAGGTCTTATGGCCACAGCATTGGATTCAATTCCCTTTGCTCATTTTCAATAGAAAGAACCTTTCCAGTCTTTTATGAGTGTTGTTTCTTCAAGAACATGGTTGGAGGATCAATTTACCAAAAAGTTTGTTGATTCCTCAGACAAGGGTAACCTTTTTAGGTTTCCAGATAGATTCAGTGTCCATGACTCTGTCTCTGACGGACAAGAGACGTCTGAAATTGGTTTCAGCTTGTCGAAACCTTCAGTCTCAATCATTCCCTTCGGTAGCCTTATGCATGGAAATTCTAGGTCTTATGACTGCTACATTGGATGCGATCCCCTTTGCTCGTTTTCACATGCGACCTCTTCAGCTCTGTATGCTGAACCAGTGGTGCAGGGATTATACAAAGATATCTCAATTAATATCTTTAAAACCGATTGTTCGACACTCTCTGACGTGGTGGACAGACCACCATCGTTTAGTTCAGGGGGCTTCTTTTGTTCTTCCAACCTGGACTGTGATCGCAACAGATGCAAGTCTGACAGGTTGGGGAACTGTATGGGGGTTTCTGACAGCACAAGGGGTTTGGGAATCTCAGGGGGCGAGATTACCAATCAACATTTTGGAACTCTGTGCAATTTTCAGAGCTCTTCAGTCGTGGCCTCTTCTAAAGAGAGAGTCGTTCATTTGTTTCCAGACGGACAATGTCACAACCGTGGCATATGTCAATCATCAAGGAGGGACTCACAGTCCTCTGGCTATGAAAGAAGTATCTCGAATACTTGTATGGGCGGAATCCAGCTCCTGTCTAATTTCTGCGGTTCATATCCCAGGTATAGACAATTGGGAAGCGGATTATCTCAGTCGCCAAACGCTACATCCGGGCGAATGGTCTCTTCACCCAGAGGTATTTCTTCAGATTGTTAAAATATTGGGGACTTCCAGAAATAGATCTGATGGCTTCTCATCTAAACAAGAAGCTTTCCAGGTATCTGTCCAGATCCAGGGATCCTCAGGCGGAAGCAGTGGATGCATTGTCACTTCCTTGGAAGTATCATCCTGCTTATATCTTTCCGCCTCTAGTTCTTCTTCCAAGAGTGATTTCCAAGATTCTAAAGGAGCGTTCGTTTATTCTGCTGGTGGCTCCAGCATGGCCTCACAGGTTTTGGTATGCGGATCTTGTCCGGATGGCTATTTGCCAACCGTGGACTCTTCCGTTAAGACCAGACCTTCTATCGCAAGGTCCTTTTTTCCATCAGGATCTCAAATCCTTAAATTTGAAGGTATGGAAATTGAACGCTTGATTCTCAGTCATAGAGGTTTCTCTGACTCCGTAATTAATACTATGTTACAGGCTCGTAAATCTGTATCTAGGATGATATATTATCGAGTCTGGAAGACTTACATTTCTTGGTGTTCTTCTCATCATTTTTCTTGGCATTCTTTTAGAATTCCTAGAATTTTACAGTTTCTTCAGGATGGTTTGGATAAAGGTTTGTCTGCAAGTTCCTTGAAAGGACAAATCTCTGCTCTTTCTGTTCTTTTTCACAGAAAGATTGCTAGTCTTCCTGATATTTATTGTTTTGTACAAGCTTTGGTTCGTATAAAACCTGTTATTAAGTCAATTTCTCCTCCTTGGAGTTTGAATTTGGTTCTAGGGGCTCTTCAAGCTCCTCCGTTTGAACCTATGCATTCGCTGGATATTAAATTACTTTCTTGGAAAGTTTTGTTTCTTTTGGCCATCTCTTCTGCTAGAAGAGTTTCTGAATTATCTGCTCTTTCTTGTGAGTCTCCTTTTCTGATTTTTCATCAGGATAAGGCGGTTTTGCGAACTTCATTTAAATTTTTACCTAAGGTTGTGAATTCTAACAACATTAGTAGAGAAATTGTAGTTCATTCATTGTGTCCTAATCCTAAGATCTCTAAGGAAAGATCGTTGCATTCTTTGGATGTAGTTAGAGCTTTGAAATATTATGTTGAAGCTACTAAGATTTCCGGAAGACTTCTAGTCTATTTGTTATCTTTTCTGGTTCAAGGAAAGGTCAGAAGGCTTCTGCCATTTCTTTGGCATCGTGGTTAAAGTCTTTGATTCATCATGCTTATGTTGAGTCGGGTAGAACTCCGCCTCAAAGGATTACAGCTCATTCAACTAGGTCAGTCTCTACTTCCTGGGCATTTAGGAATGAAGCTTCGGTTGATCAGATTTGCAAAGCAGCAACTTGGTCTTCTTTGCATACTTTTACTAAATTCTACCATTGTTGATGTGTTTTCTTCCTCAGAAGCAGTCTTTGGTAGAAAAGTACTTCAGGCAGCTGTTTCAGTTTGATTCTTCTGCTTATATTTTCAGTTTTTTTCATTATAAGATTTAAACTTTGTTTTGGGTGTGGATTATTTTTCAGCAGAATTGGCTGTCTTTATTTTATCCCTCCATCTCTAGTGACTCTTGCGTGGAAGATCCACATCTTGGGTATTCATTATCCCATACGTCACTAGCTCATGGACTCTTGCTAATTACATGAAAGAAAACATAATTTATGTAAGAACTTACCTGATAAATTCATTTCTTTCATATTAGCAAGAGTCCATGAGGCCCACCCTTTTTTTGTGGTGGTTATGATTTTTTTGTATAAAGCACAATTATTCCAATTCCTTTTTTTTATGCTTTCACACTTTTTTTCTTATCACCCCACTTCTTGGCTATTCGTTAAACTGATTTGTGGGTGTGGTGAGGGGTGTATTTATAGGCATTTTGAGGTTTGGGAAACTTTGCCCCTCCTGGTAGGAATGTATATCCCATACGTCACTAGCTCATGGACTCTTGCTAATATGAAAGAAATGAATTTATCAGGTAAGTTCTTACATAAATTATGTTTTTTACTCAAACCTGTTTGTGGTTTCTAAAAAAGAAGGAACTTTCAGGCCGATTCTGGATCTAAAAATTCTAAACAAATTCCTCAGAGTTCCATCATTCAAGATGGAGACCATTCGAACAATCTTACCTATGATCCAGGAAGGTCAATATATGACTACCAAGGATCTAAAGGATGCGTACCTACATATTCCTATCCACAAGGTTCATCATCAGTTCTTAAGGTTCGCCTTTCTGGACAAGAATTACCAGTTTGTGGCCCTTCCCTTCGGGTTGGCCACCGCTCCCAGAATTTTCACAAAGGTGTTAGGGTCCCTTCTAGCTGTACTAAGGCCGCGGGGCATTGCAGTAGCACCTTATCTAGACGACATCTTAATACAGGCGTCGTCTTTTCACAGAGCCAAGGCTCATACGGATATTGTTCTGGCCTTTCTAAGGTCTCACGGGTGGAAGGTGAACGTCGAAAAAAGTTCTCTGTCTCCGCTCACAAGGGTTCCCTTCCTTGGAACTCTAATAGACTCGGTAGAAATGAAAATATTTCTGACGGAGGTCAGGAAGTTAAAGCTTTTAACTACTTGCCGAGCTCTTCATTCCATTCCTCGGCCATCTGTAGTTCAGTGCATGGAGGAAATCGGATTAATGGTTGCGGCAATGGACGTAGTCCCTTTTGCCCGAATACATCTCAGACCACTGCAACTGTGCATGCTCAAACAGTGGAATGGGGATTATGCAGATTTGTCTCCTCAAATACAACTGGACCAGGACACCAGAGATTCTCTTCTCTGGTGGTTGTCTCAGGATCACCTGTCTCAGGGAATGTGCTTCCGCAGACCGGAGTGGATCATTGTTACGACCGACGCCAGTCTATTAGGCTGGGGCGCGGTCTGGGACTCCCTGAAAGCTCAGGGACTATGGTCTCGGGAAGAGTCTCTTCTCCCGATAAACATTTTGGAACTGAGAGCGATATTCAACACGCTCCAGGCATGGCCTCAACTAGCGGCGGCCAAATTCATCAGATTTCAGTCAGACAACATCACGACTGTAGCGTACATCAATCATCAGGGAGGAACAAAGAGTTCTCTAGCGATGAAGGAAGTAACCAAAATAATCAGGTGGGCGGAGGATCACTCCTGCCATCTATCTGCAATTCACATCCCAGGAGTAGACAACTGGGAGGCGGATTTTCTAAGTCGTCAGACTTTTCACCCGGGGGATTGGGAACTCCACCCGGAGATTTTTGCTCAGCTGACCCTGCTATGGGGCATTCCAAATTGGATCTGATGGCGTCCCGTCAGAACACCAAACTTCCTCTTTACGGATCCAGGTCCAGGGACCCCAAGGCGGCGTTGATAGATGCTCTAGTAGCGCCTTGGTCCTTCAATCTGGCTTTTGTCTTTCTACCGTTTCCCCTTCTTCCTCGGCTGGTAGCCAGAATCAAACAGGAGAAGGCTTCGGTAATTCTGATAGCGCCTGCGTGGCCACGCAGGACTTGGTATGCAGACCTAGTGGACATGTCATCTGCTCCACCATGGACACTGCCAATGAGGCAGGATCTTCTAATACAGGGTCCATTCAAGCATCCAAATCTAGTTTCTCTGCAACTGACTGCTTGGAGATTGAACGCTTAATTCTATCTAAGCGTGGGTTCTCTGAATCAGTTATAGATACTCTGATCCAGGCTAGAAAGCCTGTCACCAGGAAGATTTACCATAAGATATGGCGGAAATATCTTTGTTGGTGTGAATCCAAGGGTTACTCGTGGAGTAAGATTAGGATTCCAAGGATATTTTCTTTTCTCCAAGAAGGATTGGAGAAAGGGTTGTCAGCTAGTTCCTTAAAGGGACAGATATCTGCTCTGTCTATCCTGTTACACAAGCGTCTGGCGGAAGTACCAGACGTTCAAGCGTTTGCACAGGCTTTAGTCAGAATCAAGCCTGTCTATAAATCTGTGGCTCCTCCATGGAGTCTAAATTTAGTTCTTTCAGTCCTTCAAGGGGTTCCGTTTGAACCTTTACATTCCATAGATATTAAGTTATTATCTTGGAAAGTTTTGTTTTTGGTAGCTATATCTTCTGCTCGAAGAGTCTCAGAATTATCTGCTTTGCAGTGTAATTCACCCTATCTGGTGTTCCATGCAGATAAGGTAGTTTTGCGTACCAAACCTGGTTTTCTTCCTAAGGTGGTTTCTAATAAGAATATTAACCAGGAAATCATTGTTCCTTCTCTGTGTCCTAATCCATCTTCAAAGAAGGAATGACTATTACACAATCTGGATGTGGTTCGTGCTTTAAAATTCTATTTACAAGCAACTAAAGATTTCAGACAAATATCATCCTTGTTTGTTGTCTATTCTGGTAAGAGGAGAGGTCAGAAAGCGACTGCTACCTCTCTTTCCTTCTGGCTGAAAAGCATCATCCGATTGGCTTATGAGACTGCTGGACAGCAGCCCCCTGAACGAATTACAGCTCATTCCACCAGAGCTGTGGCTTCCACATGGGCTTTCAAGAATGAGGCTTCTGTTGAACAGATTTGTAAGGCAGCGACTTGGTCTTCACGGCATACTTTTGCCAAATTTTACAAATTCTATACTTTTGCTTCTTCGGAGGCTATTTTTGAGAGAAAGGTTTTGCAAGCAGTGTTGCCTTCCGTTTAGGTTACCTGTCTTGTTCCCTCCCTTCATCCGTGTCCTAAAGCTTTGATATTGGTATCCCACAAGTAAGGATGAATCCGTGGACTGGATACACGTTGTAAGAGAAAACAGAATTTATGCTTACCTGATAAATTACTTTCTCTTACGGTGTATCCAGTCCACGGCACGCCCTGGCAATTAAGTCAGGTTAAAATTTTTTTGTTTAAACTACAGTCACCACTGCACCCTATGGTTTCTCCTTTTTCTCCTAACCGTCGGTCGAATGACTGGGGGGGCGGAGCCTGAGGGGGAGCTATATGGACAGCTCTGCTGTGTGCTCTCTTTGCCACTTCCTGTAGGGAATGAGAATATCCTACAAGTAAGGATGAATCCGTGGACTGGATACACCGTAAGAGAAAGTAATTTATCAGGTAAGCATAAATTCTGTTTTCTTTTGCTATAAGCAAGTTTTTTGTGTATAGCTGTAGTCCACGTCAATCTCTGCAGTAGAGTAGTGGTGGCTTTAAAGCAGTTAGGAACTTGTGAGGTGGGCCTTGCTCTGTTTTCCTAACATATCTGCTGCCCATGGTATAGAAAACCAGAGTAGGCTTACTCTGTTCTTTCTTTTTCCACAGGTCTCTGTAAGCAGTATGTGTCCTTTTATGCCTTGTGAGCTATCTTCCTGCAGGTACTGGAGACATTGTACTTCAAGAGAGATTAGCTGCAATTTCTGGGGACACTTTTTATCCTTGGGATAGGATATTAACTGGCAGGGTGCAGAAACTGGTTTATGTGTTATGTGAGACTAAAGGGTTAATGGCAGTTTCTAACCTTTACTCTTTATGGCTCTTTATTGGGGATATGTTTGGTGGTTTTAGCAAAATGCACACTTTTGTTTTCACTTGTAATATTTAGAGAATTTCCCCTTTTGGATGCCAGGGTTTTACTATTTAGACTGCGAGAGCTGCATAAGCAGATTCAAGCTGAGGCGGTAATTTGAAAGTGCGCTTTCTTTTCTAGCAGCGCAACTATGCCGGCTAGATGATCATGTGATCTGCTCTTTCGTTTTAGCGGAGTGGCGTCTTTTCTCCAACATTGGTGTGTCCGGTCCACGGCGTCATCCTTACTTGTGGGATATTCTCTTCCCCAACAGGAAATGGCAAAGAGTCCCAGCAAAGCTGGCCATATAGTCCCTCCTAGGCTCTGCCCACCCCCGTCATCCTCTTTGCCGTTGCACAGGCAACATCTCCACGGAGATGGTTAAGAGTTTTTTTGGTGTTTAAATTGGTATCGTATTCCCCTCTGGGCTTGGTTGGGTCTCAGCAAAGACTATAGCTGGGACTGTATAGGGGTTAAATTTAAAAACGGCTCCGGTTCCGTTATTTTAAGGGTTAAAGCTCTGAAATTTGGTGTGCAATACTATTAATGCTTTAAGACACTGTAATAACTTTTTCATACTTTTTCACATATTCAGTAATAAAGTGTTTTCTGTTTAAAATTTAAAGAGACAGTAACGGTTTTGTTTTAAAACGTTTTTTGAGCTTTGTTGACAAGTTTAAGCCTGTTTAACAGATAAGCTATGTTCTATATGTATGAAAGCCAATGTGTCTCCCCATTTAAATTTATGTGATAATTGTGCCATAGCGTCCAAACAAAGTAAGGACAGTACTGCCACAGATAATGAAATTGCCCAAGATGATTCCTCAAATGAGGGGAGTAAACATGATACTTCATCATCTCCTACTGTGTCTACACCAGTTTTGCCCACGCAGGAGGCCCCTAGTACATCTAGTGCGCCAATGCTTATTACCATGCAACAATTAACGGCTGTAATGGATAACTCCATAGCAAATATTTTATCCAAAATGCCTACTTATCAGAGAAAGCGCGATTGCTCTGTTTTAAACACTGAAGAGCAAGAGGGCGCTGATGATAATTGTTCTGTCATACCCTCACACCAATCTGAAGGGGCCATGAGGGAGGTTTTGTCAGATGGAGAAATCTCAGATTCAGGAAAAATTTCTCATCAAGCTGAACCTGATGTTGTGACATTTAAATTTAAATTAGAACATCTCCGCGCACTGCTTAAGGAGGTGTTATCTACTCTGGATCATTCCAGAGAAATTATGCAAGATGGACAAGTTCCTAGAGGTTCCGGTGCACCCCGACGCTTTTCCTATACCCAAGCGGGTGGCGGACATAGTAAATAAAGAGTGGGAAAAGCCCGGCATACCTTTTTGTTCCCCCCCCCTATATTTAAGAAATTATTTCCTATGGTCGACCCCAGAAAGGACTTATGGCAGACAGTCCCTAAGGTCGAGGGGGCAGTTTCTACTCTAAACAAACGCACTACTATTCCTATCGAAGATAGTTGTGCTTTCAAAGATCCTATGGATAAAAAATTGGAAGGTTTGCTTAAAAAGATTTTTGTACAGCTGTCACTACAGCAGCGTGGTTCTGGTTCGAGGAACTAGAAAAGTCGCTCAGTAGAGAGACTCCATATGAGGAGGTTATGGACAGAGTTCACGCACTTAAATTGGCTAACTCTTTTATTTTAGATGCCGCTTTGCAATTAGCTAGATTAGCGGCGAAAAATTCAGGGTTTGCTATCGTGGCGCGCAGAGCGCTTTGGCTAAAGCCTTGGTCAGCGGATGTGTCATCCAAGACAAAATTGCTTAACATCCCTTTCAAAGGTAAAACTCTATTTGGACCAGAATTGAAAGAGATTATTTCAGACATCACTGGGGGACAGGGCCACGCCCTTCCACAAGATAGGTCTTTTAAGGCTAAAAATAAGTCTAATTTTCGTCCCTTTTGCAATTTCAGGAACGGACCGGCCTCTAATTCTGCATCCTCTAAGCTAGAGGGTAATGCCTCACAACCCAAACCAGCCTGGAAACCGATGCAAGGCTGGAACAAGGGTAAGCAGGCCAAGAAGCCTGCCACTGCTAACAAAACAGCATGAAGGAGTAGCCCCCGATCCGGGACCGGATCTAGTGGGGGGCAGACTCTCTCTCTTTGCTCAGGCTTGGGCAAGAGATGTTCAGGATCCCTGGGCGCTAGAAATAGTTTCTCAGGGTTATCTCCTGGAATTCAAGGAACTACCCCCAAGGGGAAGGTTCCACATGTCTCACTTATCCTCAAACCAAATAAAGAGACAGGCATTCTTACTTTGTGTAGAAGACCTGTTAAAGATGGGGGTGATACACCCAGTTCCAATAAAGGAACAAGGAATGGGATTTTATTCCAATCTGTTCGTAGTTCCCAAAAAAGAGGGAACTTTCAGACCAATTTTGGATTTGAAGATCCTAAACAAATTTCTCAGGGTACCATCGTTCAAGATGGAAACCATTCGAACGATTCTACCCACTATCCAGGAAAGTCAATTTATGACTACCGTGGATCTAAAGGATGCGTACCTACATATTCCTATCCACAAAGAACATCATCAGTTCCTAAGGTTCGCTTTTCTGGACAAGCATTACCAGTTTGTGGCCCTCCCATTCGGGTTAGCCACTGCTCCAAGGATTTTCACAAAGGTACTAGTGTCCCTTCTAGCGGTTCTAAGACCGAGGAGCATTGCAGTAGTACCTTACTTGGACGACATTCTAATACAAGCGTCGTCCCTGTCAAAAGCAAAGGCTCATACAGACATAGTTCTAGCCTTTCTCAGATCACACGGATGGAAGGTGAACATAGAAAAAAGTTCTCTGTCTCCGTCGACAAGAGTTCCCTTCTTGGGAACAATAATAGATTCCTTAGAAATGAGGATTTTTCTGACAGAGGTCAGAAAATCAAAACTTCTAAGCTCTTGTCAAGTGCTTCATTCTGTTCCTCGTCCTTCCATAGCGCAGTGCATGGAAGTAGTAGGGTTGATGGTTGCAACAATGGACATAGTTCCTTTTGCACGAATTTATCTAAGACCATTACAACTGTGCATGCTCAAACAGTGGAATGGGGACTATACAGACTTGTCTCCAATGATTCAAGTAGATCAGAAGACCAGAGATTCACTCCGTTGGTGGCTGACGCTGGACCATCTGTCCCAGGGAATGAGCTTCCGCAGACCAGAGTGGGTCATTGTCATGACCGACGCCAGTCTAGTGGGCTGGGGCGCGGTCTGGGAATCCCTAAAAGCTCAGGGTCTATGGTCTCGGGAAGAGTCTCTTCTCCCGATAAACATTCTGGAACTGAGAGCGATATTCAATGCTCTCAGAGCTTGGCCTCAACTAGCAAAGGCCAGATTCATAAGGTTCCAATCAGACAACATGACGACCGTTGCATATATCAATCATCAGGGGGGAACAAGGAGTTCCCTGGCAATGAAAGAAGTGACCAAAATAATTCAATGGGCGGAGGATCACTCCTGCCACCTGTCTGCGATCCACATCCCAGGAGTGGAAAACTGGGAGGCGGATTTTCTGAGTCGTCAGACATTCCATCCGGGGGAGTGGGAACTCCATCCGTAGATCTTTGCCCAAATAACTCAATTATGGGGCATTCCAGACATGGATCTGATGGCGTCTCGTCAGAACTTCAAGGTTCCTTGCTACGGGTCCAGATCCAGGGATCCCAAGGCGACTCTAGTAGATGCACTAGTAGCACCTTGGACCTTCAACCTAGCTTATGTATTTCCACCGTTTCCTCTCATTCCCAGGCTGGTAGCCAGGATCAATCAGGAGAGGGCCTCGGTGATCTTGATAGCTCCTGCGTGGCCACGCAGGACTTGGTATGCAGACCTGGTGAATATGTCATCGGCTCCACCATGGAAGCTACCTTTGAGACAGGACCTTCTTGTTCAGGGTCCATTCGAACATCCAAATCTGGTCTCCCTCCAGCTGACGGCTTGGAGATTGAACGCTTGATTCTATTGAAGCGTGGGTTTTCAGATTCTGTGATAGATACTCTGGTTCAGGCCAGAAAACCGGTAACTAGAAACATTTACCATAAAATATGGAAAAAATATATCTGTTGGTGTGAATCCAAAGGATTCCCATGGAATAAGATAAAAATTCCTAAGATTTTCTCCTTTCTACAAGAAGGTTTGGAGAAAGGATTATCTGCAAGTTCTCTAAAGGGACAGATCTCTGCTTTATCTGTCTTACTACACAAAAGACTGGCAGCTGTGCCAGATGTTCAAGCATTTGTTCAGGCTCTGGTTAGGATCAAGCCTGTTTACAGACCTTTGACTCCTCCCTGGAGTCTAAATCTAGTTCTTTCAGTTCTTCAAGGGGTTCCGTTTGAACCTTTACATTCCATAGATATTAAGTTACTATCTTGGAAAGTTTTGTTTTTGGTTGCAATTTCTTCTGCTAGAAGAGTTTCAGAGTTATCTGCTCTGCAGTGTTCTCCTCCTTATCTGGTGTTCCATGCAGATAAGGTGGTTTTGCGTACTAAGCCTGGTTTTCTTCCTAAGGTTGTTTCTAACAAAAATATTAACCAGGAGATAGTTGTACCTTCTTTGTGTCCGAATCCAGTTTCAAAGAAGGAACGTTTGTTACACAATTTGGACGTAGTAAAATTCTATTTAGAGGCTACAAAAGATTTCAGACAAACATCTTCCTTGTTTGTCGTTTATTCTGGTAAAAGGAGAGGTCAAAAAGAGACTTCTACCTCTCTTTCCTTTTGGCTTAAAAGCATCATCCGATTGGCTTATGAGACTGCCGGACGGCAGCCTCCTGAAAGAATCACAGCTCACTCAACTAGGGCTGTGGCTTCCACATGGGCCTTCAAGAACGAGGCTTCTGTTGACCAGATATGTAAGGCAGCGACTTGGTCTTCACTGCACACTTTTGCCAAATTTTACAAATTTGATACTTTTGCTTCTTCAGAGGCTATTTTTGGGAGAAAGGTTTTGCAAGCTGTGGTGCCTTCCGTTTAGGTAACCTGATTTGCTCCCTCCCTTCATCCGTGTCCTAAAGCTTTGGTATTGGTTCCCACAAGTAAGGATGACGCCGTGGACCGGACACACCAATGTTGGAGAAAACATAATTTATGCTTACCTGATAAATTACTTTCTCCAAGGGTGTGTCCGGTCCACGGCCCGCCCTGGTTTTTTTAATCAGGTCTGATGAATTATTTCCTCTAACTACAGTCACCACGGTACCATATGGTTTCTCCTATATATATTTCCTCCTGTCCGTCGGTCGAATGACTGGGGTGGGCGGAGCCTAGGAGGGACTATATGGCCAGCTTTGCTGGGACTCTTTGCCATTTCCTGTTGGGGAAGAGAATATCCCACAAGTAAGGATGACGCCGTGGACCGGACACACCGTTGGAGAAAGTAATTTATCAGGTAAGCATAAATTCTGTTTTCCGACATTTTGAGCTTCTTTTGTCTTCAGCAGGTCGGTGTCGTCCTCTAAAATTGGGCGAGACACCTCAGTTAAGGCAGAGGTTTAGAGGTCTCTGTTAAGTTTTTGTAGCATATTTAATGCTTGATTTTCTAGTGAATATTGGTTTTCTTTCTAATGACACGGTGCATCCACGGATCATCATAATTACTGTTGGGAATATCACTCCTGACCAGCAGGAGGAGGCAAAGAGCACCACCGCAAAGCTGATAAATATCACTTCCCTACCCACAAACCCCAGTCATTCTCTTTGCCTGTAACAGTTGCAAGGAGGTGGTAAAGTTTAGGTGTCTGAAAGAATTTCTTGAATCAAGAGTTTATTTTAAAGCAGAGCAGGGTTGCTCTGATCTTTTTCTGGGGTTTAGCCGTAGTCCATGTCAGTCTCTTCAGTAGAGCAGTGGTGGCTTGCGTGTCCCTTTAAGGGGGCAGGGTTTTTGTTTTTGGCTCTCATGAGATTGATATCTGCCTAAAGTTTAATTTTGAGGTCTCTCTGGCAGGTCCTTACTTTGTCTTCTGGGGCATCTATTGCTTCGCTGTAGACTTTCAGTCGTTATATCAACTGAGCTGGCCGGTAATGGCCAAAAGGTTTTTGCCTCTATGGTAGGGCGTTTACCATTTTTCTCTACTCCTCTTCTCCTAGGGTGGGGGATGAGTTTTTGCGTTTGCCCTACTTTGATTTGGAGGTACCTCAGTATCTGTTAAGGCCTGTGGGCCCTTGTTTTTCTCGCTTCAGAAGGTTTTTCACTTCCTTGCGTATTCTGGTATTAGGTCCCTGCAGGGCAGAGCACTATCTTTTTTAGGGAAGGCAGTCGTGTAGAGGTTCTGTAACCTGAACGTATTTTCTGTCATGGCTCATGGTAGCATGCCCGTTTTAAGTAGCGGTCAGAGCTACATTTGGTGCCAAAGGATCAAGCCAAGGACCATGTCAAGGTCTGCCCCTTCCTGCGACCCTAAACCAGCATCCACACAACGCATGCTTTCAAACAAACCAACTGGGAACCTCCCAGGGGGACACAGGCTTTTGTAATCTTTCCTATGTAAATATAAAACGCAGGAATAGACCGCACTCACAGACTGGACTGGGTACACATCCTATGCTACTGTAAACTCCACAACCCTGAACACTGACAGACAGGTGCACAGTTTCCAGCAACCCAGGCAGTTAACCCCTGATCAGCCTGGGTGACAGATCCGCGGGGAAGCATTACAAACATTATCAACACAACACACATACAACACAGAAAACCTGGCACTTGACACATCAATGATATTAATTCACTCATAATTTCCCATCTTGACTATTGCATTTACATCCTCTCTAGTCTCCTTAGCTGCTATCTATCTCCTTTTTATGCCGCCCTCATATATCTTAGACCTTGTCTCCTGATACTCTTCCTTCTGTCCCCTTTGCGCTTCTCACAACCTCCTCTTCTTCTCTTGTCACCTCCTCACATTCCAGTCTACAGGACTTCTCAAGACTTGCATCTGTTTTGTGAAACTCTCTGCCTTGCTCCACAAGACTCTCCCCTAGTTTTGAAAGTTGCAAGTGCTCTTTAAACACTCTACTACTCAGGGATGCATACAATATACAGTAACTTTTTCTAAGCTCAGTTCCTCCCCTCTTTTGTTAGTCCTCTAAGCATGTAAGCCTACAAGGCCCTCTACCAACTTGTTCCCTATAAATATTACCTTGCATATCATACCTTGTTTTTATAGCGCTGCGGAATCTGTTGGCGCTCTACAAATGACTTATAATAATAATACTAGTTGTATAGGGATACTGAAAATCCAATGCCATCTGTGTAAGTATGTATAAGTGAGCTTTTTAGACCTATTGGACTCTTCTAAATAGGGTCTTAAGTCTGTTTAAGTTAGCTGATACAAAGTGACTTATCATTGGTAACAGATTCAGTTTGGACAGTTCCATATTTTTAGATGTATTTGTGTAGTATGTCATGCTAGTTGAACTAGATAATCTTGTAATCATGAATGTAAAAGTCTGCAATATTTCTTAACAATCCTCTCTACCATCTTTTAGTATAATTGATTATAGCCAGTCTTGTTAAATTAATATGTTTAGTACAAATTAGCAGACACAAAAGCACATTGAATAATTATTAGTAACAGACTCTGTAAACATCCATACCTTTGGAAATACATGTACAGGTATATTATGTCTTGCTACTTGGCTTCTGTAGTAACATAGCAGTTCATAGTTACTATTTGTAAGTCTGCAATATTTTTTCTACTGACAGCACTTTTTTAGCCGAAATACGTAATCTATACCAGTGGACAGAGGGACATCCTCCATTTGTGGCTTAAACTACAGTATGTTTTATGTGAATACCAAAATAAAAAGAATACCTTTTATCTACATTCTTTCTCGCTGTGTGTGTGTGTATATGTGTATGTATATATATATATATATATATATATATATATATATATATATATATATATATATATATATATATATATATATATACACACACACATATATCTATGTGTAAACAGATGACAGAAAGTTATTTTTTATCCTATTTCTGGGAAGGTTGCCGCAATATTTTGCTGTTTTAAGATTTATTGCCTCCTAGTAGTTAGAGTAAGTACAAAGTGCTCATTAAAATTTCTGATAGCTATATTAAGTGAATTAAGATGTTTTTCTTTGTTCTATAATGAGTAGATGGCTTCCATACTACTTCGTATTTCAAGTTCTCGCTTATGGTGGATTGATAGACCTGGCTTGTTACTGAGTATAAGTGATTATAGACGTTTATATCTTATTCCTATTTATAATATATACTCCTAAGTAGAAGTGCTTGTTTGTGAGGAAACTTACTGTAATGCTCGTGGGATACTCCTCTATCAGACCGAACTCGGCCAGTAGTCTAGTTATCCCGGCCTCGAGCCGGAATGATAGGGAATATCCCAGAGCAGAGAAAGTTAGTAAGATGAGGAGAGCGGCACTCACCATAGGCAGGACAGTCCCCAGCGGCAACGGCAGAGCAGTCCAAGGACATACCACTAGAATGGTCAGGCAGGCAGGGTTCTGCAACAGTAAAGCAGTCCAAGGGCACACCACAAGAATGGTCAGGCAGGGTTTGGCAACAAAGGGGCAATCCAGAACAACAGGTGTTAATGAGCAGAATAGTCAGACAGGCAGGGATCAGCAGCAGAATATCAGTCCAGCAATTCATGGGTTAAACAGGCAGAGTAGTCAGCAAACAGGCAGGTTCAGCAACAAAGATCAGTCCAGCAGATTAAGGGTTAAGGCAGGTAGAGTAGTCAGTAAACAGGAAGGTTCAGCAACAATGGTATCAACTATATGGAACGATCTGTCACACTCAGGAGCACACAGAGTAACACCTATACTTGGGCAGTGACAGGTCATTCCTCCCAGATTTAAATAGGCACAGCGCCGCACTCATCCAGAGCTGACACTGCCCCTAACAACGAGCAGATAAGGAGATGCCGCGCCCCTAGCAACGGCTAGAGCGGAACGGTGTGACATAGCCCCCTCCTCAAGGGTTCCCTCTGGGAACCAGAGTCGGCTTCAAAGGATTAGCAGCAGGGAATCTGGAAAGCAAAGATGGAGCATGCACATCATGGGCAGGAACCCAGGAATGATCTGCCACAGAGTAACCCTTCCAATGTATCAGATACTGCAGTTGTCTTCGCCTGTATCTGGAGTCCAGAATCTTAGCTACTTCATATTCAGGGTCACCATGAACCAAGAGCGGAGGAGGAGGAGCTCGGAGCCGGGTATATCTGTTCTCTATGTATGGTTTAAGTAGTGAGATGTGGAAGACTGGATGTATGCGTAGGGTTTTTGGCAAGGCCACTTTGTAGGCAACAGGAGACAGACCATGTAAGGACCGATAAACCTAGGCCCCAATTTGTGACAGGGTTGACGTAGATGAATGTGTCGGGTGGAGATCCAAACACGTTCACCCACTGGGATGGCACGTATAGAAGCCCTATGCCGATCAGCAAACTTCTTATATCTAGAGACAGCTGAACACAGCTGAGAGCGAATACGTTGCCAACGTGTGGAGAGTTCAGTGACATGTCGGTCTGCGGCAGGGACACCAGTGGACTGAGCTGAAAGAGGGAAGACACGAGGTTGATATCCTGCTGCTGCTTGAAATGGAGAACATCGAAGGGAAGAGTGCCAATGAGTGTTTCTTGCCAGCTCAGCTAGTGGTAGCAATTCAAACCAGTTGGTATGGCGAGCGATGACAAAAGACTCTAAGGTAGGCTTCAAGATCTTTGTCGGAAACAATATTCACAGGAATGCCATGAAGTTGCCCCACATGCAAGAGAAAAAGGGATGACAATTCCTGAGCAGAAGGTAGTTTGGTTAAGGGTACAAAGTGAGCCAGTCTGGAAAAGCGGTCCACTACAACCCAGATAACTGTATGGTGGTTGCAAGAAGGAAGGTCCACAATGAAGTCCATTGTAACGTGTGTCCAGGGTCGTTTGGGAATGGACAATGGTTGGAGCAAGGCAGGAGGCAAGGATCGAGGAGTCTTGTTGAACGCACAATTTGTGCAGGCTTTTACATAATCTTGAGCGTCCGATTTCATAGTAGGCCACCATACGTGTTGGGAAAGACGCTTGAAAGTCTTAGTCGAATCAGGATGTCCTGAGAGTTTGCTATAATGAGCCCAGGCTAGCACAGGGATGCGTAGATTCAGAGGTACAAAGAGGATATCGGAGGCCATGGGGGCAGCAGGAGGTTTGCTAGACTGAGCATGTTGCAATCTTTGCAGAAGGGTGGTATTGAGTTGAGCAACCACACAGGAGGGGGGTATAATGTGTTCGATAGGAGCTTATGAGGAATCATTTGAGTGAGGGAACTGACGGGAAAGGGCGTCCGCCTTCTTGTTCTTGGTCCCAGGAAGATAAGAGACCACAAAGTTAAAACAGGAAAATAATAAGGCCCATCTGGCCTGTCGAGGATTGAGTCGATGAGCAGTCTCTAGGTAAGTCAGATTCTTGTGGTCGGTGAGAATCTGAATAGGATTGGAGGTGCCCTCTAACCAGTGATGCCATTCAGTCAAGGCCATCTTAATGGCTAAGAGTTCACGATTACCCACATCGTAGTTCCTTTCAGCAGGAGTAAAGCGTTTTGAAAAAAAGGCTACAGGGTGTGACTTGGAAGTCAAGGGGTCCCTCTGGGTAAGAAATGCTCCAGCCCCTATCTCAGAGGCATCAACCTCTAAAGTGAACTGTAGGTCAGGGTCAGGATGGCGAAGCACAGGAGCTGAACAAAAAGCCTTTTTCAGATAAGAGAAGGCGTTTACGCCCTCATGAGGCCAGTGTTTACAGTCTTTGTTCCGTTTTGTCAATTCAGTGAAAGGAGCTACTGTTTGAGAAAAGTTCTTTATGAACTTGCAGTAATAATTGTAGAATCCCAAGAACCTCTGCAATTCCTTTAAGGAGGTAGGTTGTGGCCATTCCAGTACTGCGGTGAGTTTAGCAGGGTCCATGGCAAAACCCTCCTTTGAGATGACATAACCAAGGAATTGGATTTTCTCCTGATCAAACTTACACTTTTCTAGCTTGGCTACCAAGGAATTCTCTCTGAGGCGTAGAAGCACCTGTCTCACGTGCCTATGATGTTTCTCTAAAGTGGAAGAGAAAACAAGGATATCATCCAGATAAACAATGACAGTGCGGTTGAGGAGGTCACGGAAGACATCGTTGACAAAATGCCTGGAATACTGCAGGGGCGTTACACAGCCCAAAGTGCATTACTAGGCATTCGTAATGCCCTGATCTTGTGTTAAAGGAGGTCCTCCATTCGTGGCCTGGAAAGATGCAAATCAGATTGTATGCCCCACGTAAGTCAAATTTGGTGAAAAAGCGAGCATCCTGGAGTGAGTCATACAGCTCGGTGATCAATAGTATAGGATAGCGATTCTTGATGGTTATGTTGTTCAAAGCCCTGTAGTCAATGCAGGGTCTGAGCCCACCATCCTTCTTACTGACCATCCTTGTTACTGACCATCCTTCTTACTGACAAAAAAGAAGCCAGCCCCAGCAGGAGAGGAGGAAGGGCGAATGAAGCCTTTAGCTAGGTTCTCCTGGATGTACTCCTCCATTGATTTGGTTTGAGCCTTGGAAAAGAGGATAAGTCCTCCCTTTAGGAAGTGGGGCTCCAGTAAAGAGGTCGATCTTGCAGTCATAAGGACGGTGGGGTGGCAGGACGTCGGCTGCTTTTTTTCTCGAAGACATCCGCAAAATCCATGTATACTAAAGTAAGGTTTGAAGGAGTCTGTATACTGGCTATGGGAATATGGGGCAGAGGAGTGACTTTAGCAAGGCAGGAGTGGAAACACGAGGTACCCCAGGAGGCCAGTTGTTCCTCAGCCCAGTCAAACTGTGGATTGTGTAACCGAAGCCAAGGAAGACCAAGGATGACAGGCTGTGCTGGGGAATAAATGACCTCAAACTGCAGCTGTTCTGAGTGGAGGACTCCCACAGTCAGGGTCAGGGGTGTTGACTCAAAATGGATCACACCTGAACCAAGGGGGGTGCCATCCAGGGTGGTTATTTTGAGACAATGTCTTTTCTGCAGAAGAGGCAAACCAGCTTGAATCATAAAACAGTGATCCAGGAAGTTTCCAGCTGCCTCTGAATCAATGAAGGCTTGAATGTGGATAGTATTCTGAAGGAAGGTAAGGGTAACAGGTACCAGGATTCGAGAGGAGTGAGGGTTTTTTGTTGATACCATGCTTAGAGGTACCCCAGCGTTATCCCCTAAGCATTGGCTTTTCCTTGCCGAATGTCAAAGTTCTTCAGTTAGTGGGTGTTAGATCCACAATAAAAACATAGTCTGTCTCCTTCTCAGTCTTTCAGACTCTGAAGGTTAGAAGGAGGAGAGATCCATGGGTTCCTCTACTGAGGTAACTGGAGTAGCTGAAGGGGTAGCGGTTGCTGCTGAAACCGGGCGAACAGGAGGTCGGAGGGAAGGACCCTCCTAGTTCTATCACTCTCGGCTTGCCTTTCTGAGAGTCCAGATTGATACAAAGTCTGTATACTGCCTATGGGAATATGGGGCAGAGGAGTGACTTTAGCAAGGCAGGAGTGGAAACAGGAGGTACCCCAGGAGGCCAGTTGTTCCTCAGCCCAGTCAAACTGTGGATTGTGTAACCGAAGCCAAGGAAGACCAAGGATGACAGGCTGTGCTGGGGAATAAATGACCTCAAAATGCAGCTGTTCTGAGTGGAGGACTCCCACAGTCAGGGTCAGGGGTGCTGACTCAAAATGGATCACACCTGAACCAAGGGGGGTGCCATCCAGGGTGGGTGTTAGATCCACAATAAAAACATAGTCTCAGTCTCCTTCTCAGTCTTTCAGACTCTGAAGGTTTGAAGGAGGAGAGATCCATGGGTTCCTCTACTGAGGTAACTGGAGTAGCTGAAGGGGTAGCGGTTGCTGCTGAAACCGGGCGAACAGGAGGTCGGGAGGGAAGGACCCTCCTAGTTCTATCACTCTTGGCTTGGCTTTCCGAGAGTCCAGATTGATACAAAGCTATATAAAATCGTAAAAGAAGGAATATCACGACAAGTGAGTTCATCTTTGATGCGTTCATGGAGACGCCTCCAAAGGCTGCCTTGAGAGCACTGCCATCCCAAGTGGTTTCCAGTGCCAAGGTGTGGAACTCGATGACAAACTGTGCCACAGTTTTACTGCCTTGGTGGAGATCCAGGAGCGAATATTCTGCAGCAGAGGTACGGCCAGAAGTCCCAAACACAGAAGACAAAGCAGAAATGAACTCATCGGCATGATGTAGGAGTGTAGCATCCTGTTCCAGAAGGGGAGATACCCAGGCTAGAGCTTTGTCCTTTAGCAAGGAAATGACAAAGGTGACCCTTGACTGATGAGACTGGAAGGTGTGAGGATCATTGCGGAAGTGCAGCCTGCATTGGTTTAGAAAGCTCCTACAGTCAGTAGTACCGTCATACTTGTCAGGCAAGGGTATCCTGGGTATGCTTCCAGAAGTCGAGGAAGAAGCCACAGCACTGGGAGCAGGGGCTGGTGGTGTAGCAACAGGAGCGGCATCCCTTGCTGCAACTAGTAAGGAGAGTTGAGCGGTATGGGTTCCCAACATCTGTCCCTGGAGATAAACAGTTTGTTCCACCTCATCTGGCTGCATGGCCCAAGTATAATGTAATGCTCGTGGGATACTCCTCTATCAGACCGAACTCGGCCAGTAGTCTTGTTATCCCGGCGTCAAGCCGGAATGATAGGGAATATCCCAGAGCAGAGAAAGTTAGTAAGATGAGGAGAGCGGCACTCACTATAGGCAGGACAGTCCCCAGTGGCAACGGCAGAGCAGTCCAAGGACATACCACTAGAATGGTCAGGCAGGCAGGGTTCTGCAACAGTAAAGCAGTCCAAGTGCACACCACTAGAATGGTCAGGCAGGCAGGGTTTTGCAACAAAGAGGCAATCCAGAACAACAGGGGTTAATGAGCAGAGTAGTCAGACAGGCAGGGATCAGCAGCAGAATATCAGTCCAGCAATTCAGGGGCTAAACAGGCAGAGTAGTCAGACAAGCAGAGTTCAGCAGCAGTAAATCAATCCAGCAATTCAGGGGTTAAACAGAGTAGTCAGCAAACAGGCAGGTTCAGCAACAAAGATCAGTCCAGCAGATTAAGGGTTAAGGCAGGTAGAGTAGTCAGTAAACAGGCAGGTTCAGCAACAATGGCATCAGCTGTATGGAACGATCTGTCACATCCAGAGTAACACCTATACTTGGGCAGTGACAGATCGTTCCTCCCAGATTTAAATAGGCACAGATTCACGCCTCAGAGGTCCGCCCGTCATCTGGAGCGTGCAGCGATGAAGTCAGTGCCGCACGCATCCAGAGCCAACACTGCCCCTGACAACGAGCAGAGAAGGAGACGCTGCGCCCCTAGCAACGGCTAGAGCGGCGTGGCGTGACACTTACAAGATATGTCACGTGAATTTCCTCTTTTTTGCAGCTTTTTTTGTGTGTGTTTGGGGGGGTATTTCTTTTGTGGAGGTTCAGGTCACAGTTATTTTCTAATTAAAGATTGCCTTTTTCTCTGATAAAGTTTAATTCCTTTGGCCATTTTTAAAAATGTGTCTTATTTCCAAAGATCCAATTTTTCTATTGGATCTATAATTAGGTTCTAACAGATTTTCCATCTGTATAAGGTAGTTTTCATCCTTCCATTTATTCTGAAAGAGGTTTCTTCTCGGAATATGAAAATTTATATTTTTAGAAGAACACAAACTTGATGTTGTCAGAGCTATCAAACATTATTTAAATGTTTTTATGTGAAGTGTTTTAATTAATTGATTAATTAATTGCTTGTGGACCTACAGTTTTCTATACATACTTATACTATATTATATATATTGTTCTATTGGCTACATTCATGAAGGATTGCGAGAAGGTGACAGTGTATGAGCCATGAATAATATGATTCTCTGGTTAAATAGTGTATATTGGAGTATACATTTGGTGTGTTTTTTTTTACTTATGATTGTCCATTTGGAACATTCTTCACTATGTGTGCTGCTTCCTTTCTGAGACACATACCATCTGGAGACATACTATTTAAACCAAATTTACACATATTTCAAATACACCCTTTTCTTTCAGTATTTACTGGGGATATACATTCCTACCAGGGGGGGGGGGGGCAAAATTTCCCAAACCTCAAGTGCCTATAAATACACCTCCCACCTCACTCATACCTCAGTTTTAAAAACTTTGCCTCCTTAGGAGGTGGTGAAACATGATGTGCTTGATTTCTTCTGTGAAAGGCGCTTCTAAGCATATTGAAGCCCAGTTCCTCTCTAAGTGCAGTGTTTCTCTGAGGGATGTGAAGGGAGTATTTCCTGATGATATCATGTTTTCACCTATGGGAAAGCTTTTCATAAGGCTCTCTGTAAATCGGTCGCAGAGATTTATCTGCTGCCTCCGTTTATAGATCGACAATATACTCTTGTGCCATTACCTCTGCTGATATGTTTCAGTACTGGTTTGGCTGTCTGCTATATGTGGATGGATGGCTTACACAGCAAGTATATACTTTTATTATATTATACACTCTCAGCTATGGATTGGGCACTTTTAAAGTAAAGTTGTTATATATTGTTTGTATACATGCCTTGAGTCAGTAATTTAGTGCTCTTTTTTAGCGACTTTATTTGTGGCTAAATATTTGTCAAGGTTGGTAGAGTCTGTGAAACATACAGGGTTTTTTTGGAGCTAGTAATTTATTTATAAATTAGGATGCTAAGTATTATCTTAGTGTCATGGAATGTTGATAATCGCATTTTATGCAGCTATAATAGAAGTATCCATTAGGCTTTATTTAGGTACATTTGTTTTTTTCCATCTAAAGGGGAGGAGAGTCCACAGCTTCATTTTACTGTTGGGAATTAAGAACCTGGCCACCAGGAGGAGGCAAAGACACCTCAGCTCATGACTTAAATACCTCCCCCACTTCCCTCATCCCCCAGTCATTCTTTGCCTTTCGCCACAGGAGGATGGCAGAGAAGTGCCGAATATCGGAGTAGTCTCTTATGGAGGGTAGTACTCTTCCCATTTGGACTGGAGTTTTAAGTAGTTCTGTCAGCCTCTCAGTGAGAGCCTAGAGGAAAGTTAGAGTCCGGAGATGCAGGGAGAGTCTTTCTGTGAAACCATCCCGACTCATATTAACAGCTCCACAAGCAATCAGCGTTGACGAGTTTCACTGCCTGCTTTCTACACTCAATTCCATATCAGGAGCCAGGCTACTAACCTGTTCCATGGCGTAGATTCTGGTAAGATCGTGTCATTTTTTTATTACGTAATGATAACATGCTGGGCATTCCATGTGACCGGGTGTGGCTATCTCTCTTCTCGGTTTCTGTAGTCACAGGAGGTGGTGAGTGCCCTGGCCATTGGAGGTTATAAAGTTGCCTATTTATTAAGTTAATCTAGTGCGTAATAACAGCGCAAGCTATGGAGGACTCTGACACGTTAGAGGGTTCTCCCTCTTTAACAAGGTCTTATTCCTGTGTTTATTGTGAGGAGGTTCTGGTAGATCAGCCTGCTCAACTATATTCCACATGCCTTAATAAAGTTGCGACATCTAAAAGCAAACGGATGTCTAGTACTACTGAGCCATCCACCTCTGAGGGTTTCCCAGTCCCGTGAGGTGCGTTCCCTGAATCCATCTCCAATTGCGCATGCAGCGCCCCAGGGTCCAACCATTACTCCTGCGGGAGGGATTCGTTGGCTGTCAAATTTTGACGATCAACTGCAAACGGCGGTATCGAAAGTGATCCATGCCTTACCACGTTCTGCTAAGCGTAGGAAATATCTCGGCGGCCCGGCCCAGGGGTTGTCTACGCCTGTGGAAATATCTGAGGCATTATACGATGAGGAGGCCCACTCCGATACTTTGGAGGAGGCCCCTTCTGGATCGGAGTCCGTGTCATCTAAACCTCCAGCTGCGGAGGAGCCTGATTTTAGGTTTAGGATGGAAAATTTGCCCTTTTTGCTGAAACAAGTGCTTGCTACTCTGGAAGTTCTGGAACCGAAACTCCCAGAGGAACCTGCGATTCCTAAGCTTGATAAGGTTTATGAGGACAGGGTGGTTCCTCAGGCCTTTCCGGTTCCTGTTAAGATAGCAAATATTATCAAGAATGAATGGGAGCCATTAGGTTCTTCCTTTTCCCCTTCTTCCTTTAAGAAACTATTCCCCGTCCCGGACTCTCAGCTTGAGCTGTGGGCTACCTGGTCCTCCTCCTCCCCTCGATGGAAATGAAATTTTCAGGTAAGCATAATTTATGTTTTTGTTCGTATTTACAATCGAAGTTCTTACCTGCTTTTTAGAGTGAGAGGTGTATTAGAAATTCACTACAGCTTTGCATGTCGCGCATGTGATGATGCTATTTATGTCATAGCGTGAAGTCATTTTGCGACGTTTTTTGGCACCAAAAATTTCCCGCTAAAATTGTCCCCACCATAATTGCCGTTATAAGCTACGCCCCCAGCTCATTCAGTGTTCTCAAAAAACACTTAATGCAGCATTTAATTTTTTTTTATATATATAAATTTTCGCTCTGTTTCCCATTCTGTCAAGCTTGTTATATATATCATATATAGAAGCATGGATATAAATTTGCAGAATTGATTTATTTTTTTCAAATTTAGTTTTTTTGCAATTATATCTCAAACTGAAACTGCCTGAACCTGAATATAGGATTTGAGCCAAAGCTAAGTGTGTTTGTTGTAATAAAGCTGATCTAAATTCTTCAGCTCAATTATGTGGCTCTTGTTTTGACAAATTGTTAAATGCTGATAATATATCTATTAATACAAATACACCCACTGTTATTCTATCTCAGTTTAATGTACATAGCATTACTGCAGAAACGAAAGATTTATTGCTGCAACTATAGAGAAGGCAATGACTGCTATTCCTCCTTCAAATAAACTTAAAAAGGGTTTTGCAACAATGTCCTAAACCTAGTGAATTAAGCTCTGACCTTCAGCATACTAATGTATCCTCTACTGATGGGGTTTCCTCTGATTCAGAGGATGCCACGTCAGAGACAGATATAGACAAATCTTTTTTTATTTAAGATAGAATATATCCGTTCTTTCCTAAAGGAAGTTTTGTTTCCTTTGGGTATTGAGGAGTCTAAACCTCCTGTAAGACTACTGTTATTACTCCTGAAGTATTTTCTATTCCTGACGCTATCTCTAATGTGATTGCTAAAGAATGGTCTAAGCCTGGTACTTTTTTTAACCCTTCTTCTAGGTATTTATCCTTTTGCCTGTAGCCAATTTAAAACTTTAGGAAACCGTTAATAAAGTTGATTGGGCAATTTCCACTCTTGCCAAAAGTACTACTAGTACTTCTTTTAAGGATCCTTTAGATAGGAAGCTTGAAACTTATCTAAGAAGGGCATATTTATATACTGGCTATATACTTAGACCTGTTATATCTATGGCTGATGTTACTGCTGCTTCTACTTTTTGGTTGGACAGTTTAGCACAGCAGTTGTCTTCAGATTCTGAATTATCTAACATTATTTTTTTACTTTAAAATACAAATAATTTTATTTGTGATGCTATATTTGATGTTAGAAAGATCAATGTCAAATCCATGTCTTTAGCCATTCTAACTAGAGGTAAAGCTTTATGGCTTAAATCTTGGAATGCTGACATGGTGTCTAAAACTAGATTATTATCTCTCTCTTTTCAAAGTAAAACATTTTTTTGGTTCACAATTGGATTCCACGGCGTTGATTTTGGTAATATCGTTTCATTTTTATATATATATATATATTTGATAACACAAGAAGACAGGGTCACAGTGTGGCTCCTTTTATCTTTATAGAATCTAGGGTAATACCCTCGGAAGGTGGCTGTTGAACAGGGGGGGTATTATTATGCATAATATTGTTTGTGTTTTTCTACTGCATTTGTGTGAGATGTGGCTCCGTCAGTGTGGAACACAGTTCATTAGCGAGAGATTGAGGCAGGCTTTTTTGGTGCTTCCTTCTCTCGAGTGCAGGGGCGGTCCTGCATGGCACTCCATATGACCGGGTGTGGCCTCTGCAACTTCCTCTTTCTCGACCTGCGTTCAGAGACGAAAGCTGTTTCTTGTAGTCCGGGTCATAGGAGGTGGTGAGTGCCCCGGCCATTGGAATATAAAGGTGCCATTTATTTTTAAATAAGTCCGTAATAAAGGTGCATGCTATGGAGGAATCTGATATGTTAGAGTATACTCCCTCTTTATCCAAACCCATTAACTGTGTATATTGTGAGGAGGTTCCAGTCGAACCGCCTACGCAACTCTGTTCCACATACTTTGACAATATTGCTGAGGTATTTAGTAGGACTGAACCATCCACCTCTGAGGGCTCCCTGCTCCGCGAGGTGCGTTTCCTGCAATCATCTCCGATTACACAAGCAGTTCCCCAGGGCCTTACTAATCCTCCTGCAGGAGGGGTCCTTTGGCCTTCAGACTTCGCCTATCAATTACAGGTGGCAGTTTCTGCGGTCATTAATGCGATGCCTCGCCCTACTAAGCACAAGCGGAAAGTATGGCACTGCTATCCGTCTCAGGGGACTTCGACTCCGCTGGATGTCTCGGACAGATTATCCGCTTAGGAGGACAACTCCGACTTATCAGAGGATGTCGCTTCTGGGTCGGAATTGGCTACGTCCAGGCCTTCATCTGCGGAGGAGCCAGATTTGTGCTTTCTGCTGAAAGAGGTGCTTGCTACGTTGGAGGTTCTGGAACCAAAACTACCGGAGGAACCTTCGATCTCTAAACTGGATAGGGTAGTGCCCCAGGCCTTCCCGGTTCCAGTCGAAATGGCTTACATTATTAACAACGAATGGGAGGAACTTGGTTCGCCCTTTTCCCCCTCTTATTCTTTTAAAAAGCTTTTCCCTGTTCCGGACGCGCAGCTTGAACTGTGGGGAACTGTCCCTAAGGTGGATGGTGCTATCTCCACGCATGCTAAGAGAACAACTATTCCACTAGAAGATAGCTCCTCTTTCAAGGAACCCATGGATAAAAAGATGGAGTCCATGCTGCGGAAGATGTTCCAACTCACGGGTTCGTTTTTCAACCGGCGGCGGTCTCTGCGGTGGCTGGTGCGGCTACCTACTGGTGTGACGCTCTATCAGCTATGGTCGAGGTGGAGACTCCTCTCAATGAAATTCTAGAACGAAACAAGGCCTTAAGAGTGGCACATTCGTTCAGTTGTGATGCTAACATGCAGATTATTCGCCTGAATGCTAAGACATCAGGTTTTTCTATTTTAGCCCGCAGGGCTCTGTGGCTAAAGTTTTGGTCTGCGTACATGACTTCTAAGTCTCACTTGCTTTCCCTCCCATTCAAGGGGAAGGTTTTGTTTGGCCTAGGCCTGGATTCTATCATATCTATGGTCACGGGGGCAAGGGTGCCTTCTTGCCTCAGGATAGAATCTTGGAAGCCAGCTAACTCTTGGAACAAGTCCAAGCAGAATAAGAAGCCCGCCGAACCAAAGTCGGCATGAAGGGGCGGCCCCAGTCCGTCTTCAGATCATGTAGGGAGCAGACTATCTCTTTTTACGGAGTCCTGGAGAAGAGACGTTATAGAACCTTAGGTTCTGGAGGTCATATCCCAGGGTTACAGGATAGGTTTCAAATCGTATCCACCCAGAGACAGATTCATCCTGTCAAACATATCTTCAAGACAAGAAAAGAGAGATGCCTTCCTGGGGTGTGTGAGGGATCTCTCATCTCTCGGACTAATCGTCCCAGTCCCTCCGGCAGAAAGAAGCCTGCGGTATTATTCAAACCTTTTCGTGGTCCCAAAGGAGGGCATGTTTCATCCAATTCTGGACCTAAAGGCCCTAAACAAATTTTTGTCAGTTCCGTCTTTCAAGATGGAGGCGATCAGGTCAATTTTGCCCCTGGTTCAAGAGGGGCCATTCATGACGACTATAGACCTGAAGGACGCTTACCTTCACGTTCCAATCCACAAGGATCACTTCAGGTTTCTAAGATTCGCCTTCCTGGACCAGCACTCCCAGTTTGTGGCCCTTCCGTTTGGTCTGGCGACTGCCCCAAGAGTCTTAACAAAGGTTCTGGGAGCTCTTCTCGCAGTCGAATTGCAGTGGCACCTTATCTGGACGATATCCTGGTCCAGGCTCCGTCCTACAGTCTTGCAGAGGATCACTCGAGAGCTCTTCTCCTTCGGTCCCACGGGTGGAAGATAAACAAAGGAAAGAGTTCATTGGTCCCCAGCAACAGGGTTGAATTCCTGGGTACAATAATAGATTCTTCATCCATGAAGGTATTTTTGACAGATCAGGGACGCTGCAAGCTTGCATCCAACTGTCTAGCTCTTCAGACATCCCCCGGGACATCTGTGGCCAGGTGTATGGAGGTGATCGGGCTCATGGTATTAGCATAGATGTCCTCCCATTTGCCAGGTTCCATCTTAGACCTCTTCAGCTGTGCATGTTGAGACAATGGAACGGCGATCATTCAGATCTGTCCCAACAGATATCTCTAAACAGACCAGTGAGGAAGTCCCTATCATGGTGGACCCGACCGGGGCAGTTGTCTCAGGGGACATCCTTTTTGAGACCATCCTGGGAGATTGTGACCACAGTTGCAAGTCTATCAGGATGGGGAGCTATTTGGGGTGCCAGAAGGGCACAGGGCAAATGGACTCGAGAAGAATCGAGTCTACCGATAAATATTTTGGAACTTCGAGCGATATTCAATGCTCTGAGGGCTTGACCCCTGCTGGGGTCCTTCCGATTCATCAGATTCCAGTCGGACAACATTACCTCGGTGGCTTACATAAACCATCAGGGGGAGACAAGAAGCTCCCTAGCCATGAGGAAAGTATCTCAGATTCTGGAGTGGGCGGAGACTCACAATTGTTCTCTCTCAGCAATCCACATTCCTTGTGTGGACAACTGGGAAATAGGTTTTCTAAGCAGACAGACATTTAATCCAGGGGAATGGTCCCTCCATCCCGAGATGTTTGCAGAAATCTGCAGCAGATGGGGAACGCAGAAGATAGATATCATGGCGTCCAGACACAATTGCAAGCTACCCAGATACGGGTCGCGATCCAGGGATCCCCAAGCGGAACTGATAGATGCCTTGCCAGTACCCTGGGACTTCAACCTAATTTACATATTTCCACCATTACCTCTTCTACCTTTCGGTAGTGGCCCGCATCAAGCAGGAGCAAGCTTCGGCTATTCTGATTTCTCCGTTGTGGCCGTGGAGGATGTGGTTTGCAGATCTGGTGGCGATGTCGTCATCTCCGCCGTGGAAGTTACCTTGTCGCAGGGATCTGCTGGTTCAAGGTCCCTTTCTACATCAAAATCTAGATTCTCTGAGGCTGACTGTGTGGAGATTGAACGACTAGTCTTAGCCAAGAGAGGATTTTCGGAAAAAGTGATTGACACATTTGTTCAGGCCAGGATGCCGGTCACTTGACACATCTACCACAAGGTGTGCAGGACCTACTTGTCCTGGTGTGAGGAGCTAGGATATCCCTGGCATAAGGTCAGGGTATCCAGGATTTTGGCCTTTCTCCAGGACGGTCTGGATAAGGGTCTTGCCGCCAGTTCCCTAAGGGGACAGATCTCGGCTTTATCTGTACTGTTGCATAGGAAGCTTGCGGAGCTTTCTGACATTCAGTCCTTTGTTCAGGCTCTGGTTAGGATCAGGCCTGTTTTCAGGAATCTGGCTCCTCCTTGGAACTTAAACTTGATTCTTAAGGTCTTGCAGATAGCTCCGTTTGAGCCTATGCATGCGCTTGACATTAAGGTTCTTTCATGGAAAGTCCTATTATTATTGGTTATTGCGGCTCTGAGTTGGCGGGCTTGTTCGTCCTTATTTGTTGTGTATTTAGGGAAGCACAGGTGACAAAGGGCCTCTGCCACTTCTCCATCTTTTTTGGTTGAGGAGTATGATCTGTCTGGCATATGAGACAGCGGTATACAAGCCTCCTCAGAGGATTACGGCTCACTCGACTAGAGCTGTGGCCTCTTCTTGGGCCTTTAAGAATGAGGCTTCTTCCTTACATACTTCTGCAAAATTGTATAAATTTGACGTTTTTGCTTCGGCAGAAGCAGCTTTTGGGAGAAAGGTTCTGCAGGCTGTGGTGCCCTCAGTATAGGGTCCGTCTCCTTTACCCTCCCGTTTTTTTCATTCAGTGTCCTCTAGAGCTTGAGTTTTTGTTCCCACAAGTAATGAATGAAGCAGTAGACTCTCCTACCATTAAGATGGAAAACATAAATTATGCTTACTTGATAATTTCATTTCCATCTACCCGCCCGTTTCTCCGGTGGGCAGACCTAAATTTATTAATAATCTTTTGGCACCATTTATACCCTGATATTTCTCCTACTGTTCCTTGTTTCCTTGGCAGAATGACTGGGGGATGAGTGGAGTGGGGGAGGTATTTAAGCCTTTGGCTGGGGTGTCTTTGCCTCCTCCTGGTGGCCAGGTTCTTAATTCCCACAAGTAATGAATGAAGCAGTGGACTCTCCTCCCACAGATGGAAATGAAATTGTCAGGTAAGCATAATTTATGTTTTCTGAGATTCTCTTTTCAAAGATTTGTTTGGAGGATAAATTTACCAAAGAGTTTCTTGATTCCTCAGACAAAGGTCACCTTTTTAGGTTTCCAGATAGATTCAGTGTCTATGACTCTATCCCTAACAGAAAAGAGACATTTGTGATTGATTTCAGCTTGTCTAAACCTTCAGTCTCTTATTCCCTTCAGTGGCTATGTGCATGGAAGTTTTAGGTCTCATGTTTGCAGCTTTGGACGCAATCCCTTTTGCTTGTTTTCATATTAGACCTCTACAGCTTTGCATGTTGCACCAATAGTGCAGGGATTATATTCGGATATCACAACTGATATACTTAAATCCCAACAATCACCTTATTGTTCAAGGGCCTCCTTTGTTTGTCCTACCTGGACTGTGATCACAATAGATACAAGTCTCACAGGTTAGGGAGCTGTCTGGGGGTCTCTAACAGCACAAAGAGTTTGGAATCCTCGAGAGGCGAGGTTATCAATCAATATTAGAGCTAGTGCTATTTTCAGAGCTCTTCAGGCTTGGCCTCTATGAAAGAGAGAACCATATATTTGGTTCTAAACAGACAATGTCACAACAGTGGCATATGTCAATCATCAAGAGGGGACTCGCAATCCCCTAGCAATGAAAGAAGTGTCTCTAATACTTTCTTGGGAGGAATCCAACTCTTGTAATCACTGCAATTCATATACCAGGTGTAGACAATTGGGATACCGATTATCTCAGCCGGCAATCTCTACATCCGGGGGAACTTCCAGTTTATTGCACTTCCGTTTGGTCTAGCTACAGCTCAGAGAAATTTTTTAAAGAGTGGACCATTCGGAATCTCTCCTGTCTTCTTCAATCCCATGGATGGAAGATAATTCTAGAGAGAGTTCTCTTGTATCAAGTACCCGGGTAGAATTCACGGGTACTATAATAGACTCCATAGACATGAGAATATTTCTAACAGACCAGAGATGTCGCAAGCTAGCTTCAACATGTCTTGCCCTCCAGACCTCCTTAGGCCATCTCTGGCTCAGTGTATGGAGGGGATGGGTCTCAGGGTGTCCAGCATGGACATTATTTTCTTTGCCAGGTTTCACCTCAGACTGTTGCAACTGCGCATGCTGCAACAGTGGAACAGCGATCATTCAGATCTGTCTCAACAGATTTCTCTGGACAACCGATCAAGAGAATCGCTCTCTTGGTGGTTTTGTCCGGTTCACTTCCGAGGGACGTCCGTCTTAAGTCCATCCTGGGTGATTGTGACTATGGTTGCGAGTCTGTCAGGATGGGGAGCTGTTTGGGGTGCCAGGAAGGCACAGGGCCTATGGACTCCGGAGGAAAACTCCCTCCCGATCTCTTTTTGGATCTTCGGGCAATATACAATGCTCTGAAGGCTTGGCCCCTGCTTGGTTCATCCCAGGTTCTCTGATTCCAATCAGACTATATAATCTCGATGGCTTACATCAACCATCAGGGGGGAACGAGAAGCTCCCTAGCTATGAGGGAAGTATCTCGGATTCTGGAGTGGGCGGAAACTAACATTTTTCGCTGTCAGCGATCCACATTCCGGGTGTGGACAACTGGGAAGCGGATTTCTTCAGCAGACAATCCTTTCATCCGGGGGAATGGTCTCTCCATCCCGAGTGTTTGCGGAGAATTGCAAGAGGAAGATCTTATGATGTCTCAATACCAAGCTTCCCAAAGGTACAGGGATCCTCAGGCGGAGCTAACAGATGCATCAGCGGTGCCTTGAAAGTTCAATCCAATTTATCTTTTCCGGCCGTTTCTACTACTTCCTAGTGTAGTGACTTGAATCAAGCAGGCGTCAGTGATACTGATTGCTCCGTCTTGGCCGCAAATTATATGGTTCGCGGATCTAGTGGGGATCTCATCATCTCCATGGAGGTTACCTTGTCGCAGGGATCTGCTGACCAAGGTCTTTTTTTGTTCATCAGTGTCTAGATTCTCTAAAGGCTGACTGTGGGGTTTGTGCCTTGAAGTCCTATCTACATAATTTATGTAAGAACTTACCTGATAAATTCATTTATTTCATGGTGCCAAGAGTCCACGAGACCCACCCATTTTTGGGGGTTATGATTTTTTGGTCTAAATAACTTTATCCTGTTCCTCTTTTTTTATACTTTTACTTCTTATACACCTCACTAACTTGGCTATACGTTAAACTGAGGTATGAGTGAGGTAGTAGGTGTATTTATATGCATTTGATGTTTGGGAAACTCTGTCCCCTCCTGGTAGGAATGTATATCCCATCAGTAACTAGCTTATGGACTCTCGCCACCATGAAATAAATTAATTTATCTGGTAAGTTCTTACATAAATTATGTTATTTTGTTTATACATGGAAGTCTCAAGAGGACACCCACAGCAGAGCTGTCTATATAGCTCCTCCCCTAACTGCCATACCCAGTCATTCTCTTGCAACTCTCAACAAGCATGGAGGTAGTAAGAGAGCAAGTGGTGAAATGTAGCTGTTATTTTGCTTCAATCGAAAGTTTATTATTTTTAAATGGTTTTAGCTGCTCTGAATGACTGTGATACAATTGCAGTGCCAGAGAAATTGTGTAGACTGGATAAATACTATGCAGTGCCGGTGTGTACTGATGTTTTTCCAATACCTAAAAGGTTTACAGAAATTATTACTAAGGAATGGGATAGACCAGGTGTGCCGTTCTCTCCCCCTCCTATTTTTAGGAAAATGTTTCCAATAGACGCCACCACACGGGACTTATGGCAGACAGTCCCTAAGGTGGAGGGAGCAGTTTCTACTCTAGCAAAGCATACTACTATCCCTGTCGAGGACAGTTGTGCTTTTTTAGATCCAATGGATAAAAAGTTAGAGGGTTACCTTAAGAAAATGTTTATTCAACAAGGTTTTATCCTTCAGCCCCTTGCATGCATTGCTCCTGTCACTGCTGCTGCGGCGTTCTGGTTTGAGTCTCTGGAAGAGGCTTTACAGGTAGCGACTCCATTGGATGACATACTTGACAAGCTTAGAGCACTTAAGCTAGCTAATTCTTTTGTTTCTGATGCCATTATTCATTTGACTAAACTAACGGCTAAGAATTCTGGTTTTGCTATCCAGGCGTGCAGAGCGCTATGGCTTAAATCATGGTCAGCTGACGTTACTTCAAAGTCTAAGCTGCTTAACATTCCCTTCAAGGGGAAGACCCTATTCGGGCCTGGTTTGAAGGCGATTATTGCTGATATCACTGTAGGAAAAGGTCATGCCCTTCCTCAGGATAGGTCCAAATCAAGGGCCAAACAGTCTAATTTTCTTGCCTTTCGAAACTTCAAGGCAAGCGCGGCATCGACTTCCTCTAATGCAAAACAAGATGGAACTTTTGCTCAGTCCAAGACGGTCTGGAGACCTAACCAGACCTGGAACAAAGGTAAGCAGGCCAAAAAGCCTGCTGCTGCCTCTAAGACAGCATGAAGGAACGGCCCCCTATCCGGTAACGGATCTAGTAGGGGGCAGACTTTCGCTCTTCGCCCAGGCGTGGGCAAGAGATGTCCAGAATACCTGGGCGTTGGAAATTATATCCCAGGGATATCTTCTGGACTTCAAAGCTTTCCCCCCAAAAGGGAGATTTCACCTTTCACAATTATCTGCAAACCAGATAAAGAGAGAGGCATTCTTACACTGCGTACAAGACCTCCTAGTTATGGGAGTGATCATCCAGTTCCAAAGGAGGAACAGGGACAGGGATTTTACTCAAATCTGTTTGTGGTTCCCAAAATAGAGGGAACCTTCAGACCAATTTTGGATCTAAAGATCTTAAACAAATTTCTCAGAGTTCCATCATTCAAGATGGAGACTATTCGTACCATCCTACCTATGATCCAGGAGGGTCAGTACATGACTACAGTGGATTTAAAGGATGCTTATCTTCACATTCCGATACACAAAGATCATCATCGGTTTCTCAGGTTTGCCTTTCTAGACAGGCATTACCAGTTTGTAGCTCTTCCCTTTGGGTTAGCTACAACCCCAAGAATTTTTACGAAGGTTCTGGGGTCGCTTCTGGCGGTCCTAAGGCCGCAGGGCATAGCAGTGGCCCCTTATTTAGACGACATCCTGATTCAGACGTCAAACTTCTAAATTGCCAAGTCTCATACGGACATAGTATTGGCATTTCTGAGGTCGCATGGGTGGAAGGTGAACGAGGAAAAGAGTTCTCTATCCCCCTCACAAGAGTTTCTTTCCTAGGGACTCTGATAGATTCTGTAGAAATGAAAATTTACCTGACGGAGTCAAGGTTATCAAAACTTCTAAATTCCTGCCGTTTGCTTTATTCCATTCCTCGCCCTTCGGTGGCTCAGTGCATGGAAGTAATCGGCTTAATGGTAGCGGCAATGGACTTAGTGCCGTTTGCACGCCTACATCTCAGACCGCTGCAACTCTGCATGCTCAGTCAGTGGAATGGGGATTACACAGATTTGTCCCCTCTACTAAATCTGGATCAAGAGACCAGGGATTCTCTTCTCTGGTGGCTATCTCGGTCCATCTGTCCAAAGGTATGACCTTTCGCAGGCCAGATTGGATAATTGTAACAACAGATGCCAGCCTTCTAGGTTGGGGTGCAGTCTGGAACTCCCTGAAGGCTCAGAGATCGTGGAGTCAGGAGGAGACACTCCTTCCAATAAATATTCTGGAACTGAGAGCGATATTCAATGCTCTTCAGGCTTAGCCTCAGTTAGCAACTCTGAGGTACATCAGATTTCAGTCGGACAACATCACGACTGTGGCTTACATCAACCATCAAGGGGGAACAAGAAGTTCCCTAGCGATGTTAGAAGTCTCAAAGATAATTCACTGGGCAGAGATTCACTCTTGCCACCTATCAGCTATCCATATCCTAGGTGTAGAGAACTGGGAGGCGGATTTTCTAAGTCGTCAGACTTTTCATCCGGGGGAGTGGGAACTCCATCCGGAGGTGTTTGCACAATTGATTCATCGTTGGGGCAAACCAGAACTGGATCTCATGGCGTCTCGCCAGAACGCCAAGCTTCCTTGTTACGGATCCAGGTCCAGGGATCCCAAGGCGACACTGATAGATGCTCCTGCAGCGCCCTGGTCTTTCAACCTGGCTTATGTGTTTCCACCGTTTCCTCTGCTCCCTCGTCTGATTTCCAAGATCAAGCAGGAGAGAGCATCTGTGATCTTGATAGCGCCTGAGTGGCCACGCAGGACCTGGTATGCAGATCTATTGGACATGTCATCCTTTCCACCTTGGACTCTGCCGTTAAGACAAGACCTTCTACTACAAGGTCCTTTCAATCATCCAAATCTAATTTCTCTGAGACTGACTGCCTGGAGATTGAACGCTTGATTTTATCAAAGCGTGGCTTCTCCGAGTCAGTCATTGATACCTTAATACAGGCACGCAAGCCTGTCACCAGGAAAATTTACCATAAAATATGGCGTAAATATCTTTATTGGTGTGAATCCAAGGGTTACTCATGGAGTAAGGTCAGGATTCCCAGGATACTATCCTTTCTACAAGAAGGTTTGGAAAAAGGATTGTCAGCTAGTTCCTTGAAGGGACAGATTTCTGTCCTGTCTATTCTTTTGCACAAGCATCTGGCAGATGTTCCAGACGTTCAGGCATTTTGTCAGGCTTTACTTAGAATTAAGCCTGTGTTAAAACCTGTTGCTCCTCCATGGAGCTTAAATTTGGTTCTTAAGGTTCTTCAAGGAGTTCCGTTTGAACCTCTTCATTCCATAGATATCAAACTTTTATCTTGGAAAGTTCTTTTTTTGGTAGCTATTTCCTCGGCTCGTAGAGTCTCCGAGTTATCTGCTTTACAATGTGATTCTCCTTATCTGATCTTCCATGCGGATAAGGTAGTCCTGCGTACCAAACCTGGGTTTTTACCTAAGGTGGTATCTAACAAGAATATCAATCAAGAGATTGTTGTTCCATCTTTGTGTCCTAATCCTTCTTCAAAGAATTAACGTCTATTACACAATCTGGACGTGGTTCGTGCTTTAAAGTTTTACTTACAAGCTACTAAAGATTTTCGTCAAACATCTGCTTTGTTTGTTGTCTACTCTGGACAGAGGAGAGGTCAAAAGGCTTCGGCAACCTCTCTTTCTTTTTGGCTAAGAAGCATAATCCGCTTAGCCTATGAGACTGCTGGCCAGCAGCCTCCAGAAAGGATTACAGCTCATTCTACTAGAGCTGTGACTTCCACGTGGGCCTTTAAAAATGAGGCTTCTGTTGAACAGATTTGCAAGGCGGCGAATTGGTCTTCGCTTCATACTTTTTCAAAATTCTATAAATTTGATACTTTTGCTTCTTCGGAGGCTATTTTTGGGAGAAAGGTTTTACAGGCAGTGGTACCTTCCGTTTAAGTACCTGCCTTGTCCCTCCCTTCATCCGTGTACTTTAGCTTTGGTATTGGTATCCCACAAGTAATGGATGATCCGTGGACTGGATACACCTTACAAGAGAAAACATAATTTATGCTTACCTGATAAATTTATTTCTCTTGTGGTGTATCCAGTCCACGGCCCGCCCTGTCATTTTAAGGCAGGTATTTTTTAATTTTAAACTACAGTCACCACTGCACCCTATGGTTTCTCCTTTCTCTGCTTGTTTTCGGTCGAATGACTGGATATGGCAGTTAGGGGAGGAGCTATATAGACTGCTCTGCTGTGGGTGTCCTCTTGCAACTTCCTGTTGGGAAGGAGAATATCCCACAAGTAATGGATGATCGGTGGACTGGATACACCACAAGAGAAATAAATTTATCAGGTAAGCATAAATTATGTTTTCTTGTTGATTAGTCTGCCAGGTTTCACCTCAGACTGTTGCAACTGCGCATGCTGCAGCAGTGGAACGGCGATCATTCAGATCTGTCTCAACAGATTTCTCTGGACAACGATAAGTCCATCCTGGGTGATTGTGACTACGGTTGCGAGTCTGTCAGGATGGGGAGCTGTTTGGGGTGCCAGGAAGGCACATGGCCTATGGACACTGGAGGAAAACTCCCTCTCGATCTCTTTTTGGATCTTCGGGCAATATACAATGCTCTGAAGGCTTGGCCTCTGCTTTGTTCGTCCCAGGGTCTCTAATTCCAATCAGACTATATTACCTCGGTGGCTTACATCAACCTTCAGGGGGGAAACGAGAAGCGATCCACATTCCAGGTGTGGACAACTGGGAAGTGGATTTCCTCAGCAGACAATCCTTTCATCCAGGGGAATGGTCTCTCCATCCCGAGTGTTTGCGGAGAATTGCAAGAGGAAGATCTTATGACGTCTCAATACCAAGCTACCCAGATATGGGTCGAGGTACAGGGATCCTCAGGCGGAGCTAACAGTTGCATCAGCTGTGCCTTGGAGGTTCAATCCAATTTATCTTTTCCGGCCGTTTCCACTACTTCCTAGTGTAGTGACTCGAATCAAGCAGACGTCAGTGATACTGATTGCTCCGTCTTGGCCGCGAATGATATGGTTCACGGATCTAGTGGGGATGTCATCATCTCCTCCATGGAGGTTACCTTGTAGCTGGGATCTGCTGACCAAGGTCTTTTTTTGTTCATCAGTGTCTAGATTCTCTAAAGGCTGACTGCGTGGAGATTGAACGCTTAGTCCTAGCCAAGAGAGGGTTTTCTGTGAGAGTTATTTTTACTCTCATTCAAGCTTGTAAGCTGGTTGCTTGTCACATCTATCATAAGGTGTGAAGGACCTACTTATTCTGTTCTCCAGGATGAACTGGAGAAGGGCTTTTCTGCAAGTCCCCTGAGGGTACAGATTTTGGCCCTGTCTGTGTTACTGCATAAGAGGTTCACTGAGCTTCCAGATGTGCAATCATTTGTTAAGGCTCTGCCTTAGATCTCATGCTCCTCCTTGAAGTTTCAATCTTGTTCTTAAAGTTTTGCAACAAGCTCCATTGGAACCTATGTATGAAGTAGACATTAGATTGTTGTCTTGGAAGGTTCCTTTTCTACTGGCTATTGCTTCTGCCTTGCAATGCGTCCCTCCTTATCTGGCTTTCCATGCTGATAAGGCTGTTCTACGAACCAAGTTAGGTTTTCTTCCTATGGTTGTGTCAATTCGCAACATCAATCAAGAGATTGTGGTTCCTTTCTTATGTCCTAATCCTCCTTCATCGAAGGAACGTTTACAACATAATTCTGGATGTGGTTTGTGCCTTGAAGTTCTATCTTCAGGCCACGAAGGAATTTAGTCAAACTTCTTTCTCTGTTCTCTTTTCCAGGAGGTGTAGGGGTCAGAGGGCTTCTTCGACTTCCTTATATTTTTTGCTGAGGAGTCTCTTCTGTTTAAAAAAGAGAAGCGGGACATAAGCCTCCCCTGAGGATTACGGCTCATTCTATGAGAGCAGTTGTTTTCTCTTGGGCCTTCAAAAATGAGGCCTCTATGGATCAGATTTGTAAGGCAGCTACCTGATCCTCCTTAAATACTTTTTCCAAATGTTACAAGTTTGATGTTTTTGCTTCTGCTGAAGCAGCCTTCGGGAGAAAGGTTTTGCAGGCTGTGGTGCCCTCAGATTAAGGTCTCTCTTTTTTCCCTCCCATTAGCATTCCGTGTACTCTAGAGCTTGGGTATATGTTTCCCATAAGTAAGGAATGCAGCTTTGGACTTTTACCATAGAAGGAAAACATAAATTATGCTTACCAGATAATTTCCTTTCCTTCTGTATGGGAAGAGTCCACAGCTCCCGCCCGTGTTTTCCGATGGGCGGCCCTAAATTTAAATGTATTCTTCTGGCACCTTTTCACCCTGATATTTCTCCTACTGTTCCTTGTTCCCTCGGCAGAATGACTGGGGTTATGTGGAAGTGGGGGAGGTATTTAAGCATTTGGCTGCGGTGTCTTTGCCTCCTCCTGGTGGCAAGGTTCAGTATTTCCCATAAGTAAGGAATGCAGCTGTGGACTCTTCCCATACAGAAGGAAATGAAATTATCTGGTAGGCATAATTTGTTTTCATTGTGTTTAACTCATGATTATTCTTGGAATTCTTTTAGAATTCCTAGGATTCTTAGGTTTCTTCAGGATGGTTTGGATAAAGGTTTGTCTGCTAATACTTTGAAAGGACAAATCTCTGCTCTTTCTGTTTTATTTCACAGAAAGATTGCTAATCTTCCTGATGTTCACTGTTTCATACAGGCTTTGACTCGTATCAAACCTGTTATTAAATATATCTCTCCTCCTTGGAGTCTAAATTTGGTATTAAAGACTTTTGCAGGCTCCTCCTTTGAGCCTATGTATTCTTTCTTTGGACATTAAAATACTTTCTTGGAAAGTGTCATTTATCTTGGCTATCTCTTCTGAAAGAAGAGTTTCTGAATTGTCTGCTCTCTCTTGCGAGTCTGCTTATCTGATTTTCCATCAAGATAAAGCTGTTTTGCATACTTTGTTTACATTTTTGCCTAAAGTTGTGAATTCTAACAACATTAATAGGGAAATTATGGTTCCTTCCTTGTGTCCTTATCCTAAGAATACTCTTGAAAGATCTTTACATTCTTTGGATGTGGTAAGAGCTTTGAAATATTATGTTGATGCTACTAAAGATTTTAGAAAGACTTCTAGTCTATTTGTTATTTTTTTCTGGTTCCAGAAAAGGTCAGAAAGTCTCTGCCACTTTTTTGGCATCTTGGTTAAAACTTCTGATTCACAAAGCTCTGCCACAGCTCATTCTACAAGATCAGTTGCCACATCTTGGGTTTTTAAGAATGAAGCTTCATTTGATCAATCTGCAAAGCAGCCACTTTTTACCATTTTGACATTTTTGCTTCTTCGGAAGTAGCTTTTGATTGAAAGGTTCTTCAGGCAGCTGTTTCAGTTTTATTGTAGGGCCTATGATTAAAGTTTTTGAATTTTTAAGAAAACACAAATTATTTTTTTGCATTTAATTTCTCAGCAGAAATAGCTGTTTCTTTTACAAGATATGACGAGTCCACGGATTTCATCCTTACTTATGGGATATCGCCTCCTGGTCAGCAGGAGGAGGCAAAGGAGCTGCATAAATAGCTCCTCCCTTCCCCCCCCCCAACCCAGTCATTCTCTTTGCCTGTGTTAGTGATAGGAGTGAGGTAAAGTGAGGTGTTAGTTTAGATTCTTCAATTAAGAGTTTATTATTTTTAAATGGTGCCAAAGTGTACTATTTTATTACAGAGCAACTTCTGGAGTCTTTTATTTTATTTTTTTTTGAGCTATGGGAACAGGTGGATTTTTGTCTCCACTGCGCCTCCCATGACTGTGCTGTTGTCTCTGTATATGGTCTTAGAGGTTGTAACCAGACCATTCTACTTTCACAGGACCTCAGGAGGAAGAGTGGACCTCTTGATACTGTGAGATTGTCATGCTGTTCCTCAGCATGGAGGTAGGTGCAGTTTTTTATTCTGGAGCTGCAGCATATTTCAGAATAACTGTGCTTATACTGTTATGCAGGGGGTAGCTGGAAAGGGCTCCTTTGTAACATTCACTGTAATACCCAGCCATTCTGGCATTATAATAGCCTAGAAGTGCTGGGGTGGGAGAGAATATTGACATTAATTGTTATCCAGACACTCAGGCATGTTATTAGCCTAGAAGTGCTGGGAACTAATGTATGGTTTCTTTCATGTAATTGGCAAGAGTCCATGAGCTAGTGACGTATGGGATATACAATCCTACCAGGAGGGGCAAAGTTTCCCAAACCTCAAAATGCCTATAAATACACCCCTCACTACACCCACAATTCAATTTTATCAACTTTGCCTCCTATGGAGGTGGTGAAGTTTGTGCTAAGATTTCTACGTTGATATGCGCTTCTCAGCATTGTTGAAGCCCGATTCCTCTCAGAGTACAGGGAATGTCAGAAGGACGTGAAGGGAGTATCACTTATTTGAATACGATGATTTCCCTAACGTGGGTCTATTTCATAGGTTCTCTGTTATCGGTCGTAGAGATTCATCACCTACCTCCCTTTTCAGATCGACGATATACTCTCAATTTACCATTACCTCTACTGATAACTGTTTTAGTACTGGTTTGGCTATCTGCTATATGTGGATGGGTGTCTTTGGGTAAGTATGTTTTTTATTACTTAAGACACCTCAGCTATGGTTTGGCACTTTATGCATTTATATAAGGTTCTAAATATATGTATTGTACTTATATTTGCCATGAGTCAGGTTCATGTATTTCCTTCTGCAGACTGTCAGTTTCATATTTGGGGAATATAAACATTTTCTCCAACATAGGTGTGTCCGGTCCACGGCGTCATCCTTACTTGTGGGATATTCTCTTCCCCAACAGGAAATGGCAAAGAGCCCAGCAAAGCTGGTCACATGATCCCTCCTAGGCTCCGCCTACCCCAGTCATTCTCTTTGCCGTTGTACAGGCAACATCTCCACGGAGATGGCTTAGAGTTTTTTAGTGTTTAACTGTAGTTTTTATTATTCAATCAAGAGTTTGTTATTTTAAAATAGTGCTGGTATGTACTATTTACTCAGAAACAGAAAAGAGATGAAGATTTCTGTTTGTATGAGGAAAATGATTTTAGCACCGTAACTAAAATCCATGGCTGTTCCACACAGGACTGTTGAGAGCAATTAACTTCAGTTGGGGGAACAGTGTGCAGTCTCTTACTGCTTGAGGTATGACACATTCTAACAAGACGATGTAATGCTGGAAACTGTCATTTTCCCTATGGGATCCGGTAAGCCATGTTTATTAAGATAGTAAATAAGGGCTTCACAAGGGCTTATTAAGACTGTAGACTTTTTCTGGGCTAAATCGATTCATTATTAACACATATTTAGCCTTGAGGAATCATTTAATCTGGGTATTTTGATAAGATTATATCGGCAGGCACTGTTTTAGACACCTTATTCTTTAGGGACTTTCCCTAATCATTGTCAGAGCCTCATTTTCGCGCCGGTATGGCGCACTTGTTTTTGAGAACAATGGCATGCAGCTGCATGTGTGTGGAGCTCTGATACATAGAAAAGTCTTTCTGAAGGCATCATTTGGTATCGTATTCCCCTTTGGGCTTGGTTGGGTCTCAGCAAAGCAGATTCCAGGGACTGTAAAGGGGTTAAATATAAAAACGGCTCCGGTTCCGTTATTTTAAGGGTTAAAGCTTCCAAATTTGGTGTGCAATACTTTTAAGGCTTTAAGACACTGTGGTGAAATTTTGGTGAATTTTGAACAATTCCTTCATACTTTTTCGCAATTGCAGTAATAAAGTGTGTTTAGTTTAAAATTTAAAGTGACAGTAACGGTTTTATTTTAAAACGTTTTTTGTGCTTTGTTATCAAGTTTATGCCTGTTTAACATGTCTGAACTACCAGATAGATTGTGTTCTGACTGTGGGGAAACCAAGGTTCCTTCTCATTTAACTATATGTATTTTATGTCATAAAAAATTTTTTAGTAAAAATGATGCCCAAGATGATTCCTCAAGTGAGGGGAGTAAGCATGGTACTGCATCATCCCCTCCTTCGTCTACACCAGTCTTGCCCATACAGGAGGCCCCTAGTACATCTAGTGCGCCAATACTCCTTACTATGCAACATTTAACGGCTGTAATGGATAATTCTATCAAAAACATTTTAGCCAATATGCCCACTTATCAGCGAAAGCGCGACTGCTCTGTTTTAGAAAATTCTGTAGAGCATGAGAACGCTGATGATATGGTTTCTGAAGGGCCCCTACACCAGTCTGAGGGGGCCAGGGAGGTTTTGTCTGAGGGAGAAATTTCAGATTCAGGAAACATTTCTCAACAAGCTGAACCTGATGTGATTACTTTTAAATTTAAGTTGGAACATCTCCGCGCTCTGCTTAAGGAGGTGTTATCCAATTTGGATGATTGTGATTATCTGGTCATTCCAGAACCACTATGTAAAATGGAAAAGTTCTTAGAGGCCCCGGGGCCCCCCGAAGCTTTTCCTATATCCAAGCGGGTGGCGTACATTGTTAGTAAAGAATGGGACAGGCCCGGTATACCTTTAGTACCTCCCCCCATATTTATAAAATTGTTTTCCTATAGTCGACCCCAGAAAGGACTGATGGCAGACAGTCCCCAAGGTCGAGGGGGCGGTTTCTACTCTACACAAGCGCGCCACTATACCCATAGAAGATAGTTGTGCTTTCCAAGATCCTATGGATAAAAAATTAGAAGGTCTGCTAAAGATGTTTGTTCAGCAAGGTTCCCTTCTACAACCAATTGCATGCATTGTCCCTGTCACTGCAGCCGCGTGTTTCTAGTTTGATGAGCTAGGAAAGGCGATTATTAGTAATTCTTCTTCTTATGAGGAGATTATGGACAGAATTCGTGCTCTTAAATTGGCTAATTCTTTCACCCTAGACGCCACCTTGCAATTGGCTAGGTTAGCGGCGAAGAAATTCTGGGTTTGCTATTGTGGCGCAGAGCGCTTTGGTTAAAATCTTGGGCAGCGGATGCGTCTTCCAAGAACAAATTGCTTGACATTCCTTTCAAGGGGAAAACACTCTTTGGCCCTGACTTGAAAGAGATTATCTCTGATATCACTGGGGGCAAGGGCCACGCCCTTCCTCAGGATAGGTCTTTTCAAGACCAAAAATAAACCTAAGTTTCGTCCCTTTCGCAGAAACGGATCAGCCCCAAGGGCTACGTCCTCTAAGCAGGAAGGTAATACTTCTCAAGCCAATCCAGCCTGGAGACCTATGCAAGGCTGGAACAAAGGAAAGCAGGCCAGGAAACCTGCCACTGCTACCAAGACAGCATGTAATGCGGGCCCCCGATCCGGGACCGGATCTGGTGGGGGGCAGACTCTCTCTCTTCGCTCAGGCTGGGGCAAGAGATGTTCTGGATCCTTGGGCGCTAGAAATAGTCTCCCAAGGTTATTCTCTGGAGTTCAAGGGGCTTCCTCCAAGGGGGAGGTTCCACAGGTCTCAGTTGTCTTCAGACCACATAAGAAGACAGGCATTCTTACATTGGGTAGAAGACCTGCTAAAAATGGGAGTGATTCATCCTGTTCCATTAGGAGAACAAGGGATGGGGTTCTACTCCAATCTGTTCATAGTTCCCAAAAAAGAGGGAACGTTCAGACCAATCTTAGATCTCAAGATCTTGAACAAGTTTCTCAAGGTTCCATCGTTCAAGATGGAAACCATTCGAACACTTCTTCCTTCCATCCAGGGAGGTCAATTCATGACCAAGGTGGATTTCAAGGATGCGTATCTACATATTCCTATCCACAAGGAACATCATCGGTTCCTGAGGTTTGCATTCCTGGACAAGCATTTCCAGTTCGTGGCGTTTTCTTTCGGATTAGCCACTGCTCCTAGGATTTTCTCATAGGTACTAGGGTCCCTTCTGGCGGTGCTAAGACCAAGGGGCATTGCTGTAGTACCTTACTTGGACGACATTCTGATTCGAGCGTCGTCCCTTCCTCAAGTAAAGGCTCACACGGACATTGTCCTGGCCTTTCTCAGATCTCACGGATGGAAAGTGAACGTGGAAAAGAGTTCTCTATCTCCGTCAACGAGGGTTCCCTTCTTGGGAACTATAATAGACTCCTTAGAAATGAGGATTTTTCTGACAGAAGCCAGAAAAACAAAACTTCTAGACTCTTGTCGGATACTTCATTCCGTTCCTCTTCCTTCCATAGCGCAGTGCATGGAAGTGATAGGTTTGATGGTAGCGGCAATGGACATAGTTCCTTTTGTGCGCATTCATCTAAGACCATTACAACTGTTCATGCTCAGTCAGTGGAATGGGGACTATTCAGACTTGTCTCCGAAGATACAAGTAAATCAGAGGACCAGAGACTCATTCCGTTGGTGGCTGTCCCTGGACAACCTGTCACAAGGGATGACCTTCCGCAGACCAGAGTGGGTCATTGTCACGACCGACGCCAGTCTGATGGGCTGGGGCGCGGTCTGGGGATCCCTGAAAGCTCAGGGTCTTTGGTCTCGGGTAGAATCTCTTCTACCGATAAATATTCTGGAACTGAGAGCGATATTCAATGCTCTCAAAGCTTGGCCTCAGCTAGCGAGGGCCAAGTTCATACATCAACCATCAGGGGGGAACAAAGAGTTCCCTAGCGATGGAAGAAGTGACCAAAATCATTCTATGGGCGGAGTCTCACTCCTGCCACCTGTCTGCTATCCACATCCCAGGAGTGGAAAATTGGGAAGCGGATTTTCTGAGTCGTCAGACATTGCATCCGGGGGAGTGGGAACTCCATCCGGAAATCTTTGCCCAAGTCACTCAACCGTGGGGCATTCCAGACATGGATCTGATGGCCTCTCGTCAGAACTTCAGAGTTCCTTACTACGGGTACAGATCCAGGGATCCCAAGGCGGCTCTAGTGGATGCACTAGTAGCACCTTGGACCTTCAAACTAGCTTATGTGTTCCCGCCGTTTCCTCTCATCCCCAGGCTGGTAGCCAGGATCAATCAGGAGAGGGCGTCGGTGATTTTGATAGCTCCTGCGTGGCCACGCAGGACTTGGTATGCAGATCTGGTGAATATGTCATCGGCTCCACCATGGAAGCTACCTTTGAGACGAGACCTTCTTGTTCTAGGTCCGTTCGACCCACTCCAGCTGACTGCTTGGAGATTGAACGCTTGATCTTATCAAAGCGAGGGTTCTCAGATTCTGTTATTAATACTCTTGTTCAGGCCTGAAAGCCTGTAACCAGAAAAATTACCACATAATTTGGTATATCTGTTGGTGTGAATCTGCAGGATTCCCTTGGGACAAGGTTAAGATTCCTAAGAGTCTATCCTTCCTTCGAGAAGGATTGGAAAAAGGATTATCTGCAAGTTCCTTGATGGGACAGATTTCTGCCTTGTCTGTGTTACTTCACAAAAAGCTGGCAGCTGTGCCAGATGTTCTAGCCTTTGTTCAGGCTCTGGTTAGAATCAAGCCTGTTTACAAAATTTTGACTCCTCCTTGGAGTCTCAACCTAGTTCTTTCAGTTCTTCAGGGGGTTCCGTTTGAACCCTTACATTCCGTTGATATTAAGTTATTATCTTGGAAAGTTTTGTTTTTGGTTGCAATTTCTTCTGCTAGAAGAGTTTCAGAATTATCTGCTCTGCAGTGTTCTTCTCCTTATCTGGTGTTCCATGCAGATAAGGTGGTTTTGCGTACTAAACCTGGTTTTCTTCCAAAAGTTGTTTCTAACAAAAACATTAACCAGGAGATAGTTGTGCCTTCTTTGTGTCCTAATCCAGTTTCAAAGAAGGAACGTTTGTTGCACAACTTGGATGTAGTTCGTGCTCTCAAATTTTACTTAGCAGCTACTAAGGATTTCAGACAAACTTTGTCTTTGTTTGTTGTTTATTCTGGTAAACGGAGAGGTCAAAAAGCAACTTCTACCTCTCTCTCCTTCTGGATTAAAAGCATTATCCGATTGGCTTATGAGACTGCCGGACGGCAGCCTCCTGAAAGAATCACAGCTCACTCCACTAGGGCTGTGGCTTCCACATGGGCCTTCAAGAACGAGGCTTCTGTTGATCAGATATGTAAGGCAGCGACTTGGTCTTCACTGCACACTTTTTCTAAATTTTACAAATTTGATACTTTTGCTTCTTCTGAGGCTATTTTTGGGAGAAAGGTTTTGCAAGCCGTGGTGCCTTCCATTTAGGTGACCTGATTTGCTCCCTCCCTTCATCCGTGTCCTAAAGCTTTGGTATTGGTTCCCACAAGTAAGGATGACGCCGTGGACCGGACACACCTATGTTGGAGAAAACAGAATTTATGTTTACCTGATAAATTACTTTCTCCAACGGTGTGTCCGGTCCACGGCCCGCCCTGGTTTTTTTAATCAGGTCTGATAATTTATTTTCTTTAACTACAGTCACCACGGTAACATATGGTTTCTCCTATGCAAATATTCCTCCTTAACGTCGGTCGAATGACTGGGGTAGGCGGAGCCTAGGAGGGATCATGTGACCAGCTTTGCTGGGCTCTTTGCCATTTCCTGTTGGGGAAGAGAATATCCCACAAGTAAGGATGACGCCGTGGACCGGACACACCGTTGGAGAAAGTAATTTATCAGGTAAACATAAATTCTGTTTTTTTAAAGAATTTATTTCTTACCTGGGGTTTAGTCTTTTTTTCAATTGACTACTTCTTGCAAATTGGGGGCGGTATTTGGCCCGCGGGTGCGTCAAATGCTAAACTTTATTGCGTCATTCTTGGCGCTAAAATATTTTTTGGCGCGAAAAATACGTCAATTTCGTCATTTCCGGCGTCATACTTGACGCAGAGACCTTTCACATGGTTGCGTCATTAGTGACCGGTTATTTTTGGCGCCAAAAAAGTTTGTTACGTTGTGCGTCATACTTCAATACCCCATTGATGTTTGCCTCTTGCCTTTTCTCTATCAGAGGGCTATGCTATTTGCATTTTTTCCCATTCCTGAAACTGTCATATAAGGAAATAGATAATGTTGCTTTATATGTTGTTTTTTCTCTTACATTTTGCAAGATGTCTCAATCTGATCCTGCCTCAGAAGTTTCTGCTGGAACATTGCTGCCTGACTTCGGTTCTACCAAAACTAAGTGCATTTGCTGTAAAATTGTAGAAATTATTTCGCCGAATGTCATTTGTAATAGTTGTCATGATAAACTTTTACATGCAGATAGTGTATCTATCAGTAATAGTACATTGCCAGTTGCAGTTCCTTCAACTTCTAATGTGCATGGTATACCTGTAAATTTTAAAGAGTTTGTTTCTGATTCTATCCGGAAGGCTTTGTCTGCATTTCCACCTTCTAATAAACGTAAAAGGTCTTTTAAAACTTCTCATTTAGATGATGAAATTTCAAATGACCAACAACATAATAATTTATCCTCTTCTGATGAGGATCTATCTGATACAGAAGATCCTTCCTCAGACATTGACACTGACAAATCTACTTATTTATTTAAAATAGATTATATGCGTTCTTTATTAAAAGAAGTGTTAATTACTTTGGATATTGAGGTAACCAGTCCTCTTGACGTTCAGTCTAATAAACGTTTAAATGCTGTTTTTAAACCTCCTGTGGTTTCTCCAGGGGTTTTTCCTATTCCTGAGGCTATTTCTGGTATGATTTCTAAGGAATGGAATAAGCCAGGTACTTCTTTTATTCCTTCTTCAAGGTTTAAAAAATTGTATCCTTTACCAGCAAAATCTATAGAGTTTTGGGAAAAAAAATCCTCAAAGTTTATGGGGCTATTTCTACTCTTGCTAAACGTACCTCTATTCCTATGGAAGATAGTCCTTCTTTTCAGGATCCTTTAGATAGGTAGCTTGAATCTTATCTAAGGAAGGCCTATTTATATTCAGGTCATCTTCTCAGACCTGCAATTTCTTTGGCTGATGTTGCTGCTGCATCAAATTTCTGGTTGGAAAATTTAGCGCAACAGAAATTGGATTCTGACTTATCTAGCATTGTTCGCTTACTGCAATATGCTAATCCATTTTATTTGTGATGCTATTTTTGATATTATCAAAATTGATGTTAGATCCATGTCTTTAGCTATATTAGCTAGAAGAGCTTTGTGGCTTAAATCTTGGAATGCTGATATGACATCTAAATCTAGATTACTATCTCTTTCTTTCCAAGGTAATAATTTATTTGGTTCTCAGTTGGATTCTATTATTTCAACCGTCACTGGGGGTAAGGGAGTTTTTCTGCCTCAGGATAAAAAACCTAAGGGTAAATCTAAGGCTTCTAACCGTTTTCGTTCCTTTCGTCAGAATAAGGAACAAAAACTCAATCCTCCCCCCAAGGAATCTGCTTCCAATTGGAAGCCTTCCTCAAATTGGAATAAATCCAAGCCATTTAGGAAACCAAAGTCAGCCCCTAAGTCCGCATGAAGGTGCGGCCCTCATTCCAGCTCAGCTGGTAGGGGGCAGATTAAGGTTTTTCAAGGCTATTTGGATAAGATCTGTCCAAAATCAATGGATTCAGAGCATTGACTTTCAAGGGTATCGAATAGGGTTCAGAGTAAGACTCCTGTGAGAAGATTTTTTCTCTCACGTATCCCAGTAAAAGCTCAGGCTTTCCTGAAGTGTGTTTCAGACCTGGAGTCTTCAGGGGTAATCATGCCAGTTCCTCTTCAGGAACAAGGTTTGGGGTTTTATTCAAATCTATTCATTGTCCCAAAAAAAGGAAAAATTTTCAGACCAGTTCTGGATCTGAAAATATTGAATCGTTATGTAAGAGTACCAACTTTCAAGATGGTGACTATAAGGACTATTCTGCCTTTTGTTCAGCGAGGACATTATATGTCCACAATAGACTTGCAAGATGCATACCTTCATATTCCGATTCATCCATAACGTTATCAGTTTCTGAGATTCTCTTTTCTAAACAAGCATTACCAATTTGTTGCTCTTCCATTTGGCCTAGCAACAGCTCCAAGAATCTTTTCAAAGGTTCTGGGTGCCCTACTCTCTGTAATAAGAGAACAGGGTATTGCAGTGTTTCCTTATTTGGACGATATCTTGGTACTAGCTCAGTCTTTTCGTACTGCAGAATCTCAGACAAATCAACTAGTGTTGTTTCTTCAGAAACATGGTTGGAGGATCAATTTACCAAAAAGTTTCTTGATTCCTCAGACAAGGGTCACCTTTTTAGGGTTCCAGATAGATTCAGTGTCCATGACTCTGTCTCTAACAGACAAGAGACGTTTAAAATTGGTTGCAGCCTGTCGGCACCTTCAGTCTCAGTCATTCCCTTCAGTGGCTATGTGCATGGAAGTTTTAGGTCTCATGACTGCAGCATCGGACGCGATCCCCTTTGCTCGTTTTCACATGAGACCTCTACAGTTTTGTATGCTGAACCAATGGTGCAGGGATTATACAAAGATATCACAATTAATATCCTTAAATCCCAATGTACGACCCTCTGACGTGGTGGATAGATCACCATCGTTAAGTTCAAGGGGCTTCTTTTGTTCGGCCAACCTGGACTGTGATCACAACAGATGCGAGTCTTTCAGGTTGGGGAGCTGTTTGGGGATCTCTGACAGCAGAATGGGTTTGTAAATCTCAAGAGACGAGATTACCAATAAATATTTTAGAACTCCGTGCAATTCTCAGAGCTCTTCAGTTTTGGTCTCTGTTAAAGAGAGAACCGTTCATTTGTTTTCAGACAGACAATATCACAACAATGGCATATGTCAATCATCAGGGTGCGACTCACAGTCCCCAAGCTATGAAAGAAGTATCTCGGATACTTGCTTGGGCGGAATCCAGCTCCTGTCTAATCTCTGTGGTACATATACGAGGTGTAGACAATTGGGAGGCGGATTATCTCAGCCGCCAGACTTTACATCCAGGGGAGTGGTTTCTCCATCCAGGTGTATTTTCTCAGATTGTTCAGATGTGGGGTCTTCCAGAGATAGATCTCATGGCCTCTCATCTAAACAAGAAACTTCCCAGATACCTGTCCAGGTCCAGGGATGTACAGACGGAAGCAGTGGATGCGCTGACACTTCCTTGATGTTATCATCCTGCTTACATTTTCCCGCCTCTAGTTCTCCTTCCAAGAGGGATCTCCAAAATCATCATGGAACAATCATTTGTGCTGCTGATGGCTCCAGCATGGCCACACAGGTTTTGGTATGCGGATCTGGTTCGGATGTCCAGTTGCCCGTCTTGGCCACTTCCGTTACGGCCAGACCTAGTATCTCAAGGTCCGTTTTTCCATCAGGATCTCAAATCATTAAATTTGAAGGTATGGAAATTTAACGCTTAGATCTAAGTCATAGAGGTTTCTCTGAGTCAGTGATTAATACTATATTACAAGCTCGTATATCTGTCTCCAAAAAGATTTATTATAGAGTTTGGAAGACTTACATTTCATGGTGTTCTTCTCATAAATTCTCCTGGCATTCTTTTAGAATTCCTAGAATTTTACAGTTTCTTCAGGATGGTTTGGATAAAGGTTTGTCTGCAAGTTCCTTGAAAGGACAAATCTCCGCTCTTTCTGTTTTATTTCACAGAAAAATTGCTATACTACCTGATATACACTGTTTTGTACAGGCTTTAGTTCGTATTAAGCCTGTCATTAAATCAATTTCTCCTCCTTGGAGTCTTAATTTGGTTCTGAAGGCCTTACATGCTCCTCCAGTCGAACCTATGCATTCTTTGGACATTAAACTACTTTCTTGGAAAGTGTTGTTCCTTTTGGCCATCTCTTCTGCTAGAAGAGTTTCTGAGCTATCTTTTCTTTCTTGTGAGTCTCCTTTTCTGATTTTTCATCAGGATAAGGCAGTTTTGCTGACTTCTTTTCAATTTTTACCTAAGGTTGTGAATTAATAGAGAAATTGTTGTCCCTTCCTTATGTCCTAATCCTAAGAATTCTTTGGAAAGATCCTTGCATTCTTTGGATATGGTCAGAGCTTTGAAATATTATGTGGAAGCTACTAAAGATTTCTGGAAGACTTCTAGTCTATTTGTTTTATTGTCTGGTCCTAGGAAAGTTCAGAAGGCTTCTGCTATTTCCTTGGCTTCTTGGTTGAAACTTTTGATTCATCAAGCTTATTTGGAGTCGGGTCAGCCCCCGCCTCAGAGAATTACAGCTCATTCTACTAGATCAGTCTCCACTTTGTGGGCTTTTAAGAATGAAGCTTCAGTTGATCAGATTTGCAAAGCAGCAACTTGGTCTTCTTTGCATGCAGTTACTAAATTCTACCGTTTTGATGTATTTGCTTCTTCGGAAGCAGTTTTTGGTAGAAAAGTTCTTCAGGCAGCTGTTTCAGTTTGATTCTTCTGCTTTTGATTTAAGTTTTTTTCTTTCAATTATGAAAATAAACTTATTTTCTTTCATGTAATTAGCAAGAGTCCATGAGCTAGTGACGTATGGGATATACATTCCTACCAGGAGGGGCAAAGTTTCCCAAACCTCAAAATGCCTATAAATACACCCCTCACCACACCCACAAATCAGTTTTACAAACTTTGCCTCGTATGGAGGTGGTGAAGTAAGTTTGTGCTAGATTCTACGCAGCAGGTTGGAGCCCGGTTTTCCTCTCAGCGTGCAGTGAATGTCAGAGGGATGTGAGGAGAGTATTGCCTATTTGAATTCAATGATCTCCTTCTACGGGGTCTATTTCATAGGTTCTCTGTTATCGGTAGTAGAGATTCATCTCTTACCTCCCTTTTCAGATCGACGATATATTCTTATATATACCATTACCTCTACTGATTTTCGTTTCAGTACTGGTTTGGCTTTCTACAACTTGTAGATGAGTGTCCTGGGGTAAGTAAGTCTTATTTTCTGTGACACTCTAAGCTATGGTTGGGCACTTTTTTTTATAAAGTTCTAAATATATGTATTCAAACATGTATTTGCCTTGACTCAGGATGTTCAACGTTCCTTATTTCAGACAGTCAGTTTCATATTTGGGATAATGCATATGAATAAATCAATTTTTTCTTACCTTAAAATTTGACTTTTTTCCCTGTGGGCTGTTAGGCTCGTGGGGGCTGAAAATGCTTAATTTTATTGCGTCATACTTGGCGCGGAATTTTTTGGCGCAAAAAAATTTTCTGTTTCCGGCGTCATACGTGTCGCCGGAAGTTGCGTCATTTTTGACGTTTTTTTTGCGCCAAAAGTGTCAGCGTTCCGGATGTGGCGTCATTTTTGGCGCCAAAAGCATTTAGGCGCCAAATAATGTGGGCGTCTTTTTATGGCGCTAAAAAAATATGGGCGTCACTATTGTCTCCACATTATTTAAGTCTCATTATTTATTGCTTCTGGTTGCTAGAAGCTTAAATTTTGCTTTATATGTTGTTTTTTCTATTACATATTGCAAGATGTCCCACGTTAACACTGAGTCAGAAGATACTTCTGGAAAATCGCGGCCTGGTGCTGGATCTACCAAAGCTAAGTGTATCTGCTGTAAACTTATGGTATCTGTTCCTCCAGCTGTTGTTTGTACTGATTGTCATGACAAACTTGTTAATGCAGATAATATTTCCTTTAGTACTGTTACATTACCTGTTGCTGTTCCGTCAACATCTAATGCTCAGAGTGTTCCTGATAACATAAGAGATTTTGTTTCTAAATCCATTAAGAAGGCTATGTCTGTTATTCCTCCTTCTAGTAAACGTAAAAAGTCTTTTAAAACTTATAATTTTTCAGATGAATTTTTAAATGAACATCATCATTCTGATTCTGATAATGGTTCTTCTGGTTCAGAGGATTCTGTCTCAGAGGTTGATGCTGATAAATCTTCATATTTATTTAAAATGGAATTTATTCGTTCTTTACTTAAAGAAGTCCTAATTGCATTAGAAATAGAGGATTCTAGTCCTCTTGATACTAAATCTAAACGTTTAGATAAGGTTTTTAAATCTCCTGTAGTTATTCCAGAAGTTTTTCCTGTCCCTGATGCTATTTCTGAAGTAATTTCCAGGGAATGGAATAATTTGGGTAATTAATTTACTCCTTCTAAACGTTTTAAGCAATTATATCCTGTGCCATCTGACAGATTAGAGTTTTGGGACAAAATCCCTAAGGTTGATGGGGCTGTCTCTACTCTTGCTAAGCGTACTACTATTCCTACGGCAGATGGTACTTCCTTTAAGGATCCTTTAGATAGGAAAATTGAATCCTTTCTAAGAAAAGCTTACTTGTGTTCAGGTAATCTTCTTAGACCTGCTATATCTTTAGCGGATGTTGCTGCAGCTTCAACTTTTTGGTTAGAAGCTTTAGCGCAACAAGTAACAGATCATAATTCTCATAGCATTATTAATCTTCTTCAACATGCTAATAATTTTATTTGTGATGCCATCTTTGATATCATTAGAGTTGATGTCAGGTATATGTCTCTAGCTATTTTAGCTAGAAGAGCTTTATGGCTTAAAACTTGGAATACTGATATGTCTTCTAAGTCTACTCTGCTTTCCCTTTCTTTCCAGGGTAATAAATTATTTGGTTCTCAGTTGGATTCTATTATCTCAACTGTTACTGGAGGGAAAGGAACTTTTTTACCACAGGATAAAAAATCTAAAGGTAAATTTAGGTCTAATAATCGTTTTCGTTCCTTTCGTCACAACAAGGAACAAAAGCCTGATCCTTCATCCTTAGGAGCGGTATCAGTTTGGAAACCATCTCCAGTCTGGAATAAATCCAAGCCTTTTAGAAAACCAAAGCCAGCTCCTAAGTCCACATGAAGGTGCGGCCCTCATTCCAGCTCAGCTGGTAGGGGGCAGATTACGTTTTTTCAAAGAAATTTGGATCAATTCCGTTCACAATCTTTGGATTCAGAACATTGTTTCAGAAGGGTACAGAATTGGCTTCAAGATAAGGCCTCCTGCAAAGAGATTTTTTTCTTTCCCGTGTCCCAGTAAACCCAGTGAAGGCTCAAGCATTTCTGAATTGTGTTTCAGATCTAGAGTTGGCTGGAGTAATTATGCCAGTTCCAGTTCTGGAACAGGGGCTGGGGTTTTATTCAAATCTCTTCATTGTACCAAAGAAGGAGAATTCCTTCAGACCAGTTCTGGATCTAAAAATATTGAATCGTTATGTAAGGATACCAACATTCAAAATGGTAACTGTAAGGACTATCCTGCCTTTTGTTCAGCAAGGGCATTATATGTCTACAATAGATTTACAGGATGCATATCTTCATATTCCGACTCATCCAGATCACTATCAGTTTCTGAGATTCTCTTTCCTAGACAAGCATTATCAGTTTGTGGCTCTACCGTTTGGCCTAGCAACAGCGCCAAGAATTTTTACAAAGGTTCTCGGTGCCCTTCTGTCTGTAATCAGAGAACAGGGTATTGTGGTATTTCCTTATTTGGACGATATCTTGGTACTTGCTCAGTCTTCACATTTAGCAGAATCTCATACGAATCGACTTGTGTTGTTTCTTCAAGATCATGGTTGGAGGATCAATTTACCAAAAAGTTCATTGATTCCTCAGACAAGGGTAACCTTTTTAGGTTTCCAGATAGATTCAGTGTCCATGACTCTGTCTTTGACAGACAAGAGACGTCTAAAATTGATATCAGCTTGTCGAAACCTTCAGTCACAATCATTCCCTCCGGTAGCCTTATGCATGGAAATTCTAGGTCTTATGACTGCTGCATCGGACGCGATCCCCTTTGCTCGTTTTCACATGCGACCTCTTCAGCTCTGTATGCTGAACCAGTGGTGCAGGGATTACACAAAGATATCTCAATTAATATCTTTAAAACCGATTGTACGACACTCTCTGACGTGGTGGACAGATCACCATCGTTTAGTTCAGGGGGCTTCTTTTGTTCTTCCGACCTGAACTGTAATTTCAACAGATGCAAGTCTTACAGGTTGGGGAGCTGTGTGGGGGTCTCTGACAGCACAAGGGGTTTGGGAATCTCAGGAGGTGAGATTACCGATCAGTATTTTGGAACTCTGTGCAATTTTCAGAGCTCTTCAGTCATGGCCTCTTCTAAAGAGAGAATCGTTCATTTGTTTTCAGACAATGTCACAACTGTGCAATACATCAATCATCAAGGAGGGACTTACAGTCCTCTGGCTATGAAAGAAGTATCTCGAATTCTGGTATGGGCGGAATCCAGCTCCTATCTAGTTTCTGCGGTTCATATCCCAGGTATTGACAATTGGGAAGCGGATTATCTCAGTCGCCAAACGTTACATCCAGGCGAATGGTCTCTTCACCCAGAGGTATTTCTTCAGATTGTTCAAATGTGGGGACTTACAGAAATAGATCTGATGGCCTCTCATCTAAACAAGAAACTTCCCAGGTACATGTCCAGATCCAGGGATCCTCAAGCGGAAGCAGTGGATGCATTGTCACTTCCTTGGAAGTATCATCCTGCCTATATCTTTCCGCCTCTAGTTCTTCTTCCAAGAGTAATCTCCAAGATTCTGAAGGAATGCTCGTTTGTTCTGCTGGTAGCTCCAGCATGGCCTCACAGGTTTTGGTATGCGGATCTTGTCCGGATGGCCTCTTGCCAACCGTGGACTCTTCCGTTAAGACCAGACCTTCTGTCGCAAGGTCCTTTTTTCCATCAGGATCTCAAATCCTTAAATTTAAAGGTGTGGAGATTGAACGCTTGATTCTTAGTCAAAGAGGTTTCTCTGACTCTGTGATTAATACTATGTTACAGGCTCGTAAATCCGTATCTAGGGAGATATATTATAGAGTCTGGAAGACTTATATTTCTTGGTGTCTTTCTCATCATTTTTCCTGGCATTCTTTTAGAATTCCGAGAATTTTACAGTTTCTTCAGGATGGTTTGGATAAAGGTTTGTCTGCAAGTTCCTTGAAAGGACAAATCTCTGCTCTTTCTGTTCTTTTTCACAGAAAGATTGCTAATCTTCCTGATATTCATTGTTTTGTACAAGCTTTGGTTCGTATAAAACCTGTCATTAAGTCAATTTCTCCTCCTTGGAGTTTGAATTTGGTTCTGGGGGCTCTTCAAGCTCCTCCGTTTGAACCTATGCATTCATTGGACATTAAATTACTTTCTTGGAAAGTTTTGTTCCTTTTGGCCATCTCCTCTGCCAGAAGAGTTTCTGAATTATCTGCTCTTTCTTGTGAGTCTCCTTTTCTGATTTTTCACCAGGATAAGGCGGTGTTGCGAACTTCTTTTAAATTTTTACCTAAGGTTGTGAATTCTAACAACATTAGTAGAGAAATTGTGGTTCCTTCATTATGTCCTAATCCTAAGAATTCTAAGGAGAAATCATTGCATTCTTTGGATGTAGTTAGAGCTTTGAAATATTATGTTGAAGCTACTAAGAATTTCAGAAAGACTTCTAGTCTATTTGTTATCTTTTCCGGTTCTAGGAAAGGTCAGAAGGCCTCTGCCATTTCTTTGGCATCTTGGTTGAAATCTTTAATTCATCATGCTTATGTCGAGTCGGGTAAAACTCTGCCTCAAAGGATTACAGCTCATTCTACTAGGTCAGTTTCTACTTCCTGGGCGTTTAGGAATGAAGCTTCGGTTGATCAGATTTGCAAAGCAGCAACTTGGTCTTCTTTGCATACTTTTACTAAATTCTACCATTTTGATGTGTTTTCTTCTTCTGAAGCTGTTTTTGGTAGAAAAGTACTTCAGGCAGCTGTTTCAGTTTGAATCTTCTGCTTATATTTTCAGTTTTTTTCTTTATAAGATTTAAACTTTATTTTTGGGTGTGGATTTTTTTCAGCGGAATTGGCTGTCTTTATTTTATCCCTCCTTCTCTAGTGACTCTTGCGTGGAAGATCGACATCTTGGGTAGTCATTATCCTATAAGTCACTAGCTCATGGACTCTTGCTAATTACATGAAAGAAAACATAATTTATGTAAGAACTTACCTGATAAATTCATTTATTTCATATTAGCAAGAGTCCATGAGGCCCACCCTTTTTTGTGGTGGTTTTGATTTTTTTGTATAAAGCACAATTATTCCAATTCCTTTTATTTATGCTTCGCACTTTTTTCTTATCACCCCACTTCTTGGCTATTCGTTAAACTGATTTGTGGGTGTGGTGAGGGGTGGATTTATAGGCATTTTGAGGTTTGGGAAACTTTGCCCCTCCTGGTAAGAATGTATATCCCATACGTCACTAGCTCATGGACTCTTGCTAATATGAAAAAAATGAATTTATCAGGTAAGTTCTTACATAAATTATGTTTTTTTGGGTTGTGGATTAATTTTTTCAGCGGAAAATGGCTGTTTTTATTTTATTCCCTCCCTCTCTAGTGACTCTTGAGTGGAGATCCACATCTTGGGTATTGCTATCCCATACGTCACTAGCTCATGGACTCTTGCCAATTACATGAATGAGCACATAATTTATGTAAGAACTTACCTGATAAATTCATTTCTTTCATATTGGCAAGAGTCCATGAGGCCCACCCTTTTTATGGTGGTTATGATTTTTTGTATAAAGCACAATTATTTCCAAATTTCTTTTGTTGATGCTTTCTATTCCTTTCTCTATCACCCCACTGCTTGGCTATTCGTTAAACTGAATTGTGGGTGTGGTGAGGGGTGTATTTTGAGGTTTGGGAAACTTTGCCCCTCCTGGTAGGATTGTATATCCCATACGTCACTAGCTCATGGACTCTTGCCAATATGAAAGAAATGAATTTATCAGGTAAGTTGTTACATAAATTATGTTTTTTTCACTGTAACGGGCATGGAATAAAGGTTCCAGTTTACTTTATTAGATGTGGCTGACGCTGGGGACAGTTCCGGAGGGGCTATGGTTTCACTATATAGCTCCGGTACATGTCGGTATCCTGATGTGAGGGACTGTTTGGTTTACGCCCACGGAGGGCGGGGCCTATGTTTTCGCGTGATTAGTTACAGTGCAGTTCATTCTTCAGTTTTCAGCATCTCCTCACGGCCCCTAAGTCTGCTTGTAGTGGTATTTTACAGGCGACTTTAGGCACGCCGTGCTCAGGGAGTTCAGTGTGGTCACGTGGAAGAAGGTAGGAGCTGCGGCGAGGTGACTGGATTATATTTAAAGTTTTACCAGTAGATTATTCTGAGGCCTTCGTGCAGGGTATGTAAAATTTGCGCTCTGCCTTAAGGACCAATTTTGATTTATTTTGCTTATTATTTAAAGATACAGTACTCCGCAGTGCTTTTTTATAATAGACTGATATTGCTAATAATTATTATCAGCATTTTTGACCAAGGTTGCGCTTTGTTCAGGTTATAAAAAAATGGTTGACCTAGACCAAAGTTCATGCGCTATGTGTTTGGATGCCATTATGGAACCCCCAGTTACACTTAGTCCCCCATGTATTGAGAGGGCTGTACAGTGTAGAGAGCACATTTTATTTAATAAAGATATGTATAATGAATGCCCTCAGACTGATCAGATTCAGGGTATGCCGCATATTTCTCCCCAAGCGTCACAGCCTTTAACGCCCGCGCAAGTAACGCCATGTTCTTCAACGGCGTCTGCGTCATTTACTCTGCAGGATATGGCTGCAGTTATGTCATCCACTCTTACCGAAGTTTTATCTAAGTTGCCAGTGTTACAGGGCAAGTGTAGTAGAAAAGAGACCCAGGTGGTCCACGCGACTTCTGATTCTTTGATGGCAATCACCGATGTACCCTCCCAGGACTCTGAGGGGGGGGGGGGTAGGGAGGCTCTGTCTGAAGGGGAACTGTCTGACTCAGGTAGTGCTTTACCCCAGACAGATTCGGACGTGATGTCCTTCAGATTTAAGCTTGAACACCTTCGCCTGTTATTGCGAGAGGTTTTGATGGCTCTGGACGACTGTGATTCTATTGTGGTTCCTCCAGAGAAATTGTGTAAGATGGAGAAGTATTTGGAGGTCCCTTCTAATTCTGGTGTTTTTCCGGTTCCTACGAGAATTTCGGAAATTATTACTTGGGAATGGGAAAGACCGGGTCTCCCGTTTTCACCTTCCCCAATTTTTAAGAAAATGTACCCTATACCTGACTCCGTTCGGGACTCTTGGCAAACGATCCCTAAGGTGGAGGGAGCTATTTATACCCTGGCTAAGCGTACAACTATCCCTATTGAGGACAGTTGTGCTTTCAAAGACCCTATGGATAAAAAGTTGGAGGGTCTTCTAAAAAAGCTATTTGTTCATCAAGAGTTTCTATTACAACCGACGGCCTGCATTGTACCAGTCACAACTGCGGCTGCCTTTTGGTTTGACGCCTTAGAAGAGTCTCTTAAGAATGAGACTTCTTTAGAGGAAATAATGGATAGAATTAAGGCCCTTAAACTGGCTAATTCTTTTGTTACGCCGCCTTTCAGATCGCCAAATTGGCGGCTAAGAATGCAGGATTTTCCATTCTAGCACGCAGAGCCTTATGGTTAAAATCTTGGTCTGCGGATGTGTCCTCTAAATCCAAACTTTTGGCTATTCCTTTCAAGGGAAAGACCCTATTCGGGCCTGACTTGAAAGAGATCATTTCTGACATTACGGGAGGGAAGGGTCACCTCCTACCTCAGGATAAGACATCTAAGCAGAGGGGTAGACAGAGTAATTTTCGTTCTTTTCGAAATTTCAAGGGGGTCCCCTCTTCCGCTAAACAGGAAGGGAGTTTTGCACAAGCTAAGTCCATCTGGAGACCCAACCAGGCTTGGAACAACGGTAAGCAACCCAAGAAGCCCGCTGCTGCTCCCAAGACATCATGAAGGGGTGGCCCCTGATCCGGGACCGGATCTAGTAGGGGGCAGACTTTCTCTCTTTGCCCAGGCTTGGATAAGAGATGTTCAGGATCCCTGGACAGTAGAAATTGTGTCTCAAGGGTATCAGTTGGAGTTCAAAAATTCCTCCCCAAGGGGAAGGTTTCTTCTTTCACGATTGTCTGTAGACCAGATAAAAAGAGAGGTGTTCTTACGTTTTGTAAAAGACCTCTCCACTATGGGAGTAATTTGCCCCATTGCAATAGAGGAACAGGGGCAGGGGTTTTACTCAAATATTTTTGTGGTTCTCAAAAAAGAGGGAACGTTCAGACCCAATTTAGATCTCAAGAGTCTAAACAAGATGGAGACGATTCGAACAATTCTTCCATTGATCCAAGAGGGTCAATATATGACTACCGTGGACTTAAAGGATGCATATCTTCATATTCCTATCCACAAAGATCATCACCAGTTCCTAAGGTTTGCCTTCCTGTACAAAAAGGCTCTACCTTTCAGGCTTGCTACGGCACCCAGAATATTCATGAAGGTTCTAGGGTCTCTGCTGGCGGTTCTCAGACCGCGGGGCATTGCAGTGGCGCCTTATCTGGACGATATTCTGATCCAGGCGTCGTCTTATCAACTGACAAAGTCTCATACTGACATTGTTCTATCCTTTCTAAGGACTCACGAGTGGAAAGTGAATCTGGAAAAGAGTTCACTAATGCCACAGACAAGGGTTCCTTTCCTGTGAACTCTAATAGACTCTTTATCCATGAAAATCATTTTGACGGAAGTCAAAAAGCTAAAGATTCTGAATACATGCCAATCCCTTCAGTCCAATCCTCGGCCATCAGTGGCTCAGTGCATGGTAAATGGATTGATGGTGGCGGCGATGGACATCATTCCGTTTGTTCGTTTTCATCTCAGACCTCTACAACTGAGCATGCTCGGACAGTGGAATGGAATGGAGATTATGCAGATTTGTCTCCTCAGATAGATCTGGATCAGGAGACAAGGGATTCTCTTCTTTGGTGGTTGTCGCCAGATCATCTGTCCCAAGGGACGTGTTTCCGCAAACCCACATGGGTGATAGTGACAACGGACGCCAGTCTACTAGGATGGGGAGCAGTCTGAAATTCCCTGAAGGCTCAGGGTGTGTGGACTCGGAGTCTCTTCTTCCAATCAATATTCTGGAATTGAGAGCAATATTCAATGCACTCCAGGCTTGGCCTCAGTTGGCTTCGGCCAACTTCATCCGATTTCAGTCGGACAACATCACGACTGTTGGCTTACATCAATCATCAGGGAGTAACAAGGAGTTCCTTAGCAATGACAGAAGTATCCAAGATAATTCAGTGGGCGGAGGCTCACTCTTGTTATCTGTCAGCAATCTACATCCCAGGAGTAGACAACTGGGAGGCAGATTTTTTGAGCAGACAGACGTTTCATCCGGGGGAATGGGAACTCCATCTGGAGGTCTTTGCCAACCTGATTCTCAGGTGGGGCAGACCGGAATTGGATCTGATGGCGTCTCATCAGAATGCCAAGCTTCCAAGATACGGATCCAGGTCCAGGGATCCTCAGGCCGAACTGATAGATGCTTTGGCAGTGCCTTGGTCGTTCAACCTAGCTTATGTGTTCTCACCGTTTGCTCTCCTTCCCCGGGTGATTGCACGGATCAAACAGGAGGGGGCTTCCGTGATTCTAATCACTCCTGCGTGGCCTCGCAGGACTTGGTATGCCGATCTGGTGGACATGTCCTCTCTGCCACTGTGGAAACTTCCATTGAGGCAGGACCTTCTCATTCAGGGACCCTTCCATCATCCGAATCTAATTTCTCTACAGCTGACTGTTTGGAGATTGAACGCTTGATTTTATCTAAGCGAGGGTTCTCTGATTCGGTCATTGATACTTTGATCCAGGCACGAAAGCCTGTTGCTAGAAAGATTTACCATAAGATATGGCGTAAATATCTTTATTGGTGCGAATCCAAGAGCTACTCATGGAGTAAGATTAGGATTCCTAAGATTTTATCTTTTCTCCAAGGAGGATTGGAGAAAGGGTTATCAGCAAGTTCCTTAAAGGGACAGATTTCTGCTTTATCTATTTTTCTACACAAACATCTGGCAGATATTCCGGATGTTCAATCTTTATGGCAGGCTCTGACTAGAATCAGGCCTGTGTATAGACCTATTGCTCCTCCTTGGAGTTTGAATTTAGTTCTTAAGGTTCTTCAAGGGGTTCCGTTTGAACCTATGCATTCCATAGATATTAAATTATTGTCTTGAAAGTTTTATTTTTGGTTGCTATTTCTTCTGCTCGCAGAGTTTCTGAGCTTTCGGCTCTACAATGTGATTCTCCTTACCTTATTTTTCATTCTGATAAGGTAGTGTTGCGTACCAAACCTGGTTTTCTTCCTAAGGTTATTTCCAACAAAAATATTAATCAGGAATTTGTTGTTTCTTCATTATGTCCCAATCCTTCCTCTAAGAAGGAGCATCTGTTACATAACTTGGACGTGGTCCGTGCCCTGAAGTTTTACTTACAGGCGACTAAAGAATTTCGTCAATCATCTTCATTATTTGTTGTTTTTTCTGGAAAAAGTAGGGGACAGAAAGCTATGGCTACCTCCCTTTCTTTTTGACTGAAGAGTATCATCCGTCTTGCATATGAGACTGCTGGACAGCAGCCTCCAAAACGAATTACGGCTCATTCTACTAGGGTTGTGGCTTTCTCATGGACATTTAAAAATGATGCTTCTGTTGAACAGATTTGCAAGGCTGCAACTTGGTCGTCTCTTTACACTTTTTCCAAATTTTCCAAATTTAATACTTTTGCTTCATCTGAGGCTGTTTTTGGGAGAAAGGTTCTTCAAGCAGTGGTGCCTTCCGTTTAGGTTCCCGTTTTGTCCCTCCCTTTTATCCGTGTTCTATAGCTTTGGTATTGTATCCCATAAGTAAGGATAAAATCTGTGGACTCGTCATATCTTGTAAAAGAAAAGGAAATTTATGCTTACCTGATAAATTTTTTCTTTTACGATATGAAAAGTCCACGGCCCTCCCTGTCGTTTTTTTTCTAAAGACAGGTTTTTATTTTTGTTAAACTTCAGTCACCTCTGCTCCTTGGCTTTTCCTTTCTCTTCCTAACTTCGGTCGAATGACTGGGTTGGGGGGGAAGGGAGGAGCTATTTATGCAGCTCTGCTGTGGAGCTCTTTGCCTCCTCCTGCTGACCAGGAGGCGATATCCCATAAGTAAGGATGAAATCCGTGGACTCGTCATATCGTTAAAGAAATAAATTTATCAGGTAAGCATAAATTTCCTTTTTTATTTTATCCATCCCTCTATAGTTACTCGTGGACTTCCACATCTTGGGTATTATATCCCATCAGTAACTAGCTCATGGACTCTTGCCACCTATATGAATGAAAACATAATTTATGTAAGAACTTACCTGATAAATTCATTTATTTCATGGTGGCGAGAGTCCACGAGACCCACCCATTTTTGGGGGTTATGAATAAATCACTTTATTTATCCTGTTCCTCTTTTTTTTATCCTTTTACTCCTTATACACCTCACTAACTTGGCTATACGTTAAACTGAGGTATGAGTGAGGTGGTAGGTGTATTTATAGGCATTTGATGTTTGGGAAACTTTGCCCCCTCATGGTAAGAATGTATATCCCATCAGTAACTAGCTTATGGACTCGCCACCATGATATAAATTAATTTATCTGGTAAGTTCTTACATAAATTATGTTATTTTGTTTATACATGGATGTATTTTTATCACATTAGTCACTGTTTTTCTTGTTGATGAGTCTTTAAAAGCATTGCATGTTGGATTTGTATTTGCAGGTCTAGTGAGACAGGGAAGCTGCTAGACTTAGCAATCCTATTTACCATGTTGTGCTATAATTACCAAACAAAGGACTTATTACCCAAATTGAAGAGATTTGTCATCCTAAAAGCGTATATAATTTACACTGAAATTATTTATATTAAACTTATATTACAATAAATGCTTGTGAAGAATACCCATTCCAACTTTTAGAAAATTATTACAACAGCTATAGGTCAGATAAAAAAAAAAATCAGTGAGCTGCTGTTTTGCTTCCATAAATGACTTTTTTGACTACATATTAACTACATATTGGACTAGATTACTAGTGGAGCTCAAAATATCGCTTTGCTAAAGCAATATTTGCACTCCACTTAGTAATAAATGCGAACGCAAATGTACGCTGGTATTATAAGTTAGGTGTAATGCGAACTCATGAGATACAGCATAAGAACCTAGCGCTGCAAAGAGGGGAAGTCGCACAGCGATGGGCAGAAAAGTGTAAATATGTATGTATATATACATATTTCTTTCATGTAATTGGCAAGAGTCCATGAGCTAGTGACGTATGGGATATACAGTCCTACCAGGAGGGACAAAGTTACCCAAACCTCAAAATGCCTATAAATACACCCCTCACCACACCCACAATTCAGTTTTAAAAACTTTGCCTCCTATGGAGGTGGTGAAGTAAGTTTATGCTAAGATTTCTACATTGATTTGCACTTCTCAGCATTTTTGAAGCCCATTTCCTCTCAAAGTACAGTGAATGTCAGAGGGATGTGAAGGGAGTATCACCTATTGAATGCAATGGTTTTCCTCAATGGGATCTATTTCATAGGTTCTCTGTTATCGGTCGTAGAGATTCATCTCCTACCTCCCTTATTCAGATCGACGATATACTCTCATATTCTATTACCGCTACTGATAACTGTTTCAGTACTGGTTTGGCTATCTGCTATATGTGGCTGGGTGTCTTTCGGTAAGTATGGACAGATTTCTGCTTTATCTATTTTGCTACACAAACGTCTGGCAGATATTCCGTATGTTCAATCTTTATGTCAGGCTCTGACTAGTATCAGGCTTGTGTATAGACTTAGTGCTCCTCCTTGGAGTTTGAATTTAGTTCTTAAGGTTATTCAAGGGGTTCCGTTTGAACCTATGCATTCCATAGATATTAAATTATTGTCTTGGAAAGTTTTATTTTTGGTTGCTATTTCTTCTCCTCGCAGAGTTTCTGAGCTTTCGGCTCTACAATGTGATTCTCCTTACCTTAGAGATTCATCTCCTACCTCCCTTTTCAGATCGACGATATACTCTCATATTCCATTACCTGTACTGATAACTGTTTCAGTACTGGTTTGGCTATCTGCTATATGTGGATGGGTGTCTTCAGGTAAGTATGTTTTCATTACTTAAGGCACTCTCAGCTATGGTTTGGCACTTTATGTATTTATATAAAGTTCTAAATATATGTATTGTACTTATATTTGCCATGATTCAGGTTTCAGTATATTTCCTTTTACAGACTGTCAGTTTTATATCTGGGAAATGCATTTTTTAGAAATGTATTTCTTACCTGGGGTGTAGTTTTTTTTCAATTGACTGTCATTTTTCAAATTCGCGGGCAGAATTAGGCTCGCAAGGGCAAAAGATGCAATTCGTAATTTCCGGCATCTTAGTTGACGCCAGATCCTTTCACAAGGTTGCGTCATCTATGACGCAAGTGTGTCGTTTCCGTACGTTTTTTGCGCCAAAAAATATTTTTCTGTTTGTTGTGCATCATACTTGGCGCCAAATATTTTCATTATTTTAGACCCCATTCCGTTTTACCTCTTTCTTTTTTTCTATGTCAGAGAGCTATTTTGTTTGCATTTTTTCCCATTCCTGAAACTGCCATATAAGGAAATTGATAATTTTGCTTTATATGTTGTTTTTTCTCTTACATTTGCAAGATATCTCATTCTGAACCTGTCTCAGAATTCACTGTTAAATCCCTGCAACCTGATAACAGTTCTACCAAAGCTAAGTGCATTTGTTGTAAACTTGTGGTGATTATACCGCCAGCTGTGATTTGTAATAGTTGTCATAATAAACTTTTACATGCAGAAAATGTATCCATCAGTAGTAGTTCATTACCTGTTGCTGTTCCCTCAACATCTAATGCACAAGATATACCTGTAAATTAAAATAATTTATTTCTGATTCTATTCAGAAGGCTTTGTCTGCCATTCCGCCTTCTAATAAACGTAAAAGGTCTTTTAAAACTTCTCATAAGGTTGATGAAATTTCAAATGACCAGCAACATACTGAATTATTCTTCTCTGATGAGGAACTATCTGATTCAGAAGATCCTGCCTCAGATATTGACACTGATAAATCCTCTTATTTATTTAAATTGGAGTATATTCGTTCTTTGTCAGAAGTGTTGATTACATTGGATATGGAGGAAACTAGTCCTCTTGAAATTAAAACTAGTAAATGTTTAAACTCTGTTTATAAATCTCCTGTGGTTATTCCAGAGGTTTTTCCAGTTCCTGATGCTATTTCTGATATGATTTCTAAGGAATGGAATAGGCCTGGTACTTCTTTTATTCCTTCTTCAAGGTTTAAAAAATGGTATCCTTTGCCAGAAGTTAGATTGGAGTTTTGGGAAAAGATGGGTGATGTTGCAGCTGCTTCAACTTTTTGGTTGGACACTTTAGCGCAACAAGTATCGGATCATGATTTGTCTAGCATTGTTAAGTTGATTCAACATGCTAATAATTTCATTTGTGATGCCATTTTTGATATTATTAAAAATCTATGTCTTTAGCTATTTTAGCTAGAAGAGCTTTGTGGCTCAAATCTTGGAATGCTGATATGACTTCTAAGTCCAGATTGCTATCTCTTTCTTTCCAAGGTAATAAATTATAATTTCAACTGTTACTGGGGGGAAGGGAGTTTTTTGCCTCAGGATAAAAAACCTAAGGGCAAATCTAAAGCTTTTAACCGTTTTCGTTCCTTTCGACAAAATAAGGAACAGGAATCTGCTTCCAATTGGAACCCTTCTTCAAATTGGAATAAATCCAAGCCATTTAAGAGATCAAAACCAGCCCCCAAGTCCGCATGAAGGTGCGGCCCTCATTTCAGCTCAGCTGGTAGGGGGCAGATTAAAATTTTTCAAAGATGTTTGGATCAATTCGGCCCAAAATCATTGGATTCAGAGTATTGTCTCTCAGGGGTACAGAATAGGATTCGGAGTAAGACCGCCTGTGAGAAGATTTTTTCTCTCACGCATTCCGGTAAACCCAGTAAAGGCTCAGGCTTTTTTGAAGTGTGTTTAAGACCTGGAGTTGTCAGGGGTAATCATGCCAGTTCCGTTTCAGGAAAAGGGTCTGGGGTTTTATTCAAATCTTTTCATTGTCCCAAAGAAAGAAAATTCATTCAGACCAGTTTTGGATCTAAAGATTTTGAATCGTTTTGTAAGAGTACCAACTTTCAAAATGATGACTATAAGGACTATTCTGCCTTTCGTTCAGCAAGGTCATCATATGTCCACAATAGACTTACAGGATGCATATCTTCATATTCCGATTCACCCAGATCACTATCAGTTCCTGAGATTCTCTTTTCTAGACAAACATTAACAATTTGTTGCTCTTCCTTTTGGCCTAGCGACAGCTCCAAGAATCTTTTGAAAGGTTCTAGGTGCCCTACTCTCTGTAATCAGAGAGCGGGGTATTGCAGTATTTCCTTATTTGGACGATATCTTGGTACTCGCTCAGTCTTTAAGTTCTGCAGAATCTCACATGAATCAACTAGTGTTGTTTCTTCGAAGACATGGTTGGAGGATCAATTTACCAAAAAGTTATTTGATTCCTCAGACAAGGGTAACCTTTTTAGGTTTCCAGATAGATTCAGTGTCCATGACTTTGTCTCTAACAGACAAGAGATGTTTGATATTGGTTTCAGCCTGTCGGAGCCTTCAGTCTGTCATTCCCTTCAGTAGCTATGTGCATGGAAGTTTTAGGTCTCATGACTGCAGCATTGGACGCAATACCCTTTGATCGTTTTCATATGAGACCTCTCCAGCTTTGTATGCTGAACCAATGGTGCAGGGATTGTACAAGGATATCACAATTAATATCCTTAAATCCCAATGTTCGACTTTCTCTGACTTGGTGGTTAGATCACCATCGTATAATTCTAAAGGCCTCTTTCGTTCGTCCAACCTGGATTTTGATCACAACAGATGCGTGTCTTTCAGGTTGGGGAGCTGTTTGGGGATCTCTGACAGCACAAGGAGTTTGGAAATCTCAAGAGGCGAGATTACCAATCAATATTTTGGAACTCCGTGCGATTCTCAGGGCTCTTCAATTTTGGCCTTTGTTGAAGAGAGAACCGTTCATTTGTTTTCAGACAGACAACGTCACAACTGTGGCATATGTCAATCATCAGGCTGGTACTCACAGTCCTCAAGCTATGAAAGAAGTATCTTGAATACTTTTTTTGGGCAGAATCCAGCTCCTGTCTAATTTCTGCGGTTCATATCCCACGTATAGACAATTGGGAAGCGGATTACCTCCGTCGTCAGACTTTACATCCAGGAGAATGGTCTCTCCACCCAGATGTGTTTTCTCAAATTGTTCAGATGTGGGGGCTTCCAGAAATAGATCTGATGGCATCTCATCTAAACAAAAAACTTCCCAGGTACCTGTCCAGGTCCAGGGATCCTCATGCGGAAGCAGCGGATGCTTTGACACTTCCTTGGTGTTATCAACCTGCTTATATTTTCCCGCCTCTAGTTCTTCTTCCAAGAGTGAAATCCAAGATCATCATGGAGCAATTGTTTGTGCTGCTGGTAGCTCCAGCATGGCCTCACAGGTTTCTGTATGCAGATCTTGTTCGGATGTCCAGTTGCCAACCTTGGCCACTTCCACTAAGGTCAGACCTTCTATCTCAAGGTCCATTTTTCCATCAGAATCTCAAATCATTAAATTTGAAGGTATGGAAATTGAACGCTTAGTGCTTAGTCATAGAGGTTTCTCTGACTCAGTGATTAATACTATGTTGCAGGCTCGTAAATCTGTTTCTAGAAATATTTATTAGTTTGGAAGACTTACATTTCATGGTGTTCTCTTAAATTCTCTTGGCATTCTTTTAGACATGTTTCTTCAGGATGGTTTGGATAAAGGTTGGTCTGCAAGTTCCTTGAAAGGACAAATCTCTGCTCTTTCTGTTTTATTTCATAGAAAGATTGCTAAACTTCCTGATATTCATTGTTTTGTGCAGGCTTTGATTCATATCAAGCCGGTCATTAAATCATCTCTCCACCTTGGAGTCTTAATTTAGTTTTGAAGGCTTTACAGACTCCTCCGTTTGAGCCTATGCATTCTTTGGACATTAAACTACTTTCTTGGAAAGTGTTGTTTCTTTTGGCCATCTCTTCTGCTAGAAGAGTTTCTGAATAATCCGCTCTCTCTTGTGAATCTCCTTTTCTGATTTTTCATCAGGATAAGGCGGTTTTGCGGACTTCATTTAAATTCTTACCTAAGGTTGTGAATTTTAACAACATTAATAGAAAAATTGTTGTCCCTTCCTTGTGTCCTAATCCTAAGAATTCTTTGGAGAGATTCTTACATTCTTTGGATGTAGTAAGAGCATTGAAATATTATGTTGAAGCTACTAAATATTTCAGGAAGACTTCTAGTCTATTTGTGATATTTTCTGGTTCTAGGAAAGGTCAGAAGGCTTCTGCTGTTTCCTTGGCTTCGTGGTTAAGGTTTTTGATTCATCTAGCTTATTTGGAGTTGGGTCAAGCCCCGTCTCAGAGAATTACAGCTCATTCTACTAGATCAGTCTCTACTTCATGGGCTTTTAAGAATGAAGCTTCAGTTGATCAGATTTGCAAAGCAGCAACTTGGTCTTCTTTGCATACATTTACTAAATTCTACCATTTTGATGTATTTGCTTCTTCCGAAGCAGTTTTTGGTAGAAAAGTTCTTCAGGCAGCTGTTTCAGTTTGATTCTTCTGCTTTTGATTTAAGTTTTTTCCTTTCATTTACGAGAATAAATTTATATTTTGGGTTGTGGATTAATTTTTTCAGCGGAAAATGGCTGCTTTTATTTTTTTGCCTCCCTCTTTCGTGACTCTTGCGTGGAGTCCCACATCTTGGGTATTGCTATCCCATACGTCACTAGCTCATGGACTCTTGCCAATTACATGAAAGAAAACATAATTTATGTAAGAACTTACCTGATAAATTCATGTCTTTCATATTGGCAAGAGTCCATGAGGCCCACCCCCTTTTTTATGGTGGTTATGATTTTTTTGTATAAAGCACAATTATTTCCAAATTCCTTTGTTAATGCTTTTTACTCCTTTCTTTATTACCCCACTACTTGGCTATTCATTAAACTGAATTGTGGATGTGGTGAGGGTATATTTATAGGCATTTTGAGGTTTGGGAAACTTTGCCCTTCCTGGCAGGATTGTATATCCCATACGTCACTAGCTCATGGACTCTTGCCAATATGAAAGAAATGAATTTATCAGGTACGTTCTTACATAAATTATGTTTTATGTGTATATACACACATATTAACACATAAATATATATATTTATAAATAACACACAGTTCCCCATAGGCAGCTATATAAAGGCACTTTTCAGTGTCGTTTTTTTTCTTACACCCCACACACTTTAATCCTAAAAACTGCTTAGTGCCATTTTTTAAAAAAAGCTAATTATTTACTTTCAAAACGGGACCTCACATGTTATTTTGGGGGTAATTTGGGGACATTTTAAAAATTGACCAGAGGTCTGACCTCTGGCTAATTTTTTGAGCGCTAATTGCTACCGCAAGCTCGATAAATTAGTGCTCCACTTGTTATCTGGCCCATTATTGGTTACATATTACTTCTTTTTAAATGTGTTCCACAATAAAACACAATTACAACTTTTTTTTTTATACACTTATATAGGTAATGTGGACAGAATTACCCTGCGAAAATTTTCATTTGCTCATTTGCTGTGCTATTCTAGAATCTGAAAAACAACAAATAATGGAGAAACATTATGGTTTTAATGAAATTCTTAAGGTACGTATTTGTATTTATTTTTTTACATTTTTGAGTACTTGAAAATTAGAAGCTGTGATTAGAATACAAAAGATAACGTCCAACAGTGTATCCTTTTCAATAATTGCTAGATTTCAATAATTATATTTCTTCTGGTGTAAAATAATTTCCTAAATAATTAGAATGAAGTTACGGATTTTTTAAGTAAAAAATAAAAAAATCAGAACAAAAGATTGTTTAATTAAATTATGCATTTTGTTATTCAGCTATAATTTAAAAATGTGCCTTCTGTGTTTACAAATGTTAAGAACTTTTGAATGGATAGGCATATTAAGGGCTAGAATATGAGTGGAGCGCTATTTTGCGCTTCCGTGCACGCTTTAACTTCTCTAAATGGAGTTGAAAGTAAAAGGTTTGCGCATGAGCAAAGCCCATCGCGCGCAAAAAGATAGACTTTGTGAAGAAGCAATTGCATTAAAGTATTCCCCCATAGACTACAATGGAGTGCACAAATTGAACAAGAAAACTAACACCCATACTCATGCGCTTACCCGATCGAGTTTATTCAAGTGTGCTAAACTTGACATGAATTATGAATATTTCACATTCCTATGTTCTTCACATACAGAAAATTTATTTTTTATTGTAAATACATATTTCTTTTTATATTTCTGTATATACCTATACCTGTTTATCGATTCCTATAGATATATAGGTATAGATATGTATTTTGAATTAACAGTATCATATATATATATATATATACACACACACACAGTTGTGCTCATAAGTTTACATACCCTGGCAGAGTTTATGATTTCACACAAAACTTTTCTTTCACTCATGGTTAGTGTTTGGCTGACAACAGAAACTACCCAAATGACCCTAATCAAAATTTTTCATAGTTAGTTGTAGTAGGTGGCGCAAAACAAGTTGCTATTCCCAATGTGTCTTACTGTAAATATGTGTGATAATATGTGGGCTCAATATATGTTAATGTTTTGATGAGTCCTAATTTTATATTCTCTTTTGGAAAAAAATGGATGTCGAAACTATTTAAGAAATAAATATGATCCTTTATTTGATTATGGTAAATTTACCCAATAGTAGTGATGCTAAAAGTACAGTTAAACAAAAATTATTACAATTCCTTCAAAGTTTAAAAAATGACACCGGTGTCTCTATGTATAAAAATGTACATAATATATAAAAAATAAATTAAATTAAAATAATAACGTTGAAATCTTATAATTTATACAGTTTTGGGTTTATCACAAGTTGTAATTTCTAACAGAATGTTTGTAGATACAATTTTATAGTGGATAAAACAATAGTTGCTGTATAGTTCATATAGGATACTTTGTTTCAAGTTCAGCTATGCAATTGAGATCTTATCTTAGGCAACTATATATCAAATGTAGAGGTATGTTGGTGCGATTTTTATCACACTATAATATAAGTATACAAATTAGATCCATCAGACTCAACATATAATAAATATAAAAACGACACCATAAATGAAAGAGACAACATTAAGTGAGCTAGAGAACATCCTTTTTAAAGAAATCAAACAAAAATTAGAACTAGCTTTTCTTAAAAAGTATATTAAAGAAAATATGGTCCCAAGGGGACTTAGGCTAAAAAAAGACTGTGCCTTCGAACTTAATGAAGAACATCAAAAAGAATGGTATGATATTCTAGAAACAGCTTCCAGCAAACTTATAAATGTAATCATAAAATCTAGAGAAGCCACCACACAAGACCTAGGGATAAAAATCCAAAAGTGTAAAGAAATACTAGATAAGACAACACTGAACGATACACTAAATTCAAAACAACAAGAAATAGCTAAAAAATTAGGCGATTTAAACAAAGATATTCTTGAAGTAAAATGGAGGAAATTCAACAGAGATTTAAGTGACTATAAGGGAACAGATAATCAAGACCCTGATAATAAATTCGAGAATCATAAACATCTATTCAGCAGTAGAAAACCAATGAATGATATAGAAGCATCAAACAACACAACATACCAAACTTCACGAAACGACCAAAGAGAAAGAATCACAAATAGAAACACTATGCAAAATAGGAATCCCAATGAGAGACAATATACTAACAACGATTACAATAGAAATAATAGAAACAATTTCAATAGACAACATGACACCAACAACTACTATAACAATTACAGAGATCACAAATCACATAATTATGAATATAGAAATAACCACGAATATAGGAATCAAGGACACTGGAGATATAATTATAATCACAATAGAAATTATGATTTGAAAAATAGAGAACAAAGACATTTCTCTACACACCACAACTATAAACATTTTAATGACAATCAACGAGACTATCAAAATCAAAACAATGATCAATATAGAAATGATGATTTTAGAAATGAAAGAGATTTCCACAAAAATTCACATAATCACAGCAATAGGCACTTTGATAAACACAGAGATATGTATAATAGACACAATGATGATAATATGCACACAAATTGGAGATACCAACACACAGAACAAAAAGATTGGGAAACACCAACTAACCACAGAGATAGGAATAACAGACACAACGAAGACAATATGCACACTAACTGGAGATATCAGCACACAGAACAAAAAGATTGGGAAACACCGACAAATCACCAGAGGAAAACACATTCACCTAGACACAAAGAATCACACAACCACCAGACTGAAAGAAATATTGAAACTAATAACAGATACATACAGTTCATTAACCCACGAAAATGATGATCACAGAACACCAGCAGTTCCAGCAAAAATACACAGTTCAAGGTTATCTTTTTTAGAAGAGGGCCCAATCCAAACCCACGACCCCCCAAAAGGCAAAAGAAGATTAGAGGACACAGAGGAAGAGGAGGTAGAACCAAAGAAAGCCACGAAAAAATCCAAATAGAACCAAAAGGCATTTTTAATCTCAGTAAAGTAGCTCTCAACAATGAACAGAAATCTGTATTAAGTAAAGGACTATCATTCACACCAACCAATAGAATCAACAAATTTGAGACTCTAATCCATGTCAACCAGTTCACAAGGAAACTAGCACTTAAAAAATATTTTCAAAAAAATCCTTTAGAAAGTACTATTAACTATACTTCCACATACATTCATACTAATCTCAAACAGAAATCTGATTTCAACCCCACACAAGAAAAAGGTAGTGCAATAGAAATATTCGGAAAAAAAGGTAAAAGAAGATATTGAAAAAATAGACGATAAAAAAGACTTAAAATGGAATCTAACCAAAAAAGAAAATTTAGTTTTAAAAGATCTAAAAGAGAACAAAGACATAACGATTAAACAAGCTGATAAAGGTGGGGGAGTGGTTATAATGGACACTGTACACTACCTTAATGAAGCATATAGATTATTGGGAGATGAGGCAACATATAAAAAATTGACTGGGAACCCCTTAGAATCCATGAAGAAAAACTTGGACAAAATGATACTTACAGCAAAAAACAAAGGTATTCTTAATAACCAAGAAAGTAGATTTCTAGAAATTGATCACCCAAGGACACCAGTCTTTTATTTCCTGCCCAAAATCCATAAAAGCATCACCAACCCCCCAGGCAGACCAATCATCTCAGGAATTGGTTCCCTAACATCTAACCTATCGCAATACACAGATTATTACCTACAGAAATATGTGAAATCTATACCATCACATCTCAAAGACACCAAACATTTTTTAAATCTAATAGAAAATTTAAAACGGGAAGATAACTACATCTTAGTCACGTGTGACGTGAGTTCTTTATACACTTGCATAGAACATCAGAAAGGTCTAGAGGCTACTCATTCCTATCTACTAAGAGATACAGAAATGTCAAAAGTACAGCAAGAATTCATATTAGACTGTATGGAGTTTATTCTTAAGAATAACTATTTTTCATTTAATGGGCATTACTATTTGCAAAAAAAGGGCACAGCCATGGGCACGAGATTCGCACCCAGTTACGCCAATTTGTTCGTAGGGCATTTTGAAGAACTTTTTTTTGTCCGGAACTCCGTGGGGTGGGAATCTCGTGCTCTACAAAAGGTTTATTGATGATATATTCATTATCTGGAAAGGTGATGAGGAACTACTAGAACAATTCATTTCAGATTTTAACACCAATGATTTCGGATTAATATTCACATATGAATATAACAAAGTAAAAATTAATTTTCTGGATATAGAAATATCTATAATAAATAATGAAATAACCACAACCACCTTTTTTAAAAAAGTCGATGCCAACAGCTATATTGATTTTAAAAGCTGCCATCATAATAAATGGAAAAGAAACATACCAAAAGGGCAATTCTCAAGAATCAGAAGAAACTGCACACACATCGCAGATTATGACTCACAAGCAGAGATCTTGCACAACAGATTTTTAGAGAAAGGATACCACCCCAAACAACTACTAGAAACCAACAAACTGGTTAGACAAATAGACAGGAGGTCACTACTAGAAGACAGCAATATGACTAACAAGGCAGGAAAAGATCCATATGACATTCCATTTATTACATCATTTTCTAGTCAACATAAACTAATTGAGAACATTGTAAAGAAACACTGGCACATAGCCAGAAGTGACCCCATAATAGGGAAAAGACTAAAATATTGCCCTGATGTTATATTCAGAAAGGCCACTAATTTAAAGAATATCTTAGCGCCAAGCGAATTTAAATCAAAAACAGGTCCCCAGCAATACAACTTAAACAATGAAAAACTATTAGGATTTTTTCCATGTCATGTATGCAAATCATGCAAATTTAGCACCAAAACCAAAAAGGTAAAATCTAATGTAACCCAGAAAGAACTGAAGATTAATGACACCATAAGATGCACTGACACCAACATAATCTATTTAATTCAGTGCTCATGTAAACTACAGTACCTAGGTCAAACGGGAAGGAAACTGAAAGAAAGAATAAGAGAACACATCAGATGCATAGAAAAAGAAAAAGATAATACCAGACTTTATGCCCACTTTAAAGAATTCCACAAAGGTAACCCAAATGACATGAAATTTTGGGGCATTAAGAAAATAAAGACAGATGGTAGAGGCGGAAATATGGAAAAAAAGCTACTATACCATGAAGCAGAATTGATTTTCAAAATGAAAACTCTACACCCAAAAGGCCTCAATAGCGAACTAGACCTCAATGCAATTCTATAAGATAAATATCACGAAAACACGCAAACACACCATTAAAACATATTTACTAAACATAATAAAACTACTCAAGAATATATATATATATATATCATAAAAAAAAATATATATATATATATATATATATATATATATATATATAGTTTTACAGTCTAAGGACACACCACTTGAAATTTAAACTAACACATAGGCCATTTTTATAAAGATTAAGATCATAAAAACCAAGCGATCACATTAACATACCAAGTTGATTAAATACAATAGAATTCTAAAATAAAATATATATATATTTGACAAAATTACCACTTAGTTTTACAGTCTAAGGACAAACAACTTGAAATTTTAAAATTCCTACAATAATTATAAAAATTCATACAAGAAGGCTAATCTGTCATCCGATAATAATAATATCCACAAAAACTAGAAAAGTATTGGTACAACACACTCATTGGATCATACAGCTCTTTACTATATTTTTACAATACCCACTATCTGGTTATTGTAGCCCACAGATAACAAATAGAAACATTCAATCTAGAGTCAAAAGATTCACTTAAATTTATATTCTCTTTTGGCCCATCTAACTTTTATTTCACTAATTTTTATTTCACTAATTTTTATTTCACAATTGGCTCCATTTTATGGTTAAAATATCCATACAACGATAAGTATAGACACGAAAACACGCAAACACACCATTAAAACATATTTACTAAACATAATAAAACTACTCAAGAAAATATATATATATATCATAAATAAATATATAGTTTTACAGTCTAAGGACACACCACTTGAAATTTAAACTAACACATAGGCCATTTTTTAAGATCATAAAAACCAAGCCATCACACTAACAAACCAAGTTGATTAAATACAATAGAATTCTAAAATAAAATATATATATATTTGACAAAATTTCAACTTAGTTTTACAGTCTAAGGACAAACAACTTGAAATTTTAAAATTCCTACAATAATTATAAAAATTCATACAAGAAGGCTAATCTCTCATCCGATAATACTAATATCCACAAAAACTAGAAAAGTATTGGTACAACACACTCATTGGATCATACAGCTCTTTACTATATTTTTACAATACCCACTATCTGGTTATTGTAGCCCACAGATAACAAATAGAAACATTCAAACTAGAGTCAAAAGATTCACTTAAATTTATATTCTCTTTTGGCCCATCTAACTTTTATTTCACTAAATTCTAATTTCACCATTGGCCCCGTTTTAACTATATTTTATGGTTAAAATATCCATACAACGATAAGTATAGACAAATTATTTCACTCTAATATTACGCTCTAATTACAGAAACCTTTTAAAAATATCCATGGTTTCATAAAGTGACTAAAATATACACTCTAAATGTAATTGACATTAAGATATATAATATCTTTCTCTATTTTAAAAGTAATCATATAAAATGTTTATCGCTACATAAAAACACACAACTATATTATAATTAAGACCCAAGGATACCTATGTTATATAATAAAACAGCATTTTATAATTGTTCCTGATTATTTTGATTTTATGTATATCAACAATTAGTGATTTATTGCTAAATTAGAGAGGCTTTAAATAGCCTTTGAATCCCCACATCTGGTATCTTGAAAAAGGCTGTCCAGCCGAAACATGTTGATACCGGAGCACACCTGCACAGGATTTGAGAAGACAAAGTGAATACCAGCTATACCCAGTTGAAATATTCAAGTTCCCACTGAGCGGCATATATTTAACCGCAAAGATCACATTGATAACTAGAAATCCTTTTTCTACTTATCCTACAAACTTTCTACTTATCCCAACAACCACATTTCAGCACCCAGATCGGTCACTGACCGACATCTAAGAAACCTGGGAACAACAGACCGGAAAGGCACGCAAAAATTCCACATCAGGAGGTTATCCAACAACCATACCATCGTGATCGGTCACTGACCGACAGACAAGCCACAGAAAAGAAAAACCGGAGATACTTAAAAAACATCAGCAAACGGTTAGCACTTAACCGTAACGAAGATCCCACCAAGAAACCCTTAAGAGCGCGATCGGGCACTGACCGACAAAGGATAAGGTAACTGAGCGGCCACGACAACTACCAGGGGCGGACTGAGACCAACCAGGGCCCCCGGGCAAAAGTGTGGCAGGGCCCCCCACACCTCCTCTTTGCTCCACCTCCCTACCTCCTCTGCCCCTCCCACCTCATATGCCGCTCCTCACCATGTTTTTAATTGCCATATAAAGAGACAATTTTTTCCTTGACGGGACAGTAAACACCAGAATTTATATTGTTTAAAAAGGTAGATAACCCCTTTATTACCCATTTCCCAGTTTTGCATAACCAACACAGTTATAATATACTTTTTACCTCTGTTATTACCTTGTATCTAAGCCTCTGCAAACTGCCCCCTTATTTCAGTTCTTTGGACAGACTTGCATTTTTAGAAAATCAGTGCTGACTCCTAGGAGCTTCACGTGCCTGAGCTCAATGTTATCTATAACAAACACATGAACTAATGCCCTCAAGCCCTGTCAAAATGCTTTCAGATTAGAGGCGGCCTTCAAGGTCTAAGAAATGAGCATATGAACCTCCTAGGTTTAGCTTTCAACTAAGAATTCCAAGAGAACAAAGCAAAATTGGTTATAAAAGTAAATTGGGAAGTTGTTTAAAATTACATGCCCTATTTAAATAATGAAAACAATTTTTAAACTTGACTGTCCCTTTAAATATTTTTAACACAAACTAAATATTGTAAATTAACACGTGTTTGTGCAAAAAAATTAAAATCCCCATGCCTATATGCACTAAAGTACGGAGCAGAAAGTAGTGAGGGACAGACAAGGGGTTAAAATCACAGATTGTCCAGTATATTGGTGAAGGACAGCTGGTGTCTGGTTTTGAGGAAACAAATAAAAAGAGCCTTTAACTTAGTCTGGGGCATGTGATGCTTGGTTGAATTTTTTTTTTTAAATAAGGGAGTTATATGGTGTTTTAAATGGACAAAAAGTAAAAATTAAACTATGATATTACAGATAGTGCATGTAATTGTATACAAAATGCCAATTTACTTCTGTTATCAAATTTGCTTCATTTTGTTGGTATCCTTTTGTTGACTAGTAACCCATGGTAGGCTCAGGGGCAGAAATGCACTATTGTGAGCTAGCTGAACATATTGGGTGAGCCAATGACAAGAGGCATATACTGTATGTGTATCCACCAATCACCAGCTAGCTCTCAGTAGTGTATTGATGCTCCTGAGCCTACCTAGGTATGATTTTAAAGATTTTAATATCACATATACAGAAACTATATCTGTATTTAACTCAAGTACTCATAGGTTACTTCATTTAATGGGTGCTGCAAGTCTATAGATTAAGCACTGATACTGTTAAAAATAACCTGGTCTGTGCTTGTATTGAGCTACAACATTTTGTTCTACAGTCTGGTCCCAATATTGTAGGAACTGTATCTTATTTCACACATAGTCTGATATCATGGTTACTATAAGGGGTTAGGCTTTCACAGTTATAATAAGACAAGCAAAACCTTAGAACTAATACAAAGTGAATCATGGAAATCTTAGTTACTATAAAGCACTTTATTATGAAGTCATTATGCCTAAAGTACAGAGGTGTTTACAGTAATAGAAATGTGTTCTGAGTTCCTCTGCTTAAATAAAATTGTTTAAAGTGGCTTAACATTTATGATTGATCCCAGGTGACCATTTATTTGATCACAGATGTGCACTTTAACATTTAGCTCTCCTCCTTGCATGCTGTCATTCACTCACACATGTAAGTTTTGCCGATATTCACACTCCCTTACAAATGCTGGGGACTCCCATAAAAAGCTCTGACTGTTGATTGGGAGAGCTGATAATGATAAGGGGATATTTATGACTTTTTCTCAGTACAGTGGCTAGAGGGTAGTGTAAACATCGGCAACTAGATGTGCTGCAGCCCCCATGCCTCTGAATTCCATCCTTGACTCCAGCAGCAGAAGGGGAGTTTGTGTGCACACGTACAATTTGACTGTTACTCTGCAAAAGCATTTAGCACAGAGAGTGTAACGCAGCTCAGCCTTCATCCCAGACCCACACACATTGAAATTATATGCCCTGGTTAAATGTGCTAGTGCTGTGCTCACAGGTGCTCTATCAAATGTAACTAGGACATATATTTTAATGTGTGGGGGTCTGGGATCTCTAAGCACAGGAGCTGCCATCCCATTGCTTATTTCTTACCCGGTTCCAGCTCTGTCTGCAGGCTGACACTGCACTCCTCACACAGTGGCCTCACTGCCTCTCTGAAATGCTGAATCTGATTCAAAACAGCAGCGGTATCTAGTAGCTGCTTAGCTCCACCTACTCTCAAACTCCTCTACAAAAGCCTGCGCGGGTAATATAATTTAAATATATCTTGCCCGTTGAGATTTAATTTATAGTCCTGGCTGAACCCCATAAACTCCCGCTCCCAGAGAAAAGCCACAGCCCAAAACAATAAATAAAAAATATGTAAAATAAATAAAATTAAAAAATAAATAAAAAACACATCAACTTAGTGCTGCATGATGCAACTCCCTGCAGGAATTGCGGGCCCTCTAACACATGCAGGGCCCTCGGGCATGGGCCGAATTGCCCGACTTGTCAGTCCGCCCCTGACAACTACCCAAACACTTATATAAAAGTGAATTTTCTCGCAGCAAACAGATAAGCCCACCTAATAAGAGGAAACCAAAGCGGCATTTATTTAACCACCAGCAGCTCATATAGAACTGCCACCAGCTTGATCTTGAAACTTAATCAAAACACTGGCATAGCGGCGTTTATTTAACCGCAATTATCTCACAAAAGTGATATCAAACAGATACACTTCAAGGTACTAATTTGTATACTTATATTATAGTGTGATAAAAATCGCACCAACATACCTCTACATTTGATATATAGTTGCCTAAGATAAGATCTCAATTGCATAGCTGAACTTGAAACAAAGTATCCTATATGAACTATACAGCAACTATTGTTTTATCCACTATAAAATTGTATCTACAAACATTCTGTTAGAAATTACAACTTGTGATAAACCCAAAACTGTATAAATTATAAGATTTCAACGTTATTATTTTAATTTAATTTATTTTTTATATATTATGTACATTTTTATACATAGAGACACCGGTGTCATTTTTTAAACTTTGAAGGAATTGTAATAATTTTTGTTTAACTGTACTTTTAGCATCACTACTATTGGGTAAATTTACCATAATCAAATAAAGGATCATATTTATTTCTTAAATAGTTTCGACATCCATTTTTTTCCAAAAGAGAATATAAAATTAGGACTCATCAAAACATTAACATATATTGAGCCCACATATTATCACACATATTTACAGTAAGACACATTGGGAATAGCAACTTGTTTTGCGCCACCTACTACAACTAACTATAACTCTTTAAACTTTGGGATAAAGTTTACTTCAGGTGTGCTAGATTCCCCACCAGCTAGACAGTCTAAACCTACCAAACATTCAAAATTTTTCATACCCTGGTGATTTTGACCCGATAACATGCACACATGTTGACACAAAGGGGTTTGAATGGCTATTAAAGGTAACCATCCTCACCTGTAATCTGTTTGCTTGTTATTAGTGTGTGTGTATAAAAGGTCAATGAGTTTCTGGACTCCTGACAGACCCTTGCATCTTTCATCCAGTGCTGCACTGACGTTTCTGGATTCTGAGTCATGGGGAAAGAAAAAGAATTGTCAAAGGATCTGTGGGAAAAAGGTAGTTGAACTGTATAAAACAGGAAAGGTATATAAAAAGATATCCAAGGAATTGAGAATGCAAATCAGCAGTGTTCAAACTCTAATAAAGAAGTGGAAAATGAGGCGTTCTGTTTGATAACATACTGCATTCATCTTGCCATCAATTCTGACCAAATTTCCTGTGCCGTAGCTCAGAAATCCCCAACACATAAGCGATCAACCTCCGTATTTCACAGTAGGAATGGTGTACCTTTCATCATAGGTCTTGTTGACTCCTCCCCAAATGTAGCGTTTATGGTTGGGGCCAGAATCGGCAGTGCAGCACTGGATGAAAGATGCAAGGGTCTGTCAGGAGTCCAGAAAGTCATTGACCTTTTATACACACACACTAATTACAAGCAAACAGATCACAGGTCAGGCCAAAATCACCAGGGTATGTAAACTTTTGATCAGGGTCATTTGGGTAGTTTCTGTTATCATTATGATTTAAAAAGAGTAAACACAGTTGTTTGATAATAAATTGCTTCAGCCAAACACTAACCATGAGTGAAAGAAAAGTTTTTGTGTTATCATTCACATTCACTGAAAAATGGCCAATAAATCATAAATTCTACCAGGGTATGTAAACTTATGAGCACAACTGTGTGTGTGTATATATATATATATATATATATATATATATATACATACAGGTAGCCCTCAGTTTACGCCGGGGTTAGGTTCCAGAAGGAATGGTTGTAAATCGAAACTGTTGTAAATTGAAACCCAGTTTATAATGTAAGTCAATAGGAAGTGAGGGAGATAGGTTCCAGGCCCCTCTCAAAATTGTCATAAGTAACACCTAATACATTTATTTTTAAAGCTTTGAAATGAAGACTTTATATGCTAAACAGTATTATAAACCTAATAAAATAATCACACAACACAGAATATATAATTAAACTAAGTTAAATGAACAAAAAACATTTGCTAAACAGCATTATAAACCTAATAAAATAATCACACAACATAGACTTCACTTGCATTTTTCTGCAAACAGTTCTTTCTATGCATTCCAATCTGGACTGATTTATAGACAGGAAGATCTTGTTCCTTTGAAATCTGCTTGATAGCTCAGGTCTGGTTAAACTGATTAATTTCCGCTTGCTTGGCTTTGCTGCAACACAAGCGGACAGCTCCACCTACTGGCTATTTTCATAAATGCACTGCTTCTCAATGCTTTTCAATAGCAGTCACATGACTGGAAAAAAGGTTGTTATTCTGAAACGGTGTAAATTGAACCGTTGTAAAATGAGGGCCACCTGTATATATATACAGTTGTGCTCATAAGTTTACATACCCTGGCAGAATTTATGATTTCTTGGCCATTTTTCAGAGAATATGAATAACACAAAAACTTTTCTTTCACTCATGGTTAGTGTTTGGCTGAAGCCATTTATTATCAATAAACTGTGTTTATTCTTTTTTTAATCATAATGGCAACAGAAACTACCCAAATGACACTGATCAAATGTTTACATACCCTGGTGATTTTGGCCTGATAATATGCACACAAGTTGACACAAAGGGGTTTGAATGGCTATTAAAGGTAACCATCCTCACCTATGATCTGTTTGCTTGTAATTTGTGTGTGTGCATAAAAGGTCAATGAGTTTCTGGACTCCTGACAGACCCTTGCATCTTTCATCCAGTGCTGCACTGACATTTCTGGATTCTGAGTCATGGGGAAAGAAAAAGAATTGTCAAAGGATCTGTGGGGAAAAAGGTAGTTGAACTGTATAAAACAGGAAAGGGATATAAAAATATATCCAAGGAATTGAGAATGCAAATCAGCAGTGTTCAAACTCTAATAAAGAAGTGGAAAATGAAGCGTTCTGTTTGATAACATACTGCATTCATCTTGTCATCAATTCTGACCAAATTTCCTGTGCCGTAGCTCAGAAATCCCCAAAACATAAGCAATCCACTTCCGTATTTAACAGTAGGAATGGTGTACCTTTCATCATAGGCTTTGTTGACTCCTCCCCAAATGTAGCATTTATGGTTGGGGCCAAAAAGCTAAATTTTGGTCTCATCACTCCAAATGACTTGGTGCCAGAAGGTTTAAGGCTTAAGGCTGGTCTCTGTGCTGTTTGGCATATTGTAAGCGGGATACTTTGTGGCATTTGCGTAGTAATAGCTTTCTTCTGCTGACTCGACCATGCAGCCCATCTTTCTTCAAGTGCCTCCTTATTGTGCATCTTGAAACAGCCACACCACATGTCCTGTATTTCACCTGGCAGTTGTGGCTGAAATTTTAGTTGGTCTACCTGACCGTGGTTTAGTTTCAACAGAACCCCTCATTTTCCACTTCTTTATTAGAGTTTGAACACTGCTGATTTGCATTCTCAATTACAGATGGCCTTCGTTTTACAACGGTTCAATTTACACCGTTTCAGAATAACAACCTTTTTTCCCAGTCATGTGACTGCTATTGAAAAGCATTGAGAAGCAGTGCATTTATTAAAATAGCCAGTAGGTGGAGCTGTTAGCTTCTGTTGCAGCAAAGCCAAGCAAGCTGAAATTAATCAGTTTAACCAGAACTGAGCTATCGAGCAGATTTCAAAGGAACTATATCTTTCTGTCTATAAATCAGTCCAGATTGGAATGCATAGAAAGAACTGTTTGCAGAAAAATGCAAGTGAAGTCTGTGTTGTGTGATTATTTTATTAGGTTTATAATGCTGTTTAGCAAATTTTTTTGTTCATTTAACTTAGTTTAATTATATATTCTGTGTTGTGTGATTATTTTATTAGGTTTATAATGCTGTTTAGCATTTAAAGTCTTCATTTCAAAGCTTTAAAAATAATGTATTAGGTGTTACTTATGACAATTTTGAGAGGGGCTTGGAACCTATCTCCCTCACTTCCCATTGACTTACATTATAAACTCGGTTTCAATTTACAACCATTCCTTCTGGAACCTAACCCCAGCGTAAACTGAGGGCTACCTTTTCCCCCAGATCCTTTGACAATTCTTTTGCTTTCCCCATGATTCAGAATCCAGAATCGACAGTGCAGCACTGGATGAAAGATGCAAGGGTCTGTCAGGAGTCCAGAAACTCATTGACCTTTTATACACACACACTAATTTCAAGAAAACAGATCACAGGTCAGGCCAAAATCACCAGGGTATGTAAACTTTTGATCAGGGTCATTTGGGTTGTTTCTGTTATCATTATGATTTAAAAAGAGTAAACACAGTTGATTGATAATAAATTGCTTCAGCCAAACACTAACCATGAGTGAAAGAAAAGTTTTTGTGTTATTATTCATATTCACTGAAAAATGGCCAATAAATCATAAATTCTACTAGGGTATGTAAACTTATGAGCACAACTGTGTGTATGTGTGTGTATATATATATATATATATATATATATATATATATATATATATATATATATATATATATATATATATATATATATATATATACAGTTGTGCTCATAAGTTTACATACCCTGTCAGAATTTATTATTTCTTGGCCATTTTTCAGAGAATATGAATGATAACACAAAAAAATTTCTTTCACTCATGGTTAGTGTTTGGCTGAAGCCATTTATTATCAATAAACTGTGTTTATTCTTTTTTAATCATAATGACAACAGAAACTACCCATCCATCCTCACCTGTGATCTGTTTGCTTGTAATTTGTGTGTGTGTATAAAAGGTCAATGAGTTTCTGGACTCCTGACAGACCCTTGCATCTTTCATCCAGTGCTGCACTGACATTTCTGGATTCTGAGTCATGGGGAAAGAAAAAGAATTGTCAATGGATCTCTGGGAAAGAGGTAGTTGAACTGTATAAAACAGGAAAGGGATATAAAAAGATATCCAAGATATTGAGAATGCAAAACAGCAGTGTTCAAACGCTAATCAAGAAGTGGAAAATGAGGCGCTCTGTTTGATAACATACTGCATTCATCTTGCCATCAATTCTGACCAGATTTCCTGTGCCTTTGTAGCTCACACATCCCCCAAAACATCAGCTATCCACCTCCGTGTTTCACAGTAGGAATAGTGTACCTTTCATCATAGGCCTTGTTGACTCCTCTCCATATGTAGCGTCTATGGTTGTGGCCAAAAAGCTCAATTTTGGTCTCATCACTCCAAATGACTTTGTGCCAGAAGGTTTGAGGCTTGTCTCTGTGCTGTTTGGCATATTGTAAGCATAGTAATGGCTTTCTTCTGGCGACTCGACCATGCAGCCCATCTTTCTTCAAGTGCCTCCTTATTGTGCATCTTGAAACAGCCACACCACATGTCCTGTATTTCTCCTGAAGTTATTTGTGGGTTTGTCTTTGCATCCCAAACAATTTTCCTAGCAGTTGTGGCTGAAATTTTAGTTGGTCTACCTGACCGTGGTTTGGTTTCAACAGAACCCCTCATTTTCCACTTCTTTATTAGAGTTTGAACACTGCTGATTTGCATTCTCAATTCCTTGAATATCTTTTATATCCCTTACCTGTTTTATACAGTTCAACTACCTTTTCCCACAGATCCTTTGACAATTCTTTTGCTTTCCCCATGACTCAAAATCCAGAATTGTCAGTGCAGCACAGGATGAAAGATGCAAGGGTCTGTCAGGAATCTAGAAACTCATTGACCTTTTATACACACACACTAATTACAAGAAAACAGATCACAGATGAGGATGGTTACCTTTAATAGCCATTCAAACCCCTTTGTGTCAACTTGTGTGCATGTTATCAGGCCAAAATCACCATGGTATGTAAACTTTTGATCAGGGACATTTGGGTTGTTTCTGTTGTCATTATGAATTAGAAAGAGTAAACACAGTTGATTGATAATAAATGGCTTCAGCCAAACACTAACCATGAGTGAAAGAAAAGTTTTTGTGTTATCATTCATATTCTCTGAAAAATGGCCAAGAAATCATAAATTCTGCCAGGGTATGTAAACTTATGAGCACAACTGTATGTGTATAGATATGTGTATATATATTTAATAATAAAAAGTTCATTATTTTCTATGTGAAGAACATAGGAATAAAAATAAGTGTAATGCGCTTTAGAGTTCGCAACTTAGGACTAACCCGGTCAGGTTACAGCTCATAAAGAATTGAGATCTTTAATGCGCGCTATTGAAATATTAAATATAAACTGTTAAAAAATTATTATCCATTCTGTAAAATATTCTAAATAATTCATAGACTATATATATATATATATATATATATATATATATATTACAGTATGTATAATAATTTTTATTAAGATTTTAAATCATTTATATTTAATATTTCAATTAAGCACATTGAAGATAGCAATCCTTCATGTGTGCTAACCCGACCTCGTTAGTCCTATATTGTGAAGCCCAATACGCGTTACGCATATTTTACATTCCTATGTTCTTCACATAGAAAATAATGTACTTATGTTAATATATATATATATATATATATATATATATATACTGTTAATGTAAAATATATATATATAATGTACACACACACTCACCAGCCACTTTATTAGGTACACCTTGCTAGTACAAGTTTGGACCCCCTTTTGCCTTCAGAACTGCCTTAATTCTTCATGGCATAGATTCAACAAGGTGTTGGAAACATTCCTCTGACATTTTGGTCCATATTGACATTGACATGATAGTATCACGCATTTGCTGCAGATTTGTCAGCTGCACATCCATGATGTGAATCTCCCGTTCCACCACACCCAAAGGTATGGATTGAGATCTTGTGACTGTGGAGGCCATTGGTGCACAGTGAACTCATAGTCATGTTCAAGAAACCAGTTTGAGATGATTTGAGCTTTGTTATATGGTGCATTAGCCTGCTGGAAGTAGCCATCAGAAGATGGGTACACTGTAGTTATAAAGGGATGTACATGGTCAGCAACATTACTCAGGTAGAGTGTGGCAAGTGTGATGCTCAATTGGTACTAAGGGGCTTAAAGTGTGCTAAAAATATCTCTCACACCATTACACCACCACCACCAGTCTTAACCGTTGATACAAGGCATGATGGATCCGTGCTTTCATGTTGTTTACGCCAAATTCTGACCCTAACATCTGAATGTCACATCTGAAATCGAGACTCATCAGACACTCATCAGGCACCCAGTGTGGTCTTCTGCTGCTGTAGCCCATCTGCTTCAAGGCTCAACGTGTTGTGTGTTCAGAGATTGTATTCTGCATACCTTGGTGGTAATGAGTGGTTATTTGATTTACTGTTGCCTTTCTCATCTCAAACCAGTCTACCCATTCTCCTCTGATCTCTGACATCAACAAGGCATTTTCATCCACACAACCGCCGCTCAGTTGATATTTTCTCTTTTTCGGGCCATTCTCTGTAAACCCCTAGAGATGGTTGTGCGTGAAAATCCCAGTAGATCAGCAGTTTTTTAAATAATCAGCCCAGACCGTCTGGCACCAACAACCATGCCACGTTCAAAGTCACTTAAATCCCCTTTCTTCCCCATTCTGATGCTCATTTTGAATGTTAAATATGTACAGTACATATACAGTAAATCAAATAGTTAAATACATCTGTGTACATATATGTATATACAGTATATATACTGTATATACAGTATATATACTGTGTATATATATATATACACTAAAGCCCTTTGCAGTACCTTATACCATATATCTTTGAGTCCTTACAACATTTTTTATTAATTTTTTTTAAACAAATTTCCTTCTTAAAGGGACACTGAACCCAAATTGTTTATTTTGTGATTCAGATAGAGCAAGCAATTTTAAGTAGCTTTCTAATTTACTCCTATTATCAATTTTACTTCGTTCTCTTGCTATCTTTATTTTAAAAAGAATGCATCTAAGCTTTTTCTTTTTTTTTTGGTTAAGTACTCTGGACAGCACTTTTTTTATTGGTGGATCAATTTATACACCAATCAACAAGAACAACCAAGGTTGTTCACCAAAAAAGGGCCGGCATCTAAACTTACATTCTTGCATTTCAAATAAAGATACCAAGAGAATAAAGAACATTCGATAATAGGAGTAATTTAGGAATATCTGAATCACGAAAGAAAAAATTTGGGTTCAGTGTCCCTTTAATACAGGGAGAGTCCACAGCGGCATTTATTACTTGTGGGCAATACTGAACCTGGCCACCAGGAGGCGGCAAAGACACCCCAGCCAAAGGCTTAAATACCTCCCACACTTCCTTCATCCCCCCAGTCATTCTTTGCCTTTCTTCATAGGAGGTTGGCAGAGAAGTGTCAGAAGATTTCGGAGTAGTTCCTTAGGAATTATTTTCCGTATGCCGCAACAGGGTGTTCTCATCAACCAATGTTGAGATGTTAGAGACCACTGAGCCGTCCGCCTCTGAGGATTCCTCGTCCCGTGAGGTGCGTTTCCTAGACTCTTATGTTCCTACACATGCCGTTTCCCCGGGTACCGCTGCTCCTTCATCTGAAGGGGGCTTTTTTCCACCAGCGGTTACTGTGCAGTTCCGCATGGCCATCTCTACGGCCTTAGCAATTTTGCCTCTTCCTGCTACGTGCAAGCAAAGGGTTAATCCATGCACTCCTGCCCAACGACCGTTGTGCAAATTGACGATTGTATCTGATCAGTCATCTGGGGATACGGTTCCCTCTGAGGCTTCAGAGGTAGGACCTCCAGGGTCGGAGTATGATGATTTGATTCCTCAGACTGAAGAGGATTTAGCATTTAGATTTAGAATGGCACGCCTACGTTTACATCTGAGAGAAGTTTTGGCGATGTTAGAGAATCCTAGTACTGAACCGTTAGTCGAATCTCAGTCCTCTAAATCAGATAGCAATCTTGACTAGGCGAATGGGAGGGATGAAGATCCTATTCCTTCTCGTCCTGTGGAAGCAACTAAGACGGTTGTATATATATATACTTTTGTTTTTATTTTTTGCTACAGTCCCACTTCCGAGCTCTATGGGGGGTTTGTGTCATATTATTATTATTATTCTTTATTTATAAAGCGCCAACAGATTCCGCAGCGCTGTTCATAGGTAACAAAGATAAAAGGACAGTACAATAACTGACGGGCAGGACCTGTTTTTGCACACCCTTCTTGGCTATCACTTTTGTGCGCTTGCTTAATTTCTTTTTCTATTCCGTTTCGGATAGTTATTTGTTTAGAGCTCTTGGTCATTGTGGAAACTCTTTTTAGGAAGACATTTCGTCCTATGGGAAATTAGATTCTGAAGACTTCCTGTGGAAGCATCTAGGTCTTAGTTCGGGGTGATGGTTCCCTCAATGTTTTCGAGACGAATTTAAGCCATGGAATTTATATTTCTTTATTTGGTTTAATCTCAGTTTTCCAGCATAAGCTGGAACTTCAGAATTTTCTGTTTAGTGCTTGAGTTGCTCTGGCGGATATGGCAGTTAAGTCTACTCTTTCCTTCTTCTCGAGAGAGTTATTTCTAGCTATTCTGGTCCAGGCAGAGCAGGTCCATATATCCTAAATAAGAGGCAGGACCTTTTTTAGGTACTATGTTGGATGGGTGCTTGTTTCTGGATCATATCGGATCCAGGGTTCCTAGAGGCCAGAGTTAGGCTTCACATCCTGCCTTTCTGGGCTGTTTCCCTTGTCTTGAATTTGTCTTTTGGCAGAGAGAGGGAAGCTTCTCAGGTAACTTTTTGAGTCATTGTCCTGGTACCTATCTGTCAGGTCCTTTCTGTTACACTGTACCTTTAACTTAGCCACTCCTCTTGTGGGTATTTAAGCCTCCTCCTACCAAAGGTTATTGCTGGGTTAATTTGGTTTATTGTAGTACAGCCGTGCTACTAGCAGTTTCAAGTTTCTAGCCTGCCTGATTTTCCTCCGTTCCAGGAGTAAAGTATTTTTCGCTTTTCCTCTCAACCAATCGTGCCTGAAGCACGCAACCGCATCTCAGCTGATTCCTGTGTTCAGTCTCACAGCCGCAGACGTCATCGGCACTTGCCGCAGCTGCACCAACCGCTCCTCACTTCTCAATGTCGGAGGAAGCTCTTCCCGACTGCTCATTCCCATCAACTTGCGGGGAAAACACCGGACCACCTCAGAATCACACTTGTCTGTACCAGGTCATATATAACCTGTATATTTGAACTGCCGCTCCTTTCTGCTACAATCTAGCTGAATATATATAACTTGTATAACGAACTGCTGCCACTCACTGCCACTGTTATGCTGTATAATTACTACCTTATTATGGCTGTTTCTATTCAGTGAATACTGGTTCATATGTTGTTGCTGATTCTGTCCTTATTGTAATATTCTGCCAGAGTCCTTGATTCAGTCACTGTATATCCGGTGTACTTAGATGCCTCTGGCTAAATTATGACATTCTGATAACTGTTGCTGCAATCTGCTAGCTGTTATCTAGACTGCCACAACTCCTGTATTTACATACAAACTCTTTGTGAGCTCTCTAGGTAGCCGTATTGCAATCAGGATTGTTTTGATATATAATCATAAGTTTATCCTTGACACTATCGCAATGTGTGACTATGTTCATAACACGGTTGTTTTATGGTCCAATAAGGGGAGGGGTCTCCCGTCCTATTTGGGCTCTATGGTATTTAAGCAGAGCTTATTATGTCTCCTTTCTTTCATGTAAGTGGTAAGAGTCCATAAGCTAGTGACGTATGGAATATACATTCTTACCAGGAGGGGGCAAAGTTTCCCAAACCTCAAAATGCCGAAAAAAATACAACCCCACCTCACTCATACCTCAGTTTTACAAACTTTGCCTTTGTTGGAGGATGGTGAAGCAAGTCGTGCTTGATTTTCTTCTGTGAAAGGCGCTTCTAAGCATTTTGAAGCCCAATTCCTCTAAAAGTACAGTGTTTGTCTGAGGGATGTGAAGGGAGTATTGCCTGATGATGCCATGTTTTCACCTATGGGAAATCTCTGCTAAGGCTCTCTGTAAATTCAGTTGTGGGGATTCATCTGCCACCTCCCTTTACAGATCAACATTATACTCCTCTACCATTACCTCTGCTGATATGTTTCAGTACTGGTTTGGCTGTCTGCTATATGTGGATGGGTGTCTTCAGGTAAGTATATATTATTTTTTAAGACACTCTCAGCTATGTTTGGCACTTTATATTTTAAAGTTTTAATATATATTTCATATATTTGCCATGAGTCAGGTCTATGTTTATTTCCCTTTGCAGTCTAACAGTTTCAGCATGTAAATTATGTTTTTGGGAGAAATTTTGTAATTTTTTTCTTACCTGGGGTTCCGCTAGTTGTAACTTCGGACTTGTTTTTTCAAATTTCCGTGGGGAAATTAGGTTAGCGATGGCACAAAATGCTTCTATTTATTGCTTCATTCTTGGTGTGAATATTTTTGGCGCGGAGGTTGCATTTGTTGTAATGCGAGTCACCTCTTTCTTGCGACTTTGTTGACGCAAATTTTTTTGACGCAAAGTCGCGCTTGTTATGACGCAAGTCGTGTCATTTCTTGTTAACTTTGGCGGCAAAAGTTTTTTTTCTCTGCATTTGCGTCATCTTTGTTAGCGTCATTATTGGCGCCAAAAAATGTGTTATATTAAGTCTCTTCCTCTTTTGCTCTCTGATCTCATTTGTTTACACAGGGCTATGATGTTAGCTTTTTTATTTTATTTTCATTTAAGTATTTTAGCATAAGAATTTTTTTCCATTCCTGAAACTGCTATTTTGAGGAAATTGGATATTTTGTTTAAATGTTATTTTTTCTTTTTTTGTTACATTTTGCAAGATGTCTCAAACTGATCCTGTCTCTGATGTTACTGTAGGAACTAAGCTACCTGTACACAATTTCTACCAAAGCCAAGTGTGTATATTGTTTATTTAGCTGATTTGATTTCTTCAGCTTAAATATGTTGCACTTGTTATGTTTTATTATTTCATACTGATAATGTTTCTATAGTACAAATACATCTACTGTTAAACCTTCACAGTCCAATGTACATGATATTACTGTAGATATAAAGGATTATATTGAGTTGCATGTTGATACCGTGTAGACTGTCCCTTTAATAACTCCCCACAAGATACACTCGAGTGTACCACAACTCCACTCGCTAAGTTCTGTTTACCTTATGTGACCCATATGTCACTAGTCACTATGAATTAACCTAATCCTATTGGTGAGGTAAATTAGCCATGCAGTGCTATTGTTGTAATATCGGTGTAAGGACGCAGAACGGCGTGTAACGTACTCATTCCACATCAGTCTCTTCAGTAGGGCAGTTGTGGCTTTTGAGCACTTGAGAACTTGTGTGGTACAATCCTCACTGCGTTTTCTCAAGAATCTGCTGCCCTAGCTAGAAAACCTGAGTAGGTTTACTCAGTTTTTCTCTCTTCACAGGGCCATGTGAGGTGCTGCACCCTCTCAAACCAGGTGAGGTGTCCTGCTGCCGGACAGCACTTTCAGGTAAGTGCCATTTTAATTTTCTTTTGCAAGGAGATTGCTGGCACTTGTTACAGCTAAAAGCTGTCTTAATTAATATGGGACTTTATTAAACCACCAAACGAAAAGAGAAACTGAAGCGCTAGTAACATATATAAAACATAACCTTTATGGGTTATTTAAAATCGGACATACAGTCACATTTGAAGCAGATAGAGATGGGATACCTCTGGCTGGCAGGCTTACGCGTTTCGGCAAAGCCGTAGTCATAGCATACTGATGCCAGCCACAGGTGTGCTTTATATATAGGATTGGAACAACACCATTGGATAAAAACGACATGTTAATAAAAACAACACGCCCAGGGTACATTTAACCCCTTATGTTCAGTAAGTGAACCTGGATATTTGTAACAATTTAAGCAAATTACATTAGACTAAACAGTATGAACATTGGTGGTATTGATTCTTGTTGTCATTATATATAAATACTTATGTATAAGAATCGTGCAAAAAACAATGCAGTTAATATGAGGTGTGTACATACACACATCCGTTTACCATAAGTCCTATATTTGCATTAATTAGGAATGAACTCATATTCTGAGAAGTGTAGACTACGGAAGACTTTCCTAGCAAAGTATTTGTATTCTTCACAAAACACTTGGTATAGGGAGAGAAAACAGTCCAGACTGATACACCTTTACAAGTACCTAACATATTTTATAAATACATGTCATCCCTTCCACCATGGACTCTGCCGCTGAGGCAGGACCTTCTACTCCAAGGTCCATTCAAACATCCAAATCTAATTTCTCTGCGGCTGACTGCTTGGAGATTGAACGCTTGATTTTATCAAAACGTGGTTTCTCCGAGTCGGTCATTGATACCTTAATTCAGGCTCGAAAGCCTGTTACCAGGAAAATCTATCATAAGATATGGCGTAAATATCTTCATTGGTGTGAATCCAAGGGTTACTCATGGAGTAAAGTCAGGATTCCTAGGATATTATCCTTTCTCCAAGAAGGATTGGAAAAGGGATTGTCAGCTAGTTTCTTAAAGGGACAGATTTCTGCTCTGTCTATTCTTCTGCACAAGCGTCTGGCAGATTTTCCAGACGTTCAGGCGTTTTGTCAGGCTTTAGTTAGAATCAAGCCTGTGTTTAAACCTGTTGCTCCGCCATGGAGTTTAAATTTAGTTCTTAAAGTTCTTCAAGGGGTTCCTTTTGAACCTCTGCATTCCATAGATATCAAACTTCTATCTTGGAAAGTTCTGTTTTTGGTAGCTATCTCTTTGGCTCGAAGAGTTTCAGAGTTATCTGCCTTACAGTGTGATTCCCCTTATCTGATCTTCCATACAGATAAGGTAGTTTTGCGTACAAAACCTGGGTTTCTTCCTAAGGTGGTATCTAATAAGAATATCAATCAGGAGATTGTTGTTCCGTCACTGTGTCCTAATCCTTCTTCAAATAAGAAACGTCTATTACACAATCTTGACGTGGTTCGTGCTTTAAAGTTTTATTTACAAGCTACTAAGGATTTTCGTCAAACATCTGCATTGTTTGTTGTCTACTCTGGACAGAGGAGAGGCCAAAAGGCTTCGGCATCTTCTCTTTCTTTTTGGCTGAGAAGCATAATCCGTTTAGCTTATGAGACTGCTGGCCAGCAGCCTCCTGAAAGAATTACAGCTCATTCCACTAGAGCGGTAGCTTCCACATGGGCTTTTAAAAATGAGGCCTCTGTTGAACAGATTTGTAAGGCGGCGACTTGGTCTTCGCTTCATACTTTTTCTAAATTCTACAAATTTGATACTTTTGCTTCCTCCGAGGCTATTTTTGGGAGAAAGGTCTTGCAGGCAGTGGTGCCTTCCGTTTAAGTTCCTGCCTTGTCCCTCCCTTCATCCGTGTCCTAAAGCTTTGGTATTGGTATTCCACAAGTAATGGATGAAACCGTGGACTGGATACACCTTACAAGAGAAAACAAAATTTATGCTTACCTGATAAATGTCTTTCTCTTGTTAAGTGTATCCAGTCCACGGATCATCCATTACTTATGGAATATATTCTCCTTCCCAACAGGAAGTTGCAAGAGTCCACCCACAGCAAAGCTGCTATATAGCTCCTCCCCTAACTGCCATATTCAGTCATTCTCTTGCAAGCCTCAACATAGATAGGAGGTCGTGAGAGTCTGTGGTGATTTATACTTAGTTTATTCTTCAATCAAAAGTTTGTTATTTTTAAATGGCACCGGAGTGTGCTGTTTATCTCAGGCAGTATTTGGAAGAAGAATCTGCCTGCGTTTTTCTATGATCTTAGCAGACGTAACTGAGATCCATTTGCTGTTCTCACACATTCTGAGGAGTGAGGTACTTCAGAGGGGGAATGGCGTGCAGGTTTTCCTGCAGATAAGGTATGTGCAGTAAAATATTTTTCTAGGAATGGAATTGACTAAGAAAATACTGCTGATACCGAAGTAATGTAAGTAAAGCCTTAAATACAGCGATAGCGACTGGTATCAGGCTTATTAATAGAGATACATACTCTTATAAAAATGTGTTTTAAAACGTTTGCTGGCATGTTTAATCATTTTTTAACGTACATTGGTGATAACACTGTAATGTTGGTATAGCCTTAAATGCAGTAAAAGCGACTGGTATCAGGCTTATTAATAGAGATACATACTCTTGTAAAAATGTGTTTTAAAACGTTTGCTGGCATGTTTAATCGTTTTTTAACATATGTTTGGTGATAAAACTTATTGGGGCCTAAGTTTTTTCCACATGGCTGGCTTAAATTTTGCATAGAAACAGTTAACTGAAGCTTCCCACTGTTATAATATGAGTGGGAGGGGCCTAATTTAGCGCTTTTTTTGCGCAGTTAAAATTACAAAATGAATTATCCAGATTCCCTCAGCAGTCCCATGAATACTACAGGACATTTCTAAAGGGCTAAAAAGACTTCCAAAATCGTTTTTAGGGAAGGTAATCCACAGCTCTGCTGTGGCAGTTTTGTTGTGTCTGTTTTTAAAAAAACGTCTATGTCGTTTTTTTTATCTGTTTTTTGCATTAAGGGGTTAATCATCCATTTGCAAGTGGGTGCAATGCTCTGTTACCTTATTACATGTACTGTAAAAATTTCGTTTGTTTTACTGCCTTTTTTCACTGTTTTTCAAATTTTGACAAAATTTGTTTCTCTTAAAGGCACAGTAACGTTTTTTTATATTGCTTGTTAACTTGATTTAAAGTGTTTTCCAAGCTTATTAGTCTCATTATTAGTCTGTTCTAACATGTCTGACATAGAGGAAGCTCTGTGTTCATTATGTTTTAAGGCCATGGTGGAACCCCATCTTAGAATGTGTACCAGATGTACTGATTTCATGTTAAACAATAAAGATCATTTTTTGTCTTTAAAAACATTATCACCAGAGGATTCTGTCGTGGGGGTAGTTATGCCGACTAACTCTCCCCACGTGTCAGACCTTTTGACTCACGCTTTAGGGACTCACGCTCAAATGGCGCCAAGTACATCAAGGGCACCCATAGCGTTTATTTTACCAGGGGATTCTGTCGAGGGGAAAGTTATGCCGATTAACTCTCCCCACGTGTCAGACCCTTCGACTCCCGCTTCAGGGACTCACGCTCAAATGGCGCCAAGTACATCAAGGGCGTCCATAGCGTTTATTTTACAAGACATGGCAAAGGTGGTGAATAATACTCTGGCAGCAGTATTAGTCAGACTACCTGAAATTAAAGGAAAGCAGATAGCTCTGGGGGTAGATACAGAGCATACAGACGCTTTAAGAACCATGTATGATACTACCTCACAATATGCTTAGTCTGTGGGTGATTTTTTTTTTTTTTTGACTCAGGGAAGATGATTTAACCTGATTCTGATATTTCTACATTTAAAATTTATGCTTGAGAACCTCCACTTGTTGCTCAGGGAGGCTTTGGCTGCTCTGAATGAATGTGTACAATCGCAGGGCCAGAGAAATTGTGTAGACTGGATAAATAATATGCAGTGCCGGTGTATACTGATGTTTTTCCAATACCTAAAGAGGTTTACTAAAAATTTTTTTAATAAGGAATGGGATAGACCAGGTGTGCCGTTCTCTTCCCCTCCTATTTTTTAGAAGAATGTTTTCTAATAGTTACCACCACGGGACTTCTGGCAGACAGTTCCTAAGGTGGAGAGAAGAGTTTCTACTCTAGCTAAGCGTACCACTACCTCTGGCGAGGACAGTTGTGCTTTTTAGATCCAATGGATAAAAAATGTTTATTCAACAGGGTTTTATCCTGCAGCCCCTTGCATACATTGCTTCTGTCACTGCTGCTGCGGCGTTCTGGGTTGAGTCTCTTGATGAGGCTTTACAGTTAGCGACTCCATTGGATGAATATATTTGACAAGCTTATGCTAGCCAATTCCTTTGTTTTCTGATGCCTTTGTTCATTTGACTAGACTAACGGCTAAGAATTCTGTTTTTTACTAAACTGGCGCGCAGAGCGCTATGGCTTATATCATGGTCAGCTGTCGTGACTTTAATAAATAAGCTACTTAACTTCCCTTCAAGGGGCAGACCCTATTCGGGCCTGGTTTGAAGGAGATTATTGCTTATATCACTGGAGGAAGAGGTCATGCCCTTCCTCAGGATAGGAATCAAGGGCCAAAAAAGGTCTAATTTTCAGGCCTTTTAAAACTTCAGGGCAGGTGTGGCATCCACTTCCTCTAAGGCAAAACAAGAGGGAATTTTTGCTCAGTCCAAGGCGGTCTGGAGACAATTGGACCTGTAACAAAGATAAGCAGGCCAAGGAGCCTGCTGCTGCCTCTAAGGCAGCATGAAGGAACGGACCCCTATCCGGTAACGGATCCTATAGGGGGCAGACTTTCATTCTTCGCCCGGGCGTGGGCAAGAGATGCCCAGGATCCCTAGGCATTGGAATTTATATCCCAGAGATATCTTCTGGATTTCAAAGATTCCCCCCCCAAAAAAGGGGAGATTTCGCCTTTCACAATTATCTGCAAATCAGATAAAGAAGGAGGCATTCTTACATTGTGTACAAGATCCATCCAGTTCCAAGAGAGGAACAGGGACAGAGTTTTTACTCAAATCTGTTTGTGGTTCCCAAGGTGAGGGAACCTTCAGACCTATTTTGGATCTAAAGATCTTAAACAAATTCCTCAGAATTCCGTCATTTAAGATGGAAACTATTCGTACCATCTTAACTATGATCCAGGAGAGTCAATAGAGGACTACAATGGATTTGAAGGATGCTTATCCTCACATTGTGATGCATAAAGATCACCTTCGTTTTTCAGGTTTGCCTTTCTAGACAGGCATTACCAGTTTGTAGCTCTTTCCTTTGGGATATCTACAGCCCCAAGAATCTTTATGGAGGTTCTGGGGTCGCTTTGGCGGTCCTTAGGCCGCGGGGCATAGAAGTGGCCCCTTAGTTAGACGACATCCTGATACAGGCGTCAAACATCCAAATTGCCAAGTCTCATACGGACGTAGTACTGGCATTTCTGAGATCACATGGGTGGAAAGTGAACAAGGAAAGAGTTCTCTATCCCCAATCTCAAGGGTTTCCCTCCTAGGGACTCTGATAGATTCTGTAGAAATGAAAATTTACCTGACGGAGTTCAGGTTGTCAAAGTTTCTAAATTTCTGCCGTGTTTTTCATCCCGTCCGCGCCCTTCGGTGGCTCAGTACATGAATGAAATCGGCTTAATAGGCAGCGGCAAGGGACATAGTACCGTTTGCACGTCTACATTTCAGACCGCTGCAACTATGCATGCTCAGTCAGAGGAACAGGGATTACACAGATTTGTCCCCCTGTTGATTCTGGACCAAGAGACCAGAGATTCTCTTCTCTGGTGACTATGTCGGGTCCATCTGTCCAAGGGTATGACCTTCCGCAGGTCAGCTGGGACAATTGTTACAATGGATGCCAGCCTTTTAGGTTGGGATGCAGTCTGGAACTCCCTGAAGGCTCAGGGATAGTGGACTTAGGAGGAGACCCTCCTTCTAATAACTATTCTGGGAGTGATATTCCATGCTCTTCAGACTTGGCCTCAGTTAGCAACTCTGAGGTACATCATACTCAGTCGGACAATATACACGACTGTGGCTTACATCAGCCATCAAGGGGGAACAGAAGTTCCCTAGTGATGTTAGAAGTCTTACAATAATTCACTGGACAGAGACTCACTCTTGTCTATCAGCTATCCATATCCCAGGTGTTGAGAACTGGGAGGTAGATTTTCTAAGTCGTCAGACTTTTCTTCCGGGGGAGTGGGAATTCCTCCGGAGGTCAAGACCAAGCAGGAGAGGGCTTTGGTGTTTTTGACAGTGCCTGCGTAGCCACGCAGGACCTGGTATGCAGATCTGGTGGACATGTCATCCTTTCCATCACAGTCTCTGCTTCTGAGACAGGTCCCTCTACCTCAGGGTCCTTTCAACCATCTAAATAGAATCAATCTGAGATGGACTGCCTGGAGACTGAACGCTTGATGTTATCAAAGCATGGCTTCTCCGAGTCAGTCATTGATACCTTAAATACAGACATGAAAGCCTGTCTCTAGGAAAATTGAACATAGATATGGTGTAAATATCTGATTGTTATGAATCCAAGGGTTACTCATGGAGTAAAGCCTGGATTCCCAGGATATTATTTTTTCTCCAAGATGTTTTTGAGAAAAGGGTTGTCAGCTAATTCCTTAAAAGGGACAGATTTTTACTCTGTCTATTTTTTTGCACCAGCATCTGGCAGGTATTCTAGACGTTCAGGCATTTGGTCATGCTTTGGTTAGATCCAAGCCTGTGTTTAAAACTGTTGCTCCACCATGGAGCTTAAACCTGGTTCTTAAGGCTCTTCAAGAAGTTCCGTTTGAACCTTTTTTGTTCCATAGATATCAATCTTTATCTTGGAAAGTTCCTTTTGGGTAGCTATTTCCTCGACTCGTAGAGTCTCCAAGTTATCTGTGTTACAATGTGATTCTCCTTATCTGGTCCTTCGTACGGATAAGGTAGTCCTGCGTACCAACCTGGGTTTTTTTCCTAAGGTGGTATCTAACAAGAACATCACTCAAGAGATAGTTGTTCCATGCTTGTATCCTAATCCTTCCTCAAAGAAGGAACGTCTATTACACAATATTGGACGTGGTTTGTGCTTTAAAGTTTTACTTACAAGTTACTACAGTTTTCATCAAACGTTCACCTTGTTTGTTGTCTATTCTGGACAGAGGAGAGGTCAAAAGACTTCAGCAGCCTCTCTGTCTTTTTGGTTAAAAAGCATAATTCATTTAGCTTATGAGACTGCTGGACAGCAGCCTCCTGAAGGGATTGCAGCTCATTCTACTAGAGCTGTGGTTTTCACTTGGGCCTTTTTTAAATGTGGCTTCTGTTGAACAGATTTACAAGACGGAGTCTTGGTCTGCGCTTCATACTTTTTCAAATTTAACAAATTTGATACCTTGCTTCTTCGGAGGCTATTTTTGGGAGAAAGGTTTTTTTTACAGGCAGTGGTAACTTCCGTTTAAGTACCTGCCTTGTCCCTCCCATCATCCGTGTACTTTAGCTTTGGTATTGGTATTCCATAAGTAATGGATGATCCGTGGACTGGATACACTTAACAAGAGAAAACATAATTTATGCTTACCTGATAAATTTATTTCTTTCATGTAATTAGCAAGAGTCCATGAGCTAGTGACGTATGGGATATACATTCCTACCAGGAGGGGCAAAGTTTCCCAAACCTCAAAATGCCTATAAATACACCCCTCACCACACCCACAATTCAGTTTTACAAACTTTGCCTCCGATGGAGGTGGTGAAGTAAGTTTGTGCTAGATTCTACGTTGATATGCGCTCCGCAGCAAGTTGGAGCCCGGTTTTCCTCTCAGCGTGCAGTGAATGTCAGAGGGATGTGAGGAGAGTATTGCCTATTTGAATGCAGTGATCTCCTTCTAAGGGGTCTATTTCATAGGTTCTCTGTTATCGGTCGTAGAGATTCATCTCTTACCTCCCTTTTCAGATCGACGATATACTCTTATATATACCATTACCTCTGCTGATTCTCGTTTCAGTACTGGTTTGGCTATCTGCTATATGTAGATGAGTGTCCTGGGGTAAGTAAGTCTTATTTTCTGTGACACTCCAAGCTATGGTTGGGCACTTTGTTTATAAAGTTCTAAATATATGTATTCAAACATTTATTTGCCTTGACTCAGAATGTTCAACTTTCCTTATTTTCAGACAGTCAGTTTCATATTTGGGATAATGCATTTTGATTTGACCATTTTTTCTTACCTTAAAATTTGACTTTTTCCCTGTGGGCTGTTAGGCTCGCGGGGGCTGAAAATGCTTAATTTTATTGCGTCATTCTTGGCGCGGACTTTTTTGGCGCAAAAATTCTATTTCCGTTTCCGGCGTCATACGTGTCGCCGGAAGTTGCGTCATTCTTTGACGTTATTTCGCGCCAAAAATGTCGGCGTTCCGGATGTGGCGTCATTTTTGGCGCCAAAAAGCATTTAGGCGCCAAATAATGTGGGCGTCTTATTTGGCGCGAAAAAATATGGGCGTCGCTTTTGTCTCCACATTATTTAAGTCTCATTTTTTATTGCTTCTGGTTGTTAGAAGCTTGTTCTTTGGCATTCTTTCCCATTCCTGAAACTGTCATTTAAGGAATTTGATCAATTTTGCTTTATATGTTGTTTTTTCTCTTACATATTGCAAGATGTCTCACGTTGCATCTGAGCCAGAAGATACTACAGGAAAATCGCTGTCAAGTGCTGAATCTACCAAAGCTAAGTGTATCTGCTGTAAACTTTTGGTAGCTATTTCTCCAGCTGTTGTTTGTATTGATTGTCATGACAAACTTGTTAAAGCAGATAATATTTCCTTTAGTAAAGTACCATTGCCTGTTGCAGTTCCCTCAACATCTAAGGTGCAGAATGTTCCTGATAATATAAGAGATTTTGTAAGAAGGCTATGTCTGTTATTTCTCCTTCTAGTAAACGTAAAAAATCTTTTAAAACTTCTCTCCCTACAGATGAATTTTTAAATGAACATCATCATTCTGTTTCTGATGACTCCTCTGGTTCAGAGGATTCTGTCTCTGAGGTTGATGCTGATAAATCTTCATATTTATTTAAAATGGAATTTATTCGTTCTTTACTTAAAGAAGTTCTAATTGCTTTAGAAATAGAGGATTCTAGTCCTCTTGATACTAATTCTAAATGTTTAGATAAGGTATTTAAAGCTCCTGTGGTTATTCCAGAAGTTTTTCCTGTTCCTAATGCTATTTCTGCAGTAATTTCCAAAGAATGGGATAAATTGGGTAATTCATTTACTCCTTCTAAACGTTTTAAGCATTTATATCCTGTGCCGTCTGACAGATTAGAATTTTGGGACAAAATCCCTAAAGTTGATGGGGCTATTTCTACCCTTGCTAAACGTACTACTATTCCTACGTCAGATGGTACTTCGTTTAAGGATCCTCTAGATAGGAAAATTGAGTCCTTTCTAAGAAAAGCTTATCTGTGTTCAGGTAATCTTCTTAGACCTGCTATATCTTTGGCTGATGTTGCTGCAGCTTCAACTTTTTGGTTGGAAACTTTAGCGCAACAAGTAACACATCGTGATTCTCATGACATTATTATTCTTCTTCAGCATGCTAATAATTTTATCTGTGATGCCATTTTTGATATTATCAGAGTTGATGTCAGGTTTATGTCTCTAGCTATTTTAGCTAGAAGAGCTTTATGGCTTAAAACTTGGAATGCTGATATGGCTTCCAAATCAACTTTACTTTCTATTTCTTTCCAGGGTAACAAATTATTTGGTTCTCAGTTGGATTCCATCATTTCAACTGTTACTGGTGGGAAAGGAACTTTTTTACCACAGGATAAAAAATCTAAAGGTAAAAGTAGAGCTAATAATCGTTTTCGTTCCTTTCGTTTCAACAAAGAACAAAAGCCTGATCCTTCATCCTCAGGAGCAGTTTCAGTTTGGAAACCATCTCCAGTCTGGAATAAATCCAAGCCAGCTAGAAAGGCAAAGCCTGCTTCTAAGTCCACATGAAGGTGCGGCCCTCATTCCAGCTCAGCTGGTAGGGGGCAGGTTACATTTTTTCAAGGAAATTTGGATCAATTCTGTTCACAATCTTTGGATTCAGAACATTGTTTCAGAAGGGTACAGAATTGGTTTCAAGATAAGACCTCCTGCAAAGAGATTTTTTCTTTCCCGTGTCCCAGTAAATCCAGTAAAAGCTCAAGCATTTCTGAAATGTGTTTCAGATCTAGAGTTGACTGGAGTAATTATGCCAGTTCCAGTTCAGGAACAGGGGATGGGGTTTTATTCAAATCTCTTCATTGTACCAAAGAAGGAGAATTCCTTCAGACCAGTTCTGGATCTAAAAATATTGAATCGTTATGTAAGGATACCAACGTTCAAAATGGTAACTATAAGGACTATCTTGCCTTTTGTTCTGCAAGGGAATTATATGTCCACAATAGATTTACAGGATGCATATCTGCATATTCTGATTCATCCAGATCATTTTCAGTTCCTGAGATTCTCTTTTCTGGACAAGCATTACCAGTTTGTGGCTCTGCCGTTTGGCCTAGCTACAGCTCCAAGAATTTTTACAAAGGTTCTCGGTGCCCTTCTGTCTGTAATCAGAGAACAGGGTATTGTGGTATTTCCTTATTTGGACGATATCTTGGTACTTGCTCAGTCTTTACATTTAGCAGAATCTCATACGAATCGACTTGTGTTGTTTCTTCAAGATCATGGTTGGAGGATCAATTTACCAAAAAGTTCTTTGATTCCTCAGACAAGGGTAACCTTTCTGGGTTTCCAGATGGATTCAGTGTCCATGACTCTGTCTTTAACAGACAAGAGACGTCTAAAATTGATTGCAGCTTGTCGAAACCTTCAGTCACAATCATTCCCTTCGGTAGCCTTATGCATGGAAATTCTAGGTCTTATGACTGCTGCATCGGACGCGATCCCCTTTGCTCGTTTTCACATGCGACCTCTTCAGCTCTGTATGCTGAAGCAATGGTGCAAGGATTACACGAAGATATCTCAAACAATATCTTTAATACCGATTGTTCGGCACTCTCTAACATGGTGGACAGATCACCATCATTTAATTCAGGGGGCTTCTTTTGTGCTTCCGACCTGGACTGTAATTTCAACAGATGCAAGTCTCACGGGTTGGGGAGCTGTGTGGGGATCTCTGACGGCACAGGGAGTTTGGGAATCTCAGGAAGTGAGATTACCTATCAATATCTTGGAACTCCGTGCAATTTTCAGAGCTCTTCAGTTTTGGCCTCTTCTGAAGAGAGAATCGTTCATTTGTTTTCAGACAGACAATGTCACAACTGTGGCATACATCAATCATCAAGGAGGGACTCACAGTCCTCTGGCTATGAAAGAAGTATCTCGAATTTTGGTTTGGGCGGAATCCAGCTCCTGTCTAATCTCTGCGGTTCATATCCCAGGTGTAGACAATTGGGAAGCGGATTATCTAAGTCGCCAAATGTTGCATCCGGGCGAATGGTCTCTTCACCCAGAGGTATTTCTTCAGATTGTTCAAATGTGGGAACTTCCAGAAATAGATCTGATGGCGTCCCATCTAAACAAGAAACTTCCCAGGTATCTGTCCAGATCCCGGGATCCTCAGGCGGAGGCAGTGGATGCATTATCACTTCCTTGGAAGTATCATCCTGCCTATATCTTTCCGCCTCTAGTTCTTCTTCCAAGAGTGATCTCCAAGATTCTGAAGGAATGCTCGTTTGTTCTGCTGGTAGCTCCAGCATGGCCTCACAGGTTTTGGTATGCGGATCTTGTCCGGATGGCCTCTTGCCAACCGTGGACTCTTCCGTTAAGACCAGACCTATCACAAGGTCCTTTTTTCCATCAGGATCTGAAATCCTTAAATTTAAAGGTATGGAGATTGAACGCTTGATTCTTGGTCAAAGAGGTTTCTCTGACTCCGTGATTAATACTATGTTACAGGCTCGTAAATCTGTATCTCGAGAGATATATTATAGAGTCTGGAAGACTTATATTTCTTGGTGTCTTTCTCATCATTTTTCTTGGCATTCTTTTAGAATACCGAGAATTTTACAGTTTCTTCAGGATGGTTTAGATAAGGGTTTGTCCGCAAGTTCTTTGAAAGGACAAATCTCTGCTCTTTCTGTTCTTTTTCACAGAAAGATTGCTATTCTTCCTGATATTCATTGTTTTGTACAAGCTTTGGTTCGTATAAAACCTGTCATTAAGTCAATTTCTCCTCCTTGGAGTTTGAATTTGGTTCTGGGAGCTCTTCAAGCTACTCCGTTTGAACCTATGCATTCATTGGACATTAAATTACTTTCTTGGAAAGTTTTGTTCCTTTTGGCCATCTCTTCTGCTAGAAGAGTTTCTGAATTATCTGCTCTTTCTTGTGAGTCTCCTTTTCTGATTTTTCATCAGGATAAGGCGGTGTTGCGAACTTCTTTTGAATTTTTACCTAAAGTTGTGAATTCCAACAACATTAGTAGAGAAATTGTGGTTCCTTCATTATGTCCTAATCCTAAGAATTCTAAGGAGAAATCGTTGCATTCTTTGGATGTTGTTAGAGCTTTGAAATATTATGTTGAAGCTACGAAATCTTTCCGTAAGACTTCTAGTCTATTTGTTATCTTTTCCGGTTCTAGGAAAGGCCAGAAAGCTTCTGCCATTTCTTTGGCATCTTGGTTGAAATCTTTAATTCATCTTGCCTATGTTGAGTCGGGTAAAATTCCGCCTCAGAGAATTACAGCTCATTCTACTAGGTCAGTATCTACTTCCTGGGCGTTTAGGAATGAAGCTTCGGTTGACCAGATCTGCAAAGCAGCAACTTGGTCCTCTTTGCATACTTTTACTAAATTCTACCATTTTGATGTATTTTCTTCTTCTGAAGCAGTTTTTGGTAGAAAAGTACTTCAGGCAGCGGTTTCAGTTTGAATCTTCTGCTTATGTTTTTCGTTAAACTTTATTTTGGGTGTGGATTATTTTCAGCAGGAATTGGCTGTCTTTATTTTATCCCTCCCTCTCTAGTGACTCTTGTGTGGAAAGATCCACATCTTGGGTAGTCATTATCCCATACGTCACTAGCTCATGGACTCTTGCTAATTACATGAAAGAAAACATAATTTCTTTCATGTAATTAACAAGAGTCCATGAGCTAGTGACGTATGGGATATACATTCCTACCAGGAGGGGCAAAGTTTCCCAAACCTTAAAATGCCTATAAATACACCCCTCACCACACCCACAAATCAGTTTTACAAACTTTGCCTCCAAGGGAGGTGGTGAAGTAAGTTTGTGCTAGATTCTACGTTGATATGCGCTCCGCAGCAAGTTGGAGCCCGGTTTTCCTCTCAGCGTGCAGTGAATGTCAGAGGGATGTGAAGAGAGTATTGCCTATTGAATGCAGTGATCTCCTTCTACGGGGTCTATTTCATAAGGTTCTCTGTTATCGGTCGTAGAGATTCATCTCTTACCTCCCTTTTCAGATCGACGATATACTCTTATATTTACCATTACCTCTACTGATTCTCGTTTCAGTACTGGTTTGGCTTTCTACAAACATGTAGATGAGTGTCCTGGGGTAAGTAAGTCTTATTTTCTGTGACACTCTAAGCTATGGTTGGGCACTTTATTGATAAAGTTCTAAATATATGTATTCAAACATTTATTTGCCTTGACTCAGAATGTTCAACTTTCCTTATTTTCAGACAGTCAGTTTCATATTTGGGATTATGCATTGAATTATCATATTTTTCTTACCTCAAAAATTTGACTTTTTTCCCTGTGGGCTGTTAGGCTCGCGGGGGCTGAAAATGCTTCATTTTATTGCGTCATTCTTGGCGCGGACTTTTTTGGTGCAAAAAATTCTTTTCCGTTTCCGGCGTCATACGTGTCGCCGGAAGTTGCGTCATTTTTTGACGTTATTTTGCGCCAAAAATGTCGGCGTTCCGGATGTGGCGTCATTTTTGGCGCCAAAAGCATTTAGGCGCCAAATAATGTGGGCGTCTTATTTGGCGCTAAAAAATATGGGCGTCGCTTTTGTCTCCACATTATTTCAGTCTCATTTTTCATTTGCTTCTGGTTGCTAGAAGCTTGATATTTGGCATTCTTTCCCATTCCTGAAACTGTCTTATAAGGAATTTGATCTATTTTGCTTTATATGTTGTTTTTTCTCTTACATATTGCAAGATGTCTCACGTTGCATCTGAGCCAGAAGATACTACAGGAAAATCACTGCCTGCTGGATCTACCAAAGCTAAGTGTATCTGCTGTAAACTTTTGGTAGCTATTCCTCCAGCTGTTGTTTGTAATAATTGTCATGACAAACTTGTTAAAGCAGATAATATTTCCTTTAGTAAAGTACCATTGCCTGTTGCAGTTCCCTCAACATCTAAGGTGCAGAATGTTCCTGATAACATAAGAGATTTTGTTTCTGAATCTATAAAGAAGGCTTTGTCTGTTATTTCTCCTTCTAGTAAACGTAAAAAGTCTTTTAAATCTTCTCTCTCTACAGATGAATTTTTAAATGAACACCATCATTCTGTTTCTTTGGACTCTTCTGGTTCAGAGGATTCTATCTCAGAGATTGATGCTGATAAATCTTCATATTTATTTAAGATGGAATTTATTCGCTCTTTACTTAAAGAAGTACTAATTGCTTTAGAAATAGAGGATTCTAGTCCTCTTGATACTAATTCTATACGTTTGGATAAGGTTTTTAAAGCTCCTGCGGTTATTCCAGAAGTTTTTCCTGTTCCTAATGCTATTTCTGCAGTAATTTCCAAAGAATGGGATAAATTGGGTAATTCATTTACTCCTTCTAAACGTTTTAAGCAATTATATCCTGTTCCGCCTGACAGGTTAGAATTTTGGGACAAAATCCCTAAAGTTGATGGGGCTATTTCTACCCTTGCTAAACGTACTACCATTCCTACGTCAGATGGTACCTCGTTTAAGGATCCTTTAGATAGAAAAATTGAATCTTTTCTAAGAAAAGCTTATCTGTGTTCAGGTAATCTTCTTAGACCTGCTATATCATTGGCTGATGTTGCTGCAGCTTCAACTTTTTGGTTGGAAACTCTAGCGCAACAAGTAACAAATCGTGATTCTCATGATATTATTATTCTTCTCCAGCATGCTAATAATTTTATCTGTGATGCCATTTTTGATATTATTAGAGTTGATGTTAGGTTTATGTCTCTGGCTATCTTAGCCAGAAGAGCTTTATGGCTTAAGACTTGGAATGCTGATATGGCTTCTAAATCAACTCTACTTTCCATTTCTTTCCAGGGAAACAAATTATTTGGTTCTCAGTTGGATTCTATTATTTCAACTGTTACTGGTGGGAAAGGAACTTTTTTACCACAGGATAAAAAATCTAAAGGTAAAAACAGGGCTAACAATCGTTTTCGTTCCTTTCGTTTCAACAAAGAACAAAAGCCTGATCCTTCGTCCTCAGGAGCAGTTTCAGTTTGGAAACCATCTCCAGTCTGGAATAAATCCAAGCCTGCTAGAAAGGCAAAGCCTGCTTCTAAGTTCACATGAAGGTACGGCCCTCATTCCAGTTCAGCTGGTAGGGGGCAGGTTACGTTTTTTCAAAGAAATTTGGATCAATTCTGTTCACAATCTTTGGATTCAGAACATTGTTTCAGAAGGGTACAGAATTGGTTTCAAGATGAGACCTCCTGCAAAGAGATTTTTTCTTTCCCGTGTCCCAGTAAATCCAGTGAAAGCTCAAGCATTTCTGAATTGTGTTTCAGATCTAGAGTTGGCTGGAGTAATTATGCCAGTTCCAGTTCCGGAACAGGGGATGGGGTTTTATTCAAATCTCTTCATTGTACCAAAGAAGGAGAATTCCTTCAGACCAGTTCTGGATCTAAAATTATTGATTCGTTATGTAAGGATACCAACGTTCAAGATGGTAACTGTAAGGACTATATTGCCTTTTGTTCAGCAAGGGAATTATATGTCCACAATAGATTTACAGGATGCATATCTGCATATTCCGATTCATCCAGATCATTATCAGTTCCTGAGATTCTCTTTTCTAGACAAGCATTACCAATTTGTGGCTCTACCGTTTGGCCTTGCTACAGCTCCAAGAATTTTCACAAAGATTCTCGGTGCCCTTCTGTCTGTAATCAGAGAACAGGGTATTGTGGTATTTCCTTATTTGGACGATATCTTGGTACTTGCTCAGTCTTTACATTTAGCAGAGTCTCATACGAATCGACTTGTGTTGTTTCTTCAAGATCATGGTTGGAGGATCAATTTACCAAAAAGTTCTTTGATTCCTCAAACAAGGGTAACCTTTCTGGGTTTCCAGATAGATTCAGTGTCCATGACTCTGTCTTTAACAGACAAGAGACGTCTAAAATTGATTACAGCTTGTCGAAACCTTCAGTCTCAATCATTCCCTTCGGTAGCCTTATGCATGGAAATTCTAGGTCTTATGACTGCTGCATCGGACGCGATCCCCTTTGCTCGTTTTCACATGCGACCTCTTCAGCTCTGTATGCTGAACCAATGGTGCAGGGATTACACGAAGATATATCAATTAATATCTTTAAAACCGATTGTTCGACACTCTCTAACGTGGTGGACAGATCACCATCGTTTAATTCAGGGGGCTTCTTTTGTTCTTCCGACCTGGACTGTAATTTCAACAGATGCAAGTCTCACAGGTTGGGGAGCTGTGTGGGGATCTCTGACGGCACAAGGAGTTTGGGAATCTCAGGAGGTGAGATTACCGATCAATATTTTGGAACTCCGTGCAATTTTCAGAGCTCTTCAGTTTTGGCCTCTTCTGAAGAGAGAATCGTTCATTTGTTTTCAGACAGACAATGTCACAACTGTGGCATACATCAATCATCAAGGAGGGACTCACAGTCCTCTGGCTATGAAAGAAGTATCTCGAATTTTGGTTTGGGCGGAATCCAGCTCCTGTCTAATCTCTGCGGTTCATATCCCAGGTGTAGACAATTGGGAAGCGGATTATCTCAGTCGCCAAACGTTGCATCCGGGCGAATGGTCTCTTCACCCAGAGGTATTTCTTCAGATTGTTCAAATGTGGGGGCTCCCAGAGATAGATCTGATGGCCTCTCATCTAAACAAGAAACTTCCCAGGTATCTGTCCAGATCCCGGGATCCTCTAGTTCTTCTTCCAAGAGTAATCTCCAAGATTCTGAGGGAATGCTCGTTTGTTCTGCTAATAGCTCCGGCATGGCCTCACAGGTTTTGGTATGCGGATCTTGTCCGGATGGCATCTTGCCAACCATGGACTCTTCCGTTAAGACCAGACCTTCTGTCGCAAGGTCCTTTTTTCCATCCGGATCTGAAATCCTTAAATTTAAAGGTATGGAGATTGAACGCTTGATTCTTGGTCAAAGAGGTTTCTCTGACTCCGTGATTAATACTATGTTACAGGCTCGTAAATCTGTATCTCGAGAGATATATTATAGAGTCTGGAAGACTTATATTTCTTGGTGTCTTTCTCATCATTTTTCTTGGCATTCTTTTAGAATACCGAGAATTTTACAGTTTCTTCAGGATGGTTTAGATAAGGGTTTGTCCGCAAGTTCTTTGAAAGGACAAATCTCCGCTCTTTCTGTTCTTTTTCACAGAAAGATTGCTATTCTTCCTGATATTCATTGTTTTGTACAAGCTTTGGTTCGTATAAAACCTGTCATTAAGTCAATTTCTCCTCCATGGAGTTTGAATTTGGTTCTGGGAGCTCTTCAAGCTCCTCCGTTTGAACCTATGCATTCATTGGACATTAAATTACTTTCTTGGAAAGTTTTGTTCCTTTTGGCCATCTCTTCTGCTAGAAGAGTTTCTGAATTATCTGCTCTTTCTTGTGAGTCTCCTTTTCTGATTTTTCATCAGGATAAGGCGGTGTTGCGAACTTCTTTTGAATTTTTACCTAAAGTTGTGAATTCCAACAACATTAGTAGAGAAATTGTGGTTCCTTCATTATGTCCTAATCCTAAGAATTCTAAGGAGAAATCGTTGCATTCTTTGGATGTTGTTAGAGCTTTGAAATATTATGTTGAAGCTACGAAATCTTTCCGTAAGACTTCTAGTCTATTTGTTATCTTTTCCGGTTCTAGGAAAGGCCAGAAAGCTTCTGCTATTTCTTTGGCATCTTGGTTGAAATCTTTAATTCATCTTGCCTATGTTGAGTCGGGTAAAATTCCGCCTCAGAGAATTACAGCTCATTCTACTAGGTCAGTATCTACTTCCTGGGCGTTTAGGAATGAAGCTTCGGTTGACCAGATCTGCAAAGCAGCAACTTGGTCCTCTTTGCATACTTTTACTAAATTCTACCATTTTGATGTATTTTCTTCTTCTGAAGCAGTTTTTGGTAGAAAAGTTCTTCAGGCAGCGGTTTCAGTTTGAATCTTCTGCTTATGTTTTTCGTTAAACTTTATTTTGGGTGTGGATTATTTTCAGCAGGAATTGGCTGTCTTTATTTTATCCCTCCCTCTCTAGTGACTCTTGTGTGGAAAGATCCACATCTTGGGTAGTCATTATCCCATACGTCACTAGCTCATGGACTCTTGTTAATTACATGAAAGAAAACATAATTTATGTAAGAACTTACCTGATAAATTCATTTCTTTCATATTAACAAGAGTCCATGAGGCCCACCCTTTTTTGTGGTGGTTATGATTTTTTTGTATAAAGCACAATTATTCCAATTCCTTATTTTATATGCTTCGCACTTTTTTTCTTATCACCCCACTTCTTGGCTATTCGTTAAACTGATTTGTGGGTGTGGTGAGGGGTGTATTTATAGGCATTTTAAGGTTTGGGAAACTTTGCCCCTCCTGGTAGGAATGTATATCCCATACGTCACTAGCTCATGGACTCTTGTTAATATGAAAGAAATGAATTTATCAGGTAAGTTCTTTCATAAATTATGTTTTATGTAAGAACTTACCTGATAAATTCATTTCTTTCATATTAGCAAGAGTCCATGAGGCCCGCCCTTTTTTTGTGGTGGTTATGATTTTGTATAAAGCACAATTATTCCAATTCCTTATTTTATATGCTTTCGCACTTTTTTATCACCCCACTTCTTGGCTATTCGTTAAACTGAATTGTGGGTGTGGTGAGGGGTGTATTTATAGGCATTTTGAGGTTTGGGAAACTTTGCCCCTCCTGGTAGGAATGTATATCCCATACGTCACTAGCTCATGGACTCTTGCTAATATGAAAGAAATGAATTTATCAGGTAAGTTCTTACATAAATTATGTTTTCTCTTGTAGTGTATCCAGTCCACGGCCCGTCCTGTCACTTTAAGGCAGGTAATTTTTTCATTTGAACTACAGTCACCACTGCACCCTATGGTTTTTCCTTTCTCTGCATGTTTTCGGTCGAATGACTGAATATGGCAGTTAGGGGAGGAGCTATATAGCAGCTTTGCTGTGGGTGGACTCTTGCAACTTCCTGTTGGGAAGGAGAATATATTCCATAAGTAATGGATGATCCGTGGACTGGATACACCACAAGAGAAATAAATTTATCAGGTAAGCATAAATTTTGTTTTCTCTTGTGGTGTATCCAGTCCACGGCCCGCCCTGTCACTTTAAGGCAGGTGTTTTTTATTTTTAAACTACAGTCACCACTGCACCCTATAGTTTCTCCTTTTTTCTTGCTTGTCTTCGGTCGAATGACTGGGGGTGGCAGTTAGGGGAGGAGCTATATAGACAGCTCTGCTGTGGGTGTCCTCTTGCAACTTCCTGTTGGGAAGGAGAATATCCCACAAGTAATGGATGAACCCATGGACTGGATACAACCCAAGAGAAAGAAATTTATCAGGTAAGCATAAATTTTGTTTTTTTGGTGTGAATCCAAAGGAGTAGAGTAAGGATTACTACTATTTTGTCCTTTCTCCAGGATTCTCTGGAGAAGGGTTTGTCAGCAAGGGTCAGATTTTGGCATAGTCTATTTTGTTACATAAGTGCTTGGTGGATGTGCCAGACGTGCAATAGTTTTGTCAGGCCTCGGTTAGGATTCGGCCTGTGTTTAAACCTGTAACTCCTCTATGGAGTCTTAACCTTGTTGTTTGAGCCTATGCATTCTTTAGATATTAAGATGTTATCTTGAAAAGTTTTTTTTCTTGTTGCTATTTCCTCTGCTCAGAGAGTTTCTGAACTTTCTGCTTTACAGTGTGATTCCCCTTATCTTATATTTCACTCTAATAAGGTGGTTCTGTGTACTAAGTTTGGTTTCCTGCCCAAGGTTGTTTCGTTCAAGAATATTAATTAGGAAATCGTTGTACCTACTTTGTGTCCTAATCCTCCTCACAAAGAACGCTTGTTGCATCATCTGGATGTTGTGCGAGCGTTAAAATTTTATTTGCAGGCAACTAAGGACTTTCGTCAGTCTTCTGCATTGCTTGTTTGCTTTTCTGTGAAATGCAAGGTTCAGAAAGCTGCGGCTACTTCACTTTACTTTTGGCTGAAGAGCGTTATTCGCTTGGCATATGAGACTGCTGGACAGCAACCTCCTGAGAAAATCACAGCTCATTCCACAAGGGCTTTTTCTTCTTCCTGGTCTTTCAAAAATGAAGCTTCTGTGGAACAGATTTGCAAGGCTGCAACTTGGTCATCTTTGCACACTTTTTCCAAATTCTATAAATTCTATACTTTTGCCTCGGCTGAGGCTTCTGTTGGGAGAAAGGTTCTTCAAGCAGTGGTGCCTTCGGTTTAGGTTACCTGTCTTATCCCTCCCTTATCTGTGTCCTCTGGCTTGGGTATTTGTTCCCAACAGTAAATGATGATGATCCGTGGACTCACCGTGTCATTAGAAAGAAAACAAAATTTATGCTTACCTGATACATTTATTTCTTGACACGGTGAGTCCACAGCCCGCCCTGTATTCAGACAGTTTCTTTTTATATAAACCTCAGGCACCTCTGCACCTTTTGTTACTTCCTTTCTCTCCTTTCCTTTTGGTCGAATGACTGGGGGATTGTGGGTGGGGGAGCAATATTTGGCGGCTTTGCTGTGGTGTTCTTTGCCTCCTCCTGCTGGCCAGGGGTGGTATTCCCAACAGTAATTGATGATGATCCGTGGACTCACCTTGTCAAGAAAGAAAGAAATTTATCAGGTAAGCATAAATTTTGTTTCTTTCCTATGGTATGGAGAGTCCACAACGTTATTCCAATTACTAGTGGGATATTCAACTCCTGGCCAGCAGGAGAAGGCAAAGAGCACCCCAACAAAACTGTTAATTGTAACTTCCCTTACCCATAATCCCCAGTCATTCTCTTTGCCTCTGTCAATGGAGGATGGGGTCTAGCTGTGTCCACGTCAATCTCTTTAGTAAGAGTAGTGGTGGCTTTTAGCAGTTAGAAGGCAGCAAGGTGGTCTTTGCTTTACTTTTAACATGTTTGCTACCCCTTTGTAGAAAGCCATGGTTGGTTACTCTGTTCTTTCTTTTACTATTGGTCACTGACAGGGAGTGGAGTACCGGTCACACCTTAGTTGCTGTTATCTGCCCTGCAGCTTTTGCTTTCTAGGTGCTAAAGGACACCACTTTTGAGGTTTACCCTCAAGTGGATATCTTTGGGACTTAAACAGTTTATCCTTCTATGATTAAGGGTACTTTCAGGGGCAACTTTATTGGCATCAGGGTCAATATTTTCAAATGCAGACTACAGGCACTTTTTATATGAGACAAGAGAGACTTAAGGGTTAATGCAGATTACTTGCTTATTCCCTTAATTTTGCTCATAACAATTTTTTTTCATTCTTATAGGATTTAGTGGGGACTAATTATGGTAGCTATGGACTCGGAACAGGATCAGTCCATCTCTATGGATAAATGTTTATTATGTTTAATGTCTCAAATTGTTTTGCCAATGCAATTCTGTTCCTCATGTTTAGCTCAGACTTTAAAATTCAAAGACAAGTTACTCCCTTCTGAGCCAAGTGCCTCTCAGGATACTGTTGTGTGCAACATGCCTCAGCTTTATCCTCAAACATCCCAAGCTTAAATGATTTCTCATTCTGTGCCTTCTGTTTCTTCTCATCCTTCTGGGGGTGTTGTTTTACCAGTGGATTTTGCCGTGCAGATAACTTCTGCAGTTTCTGCGGCTTTGTCTGCTTTCCCTAAACCGGGTAATCTTCTGAAACTGATTAAGTTAATTTCCGTTTTAAGCTGGAACATCTTTGGTTACTTCTGAGGGAGGTTCTAGCTTGAACGACTCTGAACCTTCGGTTGCTCTCAACCCCAAGAAGTCCTCTAAACCTAATAGAATTTATGATGTTTTTCCTGTTCCAGACAAGATGTCTGAAATTATTGCTCAGGAATGGAATAGGCCAGGGGTTCCTTTTTCCCCTTCCCCTGTTTTTAAAAAGATGTTCCCTGTTGCTGACTCTATTCAGGACTCATGGCGCATTGTGCCCAAAGTAGAGGGAGCTATCTCTACTCTAGCTAAAAGATCTACCATTCCTATAGAGGATAGTTGTTCTTTTAAGTGTCCAATGGATAAGAGGCTTAGTTAAAAAAGATGTACATCCATCAAGGATTACAGTGGCAACCTGCAGCAAGTATTGCCACGGTTGCGGGAGCAGTTTCTTATTGGTGCAATGCCCTATCTGATCTGATATCAGAAGAGACTTGTGTATTGTTTACTAGGATTATCTTATCTGTTTTGTGTTAATATTAGTGAGATATTGCATTTCTTAGGACACTGTCACAGTTTTTAGCGCCTCCTATAGGGATTTTAGATCCCTTTTGCTTTGTTATATATGAGTATTGCAATTTAAGTATATAAAAAAGTCCTTTCCTGACTTCAAGACTGTATATCCCTTGTATTGGGTTGAAGAGGCGCACCTTAGAATATTTCTGTTGACAATACTCTATTTTTTCCAAAATTTGAGTTTTTTTAAGGTGTATAGTCTAGGTCTCTCTGATTCCTATTGAGCGATCCCTTCTGTTTTGAGCTAATTTGTCTAGCTTCACTGTCCTAGCTTGCAGAGCTCTGTGGTTAAAATCTTGGTCGGCTGATGTTTCTTCATAGTCCAAGCTTTTGGCTTAACCTTATAAGGGTAAAAAACTGTTTGATCCTAGTCTGGCGGAAATCATTTTACAGATTATGGGTGCAAAGGGAATCTTTCCTTCCTCAGGACAACAAGAATAGACCTAAGGGTCGACAGACTTCTAATTTGTGTTTCTTTTGCATCTTTAAAGGACAGAAGTCCTCTTCTTCCTCTTCCAAACCAGACCAATCCAGGTCCACTTGGAAATCCAGCCAACCTTGGAATAAGGGAAAGCAAAACAAGCTTTCCGCTCACTCTAAATCAGCATGAAGAGTCCGCACCTTTCCGATTTTGGATCATGTGGGGGGCAGGCTTTATCTTTTTCGACAGGCTTGGATACATAATGTCACAGATCAATGGGCTGTGGACATAGTATCCCAGGGTTACAAAATATGATTCAAGTCTTGCCTTCCAAGGGGCAGATTTCTCCTGTCAAGATTATCCTCAAACCAGGTAAAGAGGGAGGCCTTCTTAAATTGCGTAAAGAACCTATCCTCCCTGGGAGTTATTGTACCATTCCCTCTAGAGGAACACGGTCTAGGATTCTATTCAAATCTATTTGTGGTTCCCAAAAAGAAGGGAACTTTTCGTCCTATCCTAGATCTAAAGTGTCTCAACAAATTCCTCAGGGTTCCGTCCTTCAAGATGGAAACTATTCGTTCCATTCTTCCATTGGTTCAGGAAGGTCAGGTTATGACGACCATATTTACACGTTTCCATTCACAGGGATCATTACTAGTTTCTATGGTTTGCCTTTCTGGACAAGCTTTTCCAGTTTATTGCTCTTCCATTTGATCTTGCCACAGCTTCCAGAATATTCACAAAGTTGTCTTTTCTATGTTCCCACAGGTGAAAGGTGAATCTGGAAAAGAGTTTTCTAGTTCCTACTACAAGAGTGTGTTTCATAGATTCCCTGTCCATGAAGATTTTCCTGACGGATGTCAGAAAATCCAAACTTCTTGCCTTCCCCTACGGTCTGCTTTTCGTCCATCAGTGGCTCAATGCATGGAGATAATTGGTCTGATGGTGGCTTCCATTGACATCATTCCTTTTTGCTCTGTTCCATCTGTGACCGCTGCAGCTTTGCATGCTCCGTCAATGGAACAGAGATCATTCAGATTTATCGCAGAGGATAAATCGGGACCCCCTTACAAGAGACTCTCTTTCGTGGTGGATTTCACAGAAACATCTGTCTCAGGCACTTGCTAAACGTTTTTCTTGAAATCGGGTGAGGATTCCCCAAATTTTACCTTTTCTTCAGGATGGCCTGGAGAAAGGTTTGTCAGTCAGTACTCTGAAAGGTCAGATTTCTGCAATGTCTATCCTTTTGCACAAACGTCTGGCAGAATTACCATATGTTCAAGCTTTTTTTCAGGCCCTGGTCAGAATCAGGCCTGTGTTTAAACCTGTTGCTCCTCCTTGGAGCCTTAACCTAGTTCTTAAAGTTTTGCAGCAGGCTCCGTTTGAGCTGTTGTTGATATAAATTTCTTATCTTTAAAGGTTTTGTTTCTCCTTGCTATTTCTTCCGCTCACAGAGTTTCTGAGCTTTCAGCTCTGCAGTGTAATTCCCCGTACCTTATTTTTCATGCAGATAAGGTGGTCCTTCATACTAAATTGGGGTTTCTCCCTAAGGTGTTGTCAGATCGAAACATTAATCAAGAAATTGTTGTTCCTTCTTTTTGTCCTAATCCTTCTTCTCATAAGGAATGTCTTTTGCATAACTTGGATGTTGTGCATGCTCTAAAATTTTACTTGCAAGCTACTAAAGATTTTCGGAAATCTTCTGTCCTATTTATTGTTTTCTCTGGAAAGTGTAAGGGTCAGAAGGCCACTTCTATTACTCTTTCCCTCTGGTTAAGAAGTATGATTTATTTTGCTTATGATATTGCTGGACAGCAGCCTCCTGAGAGAATTATGTCTCATTCCACTAGGGCTGTCTCATCTTCTTGGGCTTTCAAAAATGAAGCTTCTGTGGAACAGAATGGCAAGGCGGCAACATGGTCCTCTTTGCATACTTTTTCCAAATTCTACAAATCTGATTCTTTTGCCTCAGCTGAGGTCTCTTTTGGGAGAAAGGTTCTTCAAGCGGTGGTGCCTTCTGTTTAGGTCCTTCTGCCTTGTTCTCCCTCCCTGTTTATTCTGTGTCCTCTAGCTTGGGTATTGGTTCCCACTAGTAATTGGAATGACATCATGGACTCTCCATGCCATAGGAAAGAAAACAAAATTTATGCTTACCTGATAAATTTCTTTCTTTCCGGACATGAAGGGTCTACGACCCCGCCCTCCTTTTTCATTATAATTTTGCAGTTTTTTTGACCAATCCTCAGGCACCTTTTTCACCCTTGTGTTTCTTTTTTTTCAATTTTCCTTCAGCTGAATGACTGGGGATTATGGGTAAGGGAAGTTACACTTAACAGCTTTGCTGGGGTGCTCTTTGCCTCCTCCTGCTGGCCAGGAGTTGAATATCCCACTAGTAATTGGAATGACGTTGTGGACCCTCCATTCCCGGAAAGAAAGAAATTTATCAGGTAAGCATAAATTTTGTTCTTTTCTGCATTGTGACTTGTCTATCTCCATACACTCAGCACCCAGGTGGATGTAGAATGTTAAAGTGAGTGCACTTAACAAGACTGCTACATATGATTATATATAGGTATATATATATATATATATATCTATTTAAAAATAATTAAAGCATATTGTCCTTTGTGAAGAATGTTGAAATGTGAAATATTTACACTAAATACAAAGTTAAAATTATTATTAAATATTAATATTGAATAAAAATTATTTCTCATGTTTTTAGGTATTTGACTGCAAAGGGCTTCAATGCGCAGACACACACATACATATATATGTCTGTGTGTGTGTACATAAGTGTTTATATGTGTATATACTGTATGTATCTAAAATGCATATATACACAAATATACATACATACATACACATATTTTGACATGTGTATGCATGCATATATATATATATATATGTTAAAGCCCTTTGCAGCCCTTTTTTTCCAAACACCTTATACCATCTAAGTTATCTATAACATTTGTATTAAAAAAATATTTTTATTAGTGTAACTTTACTTTTACATGTATTTGTATAATAACAAAAATAAATTCCCCTAGCCTTTAAACAAGCTCTCAAGTCGCACTAACCCGACGCACGTTAAATTCTGTTGCGCTTGAGCGAACCCATTTACTTTCAACTCGTGATATGCTTGCTATTTCTATTGTGCACAAAAAGCCTGATATCGCTCACGTGCTACAGTTAGCACATAGTAAGAACCAACATGTTTTTTTTACATTTTGTTAGTTTTATCTGTTAAATTTTAGTAACTCTCAGATCTGCACCACACTAATATTCAGCTGCTTTAGGATCTTAATTATTACTGCTGTTTGTTTTTAGCATATCAACGAACTTTCCATGAAGTTGCATGTTAATGATGTCCTTTGCAAAGCTGAAGCAATTTCTTTGCAGATGATGAAGTGCAAGGTAATTTAGTATATGCTTTATAAAATGTATTCAGGATAATGTTGCATTTTGTTTTATTTAACCCCTTGCCCCAATCCGACGTATCTACAGTATACGTCATGTGGTACATAGCCCATTGTAGCACATAACATATATATATATATGTTGGACTTACAGGACGCTCCATCAGTCTTGGTTGTCAAGTGACAACCAAGACTTGCTCTTCCTGGGCTGCAGGCATCTGCCTTTATATGGTAACAGAGCATGATCAAGCTGTTTAGGAGAGATCAGGGAGGTAGGAAGTGTCAGGTGGAAGTGCAATCTTATGAACTTTACATCAGGTATTTAGATACATTATTAATGAAGATACTCAGCGTGCTTGCTTCATACAGCTGAGAATATCACAGTACCGGATGTCTTCACCCTGAAAGGTGATGAGTTGGGGAGACAGAGTAAGAGACAGGGAGGAAAGTGGGGAAAAAAAGGGGGGGATGGAGAGGGGAAGGGTATGGGGGTGGAAGGTGATGAAGGCGTTCCCGATGGGTATGAGAGAGACCTACGAGCTAAAACCCTCTGCCCGCCCAAGTTAGTGCCATCATTTCATGTGTAGCTAGTTTCCCATTTTTAAGATAATGATATCGTTCCAGCCTAAGTAGGTCCCCTACTCTGGTCCTCCATTCCTGAACGCTCGGGGTCTGAGTTCTTTTCCAGTATGCCGGTATAAGCCCCTTTGCACCATTCAGCATCAGCAAGAGGAGTAGGTAATTATGGTCTTGAGAATTTTGCTCATTTCTCCCAGCACCTCCCCCCAGAAAGGCTGTATTTGTGGGCAGGTCCACCAGATGTGAAGAAGAGTTCCCTCCTCTCCACAGCCCCTCCAGCACCCCCCGTTTGTGTGTGGGTAAATTCTTTGGAGTCTATGGGGTGTTAAGTACCACCTGCAAAGTAGTTTATAATGCATCTCCTGGATTCTCATTGAAACTGAGGCCCTCCTAGCTCTTTCAAAGATCTTTATCCAGTCTTTGGCAACAATCTTCTGCTCAAGCTCCGTCTGCCAGGCAGACGCATATGTCGGGAGGACAGATCCTCCCTTAGTCAATAGGAGTTTGTATAACTGCTATATGAGATGGGTTGGTGTCTGAGTCATTGTGCACAGCAACTTGAAGGGTGTTCTGTTTCTAACCAGCGCCCTCCACTCCTTGTGAGTGTCAAAGTAATGTGTGATCTGCAAGACTCTTTACCAGGATGCAAAGATAGTCTGGTCCCAGTTGGCCAGTTCTGCCTGTGTTTTGAGTTTATCTTGTTGTAAGATGTTGGAGATAGCGGCCTCTGCTAGAGTATAAGATTCTCCCGGGGCATGCGGTCTGAATTTCATTCCCAGGTCCGGGTTCTCCCAGATCGGGATGTTTGGTGAGGAAAGAGAAGACTCGTATGTGCCCTCATCCATTAATCTGTCCCATGTCTTAAGAGTATCTGCTATCATAGGGTAAAGTGAGATCGCAATTTGACGTTTTTTAGCAGAGATCCAGGCCAGAGCCCCAACATATCCCCATCGCATGACTTCGTTGTCAATTTGTATCCACGCTTTGTTACAGGATTTACGGTTCCACTACACCACTCTGGAGAAATATGGCTCTTTGATACTCCCTCAAAAGAGGAACTCCCAACCCTCCTCTGTCTCTGAGTAAGTATATGGTATGTTTTCTGACTCTAGGCTTGATTCCATTCCATATGTAAGCTTCTATGGCCATTTGGATTTGTTGAACGTAATGCGAGGCCGACGAGGTCGGAACTGTCTGCATCACATACAACACTCTTGGTAACACGTTCATCTTCACAATCCTGACCCGGCCCATCCTCGAGATGTTTTTTTTCCCCAATTAGATAAATCCCTAAGCATATCGTCCCGGATACATTTGTAATTTAGATCCACGGTCTCCGATATACCTGGTGAGATAGTGATCCCCAAGTACTTTATACTATGGTGAGCTATTTTTATCGGGCAATTGGAGCTGAGAGCGTCAAATAGTTCAGGTGGTTCTGTAATATTTAAAATCTCGGATTTCAGGGGGTTGAGGAGGAAATTTGATACTTCACCAAAGGCTGTGAACCCTGAAAGGGCCTCCCTTAAAGAGTTAGCCGAGTTCAAGATTGTCAAGAGGACGTCATCAGCATACATAGAAAGTTTGTGTTCGATGTTGCCAATGGGGAATCCCCTAATTGCCGGGTTGGCTCTGATTTTGCTTGCTAGAACCTCGATGGTGAGGGCAAATAAGAGCGGCGACAGGGGACCGCCTTGCCTAGTCCCATTTTTGATCAGAAAAGTCTCTGAGAGAGTGCCATTGACTCTTACCTTTGCATTTGGGGCTGAGTACAGGGACATCACTCCGTTTATAAAGCTAGGCCCGAAGCCGAATTTCTTCAGCGTGAGTTGGATGAATAGCCATTCAACCTGGTCACATGCTTTTTCTGCATCTGTTGTGACCAGGGAGAGTGGCAGTTTGTTTATATGGGCATGAGTTATCATTTGCAAAATCTTAAGGGTATTATCTGGCCTCGCGGGCGGGTATAAATCCCACCTGGTCAGTAGAGATTAAGCCGGGGAGGTATCTATTCAAACGGGTAGCCATCACCTTCGCAAGGATCTTCACATCTGAATTTAATAAGGATATAGGCCTGAAATTCTCGGGCTTGTCCTGTGATTTCTTTCATGTAATTAACAAGAGTCCATGAGCTAGTGACGTATGGGATATACATTCCTACCAGGAGGGGCAAAGTTTCCCAAACCTCAAAATGCCTATAAATACACCCCTCACCACACCCACAAATCAGTTTTTACAAACTTTGCCTCCAAGGGAGGTGGTGAAGTAAGTTTGTGCTAGATTCTACGTTGATATGCGCTCCGCAGCAAGTTGGAGCCCGGTTTTCCTCTCAGCGTGCAGTGAATGTCAGAGGGATGTGAAGAGAGTATTGCCTATTGAATGCAGTGATCTCCTTCTACGGGGTCTATTTCATAAGGTTCTCTGTTATCGGTCGTAGAGATTCATCTCTTACCTCCCTTTTCAGATCGACGATATACTCTTATATTTACCATTTCCTCTACTGATTCTCGTTTCAGTACTGGTTTGGCTTTCTACAAACATGTAGATGAGTGTCCTGGGGTAAGTAAGTCTTATTTTCTGTGACACTCTAAGCTATGGTTGGGCACTTTATTTATAAAGTTCTAAATATATGTATTCAAACATTTATTTGCCTTGACTCAGAATGTTCAACTTTCCTTATTTCCAGACAGTCAGTTTCATATTTGGGATTATGCATTGAATTATCATATTTTTTCTTACCTCAAAAATTTGACTTTTTTCCCTGTGGGCTGTTAGGCTCGCGGGGGCTGAAAATGCTTCATTTTATTGCGTCATTCTTGGCGCGGACTTTTTTGGCGCAAAAATTCTTTTCCGTTTCCGGCGTCATACGTGTCGCCAGAAGTTGCGTCATTTTTTGACATTATTTTGCGTCAAAGATGTCGGCGTTCCGGATGTGGCGTCATTTTTGGCGCCAAAAGCATTTAGGCGCCAAATAATGTGGGCGTCTTTTTTGGCGCTAAAAAATATGGGCGTCATTTTTGTCTCCACATTATTTAAGTCTCATTATTTATTGCTTCTGGTTGCTAGAAGCTTGTTCACTGGCATTTTTTTCCCATTCCTGAAACTGTCATTTAAGGAATTTGATCAATTTTGCTTTATATGTTGTTTTTTTCTTTTACATATTGCAAGATGTTCCACGTTGCAACTGAGTCAGAAGATACTACAGGAAAATCACTGCACAGTGCTGGAGCTACCAAGCTAAGTCTGCTATAAACTTTTGGTATCTGTTTTTCCAGCTGTTATTTGTATTGCATGTCATGTCAAACTTATTAATGCAGATAAAATTTCCTTTAGTACTATTACATTACCTGTTGCTGTCCGTCAACATCTAATTTTCAGAGTGTTCCTGATAACATAAGAGATTTTATTTTTTAAATCCATTAAGAAGGCTATGTCTGTTATTTCTCCTTCTAGTATACATAAAAGTCTTTTAAAAACTTCTCTTTTTTTCAGATGAATTTTTAAATGAACATCATCATTCTGATACTGATAATGGTTCTTCTGGTTCAGAGGTTTCTGTCTCAGAGGTTGATGCTGATAAATCTTTGTATTTGTTCAAGATGGAATTTATTCGTTCTTTACTTAAAGAAGTGTTATTTGCATTAGAAATAGAGGATTCTGGTCCTCTTGATACTAAATGTAAACGTTTAAATAAGGATTTTAAATCTCCTGTAGTTATTCCAGAAGTGTTTTATCTCCCTGATGCTATTTCTGATGTAATTTCCAGGGAATGGAATAATTTGGGTAATTTATTTACTCCTTCTAGACGTTTAAGCAAATTATATCCTGTGCCATCTGACAGATTAGAGTTTTTTGGGACAAAAATCCCTAAGGTTATGGGGCTGTCTCTACTCCTGCTAATGTACTACTATTCCTATGGCAGATAGTACTTCATTTAAGGATCCTTTAGATAGGAAAATTGAATCTTTTCTAAGAAAAGCTTACTTATGTTCAGGTAATCTTCTTAGACCTGCTATATTTTTAGCGGATGTTGCTGCAGCTTCAACTTTTTGGTTAGAAGCTTTAGCGCAACAAGTAACAGATCATAATTTTATAGCATTATTATTATTCTATAACATGCTAATTATTTTATTGGTGATACCATCTTTTGATATCATTAGAGTTGATGTCAGGTATATGTCTCTAGCTATTTTAGCTAGAAAAGCTTTATGGATTAAACTTGGAATGCTGACATGTCTTCTAAGTCAACTTTGCTTTCCCTTTCTTTCCAGGGTAAATAATCATTTCGTTCCTTTCCTCACAACAAGGAACAAAAGCCTGATCCTTCATCCTCAGGAGCGGTATCAGTTTGGAAACTATTTCCAGTTTGGAATATATCCAAGCCTTATAGAAACCTATAGTCAGCTCCTAAGTACCTATGAAGGTGCGGCCCTTATTCCAGCTCAGCTGGTATGGGGCAGATTACGTTTTCTTCAAAGAAATTTGGATCAATTCCGTTCTTAATCTCTGGTTTCAGAAACATTGTTTCAGAAAGGTACAGAATTGGCTTCAAGTTAAGGCCTCCTGCTAAGAGATTCTTTTCTTTCCCGTGTCCCAGTTGACACAGCAAGGCTCAGCATTTCTGAAATGTGTTTCAGATCTAGAGTTGGCTGGAGTATTTATGCCAGTTCCAGTTCTGGAACAGGGGCTGGGGTTTTATTTTATCTCTTCATTGTACCAAAGAAGGTCAATTCCTTCAGACCAGTTCTGGATCTATCATTATTGAATCGTTATGTTAGGATACCAACATTCAAGATGGTTACTGTAGGACTATCCTGCCTTTTGTTTAGCAAGGGCATTATATGTCTACAATAGATTTACAGGATGTGTATCTGCATATTCCGATTCATCCAGATCACTTTTAGTGTCTGAGATTCTCTTTTTAGACAAGCATTACCAGTTTTGTGGCTCTACTGTTTGGCCTAGCCTCAGTTCCAAGAATTTTTTTCAAAGGTTCTCGGTGCCCTTCTTTCTGTAATCAGAGAATAGGGTTTTGGTATTTCCTTATTTGGACGATATCTTGGTACTTGCTCAGTCTTCTCATTTTCGAAGAATCTCATACGAATCGACATGTGTTGTTTCTTCAAGTTCATGGTTGGAGGATCAATTTACCAATCAGTTCATTGATTCCTCAGACAAGGGTAACCTTTTTAGGTTTCTAGATAAATTCAGTGTCTATGACTCTGTCCTTGTCAGACAAGAGAAGTTTAACATTGATATCAGCTTGTCAAAACCTTCAGTCACAATCATTCCCTTTGGTAGCCTTATGCATGGAAATGTTGGGTCTTAGGACTGCCGCATCAGATGCAATCTCCTTTGCTCGTTTTCACATGCGACCTCTTCAGCTCTGTATGCTGAACCAATGGTGCAGGGATTACTCAAAGATATCTCAATTAATATCTTTAAACCGATTTTACGACACTCTCTGACATGGTGGACAGATCACCATCGTTTAGTTCAGGGGGCTTCTTTGTTCTTCCGACCTGGACTATAATCTCAACAGATACAAGTCTTACAGGTTGGGGAGCTGTGTGGGGGTATCTGACGGCACAAGGGGTTTGGGAATCTCAGGAGGTGAGATTTCCGATCAATATTTTGGAACTCCGTGCAATTTTCAGAGCTCTTCAGTCTTGGCCTCTTCTGAAGAGAGAGTTGTTCATTGTTTTCAGATAAGACAATGTCACAACTGTGGCATACATCAATCATCAAGGAGGGACTCACAGTCCTCTGGCTATGAAAGAAGTATCTCGAATTTTGGTTTGGGCGGAATCCAGCTCCTGTCTAATCTCTGCGGTTTCTATCCCAGGTATGGACAATTGGAAAGCGGATTATCTCAGTCGCCAAACGTTGCATCCGGGCGAATGGTCTCTTCACCCAGAGGTGCTTCTTCAGATTGTTCAAATGTGGGAACTTCCATAAATAGATCTGATGGCTTCTCATCTAAACAAGAAACTTCCCAGGTATCTGTCCAGATCCCGGGATCCTCAGGCGGAGGCAGTGGATGCATTTTCACTTCCTTGGAAGTATCATCCTGCCTATATCTTTCCGCCTCTAGTTCTTCTTCCAAGAGTAATCTCCAAGATTCTGAAGGAATGCTCGTTTGTTCTGCTGGTAGCTCCGGCATGGCCTCACAGGTTTTGGTATGCGGATCTTGTCCGGATGGCCTCTTGCCAACCGTGGACTCTTCCGTTAAGACCAGACCTTTTGTCTCAAGGTCCTTTTTTCCATCAGGATCTGAAATCCTTAAATTTAAAGGTATGGAGATTGAACGCTTGATTCTTGGTCAAAGAGGTTTCTCTGACTCTGTGATTAATACTATGTTACAGGCTCGTAAATCTGTATCCAGAGAGATATATTATAGAGTCTGGAAGACTTATATTTCTTGGTGTCTTTCTCATCATTTTTCTTGGCATTCTTTTAGAATACCGAGAATATTACAATTTCTTCAGGATGGTTTAGATAAGGGTTTGTCCGCAAGTTCCTTGAAAGGTCAAATCTCTGCTCTTTCTGTTCTTTTTCACAGAAAGATTGCTATTCTTCCTGATATTCATTGTTTTGTACAAGCTTTGGTTCGTATAAAGCCTGTCATTAAGTGAATTTCTCCTCCTTGGAGTTTGAATTTGGTTCTGGGGGCTCTTCAAGCTCCTCCATTTGAACCTATGCATTCATTGGATATTAAATTACTTTCTTGGAAAGTTTTGTTCCTTTTGGCCATCTCTTCTGCCAGAAGAGTTTCTGAATTATCTGCTCTTTCTTGTGAGTCTCCTTTTCTGATTCTTCATCAGGATAAGGCGGTGTTGCGAACTTCTTTTGAATTTTTACCTAAAGTTGTGAATTCCAACAACATTAGTAGAGAAATTGTGGTTCCTTCATTATGTCCTAATCCTAAGAATTCTAAGGAGAAATCGTTGCATTCTTTGAATATTGTTAGAGCTTTGAAATATTATGTTGAAGCTACGAAATCTTTCTGTAAGACTTCTAGTCTATTTGTTATCTTTTCCGGTTCTAGGAAAGGCCAGAAAGCTTCTGCCATTTCTTTGGCATCTTGGTTGAAATCTTTAATTCATCTTGCCTATGTTGAGTCGGGTAAAATTCCGCCTCAGAGAATTACAGCTCATTCTACTAGGTCAGTATCTACTTCCTGGGCGTTTAGGAATGAAGCTTCGGTTGACCAGATCTGCAAAGCAGCAACTTGGTCCTCTTTGCATACTTTTACTAAATTCTACCATTTTGATGTATTTTCTTCTTCTGAAGCAGTTTTTGGTAGAAAAGTTCTTCAGGCAGCGGTTTCAGTTTGAATCTTCTGCTTATGTTTTTTGTTAAACTTTATTTGGGTGTGGATTATTTTCAGCAGGAATTGGCTGTCTTTATTTTATCCCTCCCTCTCTAGTGACTCTTGTGTGGAAAGATCCACATCTTGGGTAGTCATTATCCCATACGTCACTAGCTCATGGACTCTTGTTAATTACATGAAAGAAAACATAATTTATGTAAGAACTTACCTGATAAATTCATTTCTTTCATATTAACAAGAGTCCATGAGGCCCACCCTTTTTTGTGGTGGTTATGATTTTTTTGTATAAAGCACAATTATTCCAATTCCTTATTTTATATGCTTCGCACTTTTTTTCTTATCACCCCACTTCTTGGCTATTCGTTAAACTGATTTGTGGGTGTGGTGAGGGGTGTATTTATAGGCATTTTGAGGTTTGGGAAACTTTGCCCCTCCTGGTAGGAATGTATATCCCATACGTCACTAGCTCATGGACTCTTGTTAATATGAAAGAAATGAATTTATCAGGTAAGTTCTTACATAAATTATGTTTTCCTGGGCTTAGGGATGACCGTAATATAAGCCTCCAACATAGAGCCTGGGAGATCGGGAGATTCTGATAATGAATTGAATATGTTTGCCAATTCGGGGACCAGGATATCCGCATAAATTTTATAGTATTTTAGGCCAAAGCCATCAGGCCTAGGGCTTTTCCATGATGGAAGATCTTTGATGGCTTTTTGTACTTCCTCTTTTGTAATTGGAGAATCCAATAATTCCTTCTCCTCGTTTGTAAGCTTAGGGAGATCCACTCGCTCAAGGTATTCCAGGAAGCCTCCGTCCTCCCGTGGTGGTAAGGGGGCGCCCTCTCCAACCTGAATGGTTCGCCGTAGGTTGTAGAGGGACTCGTAGTAAGTCCTAAAGATATCCGCTATTGATTTCCCATCTGCCCTGATCGAACCCTCTCTATCATATGATGCACATAAGCCTTCAGCTCCTCGCGATGGCTCTAGCGAGGAGCTTCCCTGGTTTGTCACCTTGCTCGAAGTAAAGCTGCCTTAAGATAAGAGCCTGTTTTTGATAATCTTGCTGCAGGAATTGCAGTAGATCTGCTCTGGCCGAGTGGGTGTTGCTTGTGGAACAGCTCCGCTCCCTTGACTCGTGTCAAAAGAGTTTGATAACGTTCTTTCCTCAGTCTATTCAATCTCGCTCTCCGCTTGATCAGAAGGCCTCTAATGGTACATTTATGCGCCTCCCAAATAGTAGAGTTCCTCAACTGCTCATTAGCGTTGAGGATAAAGAACTCTGTTAAGGATTTCCGGATGTCAGAGTTGAACACCTTATCATCCAGAAGCGTATCATCGAGTCTCCACACGAAGGAAGTGATAGGGGTGTTGGCCATTGGATAGAGCATCCAACTGGGGCGTGATCAGACCACGTAATAGCATGAATATTGCTACTTTTAGTGATTATTAGGCCCGTAGAGTCAGTGAACAGGTAATCTATCCTGGAATACTTTCTGTGTGGGTGCGAGTAAAAAGTGTAGTTTTTAACCGATGGGTGATGCATACGCCAAATGTCATGTACCGCCAATTCTGCCAGTGAGGCAGTCATATGCTTCAAGATTTTTTGGGGAGTGCTGGAGACACCATTGGATGTATCAAGAGAGGGGTCAAGGGGTGCATTTACGTCCCCTCCCAGGTACAGCACACGTCTGCACATCGAGAATTTTACGAATTACTTTTTGAAGGAAGAGGTGCTGGGTTTGGTTAGGGCAGTATACGTTTGCAAGTGTGATGGGCCTGCCAATTAGGGAGCCGGTAAGCACCAGATATCTGCCCTCTGGGTCTTTGTATGCTTGCAGGAGTTGGAAAGGCATTATTGCACTAAAGATAATTCCTACCCCATTTTTCTTTTTAGGGCTAGAAGCAAAATGGGCATTGGGGTTCCAGCGACTGTACCACCTTGGCTCATGCGTAGCCGAGAAGTGGGTCTCTTGTAAATATATTATGTCTCCGCCCATTCTATGTAAGTCTCTTAGCACTATGGAGCGTTTATTAGGGCTATTCAAACCCTTAGTGTTTATGGACATGAGCTCAACGGAAAGGGGTTTGTGTCTACCTAGCTGACGTGGCATGTTGTGCAGATGTCCCTAATGTAGGCTATGGGAGGAGGGAATATAAGAGGAGTCTGCGGGGAACTGGTGGGAGAGAAAGAAAAAGAAAAAAAAATAATAAGGGGAGGGGGGAGGAGTGAAAAAAGAGAGGTTAAGAAAGATAGGAAAAAAAAGTTGGTTAGAAGGAGGAAAAATATAGATATTATTTACTACAATTGAATTCAAATATCCTTGAACAATAATAACAGTCAGTAAATTCTATATTATAAGTAAACTGTATCAACTACTGTAACCAGCTAGTCTGGGCATAACTCAGCAGCGCATTTCCCGGCAAGTGCTCTGCTGATCATTAAAGTGATATATAGTGAGGCCGTGATGAGTATGGGGTCTGGTATAGGTATTGCTGGACCTTGGACCCAGACCAGGAAGCTAGTTGCGATTAATTATCCAAATAATTGTGTGCGGACAAATTTCTCTTGTAAGATGTATCGAGTCCACGGATTCATCCTTACTTGTGGGATATTCTCCTCCCCTACAGGAAGTGGCAGAGAGAGCACCCACAGCAGAGCTGCCTATATAGCTCCCCCCTTAGCTCCACCCCCCAGTCATTCTCTCTGCCTGCTTAACTGCTAGGAAGGGCAAAGAGGAGTGTGGTGACAAAAATATTAGGTTTTTATTTTCTCAAGCAAATGTTTGTTATTTTTAAATGGTACCGGTGTGTACTATTTACTCTCTGGCAGAAAAGGGATGAAGATTTCTGCAAGGAGGATGATGATCTTAGCATTTTGTAACTAAGATCCACTGCTGTTCTCACAAGGGCTGAAGAGTACAGGAAAACTTCAGTTGGGGGAACAGTTTGCAGGCTAAACTGCATATGAGGTATGTTCAGTCTATTTTTTTCTAGACAGACTATGTTATTTCTAGAAAAGGCTGGCAATATCCCCATGAGGGAAGGGAAAGCTGTTTTCAGACACTTGGATAGGAATTTCAGCTTCCTTGAAGGGCTTATTAGTTACTGGTGACACTGTTTGGTAAAAAACGTTTTTGTTTATTCAGTGAATGATGCAATTATAACGTTTTTTTGAAGGGACTAAAGGGGTCATTGTGGCTTGTTTTTGAGTTTTCTAACCCACATGGTTAATTTAGAGACACTCTGGCCTCAAAACATTGAGTGAGATGGGAGGGGCCTATTTTTGCGCCTCAGTTGCGCAGTTTCTTTTCCTCAGAGACATCTAACTGCTTCTCCTGCTGTGTTTGAGGGCTGTAAAAGAAGTTTTTTTTTTCCCACAAATTGTACTGAAGGGCAGGTAGGAGCCACAGCAGAGCTGTGGCAAGTTGCTGAAAGTCTTTTTTTTACCGGTTTGGACGTTTTTTCAATCCAGTTTTGCCTTTAAGGGGTTAAATGTTTATTTGCATAGCTGTGCAAAGTCACTAAGTCTTTATGATGCTACTGTAAAAATTTCGTTATGTTTACTGCTTTTTTACACTGTTTTGCAGAATTTGTGCAGCTTTTTTTCTCTTAAAGGCACAGTATCGTTTTATTTCTAAGTGTTATTTATTTTGATTACAGTGTTTTCCAAGCTTGCTTGTTACATTACTAGCCTGTTTAACATGTCTGACACCAAGGAAAATCCTTGTTCAATATGTTTGGAAGCCATTGTGGTACCCCCTCTTAGAATGTGTCCCAATTGTACTGATATGTCTATAAACTATAAAGAACATATATTAGCACTTAAAAATAGAGCAATAGATGATTCTCAGTCAGAAGTAAATGAGGGTTTAGCATCTAGCTCTCCCTAAATGTCGCAACCAGTAACGCCCGCACAAGTGACGCCAAGTACCTCTAGTGCGTCTAATTCATTTATTTTACAAGACATGGCCACAGTTATGAATACAACCCTCACAGAGGTTTTATCCTGACTGCCTGGTTTTCAAGGAAAGCGGGACAGCTCTGGGTTAAGGAGAAATGCTGAGCAGTCTGACGCTTTAGTAGCCGTATCTGATATGCCCTCACAATGCTCTGAGGTAGGGGTGAGGAATTTGTTATCTGAGGGACAAATTTCTGATTCAGGAAAGACGCTTCCTCAGACAGATTCTGATATGACGGCCTTTAAATTTAAGCTTGAACACCTCCGCTTATTGCTCAGGGAGGTATTAGCGGCTCTAGATGATTGTGACCCTATAGTGGTCCCAGAGAAATTGTGTAAGATGGATAAATACTTAGAGGTTCCTGTTTACACTGATGTTTTTTTTCCAGTCCCTATGAGGATTGTGAATATTATTGCTAAGGAGTGGGATAGACCAGGTATTCCGTTCATTCCCCCTCCAGTTTTTAAGAAAATGTTTCCCATATCTGACACCATGCGGGACTCGTGGCAGACAGTTCCTAAGGTGGAGGGAGCTATTTCTACTCTGTCTAAGCGTACAACTATACCTATTGAAGTCAGTTGTGCTTTCAAAGATCCTGTGGATTAAAAATTAGAGGGTCTCCTGAAGAAAATTTTTGTTCATCAAGGTTTTCTTCTTCAACCTATTGCGTGAATTGTTCCTGCAACTACTGCAGCTGCTTTCTGGTTTGAGGCTCTAGAAGATGCTCTTCAGATGGAGACACCATTAGAAGAAATTTTGGACAGAATTAAGGCCCTTAAATTGGCTAATTCTTTTATTACAGATGCCGCTTTTCAACTGGCTAAATTAGCGGCAAAGAATTCAGGTTTTGCCATTTTAGCACGCAGGGCGTTATGACTTAAATCCTGGTCTGCTGATGTGTCATCTAAAACTAAACTTTTGAACATCCCTCTCAAAGGAAAGACCCTATTCGGGCCTGAACTGAAAGAGATTATTTCAGACATCACTGGAGGGAAAGGTCATGCCCTCCCTCAGGATAGATCAAATAAGATGAGGACCAAGCAAAATAATTTTCGTTCCTTTTGGAATTTCAAGAGTGGTCCCTCTTCAGCTTCCTCTGCTGCAAAGCAAGAGGGGAATTTTGCCCAATCCAAGTCAGTCTGGAGACCTAACCAGGCTTGGAACAAGGGTAAACAGGCCAAGAAGCCTAAGACAGCATGAAGGGGTAGCCCCCGATCCAGGACCGGATCTAGTTGGGGGCAGACTATCTCTCTTCGCTCAGGCTTGGGCAAGAGATGTTCACGATCCCTGGGTTTTAGAAATTGTGTCCCAGGGATATTTTCTGGAATTCAAAGGCTCTCTTCCAAGGGGGACTTTTCACATTTCTCAATTGTCTGTAAACAGACAAAGAGAGAGGCGTTCTTACGCTGTGTAGAGGAACTACATACCATGGGGGTGATCCGCCCAGTCCCAAAAGAGGAACAGGGGCTAGGTTTTTACTCAAACTTGTTTGTGGTTTCCAAAAAAGAGGGAACTTTCAGATCAATCTTGGATCTCAACATTCTAAACAAGTTCCTCAAAGTTCCATCATTCAAGATGGAGATTATTCGGTCTATTCTACCTCTGATCCAGGAGGGTCAATATATGACTACCGTGGACTTATAGGATGCGTATCTACACATCCCTATTCACAGAATTTTCACAAGGGTGCTAGGGTCCCTTCTGGTGGTTCTACGACCACGGGGCATAGCAGTGGCGCCTTATCTAGACGACATCTTATTTCAGGCGTCAACTTTCCAGCTATCCAAGTCTCACACGGACATTGTGTTGGCTTTTCTGAGATCTCACGGGTGGACGGTGAACATAAAAAAGAGTTCTCTCTTCCCTCTTACAAGAGTTTCCTTCCTAGGGACTCTGATAGACTCGGTAGAAATGAAAATATTTCTGATTGCGGTCAGAAAATCAAAGCTCTTAACCATTTGCCGAGTTATTCATTCCATTCCTCGGCCATCAGTGGCTCAGTATATGGAGGTAATCGGACTCATGGTAGCGGCAATGGACATAGTTCCTTTTGCCCGCCTACACCTCAGACCACTACATCTATGCATGCTCAAACAGTGGAATGGGGATTATGCAGATTTGTCTCCTCAACTGCATCTGGACCAGGAGACCAGAGATTCTCTTCTCTGGTGGTTGTCTCAGGACCACCTGTCTCAGGGAATGTGTTTCCGCAGGCCAGAGTGGCTCATTGTAACGACAGATACCAGCCTGCTAGGCTGGGATGCAGTCTGGAACTCCCTGAAAGCACAGGGCTTATGGTCTCGGGAGGAATCTCTTCTCCCGATAAATATTCTAGAACTGAGAGCAATATTCAATGCGCTTCAGGCGTGGCCTCAGCTTGCTGCGGTCAAATTCATCAGGTTTCAGTCAGACAACATCACTACTGTAGCTTATATCAATCATCAAGGAGGAACAAGGAGTTCTCTAGCGATGATGGAGGTAACCAAAATAATCCGATGGGCAGAGGATCACTCTTGCCATCTCTCAGCAATCCACATCCAAAGAGTAGAGAACTGGGAGGCGGATTTCCTAAGTCGTTAGACTTTTCATCTGGGGGAGTGGGAACTCCATCCAGAGGTATTTGCCCAGCTGATTCAGCTATGGGGCACACCAGAATTGGATCTGATGGCGTCCCGTCAGAATGTTAAACTTTCTCGTTACAGGTCCAGGTCCCGGGATCCCAAGGCGGTACTGATAGATGCTCTTGCAGTGCCTTGGTCCTTCAATCTGGCCTATGTATTTCCTCTCCTTCTACGTCTGGTTGCCAGCATAAAGCAGGAGCGAGCTTTGGTGATTCTGATAGCACCTGCGTGGCCACGCAGGACTTGGTATGCAGACCTAGTGGACATGTCCTTGTTTCTACCATGGACTCTGACAATGAGGCAGGACCTTCTAATACAAGGTCTGTTCATGCATCCAAATCTAATTTCTCTGCGTCTGACTGCTTGGAGATTGAACGCCTGATTCTATCAAAGCGTGGTTTCTCTGAGTCGGTCATTGATACCCGGATTCAGGCTAGAAAGCCTGTCACCAGTAAGATCTATCATAAGATTTGGCGCAAATATCTTTATTGGTGTGAATCCAAAGGTTACTCGTGGAGTAAGATTAGGATTCCTAGAATATTGTCTTTTCTCCAAGAAGGTTTGGAGAAGGGATTATCAGCTAGTTCCTTATAAGGACAAATATCTGCTTTGTCTATTCTTCTACACAAACATCTGGCAGATGTCCCAGACGTTCGAGCATTTAGTCAGGCTTTGGTCAGAATCAAGCCTGTATTTAAACCTGTTGCTCCGCCATGGAGCCTAAATTTAGTTCTTAAAGTTCTTCAAGGGGTTCCGTTTGAACCTATGCATTCCATGGATATTAAGCTTCTATCTTGGAAAGTTTTGTTTTTAGTAGCTATCTCTTCGGCTCGAAGAGTTTCTGATCTATATGCTTTACAGTGTGATTCCCCTTATCTTATTTTCCATGCAGATAAGGTGTTTTGCGTTCCAAACCTGGGTTTCTTCCTAAGGTTGTTTCTTATAAGAATATCAATCAAGAGATTGTTCCTTCACTGTGTCCTAATCCTTCTTCAAAGAAGGAACATCTGTTGCACAATCTTGATGTGGTTCATGCTTTAAAGTTCTACTTACAAGCAACTAAAGATTTCCGTCAAACATCTTCATTGTTTGTTGAGTTTTCTGGTAAGCGGAGAGGTCAGAAGGCTACGGCTACCTCTCTTTCCTTTTGGCTGAAAAGCATCATCCGTTTGGCTTATGAGACTGCTGGCCAACAGTCTCCTGAAAGAATTACTGCTCATTCTACTAGAGCTGTGGCTTCCACATGGCTTTTAAAAATGAGGCTTCTGTTAAAACAGATTTGTAATGCGGCGTCTTGGTACTTTTTCCTAATTTTACAAATTTGATACTTTTGCTTCTTCGGAGGCTATTTTTGGGAGAAAGGTTCTACAAGAAGTGGTGCCTTCCGTTTAAGGTTCCTGTCTTGTCCCTCCCTTCATCCGTGTCCTAAAGCTTTGGTATTGGTATTCCACAAGTAAGGATGAATCCGTGGACTCGATACATCTTACATATATATATATATATTTCTTTCATGTAATTGGCAAGAGTCCATGAGCTAGTGACTTATGGGATATACATTCCTACCAGGAGGGGCAAAGTTTCCCAAACCTCAAAATGCCTATAACTACACCCTCACCACACCCACAATTCAGTTTTACAAACTTTGCCTCCCATGGAGTTGGTGAAGTAAGTTTGTGCTAGATTTCTACGTTGATATGCGCTTTGCAGCAGGCTGAAGCCCGGTTTTCCTCTCAGAGTGCAGTGAATGTCAGAGGGATGTGAAGAGAGTATTGCCTATCTGAATACCATGGTCTTCCTCTAGGGGATCTATTTCATAGGTTCTCTGTTATCGGTCGTAGAGATTTCTTCTCCTACCTCCCTTTTCAGATCGACGATATACTCTTATATACCATTACCTCTACTGATTCTCGTTTCAGTACTGGTTTTGGCTATCTGCTATATGTAGATGAGTGTCTTAGGGTAAGTAAGTCTTATTTCTATTCATGACACTCAAAGCTATGGTTGGGCACTTTATATGTAAAGTTCTAAATATATGTGTTAAACTTATATTTGCCATGATTCAGGATAATCAGTATTCCTTCTTTCAGACTGTCAGTTTCATTTTTTTGGGAAAATGCATATGAATTATATTTTTTCTTACCTTAAAAATTTCAATTTTCAATTGACTTTTTTTCTAAATGCTGTTAGGCTCGCGGGTGCAGAAAATGCTTCTATTTATTGCGTCATTCTTGGCGCGAGACTTTTTTGGCGCAAAAAATTTGTAATTTCCGGCGTCATAGTTGACGCCGGAAGTTTTCACATGATTGCGTCATTTTTGACGTATGTGTGTTGCGGACTTTTTCTTGTCGTCAAAAAATATGGGCGTCATTTTTGGCGCCAAAAATGTGGGTGTCATACTTGGCGCCAGTTTTTTTCACATTATTTCAGTCTCACTTTTTAGTTGCTTCTGGTTTCTAGAGGCTTGTTTTGTATTGTATTTTTTCCCATTCCTGAAACTGCCATTTAAGGAATTTGATAATTTTGCTTTATATGTTGTTTTTTCTATTACATATTGCAAGATTTCACTACCTGACCCTGGATCAGAATCTTCTTCTGGAAAGACGCTGCCTGATGTCGGTTCTACCAAAGCTAAGTGCATTTGTTGTAAACTTTTGGTAACTGTTCCTCCGGCTGTAGTTTGTGTTAGTTGTCATGATAAACTATCAAACGCAGATAATATTTCCATTAGTAATAATCCATTACCTGTTGTTGTTCCTTCAACATCTAATGTTCAGGATGTTCCTGTTAATGTAAAAGAATTTGTTTCTAATTCTATTCGGAAGGCTCTATTATTCCTCCTTCTAGTAAACGTAAGAGGTCTTTTAAAACTTCTCATATTTCAGATGAATTTTTAAATGACCGCCATCATTCTGACTTATCTATTTCTGATGAGGATCTATCTGGTTCAGAAGATTCTGCCTCAGATATTGACACTGATAAATCTTCATATTTGTTTAAGATGGAGTTTATTCGTTCTTTACTTAAAGAAGTGTTGATTGCATTAGATATGGAGGAGTCTAGTCCTCTTGATTTTAAAACTAATAAGCGTTTAAATTCAGTTTTTTTTTTTTTTTTTTTTTTTTTAAATATTTTTTATTGAGGTTTAGGCTTGAAGATGACAACATACAATAATAAGTTTGCGATAGTAAATGTGTTTACATCATTCGTCAATAAACAAATCTGAACATAGCAAGGCAATAAAAATCAAATACAACAGAAAGAATAACAATGCCTTAAAATAGACAAGCATCTCAAACCTCAGATTTTATGTATATAATGGCGTAGCTGGCTGACTAGTTAACAGGTCTCTAATAAGTCCATTAGTTTCATGAAAATGGAATAGCATGTGGTAGTCAGTTCTGTGGCCTCTACTGGGCCAAAGAGTAGCATAGAATGAAAATATAATAAAAGGGGGGGGGGGAATTCAGCGGGTAAGCACCGCTTATGAAATAGGGGGGATGTGGGGGGGCGGAGCCATAAGGAAGAACTTCCTGTGAGGATTAGTCGTGTTTAAAATTTATTTTCATAGAGGCAGTTATAAGATGACATAGCCAAATGCCCAGTGTCTTTCTGCCAGCTAGGGAGTTAAAATAGACAGGTTTGCAGGGGCAGAATATCTATGAGTCAAATAATCCTATCTGGATCAAGCACCTGCCATGCTTAACAATTTCTGCATAGGTATTATGTATCTATAGCCTCAGGACTAGGTATCAGATGTGGGCTAGGCTATACACGGCAAATATGATATTCAAACTGATATGGCTATATAAACTTAGACCTTAGTAGGAGGGTATGTCATTTAAAGACTAAGCAAAGAGAACATAGTGTGTGATAAACAAACATTACTAAACATATAAATGTAAAACTAGGAGTTAAATAGCTAAGCTAGCTTCTAATATTAGATTAACTGAATATACTGTACATACCCAATAATGGTAATATATATTTATAAGCCTTAAGTAATATCACAAGTGTGTAATATAGTAGGTTAGATTGCTAATATAGTCATCAAATTTTAGCATGGAATTACTGTCTATATATACATATGTAAGTATACAGACCCTTGCACAACAGGTAATAAGAAAAAATAGGTGTGTGTACCCATACCTCAGTTGGAAACTAATAGCAAACTGGAATATGATACAGAGGTATATAGCACATAAAAAGATAACAGAGGGGCATAAACTTAACAGCTACAAGAGATTACACTATGCTTGAGGTTTTTAGGGCCAATCATGTCAGGCTTAGGGCATTACTACTTTACATATATGAACATATGCATACAGTTTTTTAAAAACAGGTAAAAGCTGAGTAGTGCCCTAATATATTACAAGTTAAATAGGAGTATGGGGAAGATATGCTGTTAGAGACTTTTACATAATTCCATAGGGAGTATAGTAGATTGTATGGTGGCACAGGATATATAGGCACTTAGGGGATAAAATAGGTGCAAGATCAAATAACAGTGAACTATAAGACCAAACCTTCCTATCATTACATGTAATAGCATTTTTAAGCGCATTAGGAAGGGGAATAGTTAATACAGGTAGAACCCCTAAAACAGAACATGTAAATAAAGCTCAATTTAGTGAGTACACATATCATAATAGCAAGAGCTCTGATATTGAGTACATTAAGGAGTATGTACATTAAAGACTCGTATAAAATATATAATAATGGATTGTTTTAAATTCTCATATACCAAGCTGTAACTATATGGGTAAAAGGAGCAATATAATAATCTATATACAGTATGGTACACTACTCAGCTGTTAGAATAAGTAAGTTATGTAACAGGTCATGTGGCATGTGAGAATATAGAATAATGTTTTACATAACAGGCTAAATATATATTAGAAGCAAGAAATCAAGCAGTGGGGTACACTACAACTTTTAACATCAATAGTACCTCTGGATACCTGTACCATATGAGTACTCTCAGTATAAGTCCAAGACATACAACTAGTGGGAATGCATTAGCATTACATATTTGAGTACAACAGAGTTACTTAATATAGTTCACCATAATATGTTGAGCTTAAATGTAATAGCTATAGCAGTCCTGTAACTTAAGCATAGGTGGTCATTGCACTGAGTATGCTCTTTAACCTGTTAAGGAGGGCCATCGAGGCTGAATTTCATTCAATAAATCATAGGAGCAGCCTTATCCAGATCTGTCCCATACTAACTTAAATGGTAAATACAAGCGCTAAGCAACTGCATACATCAAATGGCAGCCCTCAGACAGACTGAAGTGAGTCCCACAGTGTGACATCTATTATTGAGCAAATGACTTAGGTAATATAGGACAAACATTGTTGGAGGAAGTAGCCAGGCTGAGTGCACAGTAAAGCCGTTCCGTTGTTCAAGGATATATGCATTTGGTATAAGTGTCCCAAGCCTGCCTCTCACCACATCCTCTGCCCGGTATGAAGTAAGTCCGGCCACCCGGATCGTAGGGGCTTTTCAGTGTGCTACTGCAGAGCATGTTATCCATGCTGCGGGTTCCGTGTGAGAGTTTGTTTTGAGAAAGCTGCAAAGGCAGGAAAAAATGGAGCGCTAAGTTCTTTCTAGACAAGACCGGATGCATCAACAGTCCGTGTTCTTCTAGAGGGTATGCATCAAAACCGATAAAGAGGGAATCTTTCCCGGAGGATCTAGTCGCCTGAGATGACTGGAAGAAGTTCTCCCTGAGCTGCACACAATAATCCTCCACATTGACTGGTGTCTCAGGCATGTTGGGTGTTGACAATCTGTGAAGGCTTAAGTAAGGAGATAAGAAGGGCAGTGTGCGCTGCGTAGTTGTAATCCGGGGGGACCTCACAACCCCTAATACACCGACCTCCATACAGACTGGGCTAGTAGAGTATAATTGCGCCGGGTCCGCACATGTATGTCTGGGCAGGAGATCATTCAAACCATATCCAGACTGTCTTTCTTGCGGTCTCTCAATAGCGTGTAAAGTAGGCAATAGGACTGCCGCTCGGTCAGCCGCGTGGGTGTCAGAGCTGGGGAGGCGAAAATCGCCATCTTGTCCACATGTATCCTGGATGATAGAGTGTAGATCATTATAATATCTGTCAGATTTCTCGAGCAGGCTTTCCAGCATAGAAGTGAGGCATGCGAAGGAGTCCCCCATTCTGATAGCGTGTTACAGGAGTAAATATAGGTTCCTAGACTTCCATAATTAAAAGTTTTAACGGCTCAGATTCAGGAGCTCTGCAATAAAGCGTCTCTTCTGTTCGGCAGTTGGCTCCGCCCCCCTAAATTCAGTTTTTAAACCTCATGTAATTATTCCAGAAGTTTTTCCAGTTCCTGATGCTTATAGCATTGTTAAACTTCTTCAACATGCTAATAACTTTGTCTGTGATGCCATTTTCTATATCAATAGAATAAGGAACAAAAGCCTGACCCTTCCCCTAAAGGAACAGTTTCCGTTTGGAAACCTTCTCCAGTCTGGAATAAATCCAAGCCTTTTAGAAAGTCAAAACCAGCTCCCAAATCCGTATGAAGGTGCGGCCCTCATTCCAGCACAGCTGGTAGGGGGCAGGTTACGATTTTTCAAAGATGTTTGGATCAATTCGATTCAAAGTCTTTGGATTCAGAACATTGTTTCACAAGGGTACAGAATAGGTTTCAAGTTAAGACCGCCTATGAGAAGATTTTTTCTCTCACACATTCCAGTAAACCCAGTAAAGGCTCAGGCGTTTCTGAAATGTGTTTCAGACCTAGAGTCGGCTGGGGTAATTGTGCCAGTTCCAGTTCTGGAACAGGGTCTGGGGTTTTACTCAAATCTGTTCATTGTACCAAAGAAGGAGAATTCCTTCAGACCAGTTCTGGATCTAAAAATATTGAATCGTTATGTAAGGATACCAACATTCAAAATGGTGACTATAAGGACTATTCTGCCTTTTGTTCAGCAAGGGCATTATATGTCTACAATAGACTTACAGGATGCATATCTTCATATTCCTATCCATCCAGATCACTATCAGTTTCTGAGATTCTCTTTTCTAGACAAGCATTACCAGTTTGTTGCTCTTCCGTTTGGGCTAGCAACAGCTCCAAGGATCTTTTCAAAGGTTCTCGGTGCCCTTCTCTCTGTAATCAGAGAACAGAGCATTGCGGTATTTCCTTATTTGGACTATATCTTGGTACTTGCTCAGTCTTTACATTCTGCAGAATCTCATACGAATCAACTTGTGTTGTTTCTTCAAAGACATGGTTGGAGGATCAATTTACCAAAGAGTTCCTTGATTCCTCAGACAAGGGTAACCTTTTTGGGTTTCCAAATAGATTCAGTTTCCATGACTTCTGAAATTGGTTTCAGCTTGTCGAAACCTTCAGTCTCAATTATTCCCTTCGGTAGCTTTCTGCATGGAAGTTCTAGATCTCATGACTGCTGCATCGGATGCGATCCCTTTTGCTCGTTTTCACATGAGACCTCTCCAGCTTTGTATGCTGAACCAATGGTGCAGGGATTATACAAAGATATCACAATTAATATCCTTATATCCCAATGTTCGATCTTCTCTGACTTAGTGGTTGGATCACCATTGTTTAATTCAAGGGGCCTCTTTTGTTCGTCCATCCTGGACTGTGATCTCAACAGATGCAAGTCTTTCAGGTTGGGGAGCTGTATGGGGATCTCTGACAGCACAGGGGGTTTGGGAATCTCAGCAGGCGAGATCAACATTTTGGAACTCAGTTCTGGCCTCTTCTGAAGAGAGAATCGTTCATTTGTTTAAGACAGACAATGTCACAACCGTGGCATATGTCAATCATCAAGGGGGGACTCAGAGTCCTCAGGCTATGAAAGAAGTATCTCGGATACTTGTTTGGGCGGAATCCAGCTCCTGTCTAATTTCTGCGGTTCATATCCCAGGTATAGACCATTGGGAAGCGGATTATCTCAGTTGCCAGACGTTACATCCAGGCGAATGGTCTCTTCACCCAGAGGTATTTCTTCAGATTGTTCAAATCTGGGAACTTCCAAAAATAGATCTGATGGCCTCTCATCTAAACAAGAAACTTCCCAGGTATCTGTCCAGATCCAGGGATCCTCAGTCGGAAGCGGTGGACGCGTTGTCACTTCCTTGGAATTATTAACCTGCTTATATCTTTCCGCCTCTAGTTCTTCTTCCAAAAGGGATTTCCAAAATCCTAATGGAGCGTTTGTTTGTACTGCTGGTGGCTCCAGCATGACCACACAGGTTTTGGTATACGGATCTCGTTCGGATGGCCAGTTGCCAACCTTGGACACTTCCGTTAAGGCCAGACCTTCTATCTCAAGGACCATTTTTCCATCAGGATCTCAAATCACTAAATTTGAAGGTATGGAGATTGAACGCTTAATACTTAGTCATAGAGGTTTCTCTGATTCAGTGATCAATACTATGTTACAGGCTCGTAAATCTGTGTCTAGGAAGATCTATTACCTAGTTTGGAAGACTTACATTTCTTGGTGTTCTAATCATTAATTCTCTTGGCATTCTTTTAGAATTCCTAGAATTTCACAGTTTCTTCAGGATGGTTTGGAAAAAGGTTTCTCTGCAAGTTTCTTGAAAGGACAAATCTCTGCTCTTTCTGTACTTTTTCACAGAAAGATTGCTAATCATCCTGATATTCATTGTTTTGTACAGGCTTTGGTTCGTATTAAGCCTGTCATTAAGTCAATTTATCCTCCTTGGAGTCTTAATTTGGTTCTGAGGGCTTTATAGGCTCCTCCGTTTGAACCTATGCATTCTCTGGATATTAAATTACTTTCTTGGAAAGTTTTATTCCTTTTGGCCATCTCTTCTGCTAGAAGAGTTTCTGAGTTACCTGCTCTTTTTTGTGAATCTCCTTTTCTGATTTTTCATCAGGACAAAGGCGGTTTTGTGGACTTCATTTAATTTTTTACCTAAAGTTGTGAATTCTAACAACATTAGTAGAGAAATTGTTGTCCCTTCTTTGTGTCCTAATCCTAAAAATTCTCTGGAGAGATCTTTACATTCTTTGGATGTAGTTAGAGCTTTGAAATATTATGTTGAAGCTACTAAAGATTTCAGGAAGACTTCTAGTCTATTTGTTATCTTTTCTGGTTATAGGAAAGGTCAGAAGGCTTCTGCCATTTCTTTGGCGTCTTGGTTAAAGTCTTTGATTCATCATGCTTATGTGGAGTCGGGTAAATCCCCACCTCAAAGGTTTACGGCTCATTCTACTAGGTCAGTTTTTTCTTCCTAGGCTTTTAAGAATGAAGCTTCTGTTGATCAGATTTGCAAAGCAGCAACTTAATCTTCTTTGCATACTTTTACTAAATTCTACCATTTTGATGTTTTTTCTTCTTCTGAAGCAGTTTTTGGTAGAAAAGTACTTCAGGCAGCTGTTTCAGTTTGATTCTTCTGCTTATAATTTCAGGGGGTTTTTCATTATAAGATTAAAACTCTTTGATTTGGGTTGTGGATTATTTTTTCAGCGGAATTGGCTGTCTTTATTTTATCCCTCCCTCTCTAGTGACTCTTGCGTGGAAGTTCCACATCTTGGGTATCTGCTATCCCATGCGTCACTCGCTCATGGACTCTTGCCAATTACATGAAAGAAAACATAATTTATGTAAGAACTTACCTGATAAATTCATTTCTTTCATATTGGCAAGAGTCCATGAGGCCCACCCTTTTTGTGGTGGTTATGATTTTTTTTGTATAAAGCACAATTATTCCAATTCCTTGTTTGATGCTTTCGCTCCTTTCTTATCACCCCACTAATTGGCTATTCGTTAAACTGAATTGTGGGTGTAGTGAGGGGTGTATTTATAGGCATTTTGAGGTTTGGGAAACTTTGCTCCTCCTGGTAGGAATGTATATCCCATACGTCACTAGCTCATGGACTCTTGCCAATTTGAAAGAAATTAATTTATCAGGTAAGTTCTTACATAAATTATGTTTTTTATTTTTAAGCTTTCAGTCACCACTGCACCCTATAGTTTCTCCTTTTTCTTCCTAGCCCTCGGTCGAATGACTGGGTGGTGGAGCTAAGGGGGGAGCTATATAGGCAGCTCTGCTGTGGGTGCTCTCTCTGCCACTTCCTGTAGGGGAGGAGAATATCCCACAAGTAAGGATGAATCCGTGGACTCGATACATCACAAGAGAAATAAATTTATCAGGTAAGCATAAATTATGTTTTTATAAGGCATAACTAAGACACAGACTTTCATCAAGAGCATCCTCACTGACCCACCCGTGCTATTTGGCCCAATAAAGAGTGATGTAACGATGACATACCCTGGGTGGTGACCAAGTTGAATACCTACACTATGGGGCTCCCTGTCTGGCCAATAGGACATCTCAAAGAAGCTTCTCTAGGGGGAATGCTATATGCTTCTTGACCTGTGTCTATAAGCTAAGTCATTTCTATCGGGTCTTTCTAGTCCCAGTCTGTGTCCCCTAAGTAACGGCCCATGCAGTTCTTTTCCTCTCTTAGATTTAGGAAGGTGGTATGTAATGTATATACGAGGTGGCTAGACTAACCTATAGATATTGTTTTAAGTTTGCTACATATTCATTTAGACATAGTAAGATAGACTAAAATAGTCCCCTGTTAGATAATAAAACAATACATAACATGTATAAGTGGAACATTAACATTTATCCAACATAAGAAACATTGAAATTATTAACTACATACGACCTTTGAGCCCATCCAGGGTTTCTGGAGCAATGTCACAAAAGTAAGGCACCAAAGTACCCGATTCAGGTTGGTTCGATCATTAGGGATCGGAAAGTTCAGGGTCCCCAACGTTTCAGCCGCAAAGTTGCTGGATTTCTCCATGGCCCGCACCGTGAGGGCCCTGTGGAGCTGCATCAGCATTCTGAGGGGGCGTTATGTCAAGGCCTAGTGCTTGATTTAAAGTTGGGAAGGTCCTCCGGGGTTCTGAGGATGTGTGAAGTGTTGTTTCTTGTGGCTATCAGAGAGGTAGGGAATCCCCATCTATACGGTATCTTCTTCTCCTTCAACACCAACGTGACGTATCTCAGATCCCTTCGTTTTTGCAGTGTTGTTGGGCACAAATCTGAGTATACCTGGATCTCCGAGCCCCTGAAATCAATTAGGTGTTTTGCTCTGGCCATTCTCAAGACCTCTTCCTTATCTTTAAAATACAAGAATTTCATTATTATGTCTATGGGTGGAGCTCTGCTTTGTTGTTTAGGGCGCAAGGCCCTGTGGGCTCTTTCTATCTGTATGGCTGGTGCGGTATCGTTATTTTCTTTTACAAAGATATGACGAGTCCACAGATTTCATCCTTACTTGTGGGATATTAACCTCCTGCTAACAGGAAGTGGCAAAGAGCGCCACAGCAGAGCTGTATATATAGCCCCTCCCCTTCCCCTCCACCCCCAGTCATTATTTTTGCCTGTGTTATACTAGGAAGGCATGGTAAAGTGAGGTGTTAGTTTTAGTTTCTTCAATCAAGAAGTTTTTTATTTTAAATGGTACCGGTGCGTACTATTTCTTTCATGTAATTGGCAAGAGTCCATGAGCTAGTGTCGTATGGGATATACATTCCTACCAAGTTTCCCAAACCTCAAAATGCCTATAAATACTCCCCTCACCACACCCACAATTCAGTTTTGCAAACTTTGCCTCCCATGGAGGTGGTGAAGTAAGTTTGTGCTAGATTTCTACATTGATATGCGCTTTGCAGCAGGCTGAAGCCCAGTTTTCCTCTCAGAGTGCAGTGAATGTCAGAGGGATGTAAAGAGAGTATTGCCTATTTGAATACCATGGTCTTCCTCTAGGGGATCTATTTTATAGGTTCTCTGTTATCGGCCGTAGAGATTTCTTCTCCTACCTCCCTTTTCAGATCGACAATATACTCTTATATACCATTACCTCTACTGATTCTCATTTCAGTACTGGTTTGGCTATCTGCTATATGTAGATGAGTGTCTTAGGGGTAAGTAAGTCTTATTTCTATTCATGACACTCAAAACTATGGTTGGGCACTTTATATGTAAAGTTATAAATATATGTGTTAAACTTATATTTGCCATGATTCAGGATAATCAGTATTCCTTCTTTCAGACTGTCAGTTTCATTTTTTTGGGAAAATGCATATGAATTATATTTTTTCTTACCTTAAAAATTTAAATTTTCAATTGACTTTTTTCTAAATTGTGGGCCGTTAGGCTTGCGGGTGCAGAAAATGCATCTATTTATAGCGTCATTCTTGGTGCGAGACTTTTTTGGCGCAAAAATTTCCGGTGTCATAGTTGGCGTCGGAAGTTTTCACATGATTTGGTCATTTTTGTCGTATGTGTGTTGCGGAAGTTTTTTTGGCGCCAAAAAATATGGGCGTCATTCTTGGCGCCAAAATATGTGGGCGTTATACTTGGCGCCAAAAATGTGGGCGTCATACTTGGCGCCAGTTTTTTTCACGTTATTTCAGTCTCACTTTTTAGTTACTTCTGGTTTCTAGAGGCTTGTTTTGCATTTTTTCCCATTCCTGAAACTGCCATTTAAGGAATTTGATAATTTTGCTTTATATGTTGTTTTTTCTATTACATACATATTGAAAGATGTCACTTCCTGACCCTGGATCAGAATCTACTTCTGGAAAGACGCTGCCTGATGTCGGTTCTACCAAAGCTAAGTGCATTTGTTGTAAACTTTTGGTAACTGTTCCTCCGGCTGTAGTTTGTGTTAGTTGTCATGATAAACTATCAAACGCAGATAATATTTCCATTAGTAATAATCCATTACCTGTTGTTGTTCCTTCAACATCTAATGTTCAGGATGTTCCTGTTAATGTAAAAGAATTTGTTTCTAATTCTATTCGGAAGGCTCTGTTATTCCTCCTTCTAGTAAACGTAAGAGGTCTTTTAAAACTTCTCATATTTCAGATGAATTTTTAAATGACCGCCATCATTCTGACTTATCTATTTCTGATGAGGATCTATCTGGTTCAGAAGATTCTGCCTCAGATATTGACACTGATAAATCTTCATATTTGTTTAAGATGGAGTTTATTCGTTCTTTACTTAAAGAAGTGTTGATTGCATTAGATATGGAGGAGTCTAGTCCTCTTGATTTTAAAACTAATAAGCGTTTAAATTCAATTTTTTTTTTTTTTTTTTTTTTTTTTTTTTTTTTAAATATTTTTTATTGAGGTTTAGGCTTGAAGATGACAACATACAATAATAAGTTTGCGATAGTAAATGTGTTTACATCATTCGTCAATAAACAAATCTGAACATAGCAAGGCAATAAAAATCAAATACAACAGAAAGAATAACAATGCCTTAAAATAGACAAGCATCTCAAACCTCAGATTTTATGTATATAATGGCGTAGCTGGCTGACTAGTTAACAGGTCTCTAATAAGTCCATTAGTTTCATGAAAATGGAATAGCATGTGGTAGTCAGTTCTGTGGCCTATACTGGGCCAAAGAGTAGCATAGAATGAAAATATAATAAAAGGGGGGGGGGGAATTCAGCGGGTAAGCACCGCTTATGAAATAGGGGGGATGTGGGGGGGCGGAGCCATAAGGAAGAACTTCCTGTGAGGATTAGTCGTGTTTAAAATTTATTTTCATAGAGGCAGTTATAAGATGACATAGCCAAATGCCCAGTGTCTTTCTGCCAGCTAGGGAGTTAAAATAGACAGGTTTGCAGGGGCAGAATATCTATGAGTCAAATAATCCTATCTGGATCAAGCACCTGCCATGCTTAACAATTTCTGCATAGGTATTATGTATCTATAGCCTCAGGACTAGGTATCAGATGTGGGCTAGGCTATACACGGCAAATATGATATTCAAACTGATATGGCTATATAAACTTAGACCTTAGTAGGAGGGTATGTCATTTAAAGACTAAGCAAAGAGAACATAGTGTGTGATAAACAAACATTACTAAACATATAAATGTAAAACTAGGAGTTAAATAGCTAAGCTAGCTTCTAATATTAGATTAACTGAATATACTGTACATACCCAATAATGGTAATATATATTTATAAGCCTTAAGTAATATCACAAGTGTGTAATATAGTAGGTTAGATTGCTAATATAGTCATCAAATTTTAGCATGGAATTACTGTCTATATATACATATGTAAGTATACAGACCCTTGCACAACAGGTAATAAGAAAAAATAGGTGTGTGTACCCATACCTCAGTTGGAAACTAATAGCAAACTGGAATATGATACAGAGGTATATAGCACATAAAAAGATAACAGAGGGGCATAAACTTAACAGCTACAAGAGATTACACTATGCTTGAGGTTTTTAGGGCCAATCATGTCAGGCTTAGGGCATTACTACTTTACATATATGAACATATGCATACAGTTTTTTAAAAACAGGTAAAAGCTGAGTAGTGCCCTAATATATTACAAGTTAAATAGGAGTATGGGGAAGATATGCTGTTAGAGACTTTTACATAATTCCATAGGGAGTATAGTAGATTGTATGGTGGCACAGGATATATAGGCACTTAGGGGATAAAATAGGTGCAAGATCAAATAACAGTGAACTATAAGACCAAACCTTCCTATCATTACATGTAATAGCATTTTTAAGCGCATTAGGAAGGGGAATAGTTAATACAGGTAGAACCCCTAAAACAGAACATGTAAATAAAGCTCAATTTAGTGAGTACACATATCATAATAGCAAGAGCTCTGATATTGAGTACATTAAGGAGTATGTACATTAAAGACTCGTATAAAATATATAATAATGGATTGTTTTAAATTCTCATATACCAAGCTGTAACTATATGGGTAAAAGGAGCAATATAATAATCTATATACAGTATGGTACACTACTCAGCTGTTAGAATAAGTAAGTTATGTAACAGGTCATGTGGCATGTGAGAATATAGAATAATGTTTTACATGACAGGCTAAATATATATTAGAAGCAAGCAATCAAGCAGTGGGGTACACTACAACTTTTAACATCAATAGTACCTCTGGATACCTGTACCATATGAGTACTCTCAGTATAAGTCCAAGACATACAACTAGTGGGAATGCATTAGCATTACATATTTGAGTACAACAGAGTTACTTAATATAGTTCACCATAATATGTTGAGCTTAAATGTAATAGCTATAGCAGTCCTGTAACTTAAGCATAGGTGGTCATTGCACTGAGTATGCTCTTTAACCTGTTAAGGAGGGCCATCGAGGCTGAATTTCATTCAATAAATCATAGGAGCAGCCTTATCCAGATCTGTCCCATACTAACTTAAATGGTAAATACAAGCGCTAAGCAACTGCATACATCAAATGGCAGCCCTCAGACAGACTGAAGTGAGTCCCACAGTGTGACATCTATTATTGAGCAAATGACTTAGGTAATATAGGACAAACATTGTTGGAGGAAGTAGCCAGGCTGAGTGCACAGTAAAGCCGTTCCGTTGTTCAAGGATATATGCATTTGGTATAAGTGTCCCAAGCCTGCCTCTCACCACATCCTCTGCCCGGTATGAAGTAAGTCCGGCCACCCGGATCGTAGGGGCTTTTCAGTGTGCTACTGCAGAGCATGTTATCCATGCTGCGGGTTCCGTGTGAGAGTTTGTTTTGAGAAAGCTGCAAAGGCAGGAAAAAATGGAGCGCTAAGTTCTTTCTAGACAAGACCGGATGCATCAACAGTCCGTGTTCTTCTAGAGGGTATGCATCAAAACCGATAAAGAGGGAATCTTTCCCGGAGGATCTAGTCGCCTGAGATGACTGGAAGAAGTTCTCCCTGAGCTGCACACAATAATCCTCCACATTGACTGGTGTCTCAGGCATGTTGGGTGTTGACAATCTGTGAAGGCTTAAGTAAGGAGATAAGAAGGGCAGTGTGCGCTGCGTAGTTGTAATCCGGGGGGACCTCACAACCCCTAATACACCGACCTCCATACAGACTGGGCTAGTAGAGTATAATTGCGCCGGGTCCGCACATGTATGTCTGGGCAGGAGATCATTCAAACCATATCCAGACTGTCTTTCTTGCGGTCTCTCAATAGCGTGTAAAGTAGGCAATAAGACTGCCGCTCGGTCAGCCGCGTGGGTGTCAGAGCTGGGGAGGCGAAAATCGCCATCTTGTCCACATGTATCCTGGATGATAGAGTGTAGATCATTATAATATCTGTCAGATTTCTCGAGCAGGCTTTCCAGCATAGAAGTGAGGCATGCGAAGGAGTCCCCCATTCTGATAGCGTGTTACAGGAGTAAATATAGGTTCCTAGACTTCCATAATTAAAAGTTTTAACGGCTCAGATTCAGGAGCTCTGCAATAAAGCGTCTCTTCTGTTCGGCAGTTGGCTCCGCCCCCCTAAATTTAGTTTTTAAACCTCATGTAATTATTCCAGAAGTTTTTCCAGTTCCTGATGCTTATAGCATTGTTAAACTTCTTCAACATGCTAATAACTTTGTCTGTGATGCCATTTTCTATATCAATAGAATAAGGAACAAAAGCCTGACCCTTCCCCTAAAGGAACAGTTTCCGTTTGGAAACCTTCTCCAGTCTGGAATAAATCCAAGCCTTTTAGAAAGTCAAAACCAGCTCCCAAATCCGTATGAAGGTGCGGCCCTCATTCCAGCACAGCTGGTAGGGGGCAGGTTACGATTTTTCAAAGATGTTTGGATCAATTCGATTCAAAGTCTTTGGATTCAGAACATTGTTTCACAAGGGTACAGAATAGGTTTCAAGTTAAGACCGCCTATGAGAAGATTTTTTCTCTCACACATTCCAGTAAACCCAGTAAAGGCTCAGGCGTTTCTGAAATGTGTTTCAGACCTAGAGTCGGCTGGGGTAATTGTGCCAGTTCCAGTTCTGGAACAGGGTCTGGGGTTTTACTCAAATCTGTTCATTGTACCAAAGAAGGAGAATTCCTTCAGACCAGTTCTGGATCTAAAAATATTGAATCGTTATGTAAGGATACCAACATTCAAAATGGTGACTATAAGGACTATTCTGCCTTTTGTTCAGCAAGGGCATTATATGTCTACAATAGACTTACAGGATGCATATCTTCATATTCCTATCCATCCAGATCACTATCAGTTTCTGAGATTCTCTTTTCTAGACAAGCATTACCAGTTTGTTGCTCTTCCGTTTGGGCTAGCAACAGCTCCAAGGATCTTTTCAAAGGTTCTCGGTGCCCTTCTCTCTGTAATCAGAGAACAGAGCATTGCGGTATTTCCTTATTTGGACTATATCTTGGTACTTGCTCAGTCTTTACATTCTGCAGAATCTCATACGAATCAACTTGTGTTGTTTCTTCAAAGACATGGTTGGAGGATCAATTTACCAAAGAGTTCCTTGATTCCTCAGACAAGGGTAACCTTTTTGGGTTTCCAAATAGATTCAGTTTCCATGACTTCTGAAATTGGTTTCAGCTTGTCGAAACCTTCAGTCTCAATTATTCCCTTCGGTAGCTTTCTGCATGGAAGTTCTAGATCTCATGACTGCTGCATCGGATGCGATCCCTTTTGCTCGTTTTCACATGAGACCTCTCCAGCTTTGTATGCTGAACCAATGGTGCAGGGATTATACAAAGATATCACAATTAATATCCTTATATCCCAATGTTCGATCTTCTCTGACTTAGTGGTTGGATCACCATTGTTTAATTCAAGGGGCCTCTTTTGTTCGTCCATCCTGGACTGTGATCTCAACAGATGCAAGTCTTTCAGGTTGGGGAGCTGTATGGGGATCTCTGACAGCACAGGGGGTTTGGGAATCTCAGCAGGCGAGATCAACATTTTGGAACTCAGTTCTGGCCTCTTCTGAAGAGAGAATCGTTCATTTGTTTAAGACAGACAATGTCACAACCGTGGCATATGTCAATCATCAAGGGGGGACTCAGAGTCCTCAGGCTATGAAAGAAGTATCTCGGATACTTGTTTGGGCGGAATCCAGCTCCTGTCTAATTTCTGCGGTTCATATCCCAGGTATAGACCATTGGGAAGCGGATTATCTCAGTTGCCAGACGTTACATCCAGGCGAATGGTCTCTTCACCCAGAGGTATTTCTTCAGATTGTTCAAATCTGGGAACTTCCAAAAATAGATCTGATGGCCTCTCATCTAAACAAGAAACTTCCCAGGTATCTGTCCAGATCCAGGGATCCTCAGTCGGAAGCGGTGGACGCGTTGTCACTTCCTTGGAATTATTAACCTGCTTATATCTTTCCGCCTCTAGTTCTTCTTCCAAAAGGGATTTCCAAAATCCTAATGGAGCGTTTGTTTGTACTGCTGGTGGCTCCAGCATGACCACACAGGTTTTGGTATACGGATCTCGTTCGGATGGCCAGTTGCCAACCTTGGACACTTCCGTTAAGGCCAGACCTTCTATCTCAAGGACCATTTTTCCATCAGGATCTCAAATCACTAAATTTGAAGGTATGGAGATTGAACGCTTAATACTTAGTCATAGAGGTTTCTCTGATTCAGTGATCAATACTATGTTACAGGCTCGTAAATCTGTGTCTAGGAAGATCTATTACCTAGTTTGGAAGACTTACATTTCTTGGTGTTCTAATCATTAATTCTCTTGGCATTCTTTTAGAATTCCTAGAATTTCACAGTTTCTTCAGGATGGTTTGGAAAAAGGTTTCTCTGCAAGTTTCTTGAAAGGACAAATCTCTGCTCTTTCTGTACTTTTTCACAGAAAGATTGCTAATCATCCTGATATTCATTGTTTTGTACAGGCTTTGGTTCGTATTAAGCCTGTCATTAAGTCAATTTATCCTCCTTGGAGTCTTAATTTGGTTCTGAGGGCTTTATAGGCTCCTCCGTTTGAACCTATGCATTCTCTGGATATTAAATTACTTTCTTGGAAAGTTTTATTCCTTTTGGCCATCTCTTCTGCTAGAAGAGTTTCTGAGTTACCTGCTCTTTTTTGTGAATCTCCTTTTCTGATTTTTCATCAGGACAAAGGCGGTTTTGTGGACTTCATTTAATTTTTTACCTAAAGTTGTGAATTCTAACAACATTAGTAGAGAAATTGTTGTCCCTTCTTTGTGTCCTAATCCTAAAAATTCTCTGGAGAGATCTTTACATTCTTTGGATGTAGTTAGAGCTTTGAAATATTATGTTGAAGCTACTAAAGATTTCAGGAAGACTTCTAGTCTATTTGTTATCTTTTCTGGTTATAGGAAAGGTCAGAAGGCTTCTGCCATTTCTTTGGCGTCTTGGTTAAAGTCTTTGATTCATCATGCTTATGTGGAGTCGGGTAAATCCCCACCTCAAAGGTTTACGGCTCATTCTACTAGGTCAGTTTTTTCTTCCTAGGCTTTTAAGAATGAAGCTTCTGTTGATCAGATTTGCAAAGCAGCAACTTAATCTTCTTTGCATACTTTTACTAAATTCTACCATTTTGATGTTTTTTCTTCTTCTGAAGCAGTTTTTGGTAGAAAAGTACTTCAGGCAGCTGTTTCAGTTTGATTCTTCTGCTTATAATTTCAGGGGGTTTTTCATTATAAGATTAAAACTCTTTGATTTGGGTTGTGGATTATTTTTTCAGCGGAATTGGCTGTCTTTATTTTATCCCTCCCTCTCTAGTGACTCTTGCGTGGAAGTTCCACATCTTGGGTATCTGCTATCCCATGCGTCACTAGCTCATGGACTCTTGCCAATTACATGAAAGAAAACATAATTTATGTAAGAACTTACCTGATAAATTCATTTCTTTCATATTGGCAAGAGTCCATGAGGCCCACCCTTTTTGTGGTGGTTATGATTTTTTTTGTATAAAGCACAATTATTCCAATTCCTTGTTTGATGCTTTCGCTCCTTTCTTATCACCCCACTAATTGGCTATTCGTTAAACTGAATTGTGGGTGTAGTGAGGGGTGTATTTATAGGCATTTTGAGGTTTGGGAAACTTTGCTCCTCCTGGTAGGAATGTATATCCCATACGTCACTAGCTCATGGACTCTTGCCAATTTGAAAGAAATTAATTTATCAGGTAAGTTCTTACATAAATTATGTTTTTTATTTTTAAGCTTTCAGTCACCACTGCACCCTATAGTTTCTCCTTTTTCTTCCTAGCCCTCGGTCGAATGACTGGGTGGTGGAGCTAAGGGGGGAGCTATATAGGCAGCTCTGCTGTGGGTGCTCTCTCTGCCACTTCCTGTAGGGGAGGAGAATATCCCACAAGTAAGGATGAATCCGTGGACTCGATACATCACAAGAGAAATAAATTTATCAGGTAAGCATAAATTATGTTTTTATAAGGCATAACTAAGACACAGACTTTCATCAAGAGCATCCTCACTGACCCACCCGTGCTATTTGGCCCAATAAAGAGTGATGTAACGATGACATACCCTGGGTGGTGACCAAGTTGAATACCTACACTATGGGGCTCCCTGTCTGGCCAATAGGACATCTCAAAGAAGCTTCTCTAGGGGGAATGCTATATGCTTCTTGACCTGTGTCTATAAGCTAAGTCATTTCTATCGGGTCTTTCTAGTCCCAGTCTGTGTCCCCTAAGTAACGGCCCATGCAGTTCTTTTCCTCTCTTAGATTTAGGAAGGTGGTATGTAATGTATATACGAGGTGGCTAGACTAACCTATAGATATTGTTTTAAGTTTGCTACATATTCATTTAGACATAGTAAGATAGACTAAAATAGTCCCCTGTTAGATAATAAAACAATACATAACATGTATAAGTGGAACATTAACATTTATCCAACATAAGAAACATTGAAATTATTAACTACATACGACCTTTGAGCCCATCCAGGGTTTCTGGAGCAATGTCACAAAAGTAAGGCACCAAAGTACCCGATTCAGGTTGGTTCGATCATTAGGGATCGGAAAGTTCAGGGTCCCCAACGTTTCAGCCGCAAAGTTGCTGGATTTCTCCATGGCCCGCACCGTGAGGGCCCTGTGGAGCTGCATCAGCATTCTGAGGGGGGCGTTATGTCAAGGCCTAGTGCTTGATTTAAAGTTGGGAAGGTCCTCCGGGGTTCTGAGGATGTGTGAAGTGTTGTTTCTTGTGGCTATCAGAGAGGTAGGGAATCCCCATCTATACGGTATCTTCTTCTCCTTCAACACCAACGTGACGTATCTCAGATCCCTTCGTTTTTGCAGTGTTGTTGGGCACAAATCTGAGTATACCTGGATCTCCGAGCCCCTGAAATCAATTAGGTGTTTTGCTCTGGCCATTCTCAAGACCTCTTCCTTATCTTTAAAATACAAGAATTTCATTATTATGTCTATGGGTGGAGCTCTGCTTTGTTGTTTAGGGCGCAAGGCCCTGTGGGCTCTTTCTATCTGTATGGCTGGTGCGGTATCGTTATTTTCTTTTACAAAGATATGACGAGTCCACAGATTTCATCCTTACTTGTGGGATATTAACCTCCTGCTAACAGGAAGTGGCAAAGAGCGCCACAGCAGAGCTGTATATATAGCCCCTCCCCTTCCCCTCCACCCCCAGTCATTCTTTTTGCCTGTGTTATACTAGGAAGGCATGGTAAAGTGAGGTGTTAGTTTTAGTTTCTTCAATCAAGAAGTTTTTTATTTTAAATGGTACCGGTGCGTACTATTTCTTTCATGTAATTGGCAAGAGTCCATGAGCTAGTGTCGTATGGGATATACATTCCTACCAAGTTTCCCAAACCTCAAAATGCCTATAAATACTCCCCTCACCACACCCACAATTCAGTTTTGCAAACTTTGCCTCCCATGGAGGTGGTGAAGTAAGTTTGTGCTAGATTTCTACATTGATATGCGCTTTGCAGCAGGCTGAAACCCAGTTTTCCTCTCAGAGTGCAGTGAATGTCAGAGGGATGTAAAGAGAGTATTGCCTATTTGAATACCATGGTCTTCCTCTAGGGGATCTATTTTATAGGTTCTCTGTTATCGGCCGTAGAGATTTCTTCTCCTACCTCCCTTTTCAGATCGACAATATACTCTTATATACCATTACCTCTACTGATTCTCATTTCAGTACTGGTTTGGCTATCTGCTATATGTAGATGAGTGTCTTAGGGGTAAGTAAGTCTTATTTCTATTCATGACACTCAAAACTATGGTTGGGCACTTTATATGTAAAGTTATAAATATATGTGTTAAACTTATATTTGCCATGATTCAGGATAATCAGTATTCCTTCTTTCAGACTGTCAGTTTCATTTTTTTGGGAAAATGCATATGAATTATATTTTTTCTTACCTTAAAAATTTAAATTTTCAATTGACTTTTTTCTAAATTGTGGGCCGTTAGGCTTGCGGGTGCAGAAAATGCATCTATTTATAGCGTCATTCTTGGTGCGAGACTTTTTTGGCGCAAAAATTTCCGGTGTCATAGTTGGCGTCGGAAGTTTTCACATGATTTGGTCATTTTTGTCGTATGTGTGTTGCGGAGGTTTTTTTGGCGCCAAAAAATATGGGCGTCATTCTTGGCGCCAAAATATGTGGGCGTTATACTTGGCGCCAAAAATGTGGGCGTCATACTTGGCGCCAGTTTTTTTCACGTTATTTCAGTCTCACTTTTTAGTTACTTCTGGTTTCTAGAGGCTTGTTTTGCATTTTTTCCCATTCCTGAAACTGCCATTTAAGGAATTTGATAATTTTGCTTTATATGTTGTTTTTTCTATTACATACATATTGAAAGATGTCACTTCCTGACCCTGGATCAGAATCTACTTCTGGAAAGACGCTGCCTGATGTCGGTTCTACCAAAGCTAAGTGCATTTGTTGTAAACTTTTGGTAACTGTTCCTCCGGCTGTAGTTTGTGTTAGTTGTCATGATAAACTATCAAACGCAGATAATATTTCCATTAGTAATAATCCATTACCTGTTGTTGTTCCTTCAACATCTAATGTTCAGGGTGTTCCTGTTAATGTAAAAGAATTTGTTTCTAATTCTATTCGGAAGGCTGTCTGTTATTCCTCCTTCTAGTAAACGTAAGAGGTCTTTTAAAACTTCTCATATTTCAGATGAATTTTTAAATGACCGCCATCATTTTGACTTATCTATTTCTGATGAGGATCTATCTGGTTCAGAAGATTCTGCCTCAGATATTGACACTGATAAATCTTCATATTTGTTTAAGATGGAGTTTATTCGTTCTTTACTTAAAGAAGTGTTGATTGCATTAGATATGGAGGAGTCTAGTCCTCTTGATATTAAAACTAATAAGCGTTTAAATTCATTTTTAAACCTCATGTAGTTATTCCAGAAGTTTTTCCAGTTCCTGATGCTATTTCAGAAGTAATTTCTAGGGAATGGAATAGTCTGGGTACCTCATTTACTCCTTCTCCAAGGTTTAAGAAATTGTACCCTTTGCCATCTGATAGATTAGAGTTTTGGGAAAAAATCCCCAAAGTTGATGGGGCTAGCTCTACTCTTGCTAAACGTACTACTATTCCTACGGCAGATACTACTTCTTTTAAGGATCCTTTAGATAGGAAGCTTGAATCCTTTTTAAGGAAGGCTTATTTATGTTCAGGTAATCTTCTTAGGCTTGCTATTTCTTTGGCTGATGTTGCTGCAGCTTCCACTTTCTGGTTGGAGGCTTAAGCGCAACAAGTGTCAGACCATAATGCTTATAGCATTATTAAACTTCTTCAACATGCTAATAACTTTGTTTGTGATGCCATTTTCGATATCATTAGAATTGATGTCAGGTATATGTCTTTAGCTATTTTAGCCAGAAGAGCTTTATGGCTTAAGTCTTGGAATGCAGATATGACTTCTAAGTCAACGTTGCTGTCTCTTTCTTTCCAAGGTAATAAATTATTTGGTTCTCAGTTAGATTCAATAATTTCAACTGTTACTGGGGGGAAGGGAGCCTTTTTACCTCAGGACAAAAAATCTAAAGGTAAATATAGGGCTGCTAATCATTTTCGTTCCTTTTGTCAGAATAAGGAACAAAAGCCTGACCCTTCCCCTAAAGGAACAGTTTCCGTTTGGAAACCTTCTCCAGTCTGGAATAAATCCAAGCCTTTTAGAAAGTCAAAACCAGCTCCCAAATCCGCATGAAGGTGCGGCCCTCATTCCAGCACAGCTGGTAGGGGGCAGGTTACGATTTTTCATAGATGTTTGGATCAATTCGATTCAAAGTCTTTGGATTCAGAACATTGTTTCACAAGGGTACAGAATAGGTTTCAAGGTAAGACCGCCTGTGAGAAGATTTTTTCTCTCACGCATTCCAGTAAACCCAGTAAAGGCTCAGGCGTTTCTGAAATGTGTTTCAGACCTGGAGTCAGCTGGGGTAATTGTGCCAGTTCCAGTTCTGGAACAGGTCATGGGGTTTTATTCAAATCTGTTCATTGTACCAAAGAAAGAGAATTCTTTCAGACCAGTTCTGGATCTAAAAATATTGAATCATTATGTAAGGATACCAACATTCAAAATGGTGACTATAAGGACTATTCTGCCTTTTGTTCAGCAAGGGCATTATATGTCCACAATAGACTTACAGGATGCATATCTTCATATTCCAATTCATCCGGACCACTATCAGTTCCTGAGATTCTCTTTTCTAGACAAGCATTACCAGTTTGTTGCTCTTCCTTTTGGTCTAGCAACAGCTTCAAGGATCTTTTCAAAGGTTCTTGGTGCCCTTCTCTCTGTAATCAGGGAGCAGGGTATTGCGGTATTTCCTTATTTGGACGATATCTTGGTACTTGCTCAGTTTTTACATTCTGCAGAATCTCACACGAATCAACTTGTGTTGTTTCTTCAAAGACATGGTTGGAGGATCAATTTACCAAAGAGTTCCTTGATTCCTCAGACAAGGGTAACCTTTTTAGGTTTCCAAATAGATTCAGTGTCCATGACTTTGTCTCTAACAGAAAAGAGACGTCTGAAATTGGTTTCAGCTTGTCGAAACCTTCAGTCTCAATCATTCCCTTCGTGCATTGTGCATGGAAATTCTAGGTCTCAAGACTGCTGCATCGGACGCGATCCCTTTTGCTCGTTTTCACATGAGACCTCTCCAGCTTTGTATGCTGAACCAATGGTGCAGGGATTATACAAAGATATCACAATTAATATCCTTAAATCCCAATGTTCAATCTTCTCTGACTTGGTAGTTGGATCACCATCGTTTAGTTCAAGGGGCCTCTTTTGTTCGTCCAACCTGGACTGTGATCTCAACAGATGTGAGTCTTTCAGGTTGGGGAGCTGTATGGGGATCTCTGACAGCGCAGGGGGTTTGGGAATCTCAGGAGGTGAGATTAGCAATCAACATTTTGGAACTCCGTGCGATTTTCAGAGCTCTTCAGTTCTGGCCTCTTCTGAAGAGAGAATCGTTTATTTGTTTTCAGACAGACAATGTCACAACCGTGGCATATGTCAGTCATCAAGGGGGGACTCACAGTCCTCAGGCTATGAAAGAAGTATCTCGGATACTTGTATGGGCGGAATCCAGCTCCTGTCTAATTTCTGCGGTTCACATCCCAGGTATAGACAATTGGGAAGCGGATTATCTCAGTCGCCAGACATTACATCCGGGCGAATGGTCTCTTCACCCAGCGGTATTTCTTCATATTGTTCAAATCTGGGGACTTCCAGAAATAGATCTGATGGCTTCTCATCTAAACAAGAAACTTCCCAGGTATCTGTCCAGATCCAGGGATCCTCAGGCGGAAGCGGTGGATGTGTTGTCACTTCCTTGGAATTATCCACCTGCTTATATCTTTCCGCCTCTAGTTCTTCTTCCAAAAGTGATTTCCAAAATCCAAATGGAGCGTTCGTTTGTACTGCTGGTGGCTCCAGCATGGCCACACAGGTTTTGGTATGCGGATCTCGTTTGGATGGCCAGTTGCCAACCTTGGACACTTCCGTTAAGGCCAGACCTTTTATCTCAAGGCCCATTTTTCCATCAGGATCTCAAATCATTAAATTTGAAGGTATGGAGATTGAACGCTTAATACTTAGTCATAGAGGTTTCTCTGATTCAGTGATTAATACTATGTTACAGGCTCGTAAATCTGTGTCTAGAAATATCTATTACCGAGTCTGGAAGACTTACATTTCTTGGTGTTCTTCACATAAATTCTCTTGGCATTCTTTTATAATTCCTAGAATTTTACAGTTTCTTCAGGATGGTTTGGAAAAAGGTTTGTCCGCAAGTTCCTTGAAAGGACAAATCTCTGCTCTTTCTGTACTTTCTTTCATGTAATTGGCAAGAGTCCATGAGCTAGTGACATATGGGATATACTATCCTACCAGGAGGGGCAAAGTTTCCCAAACCTCAAAATGCCTATAAATACACCCCTCACCACACCCACAATTCAGTTTTACAAACTTTGCCTCCTATGGAGGTGGTGAAGTAAGTTTGTGCTAAGATTTCTACATTGATATGCGCTTCTCAGCATTGTTGAAGCCCGATTCCTCTCAGAGTACAGCGAATGTCAGAGGGACGTGAAGGGAGTATCACCTATTGAATACGATGATTTCTGTAACGGGGGTCTTTTTCATGGGTTCTCTGTTATCGGTCGTAGAGATTCATCTCCTACCTCCCTTTTCAGATCGACGATATACTCTCAATTTACCATTGCCTCTACTAATAACTGTTTTAGTACTTGTTTGGCTATCTGCTATATGTGGATGGGTGTCTTTTGGTAAGTATGTTTTCATTACTTATGACACTCTCAGCTATGGTTTGGCACTTTATGCAATTTATATAAAGTTCTAAATATATGTATTGTACTTATATTTGCCATGAGTCAGGTTCATGTATTTCCTTCTGCAGACTGTCAGTTTCATATTTGGGAATATAAACACTTTAAGAAATTTATTTCTTACCTGGGAATTAGTCTTTTTTCAATTTGACTACTTTTTGCAATTGCGGGTGTTAGGCCCGAGGGTGCGTCAAATGTTAGACTTTATTGCGTAATTTTTGGCGCAAACTTTTTTGGCGTGGAAAAAATACATTTTTTGACACAACTTCGTCATTTCCGGCGTCATACGTGACGCCGAGAACTTTCACACGGAGGCGTCATTAGTGATGCAAGTGTGTAATTTCAGGTCATTTTTGGCGCCAAAAAAGTTTACGTTACGTTGTGCGTCATACTTGGCGCCAAATTTTTTTCATTATTTCAATACCCCATTGTTGTTTGCCTCCTGCTTCTTTTCTATCAAGAGGCCTATGCTTTTGCATTTTTTCCCATTCCTGAAACTGTCATTTAAAGAAATAGATAATTTTGCTTTATATGTTGTTTTTTCTCTTACATTGAGCAAGATGTTCCAATCTGATCCTGCCTCTGAAGTTTCTGCTGGAACATTGCTGCCTGACATCGGTTCTACCAAAGCTAAGTGCATTTGTTGTAAAATTGTAGAAATTATTCCACCGAATGTCATTTGTAATAGTTGTCATGATAAACTTTTACATGCAGATAGTGTTTCTATCAGTAATAGTATATTGCCAGTTGCAGTTCCTTCAACTTCTAATGTGCATGATATAACTGTAAATTTTAAAGAATTTGTTTCTGATTCTATTATGAAGGCTTTGTCTGCATTTCCGCCTTTTAATAAACGTAAAAGGTCTTTTAAAACTTCTCATTTAGCTGATGAAATTTCAAATGACCAACAACATAATAATTCATCCTCTTCTGATGAGGATCTATCTGAAATAGAAGATCCTTCCTCAGATATTGACACTGACAAATCTACTTATTTATTTAAAATAGAGTATATGCGTTCTTTATTAAAAGAAGTGTTAATTACTTTGGATATTGAGGTAACCAGTCCTATTGACGTTCAGTCTAATAAACGTTTAAATGCTGTTTTTAAACGTCCTGTGGTTTCCCCAGGTGTTTTTCCCATTCCTGAGGCTATTTCTGATATGATTTCTAGGGAATGGAATAAGCCAGGTACTTCCTTTATTCCTTCTGCAAGGTTTAAGAGATTGTATCCTTTACCAGCAAAATCTATAGAGTTTTGGGAAAAGATCCCCAAAGTTGATGGGGCTATTTATACTCTTGCTAAAGGTACCACTATTCCTATGGAAGATAGCACTTCCTTTAAGGATCCTTTAGATAGGAAGCTTGAATCTTATCTAAGGAAGGCCTATTTATATTCAGGTCATCTTCTCAGACCTGCTATTTCTTTGGGTGATGTTGCGGCTGCATCAACTTTCTGGTTGGAAAATTTAGCGCAACATGAATTGGATTTTGACATATCTAGCATTGTTCGCTTATTGCAACATGCTAATCATTTTATTTGTGATGCCATTTTTCATATTATCAAAATTGATGTTAGATCCGTGTCTTTAGCTGTATTAGCTAGAAGAGCTTTGTGGCTTAAATATTGGAATGCTGATATGACATCTAAATCTAGATTACTATCTCTTTCTTTCCATGGTAATAATTTATTTGGTTCTCAGTTGGATTCTATTAATTCAACTATCACTGGAGGAAAAGGAGTTTTTTTGCCTCAGGATAAAAAACCTAAGGGTAAATCTAAGGCTTCTAACCGTTTTCGTTCCTTTCGTCAGAATAATGAACAAAAACTCAATCCTCCTCCCAAGGAATCTGCTTCCAGTTGGAAGCCTTCCTCAAAGTGGAATAAATCCAAGCCATTTAGGAAACCAAAATCTGCCCCTAAGTCCGCATGAAGGTGCGGCCCTCATTCCAGCTCAGCTGGTAGGGGCAGATTAAGGTTTTTCAAGGAATTTTGGATAAAGTCTGTCCAAAATCATTGGATTCAGAGCATTGTGTCTCAAGGGTATCGAATAGGATTCAAAGTAAGACCTCCTGTGAGAAGATTTTTTCTCTCACGCATCCCTGTAAATCCAATAAAAGTGTGTTTCAGACCTGGAGTCTTCAGGGGTAATCATGCCAGTTCCTCCTCAGGAACAAGGTTTGGGGTTTTATTCAAACCTATTCATTGTATCAAAGAAAGAAAATTTGTTCAGACCAGTTCTGGATCTGAAATTTTTTTAATCGTTATGTAAGAGTGCCAACTTTCAAGATGGTGACTATAAGGACTATTCTGCCTTTTGTTCAGCAAGGACATTATATGTCCACAATAGACTTGCAGGATGCATACCTTAATATTCCGATTCATCCAGAACACTTTCAGTTTCTGAGATTCTCTTTTCTAGACAAGCACTACCAATTTGTTGCTCTTCCATTTGGCCTAGCAACAGCTCCAAGAATCTTTTCAAAGGTTCTGGGTGCCCTACTATCTGTAATCAGAGAACAGGGTATTGCTGTGTTTCCTTATTTGGACGATATCTTGGTACTAGCTCAGTCTTTACATACTGCAGAATCTCACACAAATGAACTATTGTTGTTTCTTCGGAAACATGGTTGGAGGATCAATTTACCAAAAAGTTTCTTGATTCCTCAGAAAAGGGTCTTTTTAGGCTTCCAGATAGATTCAGTGTCCATGACTCTGTCTCTAACAGACAAGAGACGTTTAAAATTGGTCGCAGCATGCCGGCTCCTTCAGTCTCAGTCATTCCCTTCAGTGGCTATGTGCATGGAAGTTTTAGGTCTCATGACTGCAGCATCGGACGCAATCCCCTTTGCTCATTTTCACATGAGACCTCTACAGCTTTGTATGCTGAATCAATGGTGCAGGGATTATACAAAGATATCACAATTAATATCCTTGAATCCCAATGTACGACTCTCTCTGACATGGTGGATAGATCACCATCGTTTGGTTCAAGGGGCTTCTTTTGTTCGCCCAACCTGGACTGTGATCACAACAGATGCGAGTCTTTCAGATTAGGGAGCTGTTTGGGGATCTCTGACAGCACAAGGGGTTTGGAAATCTCAAGAGGCGAGATTACCAATAAATATTTTAGAACTCCATGCAATTCTCAGGGCTCTTCAGTTCTGGCCTCTGCTAAAGAGAGAACCGTTCATTTGTTTTCAGACAGACAATATCACAACTGTGGCTTACAGTCACAGTCCCCAAGCTATGAAATAAGTATCTCGGATACTTGCCTGGGCGGAATCCAGCTCTTGTCTAATCTCTGCGGTGCATATCCCAAGCGTAGACAATTGGGAGGCGGATTATCTCTGCCGCCAGACTTTACATCCAGGGGAGTGGTCTCTCCATCCAGATGTGTTTTCTCAGATTGTTCAGATGTGGGGGCTTCCAGAGATAGATCTCATGGCCTCTCATCTAAACAAGAAACTTCCCAGATACCTGTCCAGGTCCAGGGATGTTCAGGCGGAAGCAGTGGATCCGCTGACACTTCCTTGGTGTTATCAACCTGCTTACATCTTCCCGCCTCTAGTTCTCCTTCCAAGAGTGATCTCCAAAATCATCATGGAACAGTCTTTTGTGTTGCTGGTGGCTCCAGCATGGCCACACAGGTTTTGGTATGCGGATCTGGTTCGGGTGTCCAGTTGCCCACCTTGGCCACTTCCGTTACGGCCGGACCTACTGTCTCAAGGTCCGTTTTTCCATCAGGATCTCAAATCATTAAATTTGAAGGTATGGAAATTGAACGCTTAGTTCTAAGTCATAGAGGTTTCTCTGACTCAGTGATTAATACTATGTTACAAGCTCGTAAATCTGTCTCTAGAAAGATTTATTATAGAGTTTGGAAGACTTACATTTCATGGTGTTCTTCTCATAAATTTTCCTGGCATTCTTTTAGAATTCCTAGAATTTTACAGTTCCTTCAGGATGGTTTGGATAAGGGTTTGTCTGCAAGTTCCTTGAAAGGACAAATCTCCGCTCTTTCTGTTTTATTTCACAGAAAGATTGCTATACTTCCTGATATTCACTGTTTTGTACAGGCTTTAGTTTGTATTAAGCCTGTCATTAAATCAATTTCTCCTCCTTGGAGTCTTAATTTGGTTCTGAAGGCTTTACAGGCTCCTCCATTTGAGCCTATGCATTCTTTGGACATTAAACTACTTTCCTGGAAAGTGTTGTTCCTTTTGGCTATTTCTTCTGCTAGAAGAGTTTCTGAGCTATCTGCTCTTTCTTGTGAGTCTCCTTTTCTGATTTTTCATCAGGATAAGGCAGTTTTGCGGACTTCTTTTCAATTTTTACCTAAGGTTGTGAATTCTAACAACATTAGTAGAGAAATTGTTATCCCTTCCTTGTGTCCTAATCCTAAGAATTCTTTGGAGAGATCCTTACATTCTTTGAATGTGGTAAGAGCTTTGAAATATTATGTGGAAGCTACTAAAAAATTCAGGAAGACTTCCAGTTTATTTGTTTTATTTTCTGGTCCTAGGAAAGGTCAGAAAGCTTCTGCTATTTCCTTGGCTTCTTGGTTGAAACTTTTGATTCATCAAGCTCTTTTGGAGTCGGGTCAAACCCCGCCTCAGAGAATTACAGTTCATTCTACTAGATCAGTCTCCACTTTGTGGGCTTTTAAGAATGAAGCTTCAGTTGATCTGATTTGCAAAGCAGCAACTTGGTCTTCTTTGCATACTTTTACTAAATTCTACCATTTTGATGTATTTGCTTCTTCGGAAGCAGTGTTTGGTAGAAAAGTTCTTCAGGCAGCTGTTTCAGTTTGATTCTTCTGCTTTTGATTTAAGTTTTTTTCTTTCAAAAGTGAAAATAACTTATTTTTTGGGTTGTGGATTATTTTTTTAGCGGAATATGGCTGTTTTTATTTTATTCCTTCCCTCTCTAGTGACTCTTGAGTGGAAGACTCCACATTTTGGGTATTGATATCCCATATGTCACTAGCTCATGGACTCTTGCCAATTACATGAAAGAAAACATAATTTATGTAAGAACTTACCTGATAAATTCATTTCTTTCATATTGGCAAGAGTCCATGAGGCCCACCCTTTTTATGGTGGTTATGATTTTTTGTATAAAGCACAATTATTTCCAAATTTCCTTTGTTGATGCTTTCTACTCCTTTCTTTATCACCCCACTGCTTGGCTATTCGTTAAACTGAATTGTGAGTGTGGTGAGGGGTGCATTTATAGGCATTTTGAGGTTTGGGAAACTTTGCCCCTCCTGGTAGGATTGTATATCCCATATGTCAATAGCTCATGGACTCTTGCCAATATGAAAGAAATGAATTTCTAAGGTAAGTTCTTACATAAATTATGTTTTTTTCACAGAAAGATTGCTAATCATCCTGATATTCATTGTTTTGTACAGGCTTTGGTTCGTATTAAGCCTGTCATTAAGTCAATTTCTCCTCCTTGGAGTCTTGATCTGGTTCTGAGGGCATTACAGGCTCCTCCGTTTGAACCTATGCATTCTCTGGATATTAAATTACTTTCTTGGAAAGTTTTATTCCTTTTGGTCATCTCTTCTGCTAGAAGAGTTTCTGAGTTATCTGCTCTTTCTTGTGAATCTCCTTTTCTGATTTTTCATCAGGATAAGGCAGTGTTGCGGACTTCATTTCATTTTTTATCTAAAGTTGTGAATTCTAACAACATTAGTAGAGAAATTGTTGTCCCTTCTTTGTGTCCTAATCCTAAGAATACTCTGGAGAGATCTTTACATTCTTTGGATGTAGTTAGAGCTTTGAAATATTATGTTGAAGCTACTAAAGATTTCAGGAAGACTTCTAATCTATTTGTTGTCTTTTCTGGTTCTAGGAAAGGTCAGAAGGCTTCTGCCATTTCTTTGGCATCTTGGTTAAAGTCTTTGATTCATCATGCTTATGTGGAGTCGGGTAAATCCCCTCCTCAAACTATCACGGCTCATTCTACTAGGTCAGTTTCTACTTCCTGGGCTTTTAAGAATGAAGCTTCTGTTGATCAGATTTGCAAAGCAGCAACTTGGTCTTCTTAGCATACTTTTACTAAATTCTACCATTTTGATGTTTTTTCTTCTTCTGAAGCAGTTTTTGGTAGAAAAGTACTTCAGGCAGCTGTTTCAGTTTGATTCTTCTGCTTATAATTTCAGTTTTTTTCATTTTAAGATTAAAACTTTTTGATTTGGGTTGTGGATTATTTTTTCAGCGGAATTGGCTGTCTTTATTTTATCCCTCCCTCTCTAGTGACTCTTGCGTGGAAGTTCCACATCTTGGGTATCTGCTATCCCATACGTCACTAGCTCATGTACTCTTGCCAATTACATGAAAGAAAACATAATCTATGTAAGAACTTACCTGATAAATTCATTTCTTTCATATTGGCCAGAGTCCATGAGGCCCACTCTTTTTTGTGGTGGTTATGATTTTTTTGTATAAGGCACAATTATTCCAATTCCTTGTTTGATGCTTTCGCTCCTTTCTTATCACCCCACTTCTTGGCTATTCGTTAAACTGAATTGTGGGTGTGGTGAGGGGTGTATTTATAGGCATTTTGAGGTTTGGGAAACTTTGCCCCTCCTGGTAGGAATGTATATCCCATACGTCACTAGCTCATGGACTCTTGCCAATATGAAAGAAATGAATTTATCAGGTAAGTTCTTACATAAATTATGTTTTTTCTCAGGGGGATATGGAAGAAGATTTCTGCCCTGAGATTTGATGATCTTAGCATTTGTAACTAAGATCCACGCTGTTTCCCACAAGACCTCTCAAGGTAACCATGAGACATCTTCAGTGTGGAGACCGGTTTCATGCTACAAGCAGCATTAAAGGGACAGTTCACCCAAAAATTTTCTCCCCTTTAAATTATTCCAAATGAACCTTTTTACCTGTTAGAGTGTATGAAATAGGTTGCAAGTGGCTCCTTTACTCCTATTTCAGCATTTGAAATAGCTGATTTAGCTTGTGGTTTCCCAACCTATACTGAAAGTTTTGATACTGGCGTATATGCTATTGACAAGCCTAAGTAAACACAGCCAGTAGAAGAGATTACACCTTCAGTGGGGGACATGATAGTTAAGTAATAAAATGATAATTTTCCATTGTTCTCTCTATGTATTGAGCTTTGGTGTTCCAGACAAATATAAGATAAGGAAGCAAGTCTGTGTACATAAAAGTGATAACGTAATGAGATCTGATATTACCTGAAGTTCAACCCATTGTAATAGGCTGTGGTTTCAAAGCACAAACCCAGCTACTTCAGATACACAAATAAACCCGAAAATGCAATTTCTCAAATATTTTATACTCTGCAGTTGGTATAACAAGTCATTTAAAATACATTTATGGAAAAACAATTTTACAGTGTACTGTCCCTTTAAGGTATGTGCAGCTTTTTTTCTGAGGTGACATGGTGTATCAGAACTGGCTGGCATTATTTCCCTGTATGGGAATGGGGTAAGTAGTAAAACCTATTTTAATAAGAGGGGTGTTACTTGAGTCCCTATTTTATATTTATCATTAGTTGATATTTGGGCATTATGTGACATGGGAGACAATATAAAAAACAATGTTTTATGTTTTTTTATTTTTGGCACTTAAAACTTATTGGTTTTATGCTTGAAGGTTATATTGTGTGTGTATTTTTACTTTAGTGCAAAACTGCATTTCCATGCAGTGTTGTTTGGGCCTACTCTGACTTTTGACCTTAAGGGGCGGAGCCTATTTTGGCGCAATTTCTTCAGGCTTAGCAGCAGCAAACAGTAACTGGGTGGCTCCTGGACTGTGTAGCTGGTCTGAAGGGTTGGAAACTTGATTCGAAGTACCCTGGGGGCAGGTAGGCGCCACAGCTTGAGGTGTAGAGTGTATTTTTATCTATCTTTTGACTACATGTTGATATAAGTACTTCTAAAGCCTTATTTCTGCCCTTGCTTCTGGGTGCAGTAATTTTTGGATTAACCAACGATATTAAGTTAAATTTGGGAATAATTTAAAGTTTTTTGTGCATTTTGGAAAAATTGTTCACTTTTTCTTTTCTTAAAGGCACAGTACATGTTTTTTCTAATATTTATTTTATGCTATAAATAAGTGTTTAAACGACTTTTGTGGTATTACTAGTCTGTTCAACATGTCTGACATTGAGGTTTCTCATTGTTCTATGTGTTTAGAAGCTATTGTGCAATCCCCTCTAACATTGTGTAATTTTTGTGGAAGGGCTTTACAATGTAAAAAGCATATTTTAAATAAAGTAAGTGTGCCTAGGGATGATTCTCAGTCTGAAGAGAATCAGAATATGCCATCCAATTCTCCCCAAGTGTCACAACCTTTTATGCCCACACAAGTGACACCTAGTACTTCTAGTGCATCTAATTCCTTTACTCTGCAGGAGATGGCTGAAGTTATGTCAACTACCCTTACAGAGGTATTGTCTAAATTACCAGTGTTGCAGGGTAAACACAGTAGTTCAAGTATTAATGTAAATACTGAATCCTCTGATGCTTTATTTGCTATTTTCCGATGTTCCCTCACAGTGCTCTGAGTTGGGGATCAGGGAATTACTGTCTGAGGGTGAAATTTCTGATTCAGGGAATGTTTTGCCTCAGACAGATTCGGATGCTATGTCATTTAAATTTAAGCTTGAACACCTCCTCCTGTTGCTTAGGGAGGTTTTAGCGACTCTGGATGATTGTGATCCTATTGTGATTCCTCCAGAGAAATTGTGTAAAATGGATAAATATTTGGAAGTTCCTACTTACACTGATGTTTTTCCGGTTCCTAAGAGAATTTCGGAAATTATTAGTAAGGAATGGGATAGACCAGGTTTCTCCCTCTCCTAATTTTAAGAAAATGTTTCCTATATCAGATACCATTCGGGACTCATGGCAAACGGTCACTAAGGTAGAGGGAGCTATATCTTCCCTAGCTAAGCGTACTACTATACCCAATGAGGATAGGTGTGCTTTCAAGGATCCTATGGATAAGAAATTAGAGGGTCTACTAAAGAAATTATTTGTTAATCAGGGATTTCTTTTACAACTTACGGCTTGCATTGTTCCAGTAACTACTGCAGCAGCCTTTTTGGTTTGATGCTCTAGAAGAGTCTCTTAAGGTTGAGACTCCATTAGATGACATCCTAGATAGAATTAAGGCTCTTAAGCTAGCTTATTGTTTTATTACTGATGCCACTTTTCAAATTGCTAAATTAGCGGAAAAAATGCAGGATTTGCTATTTTAGCACGTAGAGCATTGTGGCTCAAAGGTAAGACTCTTTTTGGGCCAGAATTGAAGATCATTTCTGATATTACATGCCCTATCTCAGGATAGGTCGGTTAAAATGAGGGGTAAACAGAATAATTTTCGTTCCTTTCGTAACTTTAAAGGAGGACCCCCCACTTCTTCTTCTTCCACAAAGCAGCATGAAGGGGTGGCCCCCGATCCGGGACCGGATCTAGTAGGGGGCAGACTATCTTTCTTTGCTCAGGCTTGGGCAAGAGATGTTCAGGATTCCTGGGCACTAGAAATAGTGACCCACGGTTATCAATTGGAATTCAAGGATTTTCTCCCAAGAGGGAGATTTCATCTTTCAAAATGATCTGCAAACCAGATAAAGAGAGAGGCGTTCTTACGCTGTGTAAAAGACCTTTTTACTATGGGAATAATCTGTCCTGTTCCAAAATTGGAACAGGGACAGGGGTTTTACTCAAACCTATTTGTGGTCCCCAAAAAAGAGGGAACGTTCAGACCCATTTTGGACCTCAAGTGTCTAAACAAATTTCTAAGAGTTCCATCATTCAAGATGGAGTCAATTCGAACGATTTTGCCAATGATCCAGGAGGGTCAATATATGACTACCGTGGATTTAAAGGATGCTTACCTTCATATTCCAATCCACAAAGATCATCATCGGTTTCTAAGGTTTGCCTTCTTGGACAAACATCAGTTCGTGGCTCTTCCTTTCGGGTTGGCCACAGCACCCAGAATCTTCACAAAGGTTCTAGGGCGGTTCTCAGACCGCAAGGGAAAGCGGTGGCACCTTATCTGGACGATATTCTGATTCAGGCATCAACATATAATCTGACAAAATCTCACACGGACACAGTGTTGTCTTTTCTGAGAACTCACGGCTGGAAGGTCAACATAGAGAAGAGTTCACTTGTTCCACAGAAAAGGGTTAATTTCTTGGGAACTCTGATAGACTCGGTAGTCATGAAAGTATTTCTGACGAAGGTTAGAAAATCAAAGATTTTGAATACTTGCCGAGCACTTCTGTCCATTCCTCGGCCATCAGTGGCTCAGTGTATGGAGGTAATCGGATTAATGGTAGCGGCAATGGACATCGTTCCATTTGCTCGATTTCATCTCAGACCACTGCATTTGTGCATGCTCGGTCAGTGGAATGGGGATTATGCGAATTTATCTCCAAAGATTATTCTGGTTCAAGAGACCAGAAACTCTCTTCTTTGGTGGTTGTCGCCAGATCATCTGTCCCAGGGGACTTGTTTCCGCAGACCCTCGTGGGTGATAGTGACAACAGATGCCAGCCTTCTGGGCTGGGGTGCAGTTTGTAACATTCAAGGTCCTTTCCAACATCCAAATCTAATTTCTCTGCAACTGACTGCGTGGAGATTGAACGCTTGATTTTATCGAAGCGAAGATTCTCTGATTCAGTTATCAATACTTTGATACAGGCTAGAAAACCTGTCACTAGAAAGATCTATCATAAGATATGGCGTAAATATCTTTATTGGTGTGAATCCAAGGGTTACCCATGGAGTAAAGTTAGGATTCCTAGGATTTTGTCTTTTCTCCAAGAAGGATTGGAGAAAGGGTTATCAGCAAGTTCCTTAAAGGGTCAAATTTCAGCTTTGTCAATTCTGTTTCACAAACGTTTGGCAAATGTATCAGATGTTCAGTCTTTTTGTCAGGCTCTATCTAGAATTAAGCCTGTATTTAGACCTATTACTCCTCCCTGGAGTTTGAATGTAGTTCTTCGAGTTCTGCAAGGGATTCCATTTGAACCTATGCATTCCATAGATATTAAACTATTATCTTGGAAAGTTCTGGTTTTGGTTGCTATTTCTTCTGCTCGATGAGTTTCTGAACTTTCTGCATTATAGTGTGATTTGCCTTATCTCATATTTCATTCTGATAAGGTGGTTTTACGTACCAAACCTGGGTTCCTTCCTAAGGTTGTTTCGAATAAGAATATTAATCAGGAAATTGTTGTTCCTTCCTTGTGTCCTAATCCTTCTTCTAAGAAGGAGCGTCTGTTACATAACTTGGACGTGGTCCCTGCCTTAAAGTTTTACTTACAGGCAACTAAGGATTTCCGTCAATCATCTTCATTATTCATTATTTATTCTGGAAAGAGTAGGGGTCAGAAAGCTACGGCTGCCTCTCTTTCTTTTTGGCTGGACAGCAGCCTCCTGAAAGAATTACGGCTCATTCTACTAGGGCTGTGGCTTCCGCATGGGATTTTAAAAATGATGCATCTGTGGAACAGATTTGTAAGGCTGCGACTTGGTCGTCCCTTCACACTTTTTCCAAATTTTCCAAATTTGATACTTTTGCTTCTTCTGAGGCTATCTTTGGGAGAAAGGTTCTTCAAGCAGTGGTACCTTCCCCTTAGGTTCCTGTCTTGTCCCTCCCTTTCATCCGTGTCCTATTGCTTTGGTATTGGTTTCCCAGGAGGATCTATTGTTTTGGGTATGCTCCTCAGTCGAAGATTGTTCCTCCTGATCCTGTTCTTGAGATCTTCTATGCGGTCCATTCGAGATTGAAACATGCCCTCCTGGGCCTGTAGGTAGCTAGACTGTTGTTGCATATCAGAGCTAAGAGTTTCTTGTTTTTCCTCAATTTAAGTGACACGTTGATCTACCGCCACTATATGCCTTTTAAGCTCCCCAAACATGGTTTTAACATTCTTTATGTCCTCCTTAGAGGATAAGTGTACAATGTTATCCTTCGTGAGATTGTTATGGGTCTGGGCCTCAGGCACAGGTTCGTGTATCTTGGCCGTAATAGATTGTACTGGTGGTTTGTGTGCATTTCTATTAGGGGGTAAGCAGGGTCAGCAGGGATCAAGTAGCTCTCCATGATCGAGGAGTGTGTGCCTCTGGATGGTTTAGTGTTTTTTACTTGCCATGGTTAGCTGTTCTCACAGGTGGATATTGCCCACCTCTATGACTCTCCTTTTACACTGGGAAAGTCTATCTTCTGTCTGTTATGATGTCTATGGCAGCTTGCCCCACTTAATTCTGTATGTCTATCAGAGTGGGTCTAAGTGCTTAGTTTGGTGTGGTTGGCACAACCCCCAGGAAGATCCAGAGCCGCCTTTCTTTGTCAGTAGTACCTCACTGGTTATCTAACAGTGTCCAGCCACGTTATAACACTGCTCAGTTCGATTATATCCCTTCTCCACAAAGGCCAATTTAGTAGCTTATTATCTGTTTACTGCTAGTGCAAGCAATTAAATTATAGCCAGTTTCAGCTCAGCGATTATACACATTGTATTCTTCATGTCCCACTGTCAGTTCTGTGCTCCATCCTCTTGTCAGTGTTACAAAGTTAATAGTGGATCAAAAGTCAGCAACTTTAGCCCTATTATGTGTGGGGGCTCTTGTGGCTTATTTACCGACTGACAGCGTCCCGGTCTGACCACGTGATTGCGGCCTGTGTATGTCCCGTGCGGTCAGAAGCCTGTGATTATAAAGCTGGCTAAGTGAGGTCTACGGGAGGTGCTTCGGCCTCGTCCTGAGCAGTGTCTCCTCCATGTGCACCGCAAGGTGCTGGTGATGATGTCCGTTGTATTGTTGAGAACGGGCAAATAAATGAGGCTGCTGGCTGCTTGAGATCTCGGGTGTTGCAGCCAGGTCTATTAGTGCATTTTGAGGCAGTCCGATCAAGCTGAATTGAAGCGAGAAACATCAGGGACTACAGAGCACTACTAGATTGCGGCCATCTCTGTTCGTGACTAGGCTCCGCACCCTAAAACAAAGTTTTTAATATGATCGCATTTTGCGGCGAAACAGTGGAATGTAGAAATATACCATAATGGGCCTAGATCAACATCTAGGGCTGTATACTAACAAAATATATATAGTTTTGATAGGTAATTATCAAAAACAAGGCTCTATTTCTGTTTAAATGGAGTGATAGCAAAAATGCTAAAAATTCTTCAGTATTTTAGGCAAGTTTCCCTTCTTAATATAGGAAGAGTCCACAGCTGCATTCCTTACTTGTGGGAAATACTGAACCTGGCCACCAGGAGGAGGCAAAGACACCCCAGCCAAAGGCTTAAATACCTCCCCCACTTCCTCATAACCCCAGTCATTCTTTGCCTTTCGTCACAGGAGGTTGGCAGAGAAGTGTTAGAAGATTTCAGAGTAGTCTCTTATGTAGGGTAGTACTCTTCGAGATGGAATTGGAGTTTTAAGTAGTCCTGTCAGCCTCTCAGTGAGAGCATAGATGAAAGTTAGAGTTCGGAGATGCAGAGAGAGTCTTTCTGCGAACTCATCCTGACTCATATTAGCAACTTCATAAGCAATCAGCGTTGACGAGTTTTGCTGCCTGCTTTCTTCACTCAAGTCAATGTTAGAAGCAACGCTACTATCTGTCAAACTTGAAGGACCGTGTTACTGTTCCACAGCATAGATTCTGGTAAGATCGTTTCATTTTTTATACATGTATAATAACACAAGAAGACAGGGTCACAGGGTGACTCCTTTTATCTTTATTGAATCAAGGGTTAATAACTTCTGAGGGGGATTATTGAACAGTGGAGAATAATCTTATATGTTTGATTTTATGCTGCTTTTATATGTGATCTGTTATGGGCTCCAAGGCTGTTATGGAATATACAGGTTTCACTTTCACTTTAAGAGCTGTGCAGCTTACAAGCTTGGCGCTTTTTTTTCTCATAGCAGGGACGGTCCTGCATTGTGCACCATGTGATTAATTCCCTCTTTCCTGACTGGGTGTCTATCAGAGAGGAGTCATAAATCTCTGTACTGTCTGGGTCATAAGGGGTTTTGAGTGCCCCAGCCATTGGGGTATAAAGGTGCCATTTTTTTTTTTTTAATAAAATAAGATTGTTTTATTTCTATAGTTCTCCAGTTATTGCACTAGCGATGCAGGATTCTGTTACTTTAGAGGGTACTCCCTCTATTCCTAAAGAGTAATTCCTGTTTATATTGTGAGGAGACCTTAGATCGGCCCTCTCAATTATGTTCCATATGCCTTGATAATGTGATAATATCAAACATGCTTGATACCACTAAACTATCCACCTCTGAGGAGTTGTTGTGAGGTGCGTACCCTACATTCTTATCCCTCTACACATGCAGTTTCCCGTAGCATTGCTGATCCTCCATCTGGAGGGGGCCTTTTGTTCACCAGACATTACTGCGCAGTTCAGACGGCGGTGTCTGCAGCCTTTAATGCTTTACCTCGCCCTGCTAAGCGCAGGCGAAAGGTTACATATTGCACTCTTTCCCAGAGTACATCAGATAATTTATATGAGAGTATGAACATTCTAGGTCGCAGTCTGCTGCCTCTAAAACTCCGGCTATGACGGAGCCAGACTTTAGTTTTAGGAATTTGCATTTTCTTCTAAAGGAAGTTTTTGGTGAATTCAGAGGTTCCAGAGGCCAAATTGCCTGATGAACCTTTGATTCCTAAATTGGATAGAGTTTGAGGACAGGGTGGTACCTTATCCTTCCCTGCTCCTGTTAGACGGCGAACATTATTAAGAATGAATGGGACAGGATTGGATTCCTTTTTCCCCTCTTCTCCCTTTAAGAAATTGTTCCCGGTCCTGGACTCTCAATGGAGTTGTGATGTTCCGTCCCTAAAAGAGGATAGCGCTATCTTCACTTTTGCTAAAAGTACTACTATCCCGCTTGAGGATAGCTCTTCGTTTAAAGAGCCCATGGATAAAAGATGGAGACTCTGTTAAGAAAGATGCTTCAACATACGGGATATTTGTTTCAACCGGCGGTGGCTGTTGCCACGGTTGCTGGAGAAACTACCTTCTGTTGTGACTCCTTATAGGATTTGATCAGGGTGGAGGGTCCCCTCGACGTCACTCACGAAATATTAACGGCCTTGTGGGTTGCTAATTCTTTTATCTGTGATGCTATTAGGCAGATTATTCGCCTGAATGCTAAGGCTTCAGCTTTTTCTGTTCAGGCCCTTCGGGCTCTGGCTGAAGTCATGGTCTACAGTTATGACTTCTAAGTCTAGACTTCTTTCCCTCCCCTTTAAGGGAATAATTTTGTTTGGTCCAGGCCTGGACTCAATTATCTCCATGGTCACAGGGGGCAAGGGTACCCTCCTACCGCAAGAGAATATAAACTAGTCTAAGGGACAATTTTCGTTCTGATAAAGCCCATGTCAGGCCCATGTCAGCAGTCCTCTGCTAGGCCAGAGCAAACCAAGAGCTCTTGGAAGCTGGCTCAGTCCTGGAATAAATCCAAGCAGAGCAAGAAGCCCGCCGAGTCTACGTCTGCGACGACTGTCGCTGTTTTCAGTCGCTTGGTTCAGGGAAGTGCAGGATACATGGGTCCTGGAGGTCATAGCTCAGGGTTACAACATAGGTTTCAAGTCTCAGCCACCCAAGGGCAGATTCCTCCTCTCTTTCCTGTCTTCTTGACCAGAAAGGAGGGAAGCCTTTCTGGGGTGCGTACGGGATCTGTCCTCTTTGGAGTTTTTGTCTCGGTGCCTATCGCTGTGAGAGGTTTGGGATACTATTCAAACCTTTTGTGGTCCCAAAGAAGGAGGGAACTTTCCATCCGATTCTGGACCTAAAGTGCTTAAACAAGTTTTTAAATGTCCCCTCGTTCAAGATGGAGACAATACGGTCCATTCTTCCCCTCGTTCGAAAAAGGCAGTTCATGACCATGATAGATCTGAAGGATGCTCCCTTCATGTACCAATCCTCAAGGACCACTTCCACTTCCTAAGGTTTGCGTTCCTGGACCAGCACTTCCACATTATTGCGCTTCCGTTTGGTCTAGCTACGGCTCCAAGAAAGTTTTCGAAGAGTGAACTATTCGGAATCTGTCCTCTGTCTTCTTCGATCCCACGGGTACTATAATAGACTCCATAGACATGAGAATATCTCTAACAGACCAGAGACGTTGCAAGCTAGCTTCAACATGTCTTGCCCTCCAGACCTCCTTAGGCCATCTGTGGCTCGGTGTATGGAGTTGATTGGTCTCATGGTGTCCAGCATGGACATCATTTCCTTTGCCAGGTTTCACCTCAGACTGTTGCAACTGCGCATGCTGAAGCAGGGGAATGGCGATCATTCGGATCTGTCTCAACAGATTTCTTTGGACAACCGATCGAGAGAATTGCTCTCTTGGTGGTTTTGTCCGGATCAAGATGGGACGTCCGTCTTAAGTCCATCCTTGGTGATTGTGACTACGATTGCAAGTCTGTCAGGATGGGGAGCTGTTTGGGGTGACAGGAAGGCACAGGGCCTATGGACTCAGGAGGAAAGCTCCCTCCCAATCTCATTTTGGATCTTCGGGCAATATACAATGCCCTGAAGGCTTGGCCTCTGCTTTGTTCGTCCCAGTTAATCTGATTCCAATCAGACAATATAACCTCAGTGGCTTACATCAACCATCAGGGGGGAACAAGAAGCTCCCTAGCTATGAGGGAAGTATCTCAGTTTCTGGAGTGGGCAGAGACCAACATTTGTTCGCTGTCAGTGATCCACATTCCGGGTGTGGACAATTGGGAAGCGGATTTCCTCAGCAGACAATCCTTCATCCGGGGAAATTGTCCATCCCGAGTGTTTGCGTAGATTTGCAAGAGGAAGATCTTATGATGTCTCAATACCAAGCTACCCTGATATGGGTCAAGGTACAGGGGTCCTCAGGCGGAGCTAACAGATGCATTAGCGGTGCCTTAGAGGTTTAATCTAATTTATCTTTTCCGTCCGTTTCCACTACTTCCTAATGTAGTGGTTCGAATCAAGCAGGCGTCAGTGATACTGATTGCTCCGTCTTGGCCGTGAAGGATATGGTTCGCGGATCTAGTGGGAATGTCATCATCTCCTCTGTGGAAGTTACTTTGTCGCAGGGATCTGCTGACCCAGGTCTTTTTGTTTATCAATGTCTAGATTATCTGAGGCTGACTGCGCGGAGATTGAACGCTTAATCCTAGCCAGGAGAGGGTTTTATGAGAGTTATTTTTACTCTCATTCAAGCTCGTAAGCTGGTTGCTCGTCACATCTATCATAAGATGTGGAGGACCTACTTATTCTGTTCTCCAGGATGAACTGGAGAAGGGCTTTTCTGCAAGTCCCCTGAAGGGACAGATTTCGGCCCTGTCTGGGTTACTGCACACTTATCTGCCGTCAATATCTATGTTTCGATAAACACTGTGGGGGACTTTAAAAATGCATGGGACAAGCATAGGGCTATCCTACGAACTAGATAAGTTTATACTGTTAGGTAAGGTGGGGCAGACTTGCTGGGCCTATGGCTCTTATCTGCCGTCAATATCTATGTTTCTATGTTTCTATAAACAAGAGGTCTGCTGAGCTTCCAGATGTGCAGTCATTTGTTAAGGCTCTTCTAGGATCAGACCTGTGTTTAGATCTAATGCTCCTCCTTGGAGTTTTCCTCCTTGGAGTTTAAATCTTGTTCTTAAAGTTATGCAACAAGCTCCATTGGAGCCTATGCATGAAGTAGACATTAAATTGTTGTCTTCGAAGGTTCCTTTTCTACTGGCTATTGATTTTGCACGCAGAGTATCTGTGATTGCTGCCTTGCAATGCGTCCCTCCTTGTCTGGCTTTCCATGCTGATAAGGCTGTTCTACGAACCAAGTTAGGTTTTCTTCCTACGGTTGTGTCAATTCGCAACATCAATCAAGAGATTGTGGTTCTTTCTTATGTCCTAATCCTTCTTTGTCGAAGGAACGTTTACAACGTAATTCTGGATGTGGTTTGTGCCTTGAAGTTCTATCTTCAGGCCACAAAGGAATTTAGACAAACTTCTTTCTCTGTTTGTTCTTTTTTCCGGGAAGCGTAGGGGTCAGAGGGTCTCTTCGACTTCCTTATCTTTTTGGCTGAGGAGTGTCTTCCGTTTAGCATAGAGACAGCAGGACATAAGCCTCCTCTGAGGATTGCGGCTCATTCTACAAGAGCAGGGGTTTCCTCTTGGGCCTTCAAAAGTGAGGCCTCTATGGATCAGATTTGTAAGGCGGCTATCTTGTTTTCCTTACATACTTTTCTTCTACAAGATACGATGAGTCCACGGATTTCATCCTTGTGGGATATTATCCTCCTGCTAACAGGAAGTGGCAAAGAGCACCACAGCAGAGCTGTATATATAGCTCCTCCCATCCCCTCCACCCCCAGTCATTCTCTTTGCCTGTGTTATACTAGGAAGAGGTAAAGTGAGGTGTTAGTTTTAGTTTCTTCAATCAAGAAGTTTTTTATTTTAAATTGTACCGGTGAGTACTTTTTCCCTCAGGGGGATATGGAAGAAGATTTCTGCCCTGAGGTTGATGATCTTAGCAGCTGTAACTAAGATCCATGTTAGTTCCCACAAGACTTCTGAAGGTAACACAAGAGACATCTTCAGTGTGGAGAATGGTTTCATGCTACAAGCAGCATTGAGGTATGTGCAGCCTTTTATTTCTGAGGAGACTTGATATATCAGAATTGGCTGGCAGTTTTTTCCCTGCAAGGGAATGGGGTAAGCAGTAGACCTGTTAAACAGAGGGGTGTTACTGGAGACCTATATTTATTCTGTTGGCAATCATATAATGGGCATTTGTTTGACACTGGGAGAGGCAGAAACTGTTGATCGTTTTTTTATTTGGCACTTTATAAACCGGTGTGAATATACTGGATATGATGGGGGTTGTTTTTTATGTTCCACTTTAGTTTGCATGTAAAACCGCTTCTCCATGCGGTTGTTTGAAGCCTACTCGAACATCGGCCATGATAGGCGGGGCTTAGTTTCACGCGCTCAGATGCGCACTTCCTTCTGGCTGAAAAGCAGCAACCAGTGACTCCGGTTGCTCCTAGACAGTGATTCTCTGGTTCGGATTGTTGGCGAGTCATTTTGAAGTGTCCTGGGGGCAAGTAGGCGCCACAGCAGAGCTGTGGCGAGGTGCAGAGCGTGTTTTTGTGATTTAAGTTACCTTTAGAGGTTTATTTCTCCCCTTACTCCTGGGGTGCAGTAATTTTTTGAGCCATTAATAAGTTTCAGTTAATTTTCAAAGAAAAATAACGTGTTTGAAGCAGTTTTGGAAAAATTGTGCGCTTTTTATTTCTTAATGGCGCAGTACGCGTTTTTAAAAAAAAAATTAAAGCAATAAATAAAGTGTTTAAAGACTTCTGTGGTTATTACTAGTCTGTTCAACACGTCTGACATTGAGGAATCTCATTGTTCTATTTGTTTAGAAGCTATTGTGGAACCCCCTCTTACATTGTGTACCTCTTGTACTGAAAGGGCCTTGCATTGTAAAGACCATATTTTAGGTCAAGAAAGTGTGCCTAAGGATGATTCTCAGTCTGAAGAGAATCGGGATATGCCATCCAATTCTCCCCAAGTGTCACAACCTTTAACGCCCACACATGCGACGCCAAGTACTTCTAGTGCGTCTAATTCCTTTACTCTGCAGGAGATGGCTGCAGTTATGTCAACTACCCTTACAGAGGTATTATCTAAATTACCAGTGTTGCAGGGTAAACGCAGTAGGTCAGGTATTAATGTGAATACTGAATCCTCTGATGCTTTATTAACTATTTCCGATGTACCCTCACAGTGTTCTGAGTTGGAGGTCAGGGAATTGCTGTCTGAGGGAAAGATTTCAGACTCAGGGAATGTGTTACCTCAGACAGATTTCGATGTTATGTCCTTTAAATTTAAGCTTGAACACCTCCGCCTGTTACTTCGGGAGGTTTTAGCGACTCTGGATGATTGTGATACCACCAGAGAAATTGTGTAAGATGGACAAATATCTAGAGGTACCTACTTACAGATGTTTTTCCGGTTCCTAAAAGAATTTTGGAAATTATAAAAAAGACCAGGTATACCGTTTTCTCCCCCTCCTAATTTTAAGAATTTCCCATATCAGACACCATTCGGGACTCGTGGCAAACGGTCCCTAAGGTAGAGGGAGCGATATCTACCCTGGTTAAGCGTACAACTATACCTATTGAGGACAGTTGTGCTTTCAAAGACTTTATGGATAAAAAAATTAGAGGATCTTCTAAAGAAATTATTTATTAATCAGGGTTTTCTTTTACAACCTACGGCTTGCATTGTTCCAGTAACTACTGCAGCAGCTTTTTGGTTTGAGGCTCTGGAAGAGTCTCATAAGGTTGAGACCCCGTTAGATGACATTTTGGATAGAATTAAGGCTCTCAAGCTAGCTAATTCTTTTATTACTGATGCCGCTTTTCAAATTGCTAAAATAGCGGCGAAAAATGCAGGATTTGCTATTCTAGCGCGTAGAGCGTTGTGGTTCAAATCTTGGTCTGCTGATGTGTCATCAAAATCTAAGCTTTTAGCTATTCCCTTTAAAGGTAAGACCCTTTTCGGGCCTGAATTGAAGGAAATCATTTCTGACATTACAGGAGGTAAAGGTCATGCCCTACCTCAGGATAAGTCTTAAGATGAGGGGTAAACAAAATAATTTTCGTTCCTTTCGGAATTTTAAAGGAGGACCCTCTGCTTTCTCTTCCTCCACAAAGAAGGAAGGGAATTTTACCCAATCTAAGTCAGTCTGGAGACCCAACCAGAACTGGAATAAAGGTAAACAATCTAAGAAGCCCGCTGCTGCTACAAAGACAGCATGAAGAGGCGGCCACCGATCCGGGACCGGATCTAGTAGGGGGCAGACTTTCTTTCTTTGCCCAGGCTTGAGCAAGAGATGTTCAGGACCCCTGGGCGCTGGAAATAGTAACCCACGGTTATCAATTGGAATTCAAGGATTTTCTCCCAAGAGGGAGATTTCATCTTTCAAGATTATCTGCAGACCAAATAAAAAGAGAGGCGTTCTTACGCTGTGTAAAAGACCTTTTTACTATGGGAGTAATTTGTCCTGTTCCAAAATCGGAACAGGGACAGGGGTTGTACTCAAATTTATTCGTGGTTCCCAAAAAAGAGGGAACTTTCAGACCCATTTTAGACCTCAATGTCTAAACAAGTTTCTCAGAGTCCCATCGTTCAAAATGGAGGCTCTACAAACAATCTTACCAATGATCCAGGAGGGTCAATATATGACTACCGTGGACTTGAAGGAAGCTTACCTTCATATTACTATCCACAAGGATCATCATCAGTTTCTAAGGTTTGCCTTCCTGGACAAACATTATAAGTTTGTGGCTCTTCCCTTCGGGTTGGCCACAGCACCCAGAATCTTCACAAAGGTTCTAGGGTCTCTTCTGGCGGTTCTCAGACCGCGAGGCATAGCAGTGGCGCCTTATCTGGACGATATTCTGATCCAGGCGTCAACGTATCAACTGACAAAATCTCACACGGACACAGTGTTGTCTTTCCTGAGAACTCACGGTTGGAAAGTAAACATAGAGAAGAGTTCACTAGTTCCACAGACAAGGGTTCCTTTCTTGGGAACTCTGATAGACTCGGTAGCCACGAAAATATTTCTGATGGAGGTCAGAAAATCAAAGATTCTAAATACTTGCCGAGCACTTCAGTCCATTCCTCGGCCATCAGTGGCTCAGTGTATGGAGGTAATTGGATTAATGGTAGCGGCAATGGATATCATTCTGTTTGCTCGCTTTCAGCTCAGACCACTGCAGCTGTGCATGCTTGGACAGTGGAATGGGGATTATGCGGATTTATCTCCTCAGATAAATCTAGATCAAGAAACCAGAGACTCTCTTCTTTGGTGGTCGTCGCCGGATGATCTGTCCCAGTGGATTTGTTTCCGCAGACCCTCGTGGGTGATAGTGACAACGGACGCCAGCCTTCTGAGCTGGGGTGCAATCTGGAATTCCCTGAAGGCTCAGGGTGTTTGGACTCAGGTGGAGTCTCTACTTCCGATCAATATTCTGGAACTGAGAGCAATATTCAATGCGCTTCAGGCATGGCCTCAGTTGGCTTCGGCCAAATTCATCAGATTCCAGTCGGACAACATCACGACTGTGGCATATATCAATCATCAGGGGGAACAAGGAGTTCCTTAGCGATGAGAGAAGTATCCAAGATAATCCGATGGGCGGAGGTCCACTCTTGTTATCTGTCAGCAATCTACATCCCAGGAGTAGAGAACTGGGAAGCGGATTTTCTAAGTCGACAGACCTTTCATCCGGGGGAGTGGGAACTCCACCCGGAGGTGTTTGCCTCATTGATTCTCCAATGGGGCAGACCGGAATTGGATCTGATGGCATCTCGACAGAATGCCAAGCTTCCAAGATACGGATCCAGGTTGAGGGATCCTCAGGCCGAACTGATAGATGCCTTGGCAGTGCCTTGGTTGTTCAGCCTAGCTTATGTGTTTCCACCGTTTCCTCTCCTTCCATGCGTAATTGCTCGAATCAAACAGGAGAGAGCTTCAGTAATCCTGATAGCGCCTGCGTGGCCACGCAGGACTTGGTATGCGGATCTAGTGGACATGTCCTCTCTGCCACCGTGGAAACTTCCTTTGAGACAGGACCTTCTCATTCAAGGTCCTTTCCAACATCCAAATCTAATTTCTCTGCAGCTGACTGCGTGGAGATTGAACGCTTGATTTTATTGAAGCGAGGATTCTCTGATTCGGTTATCAGTACTTTGATACAGGCTAGAAAGCCTGTCACTAGAAAAATCTATCATAAGATGTGGCGTAAATATCTTTATTGGTGTGAATACAAGGGTTACTCATGGAGTAAAATTAGGATTCCTAGGATTCTGTCTTTTCTCCAAGAAGGATTGGAGAAAGGGTTATCAGCAAGTTCCTTAAAGGGACAAATTTCTGCTTTGTCAATTTTGTTTCACAGATATTTGGCAGATGTGCCAGATGTTCAGTCTTTTTGTCAGGCTCTATCTAGAATTAAGCCTGTATTTAGACCAATTACTCCTCCCTGGAGTTTGAATTTAGTTCTTTGTGTTCTTCAAGGGGTTTTCCGTTTGAACCTATGCATTCCATAGATATTAAATTGTTATCTTTGGAAAGTTCTGTTTTTGGTTGCTATTTCTTCTGCTCGAAGAGTTTCTGAGCTTTCAGCGTTACAGTGTGATTCGCCTTATCTCATATTTCATTCTGATAAGGTGGTCTTACGTACCAAACCTGGTTTTCTTCCTAAGGTTGTTTCAAATAATAATATTAATCAGGAAATTGTTGTTCCTTCCTTGTGTCCGAATTCTTCTTCTAAGAAGGAGCGTCTGTTACATAACCTGGACGTGGTCCATGCCTTTAAGTTTTACTTACAGGCAACTAAGGATTTCCGTCCATCATCTTCATTATTCATTGTTTATTCTGGAAAGCGTAGGGGTCAGAAAGCTACGGCTACCTCTCTTTCTTTTTGGCTGAGAAGTATCATCCGCCTGGCATATGAGACTGCTGGACAGCAGCCTCCTGAAAGAATTACTGCTCATTCTACTAGGGCTGTGGCTTCCACATGGGCCTTTAAAAACGATGCATCTGTTGAACAGATTTGTAAGGCTGCGACTTGGTCGTCCCTTCATTCTTTTTACAAATTTTACAAATTTTATACTTTTGCTTCTTCTGAGGCTGTTTTTGGGAGAAAAGTTCTTCAAGCAGTGGTGCCTTCCATTTAGGTCTCTATCTTGTCCCTCCCTTTCATCCGTGTCCTGTAGCTTTGGTATTGTATCCCACAAGTAAGGATGAAATCCGTGGACTCGTCGTATCTTGTAGAAGGAAAGGAAATTTATGCTTACCTGATAAATTGATTTCTTCTACGATACGAGTCCATGACCCTCCCTGTCATTTTAAGACAGATTATACTTTTTATTTACAACTTCAGTCACCTCTGCACCTTTTAGCTTTTCCTTTCTCTTCCTAAAACCTTCGGTCGAATGATTGGGGGTGGAGGGGAAGGGAGGAGCTATATATACAGCTCTGCTGTGGTGCTCTTTGCCACTTCCTGTTAGCAGAAGGATAATATCCCACAAGTAAGGATGAAATCCGTGGACTCGTCGTATCGTAGAAGAAATCAAGTAAGCATAAATTTCCTTTTTCCAAATTTTACGAGTTCGCTGTTTTTGCTTCTGCTGAAGCAGCCTTCGGAAGAAAGGTTTTGCAGGCTGTGGTGCCCTCAGATTAGGGTCCGCCTTTCTTTTTTTCCCTCCCGTTAGCATTCCGTGTACTGTACTCTAGAGCTTGGGTATATGTTTCCCACAAGTATGGAATGTAGCTGTGGACTCTTCCCATATTAAGAAGGAAAACATAAATAATGCTTACCAGATAATTTCCTTTCCTTCTGTATGGGAGGAGTGCACAGCTCCCGCCCGTGTTCTCTGAAGGGCGGCCTTAAATTTAAATTTATTCTTCTGGCACCTTTTTCACCCTGATATTTCTCCTACTGTTCCTTGTTCCCTCGGCAGAATGACTGGGATTATGAGGAAGTGGGGGAGGTATTTAAGCCTTTGTCTGGGGTATCTTTGCCTCCTCCTGGTGGCCAGGTTTAGTATTTCCAACAAGTAAAGTATGTAGCTGTGGACTCTTCCCATACAGGAAAGGGTAAGCTAAATTTATCTTTTTTCTCTGAAATTCCCAATAGCGAAGGGGTTAATTGTATAGACTGTATATTATGGTTGTAATAATATAATTATGTACAGATAAATATAAATATATAATGCTGGAAATAAAGGAACTGGATGAGTGACGTGTTTTTAGTTATGTATATGTGCATGTATCAGTAAATATACACACAAAATTACCATACTGAAAGCATAATGCAAGGCTGGTCAAGAAAGTGAAAATATATTATTGTATCATTTGTTAATACAGTAGCATCATTTTCCACAGCAATGTGAACTTTAGGCGCATGATTAATGTCTTCTGTCGCTTTAAGAACAGTGTGACTGGTATAAGCACTGTAGCAGGGACATTAGCGCTGCCTACCCCACATCAAAATACTCAATTTTCATAGTGGTTTAAACAGGAATCATAGGGGAATGCTTCTGCAATAGCTAACCAGGAGTGCTGTAGTTTTGGCGAACAAAGCATTAAACATCTTGTGTCATCTCCTTCCCTGTGCTGTAGCCATCTTTAGAATTCAGAAGTTGGCTCCCTGCGGTCTGTTGAGGTGGTGAGTTGCTGTAAAAGCTGTCAGTAAAAGTTTGCACAAATTGTATGATTTAAAGGGACATTAAACCCAATTTATTTCTTTCATCATTCAGATAGAGAATACCATTTTAAACAACTTTCTAATTTACTTCTATTGTCTAATTTGCTTCATTCTCTTGATATTCTTTCCTGAAAAGCATATCTAGATATGCTCAGTAGCTTCTGATTGGTGGCTGCACATAGATGCCTCATGTGATTGGCTCACCAATGTGCATTGCTATTTCTTTAACAAAGGATATCTAAAGATTGCAGCAAATTAGATAATAGAATAATTGGAATGTTGTTTAAAATTGTATTCTCTATCTGAATCATGAAAGAAAAATGTAGGGTTTAGTGGCCCTTTAAGGGGGCATCCCTGAAACTTCACTTTTTTCGTTCTATACTGTTTCTAATAAAGTGAACTTTTAACTTATAGTGCTGTGGACCGACCATTGATTGTATGGCGAGGTGGTGAGAATAGTATACAGCATTTGAGGGCTTTATTTCCTTGCATTATATAAAATGCTTGTGAATTTATTTGGCCAGTTTGTCATTTATTTGTGCTGGGATTATTGTATGCTTAGTTTTCTCCCCTGAGGAAACTCTACAGTTAAAATCTGTGCCATACTTTGCTTCTTTTACCTTACTTTTTCACAAATTATGGAGCAAATTAGTGTAATTCAAGTCCCCTGGACCATCAACTGGAGTATTGTAGGACAGATCTACTTATCACAAAAACACATACGTCTAGATTACGAGTTTTGCGTTATGAGCTGTGCGTTGCTAACTTGCAGTTTATTCTCACCGCTCACTTCCCTGCAGCGCTGGTATTACAGGTTTTTATCAACCCGGCGTTAGCAGACAAGAAGTGAGCATAGAGAAACATTGCGCTCCACACTACACTCCAATACCAGCGCTGCTTAAGTGAGCGGTGAGCTGGTTATACGTGCTTGTGCACAATTTCCCCATAGACATCAATGGGGAGAGTCGACTGAGAAAAAGTCTAACACCTGCCAAATGGCAGCGTTAAAACTCAGTAACGCAGCCCCATTGATTCCTATCTTAACACCCCTAATCTTACACTTATTAACCCCTAATCTGCCGCCCCCGACATCGCCGATACTACATTATACTTATTAACCCCTAATCTGCCGTCCCCGACATCGTTGCCACCTACAATATACTTATTAACCCTAATCTGCTGCCCCCAACATCGCCCACACCTACATTATTTTTATTAACCCCTAATCTCCCTCCCCCAATGTCATCAAAACCTACCTACATTTATTAACCCCTAATCTGCCACCCCCAACGTCACCACCACTATTCTAAATTTATTAACCCCTAAACCAAAATCTAACCCTAACACCCCCTAACTTAAATATAATTTCTCTTGTAAGGTGTATCCAGTCCACGGATTCATCCTTTACTTGTGGGATATTCTCCTTCCCTACAGGAAGTGGCAAAGAAAGCACACAGCAGAGCTGTCCATATAGCTCCCCCTCTAGTTCCACCCCCCCAGTCATTCTCTTTGCCGGCTCTAAGCACTAGGGTCTCTCTCGGGAGGGTAAAGTCAATGTGGTGTTAGAATTGTAGTTTTTACTATCTTCAATCAAAAGTTTATTTTAAATGGTACCGGTTTGTACTATTTACTCTCTAGCAGAAAAGTGATGAAGATTTCTGCTGAGAGGAAAATGATTTTAGCATGTTGTAACTAAAATCCACTGCTGTTCCCACACAGGACTGAGGAGTACCAGAAAACTTCAGTTGGGGGGGAACAGTTTGCAGGGGAACCGCAATAAGGTATGTTCAGTCATTTATTTATAGACAAGACTGAGATAATGCTAGAAGAGACTGACAATATCCCCATGAGGGGAGGGTAAGCTATGTTCAGAGACTTAGTAAGGAATTGAATGCTTACATAACAGGGCTAATTATGCTGGTTGACACTAATTCAGGGCAGTCGATTGTTTTTTTAGGAAAAAAGACACTTTGAAAGTCCTTTTGGTTTTTTTCTGGGGTTATTACCCACATGGCTATTTTTTATTCACTTTGGAGTGATTTCTTAGGCCCTACAGCTCCGGAGTAGAGTGGGAGGGGCCTAATTTTGCGCCTCAGATGCGCAGTTAGAATTGCATAGAAGTTCATGCTGCTTCACATGGAGGGTCCTGCTGCTGTTTGAGTGCCTAAAGTAAGATATATTCCCCCAAATCTGGTCCCTAAGGGCAGGTAGGGCCACAGCAGTGCTGTGGCAAGGTGCTGTAGTAATTTTAACCGGGTGTTGGCTTTAGGCTGCTCCGGTTTGGGCATTAAGGGGTTAATCGTTTTGCTACTAGTGGTGCAATCTTACTAAGGCTTTAGGTACATACTGTGAAAATTTCAAAAGGATTACTGCATTTTTCACTGTTTTGCAAAATTGTGTGCCTTTTTTTATCTCTTAAAGGCACAGTAACGTTTTTTCAAATTGTGTTTTTTATTTGATTAAAGTGATTTCCAAGCCTATTTGTGTATACTACTAGTCTGTTAAACATGTCTGACACCAAGGAAAATCCTTGTTCAATGTGTTTAGAAGCCATGGTGGAACCCCCTCTCAGAATGTGTCCCACTTGTACTGATATGTCTATACACTTTAAAGATCATATTGTTGCACTTAAGAATGTGGCCCAAGATGATTCTCAGACTGAAGGTAACGAGGGTAGCCCGGCTGCCTCTCCCCAAGTGTCACAACCAGTTACGCCCGCTCAAGCGACGCCTAGTACCTCTAGTGCGTCTAACCCTTTTACATTACAAGAATTAGCGGCAGTCATGGTTAATTCTCTTGCAGTTTTCTTATCTAAACTGCCCGTGTTACCTGCAAAGCGTGATAGCTCCGTTTTAAGAACAGATTATGAGCATTCTGACGCTTTGGTAGCTGTATCCGATATACCCTCACAACGCTCTGAAGTGGGAGCGAGGGATTTGATGTCTGAGGGAGAAGTCTCTGATTCAGGAAGGGTTCCTCCTCAGACAGATTCAGATACATTGGCTTTTAAATTTAAACTAGAACACCTCCGTGTTTTGCTCAGGGAGGTATTAGCTTCTCTGGATGACTGCGACCCTTTGGTGGTCCCAGAGAAATTGTGTAAAATGGACAAGTACCTAGAGGTCCCTGTTTACACTGATGCGTTTCCGGTCCCTAAGAGGATTGCGGATATTGTTACTAGGGAGTGGCATAGACCAGGTGTCCCCTTTGTTCCCCCTCCTGTTTTTAAGAAAATATTCCCCATATCTGACCCCATGCGGGACTTGTGGCAGATGGTCCCTAAGGTGGAGGGGGCTGTTTCTTCACTTGCTAAACGCACAACCATACCAATTGAAGACAGTTGTGCTTTTAAAGACCCTATGGATAAAAAATTAGAGGGTTTACTTAAGAAAATTTTTGTTCAACAAGGTTTTCATCTCCAACCTATTGCCTGCATTATTCCTGTAACTACTGCAGCTGCTTTCTGGTTTGAGGCGCTGGAAGACTCGCTCCAGACGGAGACCTCATATGAGGAAATTATGGATAGAATTAAGGCTCTAAAGCTAGCTAATTCTTTTATCACTGACGCCGCTTTCCAAATAGCTAAGTTAGCTGCAAAAAATTCAGGTTTTGCCATTTTGGCGCGCAGGGCACTATGGCTAAAGTCCTGGTCGGCCGATGTTTCGTCTAAATCCAAGCTTTTGAACATCCCTTTCAAAGGAAAGACCCTCTTCGGGCCTGAATTGAAAGAGATTATTTCAGAAATCACCGGGGGAAAAGGCCATGCTCTCCCTCAGGACAAGCCCTTTAAGACAAAGAACAAAGCTAATTGTCGTTCCTTTCGTAATTTCAGGAGCGGCCCCGCTTCATCCTCTCCGGCTGCAAAGCAAGAGGGTAACACTTCACAGCCCAAGGCAACCTGGAAACCTTACCAGGGCTGGAATAAGGGTAAACAGGCCAAAAAGCCTGCAGCTGCCACCAAGACAGCATGAAGGGGTAGCTCCCGATCCGGGACCGGATCTAGTAGGGGGCAGACTCTCTCTCTTTGCTCAGGCCTGGGCAAGAGATGTACACGATCCTTGGGCATTAGAGATTGTATCCCAGGGATATCTTCTAGAATTCAAGGACTCTCCTCCAAGGGGAAGGTTCCACATTTCTCGTCTGTCTACAGATCAGACAAAGAAAGAGGCGTTTTTACGCTGTGTAGAAGATCTACATACAATGGGAGTGATCCCCCCAGTTCCAATTGCGGAACAAGGGTTGGGTTTTTACTCAAACCTGTTTGTGGTTCCCCAAAAAAAGGGAACTTTCAGACCCATCCTGGATCTAAAAATTCTAAACAGATTCCTCAGAGTCCCATCATTCAAAATGGAGACCATTCGGACAATCTTACCAATGATCCAGGAAGGTCAATATATGACTACCGTGGATCTAAAGGATGCATACCTACACATTCCTATCCACAAAGATCATCACCAGTTTCTCAGGTTCGCTTTTCTGGACAAGCATTACTAGTTTGTGGCTCTTCCCTTCGGCTTAGCCACTGCTCCCAGAATTTTAACAAAGGTGCTAGGGTCCCTCCTGGCGGTTATAAGACCGCGGGGCATAGCAGTGGCGCCTTACCTAGACAACATCTTAATTCAGGCGCCGTCTTTCCAAAGAGCCAAGTCTCACACAGAGATTGTATTGGCCTTTCTGAGGTCTCATGGGTGGAAGGTGAACATCAAAAAGAGTTCTCTTTCCCCTCTCACAAGGGTTCCCTTCCTAGGGACTCTAAAAGAAATGAAAATATTTCTGAAGGAGGTCAGAAAATTAAAACTACTTGCCGAGCTCTTCATTCCATTCCCCGGCCATCTGTAGCTCAGTATAGCCGTTAAAAGGGCCTTTTGCGGGGGCGGAGCTCAGCCATGCAGGCAAATGGCCGCAAGGTGATTTAGCTCCGTCTTGGAGAAAGGACCCAGAGACATTTCTACGCCACGCACATGCACCAAAAGTGACCCATCTGTGCATAACAGCGTGGGGACACTTTCCGGAACGGAATGCCGACATCCTGAGCCTTCACTAAAGCCACAGTGACAGATGACCGCCGCCATCTTAGAAAGGCCGTGAACAGACCATGCAACTAAGTTAAACAGACGTATCCCGGATGTTGCTGTTGATCTGGGGTAAGGTAGATAAGATGCCTATGAGAAAAATAGGTCCTATATCCTGACTCAGAGACCCTGATTTCACTCATTAACCCTTTAGGGTTCGCCACGCACCACAAACACTGCTGCAGCTGTTGATGCCCCCTCTCACTGCGCAATTGAATGACTGTAAACGGAAAGATGATGTAGGGGTATAGCATAAATCTAATGTGCCTCATGTAGACCACATTTAATATATAACACAAAGGCAGTACAATATATATGGGAGCAGAACTTTCTGCACTAGAAGCTTTACTCCACATTTTCATTTTATCTTTTCTCCTCCTGTTGCAAGTGTAAAAAGACATGCAATATTGCTGGGTGTCAGCATTAACCTCTTAACCACAAAATATGGCAGCCAGACGTCTAACTAAAGGGGAAAAGCTTTCTAAAAACCAATCTGACGCACCAGTTTCAGTGAGCACATTTTTTCAGCTTCCAGATACAATTAACAATTCTGTGTCTCAAACAGCAGTACCTGTTGAGTCCCTCATGGATTTGCCTAACACTATAGACACGCAAGCAACTGCTGCATAAATCTCCCAACTAAAACCGGATATTGCTAACCTGCCATCAAAGGAAGATTTTGCCTCTTTAAAGTCTCTGATAACTACAGAACTCACATCTATGAGAAAAGACATTAACGTATTGGGAAATAGGGTGGAGGAGGTGGAGGACACTCAAACTACTATCAGTGAAATTATAGGAGCCCTTGATACTCACGCAAATGTTCAAGCCTCACAAATAGAGTCCTTACAAGACAAAATTGAGGATCTCGAAAATCGTTGTAGGAGGTCTAATCTTAGGGTGCGGGGCATCCCGGAAACAATAAAGAGCTCTGATCTCAGGGAATACCTACAGAATTTATTTCAACAAATCTTGGGGGCGACAGATGTACCAGATATGGAACTGGAGAGGGTTCACCGTGCTCTGCGGCCACCTCCACCTACAGGCGCTCCCCCCAGAGATGTCATTCTTAAATTTCTGAGATTTACAGACAGAACAGAAATCTGGTCCAAAGCGAGACAAATAAGAAAGATATCATATCTGGACCATTCACTGCAAATCTACCCAGATCTGTGCTCAAGTACCCTACAACGCAGAAGAGATGTCCGGTTCATCACCACTGTGCTCCAAGAGAAGAACATTAAATATCGCTGGGGGTTCCCATTCAGCCTAGTGGTGGTTAACAAAGGGAACACTCACACCTATAGAGGGCCACAGGACCTGGAATCCTTCTCCAAAGGACTGGGTCTGTCATTACAACCACCTCATCCACTTGAGAGCTCACCTGAGGATGTGGCATCAAAGTTGCAACTCACAGCAGGGACACATTGGCACAAAGTGGTGCATAAGAAAAGGAGGAACAGCCTGAAATCGTGAGATAAAGATGTGAGACTTAACCTGCTTCCAGTTTCCATGGTTGGGTGAGATCTATATAGACACTGTCAATTTGCTTACCTGTTTTTGCTTATTCCCTGTGGGATTAGATACCAAGGGTTGCTCTCCGATAAGAGGAGAACGCCCCATCTAGGGGCATATTCTAAAGTATGGACGGGCTATAGAGACCGATGAAGGCATATATACGCCTATACAAATGTTTGGACACATTGTCTCATTGTTCTGTTGAGTTGCATGGTTTATTTAATATAGGCGTGTACTAATTGGGTTTAGGCATAGGGGCCCACATGCCCCCATTTAAATGTGGCCATTAAATAACCTTGCAGATATCTGGGTCCAAGTACCCGGCCGACCCTTATTCATTTATTATAATAGTTGTGTTGGGGGGACTATCTCTAATTTCCCCCAATAATGTTTTCATTTTTACTAATAGTTATCTGTTCTTTAACTATGTTGTTTTTGTTGTTGTTTCCTTTTCTGTAACACACTGTGCTTGCTTACTCACTTTCACACACATGAATGACCACCCACTGATACAATTTATACTGTATACAATGCCTGATGTTATGTGTTGTACTCTTATGATTTATATTGAATCCTGTGTTGACCGATTTCTTTTTTTTACACTGATAACTCATGACTCCTGATAACAACGTGTTAAATATAAAAACAATCAATGCAAAAGCCCTTAATTCCCCAAGTAAGAGGAATATAGCTCTTAAGGACTTTAAAGATAATAAAGGGGATATAATTTTAATACAATACACCCACTTCATACATAAGAAAGAGCCCAAAACGTTTAAGTATAAATTTGGGGAGACATTTTATGCATCTAACCATAATAAAACTAACGGACTAGGAATATTAATAAGAAAGGATAATCCTTTTACTTTATTTAATTTAACACAAGACCGGGAGGGTAGGTATTTGATAATAGTTGGCAAACTATATAATACAATGGTCACGCTGGCCTGTGTCTCCGCCCCCAATGTCCAGCAAGACCACTTTTTTAAACGCTTATCTGACATCTTTTTGGAGACCAAAAGAGGCTTATTGATACTGGGAGGAGGCCTTAACGTTTCTCTTAACACTGCCTTAGACACTTCAACAGGACTTTCCTTGACACCAAATAGAGTTTTATATAGAGTCAAGCAACACATTAGAGATTTAGCGATACATGATGTCTGGAGGCTACATCACATGTTAGACCGTCAATACACGTTCTTTTCCTTCCCCTACTCCCGCTTCTCCCGTATTGATTATATATTTCTGGATGTATCTTGTTTATCCCTGGCAACTAGATCAAAAATATCGCCTACAGGCTGGACGGATCACTCAATGGTGAGTTGTGCAGTTGAGTGGTTGTCTGCACCACACTCCATGTTTGTATGGAAATTAAATAATGATTTATTGGACCATCCACTTTACCTAGAAAAAATTGAGACCAGACTACAGGAATATTTTAACTTAAACATTTCCTCTATACCTAACTTTAGACTTATTTGGGAGGCTCACAAGAGTACAATTAGGGGGGACTTATTAGCATGCAGTCCCATAACCACAAACAACAACGCTCTGCACTTCAGAGCGCACTGACTGCTATCACTATAGTTGAGGAGAAACTTAAGGTCTTACCTACAGACGAAACTCTGAAAAAGGAACTACAGACACTTAGAGAGAGAGTCAATACATTATTAGATAGAGACTGTAAGCAACTTGCACTCAAGCTGCAACAATATCACTATGGCCTAGATTTGGAGTTTGGCGTTAGCCGTGAAAACCAGCGTTAGAGGCTCCTAACGCTGGTTTTAGGCTACCTCCGGTATTTGGAGTCACTCAAAATAGGGTCTAACGCTCACTTTTCAGCCGCGACTTTTCCATACCGCAGATCCCCTTACGTAAATTGCGTATCCTATCTTTTCAATGGGATTTTTTCTAACTCCGGTATTTAGAGTCGTGTCTGAAGTGAGCGTTAGAACTCTAACGACAAAACTCCAGCCGCCGGAAAAAAGTCAGTAGTTAAGAGCTTTCTGGGCTAACGCCGGTTTATAAAGCTCTTAACTACTGTACTCTAAAGTACACTAACACCCATAAACTACCTATGTACCCCTAAACCGAGGTCCCCCCACATCGCCGACACTCGATTAAATTTTTTTAACCCCTAATCTGCCGACCGCCACCTACGTTATACTTATGTACCCCTAATCTGCTGCCCCTAACACCGCCGACCCCTATATTATATTTATTAACCCCTAACTTGCCCCCCACAACGTCGCAGCCAGCTACCTACAATAATTAACCCCTAATCTGCCGACCGCAAAGCGCCGCCACCTACGTTATACTTATGTACCCCTAATCTGCTGCCCCTAACACCGCCGACCCCTATATTATATTTATTAACCCCTAATCTGCCCCCCTCAACGTCGCCTCCACCTGCCTACACCTGCCTACACTTATTAACCCCTAATCTGCCGAGCGGACCGCACCGCTATTATTATAAAGTTATTAATCCCTAATCCGCCTCACTAACCCTATAATAAATAGTATTAACCCCTAATCTGCCCTCCCTAACATCGCTGACACCTAACTTCAAACATTAACCCCTAATCTGCCGACTGGAGCTCACCGCTATTCTAATAAATGTATTAACCCCTAAAGCTAAGTCTAACCCTAACACTAACACCCCCCTAAATTAAATATAATTTAAATCTAACGAAATTAATTAACTCTTATTAAATAAATTATTCCTATTTAAAGCTAAATACTTACCTGTAAAATAAATCCTAATATAGCTACAATATAAATTATAATTATATTATAGCTATTTTAGGATTAATATTTATTTTACAGGTAACTTTGTATTTATTTTAACCAGGTTAAGAACTATTTAATAGCTAAAATAGTTAAAATAATTACAAAATTACCTGTAAAATAAATCCTAACCTAAGTTACAATTAAACCTAACACTACACTATCAATAAATTAATTAAATAAACTACCTACAATTACCTACAATTAACCTAACACTACACTATCAATAAATTAATTAAATACAATTCCTACAAATAAATACAATTAAATAAACTAGCTAAAGTACAAAAAATAAAAAAGAACTAAGTTACAAAAAATAAAAAAATATTTACAAACATAAGAAAAATATTACAACAATTTTAAACTAATTACACCTACTCTAAGCCCCCTAATAAAATAACAAAGCCCCCCAAAATAAAAAAAATGCCCTACCCTATTCTAAATTACTAAAGTTCAAAGCTCTTTTACCTTACCAACCCTGAACAGGGCCCTTTGCGGGGCATGCCCCAAGAAGTTCAGCTCTTTTGCCTGTAAAAAAAAACATACAATACCCAAGCCCCCCAACATTACAACCCACCACCCACATACCCCTAATCTAACCCAAACCCCCTTAAATAAACCTAACACTAAGCCCCTGATCGGAACAGCCAATAGAATGCGAGCTCAATCTGATTGGCTGATTGGATCAGCCAATCGGATGGAACTTGATTCTGATTGGCTGATTCCATCAGCCAATCAGAATATTCCTACCTTAATTCCGATTGGCTGATAGAATCCTATCAGCCAATCGGAATTCGAGGGACGCCATCTTGGATGACGTCATTTAAAGGAACCTTCATTCGTCGTTCAGTCGTCGGCCAGGATGGATGTTCCGCGTCGGAGGTCTTCAGGATCCTGCCGCTCCGCTCCGGATGGATGACCATAGAAGATCCCGCTTGGATGAAGACTTCAATCGGATGGAAGACCTCTTCTGCCCCGCTTGGATGAAGACTTCAGCCGGATCATGGACCTCTTCAGCCCCCCGCTTGGGCTTGGATCAGGACATCGGAGGAGCTCTTCTGGACAGATCGGTGAACCCGGTGAGGTGAAGACAAGGTAGGAAGATCTTCAGGGGCTTAGTGTTAGGTTTATTTAAGGGGGTTTGGGTTAGATTAGGGGTATGTGGGTGGTGGGTTGTAATGTTGGGGGGCTTGGGTATTGTATGTTTTTTTTTTACAGGCAAAAGAGCTGAACTTCTTGGGGCATGCCCCGCAAAGGGCCCTGTTCAGGGCTGGTAAGGTAAAAGAGCTTTGAACTTTAGTAATTTAGAATAGGGTAGGGCATTTTTTTTATTTTGGGGGGCTTTGTTATTTTATTAGGAGGCTTAGAGTAGGTGTAATTAGTTTAAAATTGTTGTAATATTTTTCTTATGTTTGTAAATATTTTTTTATTTTTTGTAACTTAGTTCTTTTTTATTTTTTGTACTTTAGCTAGTTTATTTAATTGTATTTATTTGTAGGAATTGTATTTAATTAATTTATTGATAGTGTAGTGTTAGGTTAATTGTAGGTAATTGTAGGTAGTTTATTTAAAAATTTATTGATAGTGTAGTGTTAGGTTTAATTGTAACTTAGGTTAGGATTTATTTTACAGGTAATTTTGTAATTATTTTAACTATTTTAGCTATTAAACAGTTCTTAACTATTTAATAGCTATTGTACCTGGTTAAAATAAATACAAAGTTACCTGTAAAATAAATATTAATCCTAAAATAGCTATAATATAATTATAATTTATATTGTAGCTATATTAGGATTTATTTTACAGGTAAGTATTTAGCTTTAAATAGGAATAATTTATTTAATAAGAGTTAATTAATTTTGTTAGATTTAAATTATATTTAACTTAGGGGGGTGTTAGTGTTAGGGTTAGACTTAGCTTTAGGGGTTAATACATTTATTAGAATAGCGGTGAGCTCCAGTCGGCAGATTAGGGGTTAATGTTTGAAGTTAGGTGTCGGCGATGTTAGGGAGGGCAGATTAGGGGTTAATACTATTTATTATAGGGTTAGTGAGGCGGATTAGGGGTTAATAACTTTATAATAATAGCGGTGCGGTCCGCTCGGCAGATTAGGGGTTAATAAGTGTAGGCAGGTGGATGGAATCAGCCAATCAGAATCAAGTTCCATCCGATTGGCTGATCCAATCAGCCAATCAGATTGAGCTCGCATTCTATTGGCTGTTCCGATCAGGGGCTTAGTGTTAGGTTTATTTAAGGGGGTTTGGGTTAGATTAGGGGTATGTGGGTGGTGGGTTGTAATGTTGGGGGGCTTGGGTATTGTATGTTTTTTTTACAGGCAAAAGAGCTGAACTTCTTGGGGCATGCCCCGCAAAGGGCCCTGTTCAGGGCTGGTAAGGTAAAAGAGCTTTGAACTTTAGTAATTTAGAATAGGGTAGGGCATTTTTTTATTTTGGGGGGCTTTGTTATTTTATTAGGAGGCTTAGAGTAGGTGTAATTAGTTTAAATTGTTGTAATATTTTTCTTATGTTTGTAAATATTTTTTTATTTTTTGTAACTTAGTTCTTTTTTATTTTTTGTACTTTAGCTAGTTTATTTAATTGTATTTATTTGTAGGAATTGTATTTAATTAATTTATTGATAGTGTAGTGTTAGGTTAATTGTAGGTAATTGTAGGTAGTTTATTTAAAAATTTATTGATAGTGTAGTGTTAGGTTTAATTGTAACTTAGGTTAGGATTTATTTTACAGGTAATTTTGTAATTATTTTAACTATTTTAGCTATTAAATAGTTCTTAACTATTTAATAGCTATTGTACCTGGTTAAAATAAATACAAAGTTACCTGTAAAATAAATATTAATCCTAAAATAGCTATAATATAATTATAATTTATATTGTAGCTATATTATGATTTATTTTACAGGTAAGTATTTAGCTTTAAATAGGAATAATTTATTTAATAAGAGTTAATTAATTTCGTTAGATTTAAATTATATTTAACTTAAGGGGGTGTTAGTGTTAGGGTTAGACTTAGCTTTAGGGGTTAATACATTTATTAGAATAGCGGTGAGCTCCAGTCGGCAGATTAGGGGTTAATGTTTGAAGTTAGGTGTCGGCGATGTTAGGGAGGGCAGATTAGGGGTTAATACTATTTATTATAGGGTTAGTGAGGCGGATTAGGGGTTAATAACTTTATAATAATAGCGGTGCGGTCCGCTCGGCAGATTAGGGGTTAATAAGTGTAGGCAGGTGGAGGCGACGTTGAGGGGGCAGATTAGAGGTTAATAAATATAATATAGGGGTCGGCGGTGTTAGGGGCAGCAGATTAGGGGTACATAAGTATAACGTAGGTGGCGGCGCTTTGCGGTCGTCAGATTAGGAGTTAATTATTGTAGGTAGCTGGCTGCGACGTTGTGGGGGGCAGGTTAGGGGTTAATAAATATAATATAGGGGTCGGCGATGTTAGGGCAGCAGATTAGGGGTACATAGGGATAATGTAAGTAGCGGCGGTTTACGAAGCGGCAGATTAGGGGTTAATAATAATATGCAGGGGTCAGCGATAGCGGGGGCGGCAGAATAGCGGTTAATAAGTGTAAGGTTAGGGGTGTTTAGACTCGGGGTACATGTTAGAGTGTTAGGTGCAGACGTAGGAAGTGTTTCTGCATAGCAAACAATGGGGCTGCGTTAGGAGCTGAACGCAGCTTTTTTGCAGGTGTTAGTTTTTTTTCAGCTCAAAGAGCTCCATTGTTTCCTATGGGGGAATCGTGCACGAGCACGTTTTTGAGCCTGGCCGCTTGCGTAAGCAACTCTGGTATCGAGAGTTGAAGCTGCGTTAAATATGCTCTACTCTCCTTTTTTGGAGCCTAACGCAGCCTTTATGTGGACTCTCAATACCAGAGTTATTTTTATGGTGCGGCCAGAAAAAAGCCAGCGTTAGCTACGCGGGTCGTTACCGACAAAACTCCAAATCTAGGCCTATGTTAGCGACAATAGGTGTAGTAGACTACTAGCACGTAAGCTGAGAAGGCGAACAAATAGGTCCTATATCCTATCTATAAATAGACCAGGCAAAGACATAGCCTATTCTACTTCCGATATATCCGAAGCATTCCGCACATATTACGAATCTCTATACAACCTCCCAGAGGCCTTACATGCGGACACAACTCATGCAGCCCTAATAGATTCTTTCCTTAGAGAGTTATTTATACCCACTATCACACAGGCCCAAGAAGAAGCTCTTAATTCCCCCTTTAAAATAGTACCAATTACTATTATAAGAAATATAGCAAAATACTCGCGCCCCACTTATTAACCCTGTTCAACTCAGTTACTCATACCAATCCATTTCTTAGTAGTTCATTAACCGCACATATTTCGCTGATCCCCAAAGAGGGCAAAGATCACACGAGGGTTGAGAATTATAGACCGATCTCTTTGTTGAACACCGACGTAAAAATTTATGCCAAACTACTGGTGACCCGGTTGAACGCCTTACTACCAGATTTAATACACGCTGATCAAGTAGGCTTTATACCTACCAGAGAAGCAAAAGACAATACAGTGCGGGCAATTGACTTAATTGATTACGTGAATAACCGCTCTATCCCCACTGTAATAGTGTCTACAGATGCTGAAAAAGCGTTCGACCGGGTCAGCTGGTGTTTCCTCCGCGTGGTCCTTTTGAGAATTGGCCTGGGCGAGTAGTTTGTAGATAGAGTATTTGCTATGTATTCATCCCCGATGGCTAGAGTCCGTGTAAATGGCTCCCTGTCAGCTCTCTTCGGGATATCCAATGGAAGGGATGTCCCTTGTCACCGCTCCTATTTGCCTGTGTAATTGAAATTCTAGCTCTAAAAATAAGATCCATAGCTGACATCACGGGAGTACAAGTTAAGAGACATCACCACAAGCTTCTGCTATATGCGGATGATGTGCTCTTCTTCCTGACGAAGCCAACCCAATCCATTCCAAATTTATTACACCAGTTGGATGAATTTGGGAAAATCTCAAACTTCCTTATCAATCAAAATAAATCGGAAATAATAAATATTAACATTCCAGCTGAGGACATACAACACATACAACAGATCTGCCCATTTAGATGGCAAGACCGTAAATTTAAATACTTAGGGATATTCCTGACCCCTACAGTCCATGAAATCTTTGATGCCAATTTCATACCACTCCAGTCATTAGTTATAGCCACCCTGTCCTCCTGGCGGAGAAAACCTCTGACTTGGACGGGTAGGATTAACGCGAAAATGAGTATACTCCCAAAGATATTGTATATAATACAGACACTACCCATAGCCCTCCCACCAACATATCTTACATCCCTATAAATAAAAAAATTTGAATTTATATGGAATAAGCGGCACGCGAGGATAAATAGAAAAGACATGTGTCAGACGATTGACAAACGGTGGCTCGGAGTTCCTGACCTGGTTTCATACTGGAAGGCAACACATTTACAGAGAATAGTAGACTGGTACACCAATTTCAAACATAAAATTTGTGTACGTCTTGAACATGATATAGCGGTTTGCTCACACCTCGGTACACGGTGCTGGACACCGGCGGTTATAGGCCCAACACAGACTTACCTCACACGGTTCAGGAGACTATGTTGATTTGGGATAGAATCCTTGTTGAGTTTCCTAACATCTCCTCTACATACTCACCACTTACCTCTTTTATCTCCAACAAGGAATTTTCCCCAGGCCAATTATCCATGATAAAGGGTGACATGCAACAGGATAGGGTGTTGATGATATGCCATCTGGGGAATGAAACCCAGTTACATGATAGGGCTACCCTAATTGAGAGAGGTTTCAACTGATTTAGAAACTGGTATTTTTATATGCAATGCTATAATTATCTATCAGGACACCCACATAAGAGGAACATTCTGAGACCTCTGACAGCCTTTGAATCCTTATGTCATAAGACGTCTCCTACAAGACACGCACTGTCCATTATTTATGTACTATTGAAACAGAATGCACCAGGCCATATACCTCACTTCATAAATAAATGGGGGGAAGAGTTAGGAGTGCAGTTTTCCCATATTGATGCATCTAAGATATTTACAGCAATTAAGAAATCTGCCACATCTAGTAAACTCCTGGAATTAAATATGAAGCTACTACACAGGTGGTATCTTACCCCATCACGCAGTAAGAAAATTTTCAGTAACACTTCTAACATTTGCTGGAGATGTCAAATCCATGTTGGCCATATGGCACATATTTGGTGGCAATGCCCTAACATAATGCCTGTATGGGAAAAAATCACAAAGGAAACATCAAAGCTACTAGATAGGAATTTACCGCTGGACCCAGCCCTCTGGCTATTTCACATCACCCCTAAAAAATTCACGGTAGAGCAGACCAAATTATTTAATATTGCTAGTAATAGTATTAAGTTATTAATAGCCAAGAATTGGAAAAGCTCCAATGTTCCGACTATATCTCAATGGGTACAAGAATGTAATCACTCTATCTCACTGGAGGGAATACCATTATCTCAAACAGCGCAAGTTAGATAGATATCTACAAATTAAGATAATATGGGAAGATTATTTAAAAGATAAGTTTGGTACTTGACATTAAAACAATTACTACATGCAGAGTGTTTAAATGGGTGACCTAGTGTATTGGCAGAGGGGTGGAGTGTGGTACATTGGAAGGGTAAAAGGGATTTAGAAGGACTGGGGCTTTACAGTGAAAGGTCATAGTGATTCTCTTCATGTATCTAAGACCGAGATGTTGGGTATTGAATTAATATATACGATATATGTATAGATTTATGGGGTGGGCAGCACAGTGTGTTTTGTTTTGTTTTTTTTATGTTATTTCTATGTACGCATTGTTTCTCTGTTAACTACATGTCAGCCGTGCTGTGTGCGTGCAGCCTTTATAGCGGTAAATGTATGCAACTCTGTAACAATATCAAATGCATATGTACAATGTTCATAATTTACAAAATAAAAATATTTTTGAAAAAAAAAAAGGCCTTTTGCGGGGCATTGCCCCAAAGAAATCAGCTCTTTTACCTGAAAAAGAAATACAAACAACCCCCCCAACAGTAAAAGCACCACCCACACAACCAACCCCCCAAATAAAACCCTAACTAAAAAAACCTAAGCTCCCCATTGCCCTGAAAAGGCAAATTATATTTAAAGGGCCACTGTAAGTAAATATTTTCTATGCCTGTTACTAACTAACTACCCCAAATACTCTTTTTATCAATAGCATTTCATTAACATATCTCTACCGTATATCAGAAATCTTGTCTGCAAATTTAATTGTTTTCCAAATCCACTCCATGGGTATCCTTTGCTTTGTACCAATCCGTTTACAATACCTAGGTTTCAAAATGGCGCTTTAAACACAAAGTTAAAGTATTTTGAACACTCAGTGCTGAAAATAGTGGGCAGGATAACGTGACATCATCGGCGAATAAAAGATATAACTTTTAGAACATTATGAAACTTTGTTTTGGAGAAAATATAGGTCAGTAGGTTTTAATTAATGTTTATTAACTTTAATATGTTAGTTGTTTAGCTTAAAAATTATAACAGAAAGTAATCCTTTAAGTTAGGGGGTGTTAGGGTTAGACTTAGGTTTAAAGGGTTAATAAAATTTAGAATAGTGGCGGCGACATTGGGGGTGGCAGATTAGGGGTTATTAAATGTAGGTAGGTGGCGGTGATGTTAGGGGCGGCAGATTAGGGGTTAATAGGTATAATGTAGGTGGCGGCGATGTTGGGGGAGCAGATTAGGGGTTAATAAGTATAATGTAGGTGGCGGCGATGTCCGGAGCGGCAGATTAGGGGTTAATATTTTTATTTTAGTGTTTATGTTGCGGGAGGGTCTCGGTTTAGGGGTTAATACATAGTTTATGGTTGTTAGTGTACTTTTTAGCACTTTAGTTATGAGTTTTATGCTACAGATTTGTAGCGTAAAACTACTGACTTTAAAATGCATTACGAATCTTGGCGGTAGAGGCTGTACCGCTCACTTTTTGGCCTCCCAAACAAACTCGTAATACTGGCGCTATGGAAGTCCCATAGAAAAAAGCATTTACGAAATTTACGTAAGTTGGTTTGCGTCTAAGGCCAAAAAAGTGTGCGGTACACCTATACTGCAAGACTCGTAATAGCAGCGGACGTAAAAAGGCAGCGTTAGGACCTGTTAACGCTGCTTTTTTACCTTAACGCACAACTCGTAATCTAGCCGTTATATTTTTCTGTTTTCTTTGCAAAGATGTGCTTGTATGTTTATTCAGCTTGATGACTTGTGCCAAACTTATATCTAATCCTAGACAGGGTTTTTATATGATGCCTTCATCTCAGGGTGGTCCTGGGTCTGCTGCCCACCAGGACCGTCCCTTAGGGACCTCTACAGATCTATCCCATATGTTTAAGAAATACACCCACTCTACTATGACTGACCGTATGGCTGCTATGCCTCCCTCTGCTAAGCACAGATACGTGCCTGCACTTAAAAGTGTTTCTTCCAAGCATGGCTTTCCTTTGCTTAGTGATTTGTGTGTGTTCCCTTTAACTAGAAAGGCACATTAGATTCAGTCTGTTCCTCTATTTAGGATTTGCTTTTATGTGTCTCAAGTAAACCCCTGCATGTCTAATAATATGTGTCCTTTAAGGTTAAAGCACATTTATGTTCTATTAAAGGGATACTAAATATTTTATAAACATAGTATTAAAGGGAGAGTCAAGTCCAAAAAAAAACCTTTCATGTTTCAAATAGGGCATGTAATTTTAAACAACTTTCCAATTTACTTTTATCACCAATTTTGCTTTGTTTTCTTGGTATTCTTAGTTGAAAACTAAACCTAGAAAGTTCATATGCTAATTTCTTAGACCTTGAAGGCCGCCTCTAATCTAAATGCATTTTGATAGTTTTTCACCACTAGATGGCATTAGTTCACGTGTTTCACATAGATAACATTGAGCTCATGCACGTGAATTTACCATGGAGACAGCTCTGATTGGCTAAAATGCAAGTCTGTCAAAAGAACTGAAATAAGGGGGCAGTCTGTTGATTCTTAGATACAAGGTAATTACAGAGGTAAAACGTGTATAATTATAACTGTGTTGGTTATGCAAATCTGGGGAATTGGTAATTAAGGGATTATCTATCTTTTAAAACAACAAAAATTCTGGTGTTGACTGTCCCTTTAAGGTTATTTCCGGTCTCCTTCGAGTCATTGGTGTTTACATGTTGAAATCTAGCTTTCACTGTATTCCGGTGCTAAAGTTTTTGCATATGTTCACCAACACTCCTTCAGATACCTGCAATGAATCCTATGTTCCAAAATGGCAGCAACCATAATTAGAGGGGTGCATGAAATTTATTTTTTGTTTATTGCCCTTTAAAGGGAAATGTCCTTTTAAGGGAATCTATCCATGATTCAGATAGAGGACACTATTTTAAATAACTCTCCGATTTACTTCTATTATCAAATTCACTTCCTTCTTTGGTCATCCTGTGTTGAAGGAGCAGCAATGCACTGCAGGGAGGTAGCTGGGCACATTGGATGAGCTAATGCCAAGAGGCATATATGCTCAACCACCAATCAGCAGCTAGTTCCAGTAATGTACTACTGTTCCTGAGCCTACCTAGGTGTGCTTTTCAACAAATAAGTCCAACACATTGAAGCAAATTAGAGAATAGAAATAGATTTATATTTTATACTGTAATGTATTAGTCATTGAAAACCGTTTAAGAAAACATCGTTAAAAAATAGCTTCATATTTTAAATATTTTTGTAATGTTTGGCATAGTTTCTTACATTTTAATTGTTGTGTCGACTAGCATGATCCACCAACCCACCAAGATGGTATCAGATAACACAATCTTCATTTGCATGCTCTTGTGTAAACCCTGTTGTATATGTTTAATCAATATCTATATGTAAAAACATCTCTGATGCAATCTTTCTTCTAGGATTTGCCTCCGGCTGTCTGTGAAGTTCTTGGCCTTAAAATCAATTCAGTAACACCAGCTGTTGTAGACGCAAGTGAAGAAAACTTTGCCAAGAATAATTGCCAAAAAACACCACCTCAAAATGTCACTGCACCTATAAATGCTGCCAGTGGGACAAGAAGTAACTCACGCCTGCAAACGTTGCCAAACAGTGTTCACTCACCGACTTCTGCCTGACATTGCAGTAGTGTCATCCTTAATTCCAATTGAACCCATTAAAAACTTGATGAGGAAGCTTGATACAACATTAAGCTTAAATTACTACAATTTTCAAAAAATCAACATTTTGTCTATAGCATCTTCTTTTCATTAAAACTTTCTAAAACAACATGACCCACTTATTCTTGTAAATTAATTTTGAATCAAAATAATTTTCCCCTTACACATTCTGTATTAATATATTATTCCACAGCTTTTTATGGGGAAGTTTATTCTTTTTTTGCTTATGCATTTTAAAACAACGACAAATAGAGTAAAGTAGTAAACTGTTTAAGTTCCTACTAATGGTCTAATTGTATCCCTGCCCATCAATAAGTGCCATTTGTGGATAACCTGAGATTAAATCATGGTGCAATTTCATTTCTTATATTTAAAATTACGAGTTTGCTTCTTTTTATTATAATTGGCAAACAAATTGATTTAGCCTTGATCATTAAAAGAAGCAAAATTGGGAATTGTTTTGTAAATCTTAATGTATACTACTTTTGTATTTTCATATAATTCAAATAATTATAGTGGTACATCATATTCCATAAAGTAAAAATGTTACTGTTTACTGAAGTTTAAGATTTGTTGCAATATTTTTGTTATAGTGCTCTTTGATAAATGTTCTTGAATATTTTAAATATAATTTTTTTCTGTATAATAACTTTCCATTTCAGAGTATATATTTATTCATTTACATTTGTATCGGGTGGCAGATAACCCTTTAGCTGCAAAAAGCATTCAGATGAATGTTTGTCTTAAATACATTGGATGTATGTTTTTTCTATTAATCAGTTCCAGATTTACTTATATGAATGCACTTTGTAGTATGCTTTTACATGCATTTGTAGGTATTTTTTAACAAAAAATATGTTTCTTATAAATAAATACAACTTTCTTTTTAATTTCCTAAATTAAATTTTACTGCAATTGAAGCATATTAGGTAGATGGTATTTCTGAATTTGGTTTGTAATAAAGATTGTAATTACACACACTTTTTTTAAATCAAACTTCATAGTTAGTCAGAAGCCTTTTAGCTTTTTTTTCCCTTCCTATTCTCTTCCTCCCCCATGGCTCCATATTTTTACATTCTGGCTTTGCAGGTTATGGAAGCATTCTAGATCTGGATATTTTTTATTTAGCACAGAAGGAAGAGTATTGTGAAATGTGCTTCTATGAGTCACTGCATGTAACCAGGTACAGTGGCACATATTGGGATATACATTCCTACCAGGAGGGGGCAAAGTTTCCTAAACTTAAATGCCTATAAATACACCCCTCACCACACCCACAATTCAGTTTTGCAAACTTTGCCTCCTACGGAGGTGGTGAAGTAAGTTTGTGCTTGATTTTTATGATTTCTTCTATGATAAGTGCTTCTAAGCATTCTAAAGCCCAATTCCTCTGAGTACAGTGTTTGTCAGAGGGATGTGAAGAGAGTATCGCCTATTGGTTTTATGGTTTCCTTCGCTGGAAATCTTTTCAAGGGTTCTCTGTTATCAGTCGTAGGGATTCATCTCCTTCCTCCCTTTTTAAATTGACAATATACTCTCATATACCATTACCTCTGCTGATAGTTTTCAGTACTGGTTTGGCTATCTGCTGTATGTGGATGGGTTTCTTTTGGTAAGTATGTAAGCTATGGTTTGGCGCTTTATGTATTAATATAAAGTTTTAAATATATGTATTTTACTTATATTTGCCAGGAGTCAGGTCTATGTGTATTTCCAGTTTGCAGTCTAAACAGTTTCATTATAGGAATCATGTTGGGAAGTTTTTCTTACCCTGGGGTTCAGTCTTTTTCTAATTTGACTTTCATTTTTTCGCGGGCAAATCTAGGATTGCGAGGGCGCAAAATGCTGTTTTTTATTGCGTAATTCTTGGTGTAAAGTTACCCCTTTGATGGCGCAAATTTAGTAATTGCCTGCGTCTTTGTTGACGCTAGTTGTTTTGGTGCAAAATCGCAAATTGTTTCATTTCCTGGTGTTGGTTTTGCACCAAAAATATTTTACTTCTTTTTGCGTAATGCATCATTCTTGGCGCCAAATTTTAGTTATTTTATCCCTCTCCCTCTATTGCTCGCTGTTTTCATGATCTTTGAAAGCTATTATGCCTGCTTTTGTTTTTCTCTACTGAAACTGTTACATTGTGGAAATTGAATATTTTGCCTAATGTTATTTTTATTTTTTTGCCACATTTTGCGAGATGTCTCATTCTGATCCTGACTCTGATGTCACTGTAGAAACTATGATGCCCTGGAACACAAATCTACAAAGCTACAGTATGTTCTTTTCATTTTTTAAGCTGTTGTTATTTCTTTAGCTCAATTATGTGGCATTTATTATATTTTATGCTAGCAATGTTTCTATATGCACAATAACATTTATTGTTTTTTACATATTCAGTTCATGTACTTGATTTCATCTGCAAACATCACATGTTGTTGCTTATATCATAAAGGGTTATGACTGCTATTATGCCTTTAAGTAGACTTACCAGGTCTTTTCAAAATTGTTAAGTTCTAATTAATTTTGTTCTGACCGACAGCATACTTAAAGAGACACTCAATCAAAATTAAACTTTCATTATTCAGATAGAGCATGTCATTTTGAACAACTTTCCAATATACTTCCATTAACAAAATGTGCACAGTCTTTTAAGATTTAAACTTTTTGAGTCACCAGCTCCTACTGAGCATGTGCAAGAATAAGTGTGTATGCATTTGTGAATGGCTGATGGCTGTCACATGGTTCGTGTATGCATTTGTGATTGACTGATGGCTGTCATGGTGCAGTGGGAGTGGAAAAAGACATAACTTTTAAAATTGTCTGAAAAAATTCTACTACTCATTTGAAGTTCAGACTAAGTGATATTGCATTGTCTTGTTATCTTGCATTTGTTGACTATGCAAATCTACTGTGTTGACTGGTCCTTTAAAGGGACAGTCTAGTCTACAATAAACTTTCATGATTCAGATAGGGCATGTAATTTTAAACAATTTTCCAATTTACTTTTATCACCAATTTTGCTTTGTTCTTTTGGTATTCTTAGTTGAAAGCTTAACCTAGGAGGTTCATATGCTAATTTCATAGACCTTGAAGGCCACCTCTTTTCAGAATGCATTTAACCCCTTAATGACAACTGACGTACCAGGTACGTCATGCATTAACAAGCAGTTAATGACAATGGACGTACCTGGTACGTCAGTTGTCTAAGAGAGTGCTGGAAGCGATCGCTTCCAGCAGCTCTCAGGGTATTGCAGTGATGCCTCCATATGGAGGCATCCTGCAATACCCTTTTAGAAGACTCCGATGCAGAGAGAGCCACTCTGTGGCCCTCTCTGCACCGGTAGCGATGGTGCCGGTTCGTTGGTGGGTGGGAGCGTAACAGGGAGGCGGGTGGGCGGCCCATCGCTACCCGGCATCCGGTTCCTAGAAGTGCAATGTGCACGCCGGGTGCCGGGAGCGTGCGTGCGCGTGCATGTGCGCGTGCATGTGCACGCATTAGCTGACACTGACACCAATGAGGAGGGAAGAGGGGGGGGGAAGATTTTTTAATAAAATAATATAAAAGGATCTGGGAAGGGGAGGGGGATAGGGGTATTGTGGGGGGCTGCTACACTACAGAAAACATAAAAAAAAACAAAAGAACAAAAACACTTCTGTTTTTGGGGCAAATTGGGTACTGGCAGACAGCTGCCAGTACCCAAGATGGCCGCAATTAGATAGGGGAGAGGGTTAGAGAGCTGGGGGGGGGGATCATGGAGGTTGGGGCTAAGGCAGGAGTCCATCACAGCTAAAATATTTTATTTTTTTTATAAAAAAAAAAAAACAACTCCTTTTATTTAGTACTGGCAGACTTTCTGCCAGTACTTAAGATGGCGGGGACATTTGTGGGGTGGGGGAGGGAAGAGAGCTGTTTGGGAGGGATCAGGGGGGGGGATGTGTCAGGTGGGAGGCTGATCTCTACCCTAAAGCTAAAATTAACCCTGCAAGCTCCCTACAACCTACCTAATTAACCGCTTCACTGCTGGGCATAATTTACGTGTGGTGCGCAGCAGCATTTAGCTGCCTTCTAATTACCAAAAATCAATGCCAAAGCCATATAAGTCTGCTATTTCTGAACAAAGGGGATCCCAAAGAAGCTTTTACAACAATTTGTGCCATAATAGCACAAGCTGTTTGTAAATAATTTCAGTGAGAAACCTAAAATTGTGAAAAATGTAAAGTTTTTTTTTTATTTGCTCGCATTTGGCGGTGAAATGGTGGCATAAAATATACCAAAATGTGCCTAGATCAATACTTTGGGTTGTCTTCTAACAAAAAATATATACATGTCAAGGGATATTCAGGTATTCCTGACAGATATCAGGGTTCCAATGTAACTAGCGCTAATTTTGAAAAAAAGTGGTTTGGAAATAGCGAAGTGCTACTTGTATTTATGGCCCTATAACTTGCAAAAAAAGCAAAAAACATGTAAACATTGGGTATTTCTAAACTAAGGACAAAATTTAGAAACTATTTAGCATGGGTGTTTTTTGGTGATTGTAGATGTGTAACAGATTTTGGGGGTCAAAGTTAGAAAAAGTGTGTTTTTTTTCCATTTTTTCCTCATATTTTATTTTTTTTTTTGTAGTAAATTATAAGACATGATGAAAATAATGGTATCTTTAGAAAGTCCATTTAATGGCGAGAAAAACGGTATATAATATGTGTGGGTACAGTAAATGAGTAAGAGGAAAATTACAGCTAAACACGAACACCGCAGAAATGTAAAAATAGCCATTGTCATTAAGGGTAAGAAAATTGAAAAATGGTCCGGTCATTAAGGGGTTAAACAGTTTTTCACCACTAGAGGGTGTTAGTTCATGTGTTTCATATAGATAACACTGTGCACATGCACGTGAAGTTATCTGGGAGCAAGCACTGATTGGCTAAACTGCAAGTCTGTCAATAGAACTGAAATAAAGGGGCAGTTTGCAGAGGCTTAGATACAAGATAATAACAGAGGTTAAAAGTAAATTAATATAACTGTGTTGGTTATGCAAAACTGGGGAATGGGTAATAAAGGGATTATCTATCTTTTAAAACAATAAAAATTCTGGTGTAGACTGTCCCTTTAAGTTTATTCTACTGATGAAGGTTTCTTTGGCTCAAAGAATCCTGTATCAGACAGTTTGGTAAAAATTCTCCTTATTTTTCATTTGAACATTTTTTGTTTTTTTGTTAAGGAAATTTTTCTGTTTATAGCTTTTAGGAGTCTAGTCCTCCTATTAACTATAATCCTTTTCAAATCTGGATTTTAACATTTTTGCTTTGAGTTTTTTTCCTATTCAATATACTATCTGTATTATATTCTAGAGAATTGTTATTCTGATTCCCTCTTGGGATTGTACTACTATTTCTATGGAAATTGGTACTTCTTTTCAGGTTTCTTTAGAATTTTTATATAACCTTAGTAGAGCATATTCATATACTGTTTATATTTTTAGCTCAGCTTTATCTGTGGCTGTCATTACTGTTCTCTCAGCCTTTGTTGAACAATTAGCATAAGCAGTTTCAGATTCTCAAGTATATAACTCTGTTTATTTACTTTAGATGTATTCATTTAATTATGTTTGCTATATCTATTATTATAATTTGAATTTTTTTTTATTATCTCTCTCTTGTTAGGATAATAATTTATTTGATTTATATTATCTCCACTATTTCTGATGGTTTTTAGAGTTTTTTTCTGCACCATTTTTAGCCAGTGATGTAGATCAGTTGGTGAATATCCTAACTACAAATGCTTGTTCTAGATCCAAGGGTCATAGATTCATTTCCCGGCAGGGTTAATATAGCCCTTTGGCCTTTGAGGTCAATTTATTGTGTACCATTTATTTGGGTAATAATAACTACTGTTTTTATCAGCTGCTAATTTGGTTAACTCAGAGTGTAAGCACTGAAGAAGCGTTTTTTGTATCCTTCTGGGAGAAGAACGCTATATAATTACTAGTTATTAGACTGCATGAAGGTGCGGTTCTTAAACCAGTCCTTCTGGTGGGGGCAGATTACATTTTTTTTTTATTAACTCAGTCCAAGTTCTATATTATTGTTAGGGTTTGAATAGATTTTCAGAATGAGACCTCCTATGGGAAGAATCTTTCTTTCTCAATACACTCTGTGAATTTTTTTCAGGAGTAATTATGCCAGTTATTTTTTCAGGAACAGGATTTAGGATCTATTCAATTATATTCTTTGTCCCTAAGAGAAAAGGTTTATTCAGTCCATTCTTGGATCTGAAAACGTTTATATTGTTTTGTTAGAGTCTCAACTTTTAAGTTGGTAATTATAAGGACTATGATACCTTTCTGTTAAGGCCATTTCATGTCCACTCCATTTTTCAGGATGTTTATCCTCATATTTTATTTCATTCAGACCACTTGTGGATTTTGAGGGGGTTTTTTAAGCTTTACCAATTTGTCACTTTTCCATTTGGTTTAGTGACAGCTTTATGAATCTTTTCAAAGGTTCTTGCTGCCTTTCTTTCTGTCTTCAGACAGTAGGGTATTGTGGTGCTTCCTTATTTGGGTGGTATCTCGGTATTAGCTTAAAACGTTTCTTTTATTAAAACCGGACAGATAGCTCAGCATGCTAATGCACTGTGGCTAAGCCCTGTAACAACCTTAGGGTTGCAGGTTCGATTCCTGGTGAGGTCCATTCAGCCTTTCATCCTTCCGAGGTCGATTGAATGAGCAGGGTCTTCAGTCCCTTACGGGTGATTAGACGCGCTTTACAAGTACCAATACATACATATGAAAGAGCACTATTCAAATATATAGACTTTTCTTTTTTGTGGAATCCTTCATGAATTAACTAAGTTTTGTTTCTTCAAGACATGGTTAGAGGATTTAATTTACCTAAAAGTCTTGTGATTCCTCAGACAAGGGTCACTTCTATTTGGGTTTCTAGATGTATTCTGTGTTCATGTCTTTATCGGACATAAGTCAACTGTAAGTGGCGTTAGCCAGTCTAACTTACAGTCTTGAACATTTCTTTCAGTGGCTATGTGCATGAAAGTTTTAGGTCTCATAACTGCAGCATCAGGAGTGGTTCCTTTTGCTAGTTTTTCTCTGAGATCTCTTTTTGCTTTGTATACTGAATCAATAATTCAGGGTTTGTTTTTAGATATCATAGTTTATATTTTTAAATCCTAACACTCTACTCTCTCTGTTTCGGTAATTAGTCTATCATCATTTTATTCAGGGGGCCTCCTTTTGTTTGTTCTTCCTGGACTGTATTCTTAATAGATGCAAGTCTTACAGGTTGGGGAGCTGTCTGAGGGTATTTTGACAGCATAAGGGGTTTGGAATCTTCAAGAGACGAGGTTTCCAATCGATATTTTAGAACTCCGTGGGTTTTTTTCAGAGCTCTTTCAGGCTTGGCCTCTATTAGGAGAGAACTTTTTCATTTTTTTGCTTTCAGACAGACAATATCACAACTGTGGCATATGTCATTCAAAAATAGGGACTCGTAGTTCCTTAGCAATTAAGAAGTATCTTGAATACGTTCTTTTATGGAATTCATCTCCTGTTTATTTTCTATGATTTTAGACATTTGGGAGGTGGATTATCTTAGCTGTCAGTTTTTACATCCGGGATAGTGATGTCTCTATACAGATGTGTTTTCTCAATTTCCCAGGTACCTTTTCAGGTCCTGGGATCCTCAGGTAGAGATGATGGATGCATTAACAGAAAACAGGTATCGCAACAGTGTAGTAATAATATGGATGAGAGATATGCAGGTAAAAACGTAATTTAATACATGTTACAAAGCGTACATACAATATTTCAGGCACAGCAAACAAACCCCGCTGACGCGTTTCCCGCTTCACAAGCGGTTCATCAGAGCTGGGAAAGAAGTGTCATAGGCAGCTGTTAAATCTCAGGTAACAAATCTGAATAACCAATTAGCAGACAGAAGTCTCACCTCTGACCTAACCTTTTACACTCCATATACTTCTAAGCATTAACTTTCTTGCAGCAACATAAGAAATGTTACAATATCATTATAAACATCACATAATAATATTACAAGTTAAGACTAAATAGAACACCTCTATTAAAATGAATTAAATCAAAGTAAAGAATTTCGGAACCCTAAAAACAAAATGTTAAGCGAAAATTGTTACAATTAAATCACGTTACACATTAAAGTAGCCAAAAAGATATAAAAGTTAAATGCAAACTTAGTTATATTACGGCAAATGTGAATACATGTCATAATGTTACAACTTAGCAAAAATAAGGAGAGAAAACACATTGAACTAATCTTAATAGTAAAAGATCAGTCCTTATATAGTATATATATTTTATTTATTCCTAGTGGGGAACCCGTTTTGAGGGTATAGATCCAATAAATTTCTCTTTTGCTCAAAATCTTATATCTATCACCTCCTCTGATGTTAGTTTTAACCTGTTCAATACCTTGAAACCGAAAATACCTGAATTTATCAATATGTTCAAAAAAATGCTTGGCCACTGGAGTTTTGGGTACCTCCGCCTCTAGGGACAAAAGATGTTCCCGAATGTTTTCTCTCCTTATTTTTGCTAAGTTGTAACATTATGACATGTATTCACATTTGCCGTAATATAACTAAGTTTGCATTTAACTTTTATATCTTTTTGGCTACTTTAATGTGTAACATGTGATTTAATTGTAACAATTTTCGCTTAACATTTTGTTTTCAGGGTTCCGAAATTCTTTACTTTGATTTAATTCATTTTAATAGAGGTGTTCTATTTAGTCTTAACTTGTAATATTATTATGTGATGTTTATAATGATATTGTAACATTTCTTATGTTGCTGCAAGAAAGTTAATGCTTAGAAGTATATGGAGTGTAAAAGGTTAGGTCAGAGGTGAGACTTCTGTCTGCTAATTGGTTATTCAGATTTGTTACCTGAGATTTAACAGCTGCCTATGACACTTCTTTCCCAGCTCTGATGAACCGCTTGTGAAGCGGGAAACGCGTCAGCGGGGTTTGTTTGCTGTGCCTGAAATATTGTATGTACGCTTTGTAACATGTATTAAATTACGTTTTTACCTGCATATCTCTCATCCATATTATTACTACACTGTTGCGATACCTGTTTTCTGTTTGTGACTTTGCCTAAATAGGGGTGTGGAGAGCCCCCAGCAACAGTGTTAGTATTAGCAGCCAGACCGGAATTACACTGATATTCTGTGAGGCCCTGGATTAAAGCCCTGTATGCATACTAATGCCCGGTGGATACATGTTTGCTCTGAATACCTGCAAAACGTTACAAGGAATCTATACCGCACCGAGAGGGTTACAATCGGGTGAGTCCTCTTTTTTGATCAACTTCACTTGGATATTTTACAGTATTTAGGTGACATCCGCATTAGTGGGACTCTTGGACAGAGTCGGTTTCACCTCTGAACTTTCATTCTACATATATTTACAGCATTAAGACTGAGCAGTCTATTTCTCTTTAAATGATGGATGCATTAGCAGTGTCTTGGTTTTGCAACCTGACTACATCTTACTGCCTGAAATAAATTAATTGAATGGTAACCAAGACTCTATCGCCTAGATTTAGAGTTTTGTCGGTAAAGACCCGCGGTGCTAACGCTGATTTTTTTTTCCAGCGCACCCTTAAGACAATGCTGGTATTATGAGTTGTCTGAATGGCTGCGTTAGCCTCAGAAAAGGGAGCGTAGAGCAGAATTTAGCTCCACTTCAACCCTCAATACCAGCGTTGCCTACGGTAGCGGTAAGCTGGAAAAACGTGCTCGTGCACAATGCCCCATAGGAAAATGGGGCTGAGCTGGCTGAAAAAACCTAACACCTGCAAAAAAGCAGCGTTCAGCTCCTAAAGCAGCCCCATTGTTTCCTATGGGGAAACACTTTGTAAGTCTTCACCTAACACCCTAACATGAACTCAGAGTCTAAACACCCCTAACCTTACACTTATTAACCCCTAATCTGCCGCCCCCGCTATCGCCGACACCTGCATTTTATCGCTATGAACCCCTAATCTACTGCCCCTAACATTGCCGACACCTATATTATATTTATTAACCCCTCATCTGCCCCCCCCACGTCGCCACCACCTACCTATACTTATTAACCCCTAATCTGCCGACCGGACCTCCACTATAATAAATGTATTAACCCCTAAACCGCCGCACTCCCGCCTCGTAAACACTATAATAAATAGTATTAACCCCTAATCTGCCCTCCCTAACATCGCCGCCACCTACCTACAAATATTAACCCCTAATCTCCCGCCCGCAACGTCGCTGCTACTATAATAAATTTATTAACCCCTAAACCTAAGTCTAACCCTAACACCCCCCTAACTTAAATATAATTTAAATTAATCTAAATAAATTTACTATCATTAAATAAATATTTCCTATTTAAAACTAAATACTTACCTAAGACGACTTAGGTCGCGAACCCACGTCCTTTGAGGCAATATGCATCCAAAATGATTACCCTAAACATCTTACATCAAAACTCTACAAACTCACAGTAAAAACATCCTCTATATCCCTCCCCTCGTACACATTATCCTGGCAAAGAGAATTGAACCAAGACATTGAGGCAGATTCTTGGCTGAAAATATTCAAATTAACCAAGCACTCATCGGTTTCTGCTATAATACAGGAAATCCACCTCAAGCTGCTAAGCCGCTGGTACCTGAACCCATCGAAACTACATAAAATATTCCCCAGATTAAGTAGCACTTGCTGGAGGGGTTGCGGGGAAGAAGGATCCCTCCTCCACATTTGGTGGAATTGTCCTTGCCTTAAGGATTTCTGGACAGGTGTTTTTAAAGCGATGTCCGAGATTCTGGGCACACAGATCCCCATGTCCCCAAAAGTACTGCTCTTCTCCTCGCTGCCTAAACTGGAGGGACTAGGTAAACGGGCCCTCTTGTTAATCATGCTGACAGCTGCCAAAAAACTTATACCACAATGATGGAAAACCCAAAAAATCCCTACTGAACAAGATTGGAAAAACCAGGTCGATGACCTTTTAATACTAGAAAGATATCATTATCTAAAAAATCATAAACTAGACACATGAATTAATGATGGCATTCTGGAATAAGAACCTATAGTCGATATCCCACCATGATACCTGCATTATGGCCTCGAGGGCATATAAAACCTTACTCCCCCCCCCCCCCCTTTTTTTTTTTTTTTTAATTTCCCTCAAACTCTTTCATCCTTTTCTATCTTTCTTCTACTCGTACACTACAGTTGCAATACAGCAACTATTACCGTATGTAGAGCGTTTTACAATAAACGAATGTGTAAATGGGCCGAGACCCCAGCTGTCTTCGGATGTCTATATAATGTGAATTATGCTTTGTCTCTCACTGTTTAGAAAGATTGAACTCCTGTTGTTGTTCTGCATTGCAAATTTTGCTTTTTTGTCTCCTTTTTTTTCTTCTCTTCCTCTGTTTGTTATTTCATGTATCTCAATAAAGCTCTTTGAAACTTGAAAAAAAAAACTAAATACTTACCTATAAGATAAACCCTAATATAGCTACAATATAACTAATAGTTACATTGTAGCTATTTTAGGATTTATATTTATTTTACAGGCAACTTTGTATTTATTTAAACTTAGGTACAATAGCTATTAAATAGTTAATAACTATTTAATAGCTACCTAGTTAAAATAATTACAAAATTACCTGTAAAATAAATCCTAAACTAAGTTACAAATGCACCTACCACTACACTATCAATAAATTAATTAAATAAATTAACTACAATTAGCTAAACTAAAATACAATTAAATAAACTAATCTATAATACAAAAAAAAACACTAAATTACAGAAAATAAATTTTTTTTACAAGAAGTTTAAACTAATTACACCTAATCTAAGCCCCCTAATAAAATAAAAAAGCCCCCCAAAATAATAAAATGCCCTACCCTATTCTAAATTAAAAAGTACTCAGCTCTTTTACCAGCCCTTAAAAGGGCCTTTTGCTGGGCATTGCCCCAAAGTAATTGGCTCTTTTACCTATAAAAAAAAATACAATACCCCCCACCAACATTACAACCTACCACCCACATACCCCTACTCTAACCCACCCAAACCCCCCTTAAATAAACCTAACACTAACCCCCTGAAGATCTCCCTACCTTGAGTCGTCTTCACTCAGCCGAGCCGAATTCTTCATCCAACCGGGGCAAGAAGATGTCCTCCATCCGGTAGAAGTCTTCATCCAACCGTGGGCAAGAAGAGGTCCTCCATCTGGTAGAAGTCTTCATCCAAGCGAGGTCTTCTATCTTCATCCAGAGCGGAGCCATCTTCCAGCCAGCCGACGCAGAGCTATCCTCTTCAACCGACGGACTAATGACGAATGACGTTTCCTTTAAGGGATGGCGGCCCTCGAATTCCGATTGGCTTATAGGATTCTATCAGCCAATCGGAATTAAGGTAAGAAAAATCTGATTGGCCAATTCAATCAGCCAATCGGATTGACCTTGCATTCTATTGGCTGATCGGAACAGCCAATAGAATGCGAGGTCAATCCGATTGGCTGATTGGATCAGCCAATCGGATAGAACTTCAATCTGATTGGCTGATTGAATCAGCCAATCAGATTGTTCTTACCTTAATTCCGATTGGCTGATAGAATCCTATTAGCCAATCGGAATTCGAGGGACGCCATCTTGAATGACATCCCTTAAAGGAACCGTCATTCGTCGTTAGCCCGTCGGTTGAAGAGGATGGCTCCATGTCGGCTGGCTGGAAGATGGCTCCGCTCCGGATGAAGATAGAAGACCCCGCTTGGATGAAGACTTCTACCGGATGGAGGACATATTCTTGCCCCGGTTGGATGAAGAATTCGGCTCAGCTGAGTGAAGACGACTCAAGGTAGGGAGATCTTCAGGGGGTTAGTGTTAGGTTTATTTAAGGGGGGTTTGGGTGGGTTAGAGTAGGGGTATGTGGGTGGTGGGTTGTAATGTTGGGGGGTATTGTATTTTTATTTACAGGTAAAAGAGCTGATTACTTTGGGGCAATGCCCCGCAAAAGGCCCTTTTAAAGGCTGGTAAAAGAGCTGATTGCTTTTTAATTTAGAATAGGGTAGGGCATTGTGATGGACTTCCCCGCTACCCCGACTGGGTAGCGCCGTCGACCGGGTCCTTCCTCTGCCTGGAACAAGTGGCTATGCAGCCCAGGAAAGTGATTTCTATGTAGCCCAGGAAAGTGATTTTAGCTGGAGCTCACCCAAATAACTAGACAGACTAGCCTTCAGGTGAACAAGAACTGATTTTATTGAAAACATGCACTCCTTTTATACAGACAGCTCATCTTGATAAGACCCTGGACAATTCCACTATTTTCCCACCATTCCCGCCCCTCCAGACAGCCCGGCACCTCCATAGGAGCCACAGTCCCAATACATATGGGTGGCGGTTTCAGGGTGATCCCGGTGGAGCGGCGGCACTTCCAGGGTGTCATTTTAAAGCTCTCGGTCCCCAGATTTCACAGCAGGCTTCGTTACTGGGAACTGGAGTTACAGTCCGTTGAAGTTATGGGGTTAGGGGTGTCCAAAACCCACGGTTCCCAAAGGAGCTACCCTCCGGCAATTCCACCACCCCTTGAACTCCCCAGGGGCTACTAATCCCCAAAAGAGTGGAGCTCTGGGGCACATAGTTGCTGGAGCGACCTGGGTTAAAGTTAGCGGGTGCTCTCCTGTAGTGATGTCGCAAACTTAAAAATTTCGGTTCGCGAACGGCGGACTCGAACTTCCGGTATTGTTCGCGAACCGCCATTGAATTCAATAGGCAGGCGAACTTTAAAACCTACAAGGACTCTTTCTGGCCACAATAGTGATGGAAAAGTTGTTTCAAGGGGACTAACACCGGGACTGTGGCATGCTGGAGGGGGATCCCTGGCAAAACTCCCATGGAAAACTACATAGTTTATGCAGAGTCTGCTTTTAACCCATAAAGGGCCCAAATCACCTAACATTCCCAAATTGTTTGCAATAACATGGTTTAAAACATCAGTTCTGATGTTGTATCAATCAGGTAGTGTAAGGGTTACGGCCGCTTCACAGTGACAGAGCAAACTCCAAGTGTAACGCACTGCAATCAACCGCAAACAGTCCATTTGCACAACCACGAGATAGATAGATTTGATAGATAGATATATAGATTACATAGCTCAATCAATGCAATATACATATGATCGATACAATTTACATAGATCAATAGATGCAATATACATTTGATGATAGATACGAATTACATCGATCAATAGATGCAATATACATTTGATAGATACGAATGTTATCGAATCAAAGATGCAATATACATTTTATAGATACGAATGACATCAACCAAAATATGTAATATACATTTTATAGATACGAATTACATCGATCAATAGATGCAATCTACATTTGATAGATACGTTTGATAGTTTGATCGATAAATAAATCGATTTGAAATATATATAATTTCCCTGACAGAGTATAACAATAAGACATGCGGTCTGTGACCCGTGGTGTGTTAAGTAGTACTATTCTTAGCAGTTTACTACAACCTGTTACTCCCCCTATCGGGGGATGTCTATATGGCCTTGATTTTTGGAACCGGGAGATGGAAGAAGATGATTGTTCTGTCCTCCTACTTCAAATTTGTCAAAAACACAAGTGGCTGTCTCAAAACAGTCCGGACAGAAGATAGATAGGATAGATAGATATACATAGATTGATAGTTAGATAGAATCGATAGAAGAGAAATAGATAGATAGATTTGTTAGATATATAATTACCCTGACAAAGTATAATAATTAAACATGCGGTCTTGGACCCATGGTAACTAGGTTGTGTTAAGTAGTACTATTCTTAGCACTTTCAGCCCTGTAACTCCCCCTATTGGGGGAGGTCTATATGGCGGTTATGATAACCCTGACAAAGTATAACAACAAGACACGCGGTCTGGGACCCATGGTAATTTTGTTGTGTTAAGTAAAACTTTTCTTATTACTTTAATCCCTCTTACCCCCCCCCTTTCGTTGGAGTTCTATATGGCCTGCATGATTAGCCTGACAAAGTATAACAAGAAAACATCTGGTCTGGGACCCATGTTAACTAGGTTGTGTTTAAGTAGTACTATTCTTAGAACTGTAATCCCTGTTACTCCCCCTATCAAGGGAGGTCTATATGGCCTGCATGATTACCCTGACAAAGTATAACAACAAGACACACGGTGTTGGACCCATGGTAACTAGCTTGTGTTAATTAGTACTTTTCTTAGCACTTTAATCCCTGTTACCCCCCCTATCGGGGGGAGGTCTATATGGCCTGCCTGATTACCCTGACAAAATATAATAATAAGACATGCGGTCTGGGACCCATGTTAACTAGGTTGTGTTTTAAGTAGTACTATTCTTAGCACTTTAATCTCTGTAATTCTCCCTATTTGGGGAGGTCTATACGGCCTGGATGATTACCCATACAAAATATAATAATAAGACATCTGCTCTGTGTCTTGGACCCATGGTAACTATGTTGTGTTAAGTAGTAATGTCCTTAGCATTTTAATAGCTGTTACTCACCCTATCGGTGGAGGTCTATATGGCCTGCATGATTACCCTTACAAAATATAATAACAAAACATGCGGTCTGGGACCCATGGTAACTAGGTTGTGTTAAGTCGTAATTTCCTTAGCATTTTAATACCTGTTACTCACCCTATCGGGGGAGGTCTATATGGCCTGCATGATTACCCTTACAAAATATTATAACAAAACATGCGTTCTGGGACCCATGTTAACTAGGTTGTGTTAAGTATGACTCTTCTTAGCATTTTAATACCTGTTACTCACCCTATCGTGGGAGGTCTATACGGCCTGCATGATTACCCATACAAAATATAATAATAAGACATCTGCTCTGGGTCTGGGACCCATGGTAACTAGGTTGTGTTAAGTAGTACTGTTCTTAGCATTTTAATACCTGTTACACCCTGTCGGGGGAGGTCTATATGGCCTGCATAATTACCCTAACAAAATATAATAAGATATGCGGTCTGGGACCCATGGTAACTAGGTTGTGTTAAGTAGTACTCTTCTTAGCATTTTAATACCTGTTACTCACCCTATCGGGGGAGGTCTATATGGCCTGCATGATTACCCTAACAAAATATAATAATAAGACATATGCTCTGGGACCCATGGTAACTTTGTGTTAAGTAGTACTGTTCTTAGCATTTCAATACCTGTTACTCACCCTATTGGGGGAGGTCTATATGGCCTGCATGATTACCCTTACAAAATATAATAAGATATGCGGTCTGGGACCCATGGTAACTAGGTTGTGTTAAGTAGTACTCTTCTTAGCATTTTAATGCCTGTTACTCACCCTATCGGGGGAGGTCTATATGGCCTGCATGATTACCCTAACAAAATATAATAATAAGACATATGCTCTGGGACCCATGGTAACTTTGTGTTAAGTAGTACTGTTCTTTGCATTTCAATACCTGTTACTCACCCTATTGGGGGAGGTCTATATGGCCTGCATGATTACCCTTACAAAATGTTAAGTAGTACTGTTCTTAGCAGTTTAATACCTGTTATAACACCGAATGGTGGCAGGTCTATCTGGCCTTTATGATTAGCCGCACCCAAACCAAAAAAAAAGCCAAGCGGTCTTGGACTAACACCCATGGCTAACTCTGTTGTTTCAATTAGTACTATTCTTAGCACTTTCATTCCTGTTACTTCCAGGCCTCTCGGGGGTGGTCTACATGGCCATCATGTTTAGCCTAACAAAATACTACAATCCAACCTTGGCTCAGTCTTCATAGGCTCTTCAATGGCTGTATTTTGGTAGTACTGTTCTTATTAGTTTAATACCTGATACAACACCGAATGGTGGCAGCTCTATATGGCCTGCATGATTAGCCTCACCCAAACCAAAAAAAAGCCAAGCGGTCTTGGATTAACACCCATGGCTAACTCGGTTGTTTCAAGTAGTACTATTCTTAGCACTTTCATCTCATCCCTGTTACTTCCAGGACTCTCTGTGGTGGTCTACATGGCCATCATGATTAGTCTAACAAAATACTACAATCCAAGCTTGGCTCAGTCTTCATAGGCCCTTCATTGGCTGTATTTTGGTAGTACTGTTCTTATTAGTTTAATACCTGAAACAACACCGAATGGTGTCAGGTCTATATGGCCTGCATGATTATCCGCACCCAACCCAAAAAAAAGCCAAGCGGTCTTGGACTAACACCCATGGCAAACTCGGTTGTTTCAATTAGTACTATTCTTAGCACTTTCATCTCATCCCTTACTTCCATGCCTCTCGGGGGTGGTCTACATGGCCATCATGATTAGCCTAACAAAATACTACAATCCAACCTTGGCTCAGTCTTCATAAGGCCCTTCATTGGCTGTATTTTGGTAGTACTGTTCTTATTAGTTTAATAGCTGATACGACACGGAATGGTGGCCGCTCTATATGGGCTGCATGATTAGCCGCACCCAAAGCCAAAAAAAAGCCAAGCGGTCTTGGACTAACACCCATGGCTAACTCATTTGTTTCAAGTTGTACTATTCTTAGCACTTTCATCTCATCCCTGTTACTTCCAGGCCTCTCGAGGGTTGTTAACATGGCCATCATGATTACCCTCACCAAAATATAACAACAAGACGTGCGTGCAGGGAACCATGGTAAGGTTACTTCCTTTCGCAAAATCGAGTATAACAGTTGCAGGCAGAGGTTCTGACCCTGCATTATGGCTGCACCTCTCCCTAAAAGAGCCATGCGTTACAGAGTCTGTGGGCATGTATGCAAAGAGCTGTCCTGCCTAAAAGGAGCAGCAAGGCAGTACAGGTCGTTCTCCTTCAGACGTTTTATACGCTGGCCCACGGCCACAACCCTCAACAGCCACAACAGAAGGAAACACCACATATGCCATCCTTTTGAACAATAGAGTACAGGTATGATTTTAGTTACACAGAGATATTTATTAGGAACCGTGAAATTGAAAAAAAAACATGATTGGACACCCAGTACAGTACAGGTCGTTCTCCTTTGGCCTTTTTAGAAGAGGGTCCCGGACCCTCAACAAAAACAACAGCAGGAAAGAGAACATATGGCATCCTTTTGAACAATAGAGTACAGGTACAGCATTGATTTTAGAAACCCAGAGATAATTTTTAGGAAACGTGAAATAGAAAAAAACATTGATTGGACAGGACACCAAGTACACTTCTTTCTCCTTCGGCCTTTTTATAAGAGGGTCCAGGACCCTCAAACAAAACACCAGCAGGAAAGAGGACATATGGCATCCTTTTGAACAATAGATTACAGGTAAGGCATTGATTTTTGAAACCCAGAGATAATTTGTTGCAACTGGGAAATAAAAAAAAACATTGATTGGACACCCAGTACACTTCTTTATCCTTAGGCCTTTTTAGAAGAGGGTCCCGGACCCTCAAACAAAACAACAGCAGGAAAGAGGACATATGGCATCCTTTTGAACAATAGATTACAGGTAAGGCATTGATTATCGATTCCCTGAGATAATTTTTATGAACCGGGAAATAGAAAAAAACATTGATTGGACAACCAGTACACTTCTTTCTCCTTAGCCCTTTTTAAAAGAGTGTCCATGACCCTCAAACAAAACAACAGCATGAAAGCGGACATATGTCATCCTTTTGAACAATAGATTACAGGTAAGGCATTGATTTTAGAAACCCAGAGATAATTTGTTGCAAACGGGAAATAGAAAAAAAATTGGACAGGACACCCAGTAGACTTCTTTATCCTTAGGCCTCTTTAGAAGAGGGTCCAGTACCCTCAACCGAAACACCAGCAGGAAAGAGGACATATGGCATCCTTTTGAACAATAGATTACAGTTAAGGCATTGATTTTAGAATCCCTGAGATAATTTTTATGAACAGGGAAATAGAAAAAAACATTGATTGGACACCCAGTACACTTCTTTCTCCTTAGCCCTTTTTAAAAGAGTGTCCATGACCCTCAAACAAAACAACTGCAGGAAAGCAGACATATGGCATCCTTTTGAACATACAATAGATTACAGGTAAGGCATTGATTTTAGAAACCCAGAGATAATTTGTTGCAACTGGGAAATAAAAAAAACATTGATTGGACACCCAGTACACTTCTTTATCCTTAGGCCTTTTTAAGTTTTTATAAGAGGGTCCAGGACCCTTAACCGAAACACCAGCATGAAAAAGAACATATGGCATCCTTTTGAACAATTGATTACAGGTAAGGCATTGATTTTAGAATCCCTGGGATAATTTTTAGGAACAGGGAAATAGAAAAAAACATTGATTGGACACCCAGTACACTTCTTTATCCTTAGGCCTTTTTAAAAGAGGGTCCAGGACCCTCAAACAAAACAACTGCATGAAAGAGGACATATGGCATCCTTTTGAACAATAGATTACAGGTAAGGCATTGATTTTAGAATCCCTGAGATAATTTTTATGAACATGGAAATAGAAAAAAACATTGATTGGACACCCAGTACACTTCTTTATCCTTAGGCCTTTTTATAATAGGGTCCCGGACCCTTAACAGAAACAACAGCAGGAAAGAGGACATATGGCATCCTTTTGAACAATATATGACTGGTAAGGCATTAATTTTATAAACCCGGAGACAATTTGTTGCAACCGTGAAATTGATCCAAAAAAATGATTGGTCAGTGGTCACCCAGTACACTTCTTTCTACTTCAGCCTTTTTATAAGAGGGTCCCGGACCCTCAAAAAAAACAACAGCAGGGAGCTGGACATAGCAGTACAAGGGAGTGGGACAATAATAATGTGAAGGGGAAGATTGAGGAGTTGTGGCATTTTGATTTTGTTATCGTGGGAAGTCCTTGCAATGACCTTGCTCTGGTGAATCCATATCGCAAAGCTCTTTTTGAAGGCACTGTTTGTCTATTTTTTGACTTTCAGCATTTGGTAAATGAAGTGCGACTTAAGGCTGGTGAGAACCGACCTTTCTTCTGGCTGTTTGAAAATGTTGTGGCTATGGACAAACATGTGAAGAAGAGGGCCATCTGCCATATTCTGCACGCAACCCCTTTGATGATTGACGCTAAACATGTGTCACCTGCAAGCAGAGCTCGTTACTTCTGGCTAAATCTTCCTAGTATGGACAGGCCACTGTTTCCCACAGCAAGTCATAAGCTTGAACTACAAGATTGTCTTGAGTATGGTAGGAAATCAAAGTTTAGTAAAGTCTGTACTATCACCACAAAAACTGAACTTCTTGAAGCAAGGGAAATGCCAACAGTTTCCTGTGCTTATGGATGACAAGGAGGACGTCCTGTGGTACACAGAGATGGAGAGGATTTTTGGTTTCCCTGAACACTACACAGATGTCTCCAACATCACCCCGAAACACAAGACAGCAACTCTTGGGAAGTTCCTGGAGTGTTCCGGTAGCCATCTCTTTGCGCCCCTAAAGGAATACTTTATCAGTGTTTAACCCCTTCACTTCTAAGCCTAACCGCTGTGTGAAGCAGATTTTATATTTTTTTATGCTGCTACTTATAGATCTAACCCCTATTGTAAATCATGCTTCAGTTAGTAACTCAAGTTAAATTATATAATTTTTTTTTTTATTATTGTGCTCAGCAGATTCAGAACATACCATTCTTGTATTCATATCACACAACACATGTCAAAAGGCTGCATCGAAAATGGCAGTGTGCAAAGTCATAATCTTAGTGAACCTATAAGTGCATTAAATGTTCTAAAATGAACAAAAATACAGAAAAAAAAGCAGGAAAGAGGACATATTGCATCCTTTTGAACAATAGAGTACAGGTGAGGTAAGGCATTGATTTTAGAAACCCTGAGATAATTTGTTGCAACCGGGAAATAGAAAAAAACATTGATTGGACACCCAGTACACTTCTTTATCCTTAGGCCTTTTTAGAAGAGGCTCCAGGACCCTCAACAAAAACAGCAGCAGGAAAGAGGACATATGGCATCCTTTGGAACAATAGATTACAGGTAAGGCATTGATTTTAGAAACCCAGAGATAATTTGTTGCAACTGGGAAATCGAAAAAAACATTGATTGGACACCCAGTACACTTCTTTATCCTTTTGCCTTTTTAAGTTTTTATAAGAGGGTCCAGGACCCTCAACCAAAACACCAGCATGAAAGAGGACATATGGCATCCTTTTGAACAATTGATTACAGGTAAGGCATTGATTTTAGAATCCCTGAGATAATTTTTATGAACAGAGAAATAGAAAAAAACATTGTTTGGACACCCAGTACACTTCTTTCTCCTTCGGCCTTTTTAAAAGAGGGTCCAGGACCCTCAATCGAAACACCAGCAGGAAAGAGGACATATGGCATCCTTTTGAACAATTGATTACAGGTAAGGCATTGATTTTAGAATCCCTGAGATAATTTTTATGAACAGGGAAATAGAAAAAAACATTGATTGGACACCCAGTACACTTCTTTATCCTTAGGCCTTTTTATAAAAGGCTCCAGGACCCTCAACAAAAACAGCAACAGGAAAGAGGGCATATGGCATCCTTTGGAACAATAGATTACAGGTAAGGCATTAATTTTAGAAACCCTGAGATAATTTTTACACTTCTTTATCCTTAGGCCTTTTTAGAAGAGGGTCCAGGACCCACAAACAAAACACCAGCAGGAAAGAGGACATATGGCATCCTTTTGAACAATAGAGTACAGGTAAAGCATTGGTTTTAGAAACCCGGAGATAATTTTTAGGAAATGTGAAATAGAAAAAAACATTGGACAGGACACCCAGTACACTTCTTTCTCCTTCGGCCTTTTTATAAGAGGGTCCCAGACCCTCAACAGAAACAACAGCAGGAAAGAGGACATATGGCATCCTTTTGAACAATAGATTACAGGTAAGGCATTGATTATCGAATTCCTGAGATAATTTTTATGAACAGGGAAATAAAAAAAAAACATTGATTTGAAACCCAGTACACTGCTTTACCCTTAGGCCTTTTTAGAAGAGGGTCCAGGACCCTTAACCGAAACAACAGCATGAAAGAGGACATATGGCATCCTTTTGAACAATAGATTACAGGTAAGGCATTGATTTTTGAAACCCAGAGATAATTGTTAGGAAACGTGAAATATAAAAAAACATTGATTGGACAGGACACCCATTACACTTCTTTCTCCTTCGGCCTTTTTAAAAGAGGGTCCAGAACCCTCAAACAAAACACCAGCAGGAAAGAGGACATATGGCATCCTTTTGAACAATAGAGTACAGGTAAGGCATTGATTTTAGAAACCCAGAGATAATTTTTGGCAACTGGGAAATAGAAAAAAACATTGATTGGACACCCAGTACACTTCTTTCTCCTTCGGCCTTTTTATAAGAGGCTCCAGGACCCTCAACAAAAACAGCAGCAGGAAAGAGGGCATATGGCATCCTTTGGAACAATAGATTACAGGTAAGGCATTGATTTTAGAAACCCTGAGATAATTTGTTGCAACCGGGAAATAGAAAAAAACATTGATTGGACACCCAGTACACTTCTTTATCCTTAGGCCTTTTTAGAAGAGGGTCCAGGACCCTCAAACAAAACACCAGCAGGAAAGAGGACATATGGCATCCTTTTGAACAATAGAGTACAGGTAAAGCATTGATTTTAGAAACCCGGAGATCATTTTTAGGAAACGTGAAATAGAAAAAAACATTGGACAGGACACCCAGTACACTTCTTTCTCCTTCAGCCTTTTTATAAGAGGGTCCCGGACCCTCAACAGAAACAACAGCATGAAAGAGGACATATGGCATCCTTTTGAACAATAGATTACAGGTAAGGCTTTGATTTTAGAAACCCAGAGATAATTGTTAGGAACGTGAAATATAAAAAAAACATTGATTGGACAGGACACCCAGTACACTTCTTTCTCCTTCAGCCTTTTTAAAAGAGGGTCCAGGACCCTCAAACAAAACACCAGCAGGAAAGAGGACATATGGCATCCTTTTGAACAATAGAGTACAGGTAAGGGATTGATTTTAGAAACCCAGAGATAATTTTTGGCAACTGGGAAATAGAAAAAAACATTGATTGGACACCCAGTACACTTCTTTCTCCTTAGGCCTTTTTATAAGAGGGTCCAGGACCCTCAAACAAAACACCAGCAGGAAAGAGGACATATGGCATCCTTTTGAACAATAGAGTACAGGTACAGCATTGATTTTAGAAACCCAGAGATAATTTTTAGCAACTGGGAATTTGAATTAAAAAAAATGATTGGATGGACACCCAGTACACTTCTTTCTCCTTAGGCCTTTTTATAAGAGAGTCCAGGACCCTCAAACAAAACACCAGCAGGAAAGAGGACATATGGCATCCTTTTGAACAATAGAATACAGGTACAGCATTGATTTTAGAAACCCAGAGATAATTTTTGGCAACTGGGAAATAGAAAAAAAAATTGATTGGACACCCAGTACACTTCTTTCTCCTTAGGCCTTTTTAGTAGAGGGTCCAGGACCCTCAAACAAAACACCAGCAGGAAAGAGGACATATGGCATCCTTTTGAACAATAGAGTACAGGTAAGGCATTGATTTTAGAAACCCAGAGATAATTTTTGGCAACTGGGAAATAGAAAAAAACATTGATTGGACACCCAGTACACTTCTTTCTCCTTAGGCCTTTTTAGTAGAGGGTCCAGGACCCTCAAACAAAACACCAGCAGGAAAGAGGACATATGGCATCCTTTTGAACAATAGAGTACAGGTACAGCATTGATTTTAGAAACCCGGAGATAATTTGTTGCAACTGGGAATTTGAATAAAAAAAATGATTGGATGGACACCCAGTACACTTCTTTCTCCTTCAGCCTTTTTATAAGAGGGTCCAGGACACTCAAACAAAACACCAGCAGGAAAGAGGACATATGGCATCCTTTTGAACAATAGAGTACAGGTAAAGCATTGATTTTAGAAACCTGGAGATCATTTGTTGCAACCGGGAATTTGAATTAAAAAAATGATTGGATGGACACCCAGTACACTTCTTTCTCCTTCAGCCTTTTTATAACAGATAATAGAAACAACAGCAGGAAAGGGGACATATGGCATCCTTTTGAAAAATAGAGTACAGGTAAAGCAATTATTTTAGAAACCCGGAGATAATTTGTTGCAACCGGGAAATTGAACCAAAAAAATGATTGGACACCCAGGACACTTCTTTCTACTTCAGCCTTTTTATAAGAGGGTCCAGGACCCTCATATGAAACAACAGCAGTAAAGACAACATATGGCATCCTTTTGAACAATAGAGTACAGGTACAGCATTGATTTTAGAAACCCAGAGATAATTTTTTGGCGACGTGAAATTGCCCAAAAAACCATGCTTGGACACCCAGTACAGGTCGCTCTCCTTCAGCCTTTTTATAAGAGGGTCCAGCACCCTCAACAGAAACAACTGCAGAAAACACCACATATGCCATCCTTTTGCACAATCGAGTACAGGTATGGCATCCATTTTAGAAACCCGGAGATAATTGAGAGGAACCGGGAACATTTTTCAAAAAATGTGCTTGGGCACCCATTACAGGTCGTTCTCCTTCAGCCTTTTTATACCATGGGCCACGACCCGCAACAGGCACAACAGCTTGAAACACCACATATGCCACCCTTTTGCACAATAGAGTACAGGTATGGCATAGATGGAACCCGGAGATAATTTAGAGCAACCAAGAGACGGATAAAGATGCTTGGTCGGTCCTCCTACTTCACATTTGGGGCACTGCGCGTGCAATTTAATGGTCCACCAGATATGAGTGGTGTGTTAAGTTGTACTATTCTTAACAGTTTAATCACTGTTATGTGCCTTATTTTTTTATTTGAGTTTTGTACCCACAGAGCAGCAGCAGAGGCCATAAAAATTAGGAATGTACAAATGACTGAAAAATTTGGGTATTGTTGTAGCAACTGCTGTAGCAGCGGCCAGAAAAATTGATGTTTGTAAAACATTTAGAAAGTGCCCTAAAAGCTTGTTGCTTGAACACTAGTTGTTGGCGGATAAGTCAAGCAAGTCATCCGGCTTTATAAGAAAAGAAAAAAAAGGCCAGCCTGTGTACCAGTTGTAGCCCAAGCCAGCTTATCTCATCATTAGGCCTTTTTTACTCAAATGTATCGCCCAATGTCAGTCCCTTCGGGATCCATCCCTCATTCATTTTTATAAAAGTGAGATAGTCAAGGCTTTTTTGACCTAGGCGACTTCTCTTCTCAGTGACAAAACCTCCTGCTGCACTGAAGGTCCTTTCGGACAGGACACTTGAAGCGGGGCAGGCCAGAAGTTCCATTGCAAATTGGGATAGCTCAGGCCACAAGTCAAGCCTGCACACCCAGTAGTCAAGGGGTCCATCGCTCCTGAGAGTGTTGAGATCCGCAGTTAAAGCTAAGTAGTCTGCTACCTGTCGGTTGAGTCTTTCTCTGAGGCTGGATCCCGAATGGCTCTGGGGATGCATGGGAGTTAAAAAGGTACGCATGTCCTCCATCAACAAGACGTCAGGAAAGCGTCCTGTCCTTGCCGCCGTGGTCGTGGGAGGAGGAGGAGGAGGATTAATTTCATCTCTTCCCCTGTTACATTCCCGTTGTGCTGTGACATCACCCTTATACGCTGTGTAAAGCATATTTTTAAATTTATTTTTAAAATGCTCCATCCTTTCCGACTTGCGGGAATTTGGTAACATTTCAGGCACTTTATGCTTATACCGGGGGTCGAGGAGCGTGGACACCCAGTACAGGTCGTTCTCCTTCAGCTTTTTTATACGAGGGTCCCTCAACAGGCACGACAGCATGAAAGAACCCATTTGAACAAGGTTGGATGCCGAGCTAATCATGTCCCGTTCCTCGTCCTCACTGATCTCACTGAGGGTATCTTCTTCCCCCCAGCCACGTACAACACCACGACTACCAGAGAGGTGACAACAACGAGCACCCTGCGATGCCTGTTGTGCTCTGTCTTCCTCCTCAAAGCCACATTCCTCCTCTGACTCCTCTTCCTCACAATCCTCTTCCTGCGTTGCCGCATGTCCAGCAAGCGATGCTGATAAGGCTGTTTGTGGGGCTGATGGACACCACAACTCTTCCTCTTCACGCTCATCTACGGCCTGATCCAGCACTCTTCGCAGGGCACGCTCCAGGAAGAAAACAAATGGTATGATGTCGCTGATGGTGCCTTTGGTGCGACTGACAAGGTTTGTCACCTCCTCAAAAGGACGCATGAGCCTACAGGCATTGCGCATGAGCGTCCAGTAATTTGGCAAAAATATCCCCAGCTCCCCAGAGGCTGTCCTAGCACCCCGGTCATACAATTACTCATTAGCAGCTTTTTCTTGTTGGAGCAGGCGGTCAAACATTAGGAGTGTTGAATTCCACCGTGTCGGGCTGTCGCAAATCAAGCGCCTCACTGGCAGGTTGTTTCGACGCTGGATATCGGACAAGTGCGCCATGGCCATGTAGGAACGCCTGAAATGGCCACACACCTTCCTGGCCTGCTTCAGGACGTCCTGTAAGCCTGGGTACTTATGGACAAATCGTTGTACAATTAGATTACACACATGTGCCATGCACGGCACATGTGTCAACTTGCCCAATTTCAATGCCGCCACCAAATTACTTCCATTGTCAGAAACAACCTTGCCAATCTCCAGTTGGTGCGGAGTCAGCCACTGATCCACCTGTGTGTTCAGGGCGGTGAGGAGTGCTGGTGCGGTGTGACTCTCCGCTTTCAGGCAAGTCAATCCCAAGACGGCGTGACACTGCCGTACCCGGGATGTGGAATAGTACCTGGGGAGCTGGGGGGTGCCATTGATGTGGAGCAAGACGCAGAAGCAGAAGAGGACTCAGCCGAGGAAGAGGTTATGGAAGAGGTTATAGAAGAGGATGGAGTAGGAGGAGTAGAGGAGGTAGCAGCAGGCCTGCCTGCAAGTCGTGGCGGTGTCACCAACTCTTCTGCAGAGCCACGCATTCCATGCTTGTCAGACGTCAGCAGGTTTACCCAACGCGCAGTGTAGGTGATATACCTGCCCTGACCATGCTTTGCAGACCAGCTATCCGTGGTCATATGGACCCTTGCCCCAACGCTGTGTGCCAGACATGCCATAACTTCCTTTCTCACAACAGAGTACAGGTTTGGGATTGCCTTTTGTGAAAAGAAATTTCTGCCAGGTACCTTCCACTGCGGTGTCCCAATAGATACAAATTTTTTGAAAGCATCAGACTCCATCAGCTTGTATGGTAAAAGCTGGCGGGCTAAGAGTTCAGACAAGCCAGCTGTCAGACGCCGGGCAAGGGGATGACTTTGAGAAATTGGCTTCTTACGCTCAAACATGTCCTTGACAGACACCTGACTGTGGGCAGATGACCAGGAACTGCTACGTAAGAGAGACTGAGTGGAGGATGGTTGAGAGGGGGCAAGGAGGACAGCACTGGTTGACGTGGCTGAAGATGCTGGAGCAGGAGGAGGAGGGCGGCTTTCACTTTGTGTGCTGCTTCTACTCATGTGTTCTTCCCATCGGCTTTTGTGATGGGAGACCATGTGCCTTCGCAAAGCAGTTGTACCTAGGTGGGTGTTGGACTTCCCACGACTCAGTTTCTTTTGGCACAGGTTGCAAATGGCATCGCTGTTGTCAGAGGCAGACACACACAAAAAATGCCACACTGCTGAGCTCTGCGATGACGGCATTCTGGTGGTGGCAACAGCATGCGTTGATGGGCGTCGGCGTGCTGTCTGGCTGACTCCAGGTGCCGATGCATGCTGTCTGACTGTGCCACTAGCTCCTTGAGACGACCTCCCCATGCTTCCAACTCGTCTCCTCCTCCTCTCTGTTTTCCCATCTGAACTTTCCCCCTCTTCTTCTTTTCTTCTAGCAGGCACCCACGTGACATCCACCGACACATCATCATCAACCGCTTCACTTGTATCTGACACATCAAGAAAGGAAGCAGCAGCGTGTACAACATCATCATCATCACACCGTACCTCCATGTCGGTAATGCTGCCTGACTGAGACATATCACTGTTATCTACATCCTCTGTCAATGATGGTTGCGCATCACTCATTTCTTCCAACTGATGTGTCAATAACTCCTGTGACAGATTAAGTGAAGCGGCTGTGGTGCTAGTGTTGGTGGTGGCGAGTGGCATTGGTCACTTGAGACCTGCCCAAAGCACAGCTGGACGTAGATGGTGCGTCAAGGTTAGGAGCACTAGGAGCGGAAGCTGTAGAAGATTGGGTGTCCTGTGTTAGCCATTCAACTAGGTCCTCCGCAGAACTTTTCGCGTCCCCCCTGGCACCCGGCGTCTGAACAATGTGCATATTTGTAGGGTCTAAAGGAATCACAGCACCACGACCACGGAACCTGCGGGGTGGCCTGCCTCTGCCTGTCATTTTTTTTTAAAATGGACACTGAGTCTGACAATACTATTACACAAATTATGAGTGGTGGCACTGGGCAAGTGGGCACAGTATACGCTGTGAGACTGACAACAACAAAAAGACAGATGTTTTAAAAGTCACAAATTGTTAATTTTTTTAAATATTAGAAGTACTGTGACAACAAATATGATTGTTGGCAATAGTTGGCAAATGGGCCTGTCTGGCACACACGCTGGGAGAAAGGAAACTGCAATTCAATGGCACTAGGAGACTGAAGATTCACAGTCAAAACAGCTATGATTAAAAAAAAATCAATACTGTTACAAGAAATATGATTGGTGGCACTAATTGGCTAGTTGGGCCTGGCAGGCAGGAGGAAAATGCAATTCAAGGGCACTAGTAGACTGCAGATTGACAGTCAAAACAGTGATGATTGACAATTTTTGCAATACTGTTAAAAGAAATATGATTGCTGGCACTAATTGGCTAGTTGGGCCTGGCACACAGGCTGGCAGGCAGGAGGAAAGTGCAATTCAATGGCACGAGCAAACTGAGGATTCACAACAACAATCACATTTTTTTTAATTATTAACAATACTGTGACAACAAATATCATTGGTGTAAATAGTTGGCAAGTTGGCCTGGCACACAGGCTGGCAGGCAGGAGGAAAATGCAATTCAAGGACAATAGTAGACTGCAGATTGACAGTCAAAACAGTGATGATTGACAATTTTTTCAATACTGTTAAAAGAAATATGATTGCTGGCACTAATTGGCTAGTTGGGCCTGGCACAAAGGCTGGCAGGCAGGAGGAAAGTGTAATTCAATGGCACGAACAAACTGAGGATTCAGAACAACAATCAAAAAAAATTTAATTTTAATTATTAACAATACTGTGACAACAAATATGATTGGTGTAAATAGTTGGCAAGTCGGCCTGGCACACAGGCTGGCAGGCAGGAGGAAAGTGCAATTCAATGGCACGAGCAAACTGAGGATTCAAAATAACAATCAAAAATTTTTAATTTTAATTATTAACAATACTGTGACAACAAATAAGATTGGTGTAACTAGTTGGCAAGTCGGCCTGGCACACAGGCTGGCAGGCAGGAGGAAAATGCAATTCAAGGACAATAGTAGACTGCAGATTGACAGTCAAAACAGTGATGATTGACAATTTTTGCAATGCTGTTAAAAGAAATATGATTGCTGGCACTAATTGGCTAGTTGGGCCTGGCACACAGGCTGGCAGGCAGGAGGAAAGTGCAATTCAATGGCACGAGCAAACTGAGGATTCAGAACAACAATCAAAAATGTTTTAATTATAATTATTAACAATACTGTGACAACAAATATGATTGGTGTAAATAGTTGGCAAGTAGGCCTGGCACCCAGGCTGGCAGGCAGGAGGAAAGTGCAATTCAATGGCATGAGCAAACTGAGGATTCACAACAACAATCAAATTTTTTTAATTATTAACAATACTGTGACAACAAATAAGATTGGTGTATCTAGTTGGCAAGTCGGCCTGGCACACAGGCTGGCAGGCAGGAGGAAAATGCAATTCAAGGACACTAGTAGACTGCAGATTGACAGTCAAAACAGTGATGATTGACAATTTTTGCAATACTGTTAAAAGAAATATGATTGCTGGCACTAATTGGCTAGTTGGTCCTGGAACACAGGCTGGCAGGCAGGAGGAAAGTGCAATTCAATGGCACGAGCAAACTGAGGATTCACAACAACAATCAAAACATTTTTAATTATTAACAATACTGTGACAACAAATATCATTGGTGTAAATAGTTGGCAAGTTGGCCTGGCACACAGGCTGGCAGGCAGGAGGAAAATGCAATTCAAGGACAATAGTAGACTGCAGATTGACAGTCAAAACAGTGATGATTGACAATTTTTTCAATACTGTTAAAAGAAATATGATTGCTGGCACTAATTGGCTTGTTGGGCCTGGCACAAAGGCTGGCAGGCAGGAGGAAAGTGTAATTCAATGGCACGAGCAAACTGAGGATTCAGAACAACAATCAAAAAAAAATTAATTTTAATTATTAACAATACTGTGACAACAAATATGATTGGTGTAAATAGTTGGCAAGTCGGCCTGGCACACAGGCTGGCAGGCAGGAGGAAAGTGCAATTCAATGGCACGAGCAAACTGAGGATTCAGAATAACAATCAAAAATTTTTTAATTATTAACAATACTGTGACAACAAATATGATTGGTGTAAATAGTTGGCAAGTCGGCCTGGCACACAGGCTGGCAGGCAGGAGGAAAGTGCAATTCAATGGCATGAGCAAACTGAGGATTCACAACAACAATCAAAATTTTTTAATTATTAACAATACTGTGACAACAAATAAGATTGGTGTATCTAGTTGGCAAGTCGGCCTGGCACACAGGCTGGCAGGCAGGAGGAAAATGCAATTCAAGGACACTAGTAGACTGCAGATTGACAGTCAAAACAGTGATGATTGACAATTTTTGCAATACTGTTAAAAGAAATATGATTGCTGGCACTAATTGGCTAGTTGGTCCTGGAACACAGGCTGGCAGGCAGGAGGAAAGTGCAATTCAATGGCACGAGCAAACTGAGGATTCACAACAACAATCAAAACATTTTTAATTTTAATTATTAACAATACTGTGACAACAAATATCATTGGTGTAAATAGTTGGCAAGTCAGCCTGGCACACAGGCTGGCAGGCAGGAGGAAAATGCAATTAAAGGACACTAGTAGACTGCAGATTGACAGTCAAAACAGTGATGATTGACAATTTTTGCAATACTGTTATAAGAAATATGATTGCTGGCACTAATTGGCTAGTTGGGCCTGGCACACAGGCTGGCAGGCAGGAGGAAAGTGCAATTCAATGGCACGAGCAAACTGAGGATTCAGAATAACAATTAAAAATGTTTTTAATTTTAATTATTAACAATACTGTGACAACAAATATGATTGGTGTAAATAGTTGGCAAGTCGGCCTGGCACACAGGCTGGCAGGCAGGAGGAAAGTGCAATTCAATGGCACGAGCAAACTGAGGATTCAGAACAACAATCAAAAAATGTTTAATTAATAACAATACTGTGACAACAAATATGATTGGTGTAAATAGTTGGCAAGTCGGCCTGGCACACAGGCTGGCAGGCAGGAGGAAAGTGCAATTCAATGGCACGAGCAAACTGAGGATTCAGAATAACAATCAAAAAATGTTTAATTTTAATTATTAACAATACTGTGACAACAAATAGATTGGTGTAACTAGTTGGCAAGTCGGCCTGGCACACAGGCTGGCAGGCAGGAGGAAAATGCAATTCAAGGACAATAGTAGACTGCAGATTGACAGTCAAAACAGTGATGATTGACAATTTTTGCAATACTGTTAAAAGAAATATGATTGCTGGCACTAATTGGCTAGTTGGGCCTGGCACACAGGCTGGCAGACAGGAGGAAAGTGCAATTCAATGGCACGAGAAAACTGAGGATTCAGAACAACAATCAAAAAAATTTAAATTTTAATTATTAACAATACTGTGACAACAAATATGATTGGTGTAAATAGTTGGCAAGTCGGCCTGGCACACAGGCTGGCAGACAGGAGAAAAATGCAATTCAAGGACACTAGTAGACTGCAGATTGATAGTCAAAACAGTGATGATTGACAATTTTTGCAAGACTGTTAAAAGAAATATGATTGCTGGCACTAATTGGCTAGTTGGGCCTGGCAAACAGGCTGGCAGGCAGGAGGGAAATGCAATTCAATGGCACGAGAAAACTGAGGATTCAGAATAACAATCAAAAATGTTTTAATTTTAATAATTAACAATACTGTGACAACAATTATGATTGGTGTAAATAGTTGGCAAATCGGCCTGGCACACTGGCTGGCAGGCAGGAGGAAAGTGTAATTCAATGGCACGAGCAAACTGAGGTTTCAGAATAACAATCAAAAAAATTTGAATTTAAATTATTAACAATACTGTGACAACAAATATGATTGGTGTAACAAGTTGGCAAATCGACCTGGCACACAGGCTGGCAGGCAGGAGGAAAATGCAATTCAAGGGCACTAGGAGAATGCAAATTCACAGTCAAAACAGTAATGATTTACAATTTTTTCAAGACTGTTAAAAGAAATATGATTGCTAGCACTACTTGGCTAGTTGGGCCTGGCACACAGGCTGGCAGGCAGGAGGAAAGTGCGATTCAATGGCACGAGAAAACTGAGGATTCAGAATAACAATCAAAAATTTTTTTATTTTAAATAATAACAATACTGTGACAACAAATATGATTGGTGTAACTAGTTGGCAAGTCGGAGGGAACTGCAATTCAATGGCACTACTAGACTACAGATTCACAGTCAAAAAAGTGATGATTTACAATTTTTTCAATATTGTTTAAACAACTATAATTGGTGGCACTAATTGGCTAGTTGGGACTGGCACACAGGCTGCCAGGCAGGAGGAAACTGCAATTCAATGGCACTAGGAGACTGAAGATTTGCAGTCAAAAAAATTATGATTTAAAAATTTTTATATACTGTTACAAGAAATATGATTGGTGGCACTAATTGGCTAGTTGAGCCTGGCACACAGGTTGGCAGGCAGGAGGAAAGTGCAATTCAATGGCACTAGCAAAATGATGATTCACAATCGAACAATGTTTAATTTTAAATATTAACAATACTGTTACAACAACTATGATTGGTGGCACTAATTGGCTAGTTTGGGCCTGGCACACAGGCTGGCAGGCAGGAGGGAACTGCAATTCAATGGCACTACTAGACTGCAGATTCACAGTCAAAACAGTGATGATTGACATTTTTGCAATACTGTTAAAAGAAATAGGATTGCTGGCACTAATTGGCTAGTTGGGCCTGGCACACAGGCTGGCAGGCAGGAGGAAAGTGCAATTCAATGGCACGAGCAAACTGAGGATTCAGAACAACAATCAAAAATGTTTTAATTATAATTATTAACAATACTGTGACAACAAATATGATTGGTGTAAATAGTTGGCAAGTCGGCCTGGCTCCCAGGCTGGCAGGCAGGAGGAAAGTGCAATTCAATGGCATGAGCAAACTGAGGATTCACAACAACAATCAAAAATTTTTAATTATTAACAATACTGTGACAACAAATATGATTGGTGTAAATAGTTGGCAAGTCGGCCTGGCACACAGGCTGGCAGGCAGGAGGAAAGTGTAATTCAATGGCACGAGCAAACTGAGGATTCACAATCACAACAACAATCAAAACATTTTTAATTTTAATTATTAACAATACTGTGACAACAAATATGATTGGTGTAAATAGTTGGCAAGTCGGCCTGGCACACAGGCTGGCAGGCAGGAGGAAAATGCAATTCAAGGACACTAGTAGACTGCAGATTGACAGTCAAAACAGTGATGATTGACAATTTTTGCAATACTGTTAAAATAAATATGATTGCTGGCACTAATTGGCTAGTTGGGCCTGGCACACAGGCTGGCAGGCAGGAGGAAAGTGCAATTCAATGGCACGAGCAAACTGAGGATTCAGAAGAACAATTAAAAAAAAATTAATTTTAATTATTAACAATACTGTGACAACAAATATGATTGGTGTAAATAGTTGGCAAGTCGGCCTGGCACACAGGCTGGCAGGCAGGAGGAAATTGCAATTCAATGGCACAAGCAAACTGAGGATTCAGAACAACAATTAAAAAAAAATAATTTTAATTATTAACAATACTGTGACATCAAATATGATTGGTGTAAATAGTTGGCAAGTCGGCCTGGCACACAGGCTGGCAGGCAGGAGGAAAATGCAATTCAAGGACAATAGTAGACTGCAGATTGACAGTCAAAACAGTGATGATTGACAATTTTTGCAATACTGTTAAAAGAAATATGATTGCTGGCACTAATTGGCTAGTTGGGCCTGGCAAACAGGCTGGCAGGCAGGAGGGAAATGCAATTCAATGGCACGAGAAAACTGAGGATTCAGAATAACAATCAAAAATGTTTTAATTTTAATAATTAACAATACTGTGACAACAATTATGATTGGTGTAAATAGTTGGCAAATCGGCCTGGCACACTGGCTGGCAGGCAGGAGGAAAGTGTAATTCAATGGCACGAGCAAACTGAGGTTTCAGAATAACAATCAAAAAAATTTGAATTTAAATTATTAACAATACTGTGACAACAAATATGATTGGTGTAACAAGTTGGCAAATCGACCTGGCACACAGGCTGGCAGGCAGGAGGAAAATGCAATTCAAGGGCACTAGGAGAATGCAAATTCACAGTCAAAACAGTAATGATTTACAATTTTTTCAAGACTGTTAAAAGAAATATGATTGCTAGCACTACTTGGCTAGTTGGGCCTGGCACACAGGCTGGCAGGCAGGAGGAAAGTGCGATTCAATGGCACGAGAAAACTGAGGATTCAGAATAACAATCAAAATTTTTTTTATTTTAAATAATAACAATACTGTGACAACAAATATGATTGGTGTAACTAGTTGGCAAGTCGGAGGGAACTGCAATTCAATGGCACTACTAGACTACAGATTCACAGTCAAAAAAGTGATGATTTACAATTTTTTCAATATTGTTTAAACAACTATAATTGGTGGCACTAATTGGCTAGTTGGGACTGGCACACAGGCTGCCAGGCAGGAGGAAACTGCAATTCAATGGCACTAGGAGACTGAAGATTTGCAGTCAAAAAAATTATGATTTAAAAATTTTTATATACTGTTACAAGAAATATGATTGGTGGCACTAATTGGCTAGTTGAGCCTGGCACACAGGTTGGCAGGCAGGAGGAAAGTGCAATTCAATGGCACTAGCAAAATGATGATTCACAATCGAACAATGTTTAATTTTAAATATTAACAATACTGTTACAACAACTATGATTGGTGGCACTAATTGGCTAGTTTGGGCCTGGCACACAGGCTGGCAGGCAGGAGGGAACTGCAATTCAATGGCACTACTAGACTGCAGATTCACAGTCAAAACAGTGATGATTGACATTTTTGCAATACTGTTAAAAGAAATAGGATTGCTGGCACTAATTGGCTAGTTGGGCCTGGCACACAGGCTGGCAGGCAGGAGGAAAGTGCAATTCAATGGCACGAGCAAACTGAGGATTCAGAACAACAATCAAAAATGTTTTAATTATAATTATTAACAATACTGTGACAACAAATATGATTGGTGTAAATAGTTGGCAAGTCGGCCTGGCTCCCAGGCTGGCAGGCAGGAGGAAAGTGCAATTCAATGGCATGAGCAAACTGAGGATTCACAACAACAATCAAAAATTTTTAATTATTAACAATACTGTGACAACAAATATGATTGGTGTAAATAGTTGGCAAGTCGGCCTGGCACACAGGCTGGCAGGCAGGAGGAAAGTGTAATTCAATGGCACGAGCAAACTGAGGATTCACAATCACAACAACAATCAAAACATTTTTAATTTTAATTATTAACAATACTGTGACAACAAATATGATTGGTGTAAATAGTTGGCAAGTCGGCCTGGCACACAGGCTGGCAGGCAGGAGGAAAATGCAATTCAAGGACACTAGTAGACTGCAGATTGACAGTCAAAACAGTGATGATTGACAATTTTTGCAATACTGTTAAAATAAATATGATTGCTGGCACTAATTGGCTAGTTGGGCCTGGCACACAGGCTGGCAGGCAGGAGGAAAGTGCAATTCAATGGCACGAGCAAACTGAGGATTCAGAAGAACAATTAAAAAAAAATTAATTTTAATTATTAACAATACTGTGACAACAAATATGATTGGTGTAAATAGTTGGCAAGTCGGCCTGGCACACAGGCTGGCAGGCAGGAGGAAAGTGCAATTCAATGGCACAAGCAAACTGAGGATTCAGAACAACAATTAAAAAAAAATAATTTTAATTATTAACAATACTGTGACATCAAATATGATTGGTGTAAATAGTTGGCAAGTCGGCCTGGCACACAGGCTGGCAGGCAGGAGGAAAATGCAATTCAAGGACAATAGTAGACTGCAGATTGACAGTCAAAACAGTGATGATTGACAATTTTTGCAATACTGTTAAAAGAAATATGATTGCTGGCACTAATTGGCTAGTTGGGCCTGGCACACAGGCTGGCAGGCAGGAGGAAAGTGCAATTCAATGGCACGAGAAAACTGAGGATTCAGAACAACAATCAAAAAATTTTTAATTTTAATTATTAACAATACTGTGACAACAATTATGATTGGTGTAAATAGTTGGCAAGACGGCCTGGCACACAGGCTGGCAGGCAGGAGGAAAGTGCAATTCAATGGCACGAGCAAACTGAGGATTCCGAATAACAATCAAATTTTTTTTTAATTATAATTATTAACAATACTGTGACAACAAATAAGATTGGTGTAACTAGTTGGCAAGTCGGCCTGGCACACAGGCTGGCAGACAGGAGGAAAATGAAATTTGAGGACACTAGTAGACTGCAGATTGACAGTCAAAACAGTGATGATTGACACATTTTTCTATAGTGTTAAAAGAAATATGATTGCTGGCACTAATTGGCTAGTTGGGCCTGGCACACAGGCTGGCAGACAGGAGGAAAGTGCAATTCAATGGCACGAGAAAACTGAGGATTCAGAACAACAATCAAAAATTTTTAAATTTTAATTATTAACAATACTGTGACAACAAATAAGATTGGTGTAAATAGTTGACAAGTCGGCCTGGCACACAGGCTGGCAGGCAGGAGGAAAGTGTAATTCAATGGCACAAGCAAACTGAGGATTCACAATCACAACAATCAAAAAAAATTTAATTTTAATTATTAACAATACTGTGACAACAAATATGATTGGTGTAAATAGTTGGCAAGTCGGCCTGGCACACAGGCTGGCAGGCAGGAGGAAAATGCAATTCAAGGACACTAGTAGACTGCAGATTGACAGTCAAAACAGTGATGATTGACAATTTTTGCAATACTGTTAAAAGAAATATGATTGCTGGCACTAATTGGCTAGTTGGGCCTGGCACACAGGCTGGCAGGCAGGAGGGAAATGCAATTCAATGGCACGAGCAAACTGAGGATTCAGAATAACAATCAAAAAATGTTTAATTTTAATTATTAACAATACTGTGACAACAAATAGGATTGGTGTAACTAGTTGGCAAGTCGGCCTGGCACACAGGCTGGCAGGCAGGAGAAAAATGCAATTCAAGGACACTAGTAGACTGCAGATTGATAGTCAAAACAGTGATGATTGCCAATTTTTGCAAGACTGTTAAAAGAAATATGATTGCTGGCACTAATTGGCTAGTTGGGCCTGGCACAAAGGCTGGCAGGCAGGAGGAAAGTGTAATTCAATGGCACGAGCAAACTGAGGATTCAGAACAACAATCAAAAAAAATTTAATTTTAATTATTAACAATACTGTGACAACAATTATGATTGGTGTAAATAGTTGGCAAGACGGCCTGGCACACAGGCTGGCAGGCAGGAGGAAAGTGCAATTCAATGGCACGAGCAAACTGAGGATTCAGAACAACAATCAAAAATGTTTTAATTATAATTATTAACAATACTGTGACAACAAATATGATTGGTGTAAATAGTTGGCAAGTCGGCCTGGCTCCCAGGCTGGCAGGCAGGAGGAAAGTGCAATTCAATGGCATGAGCAAACTGAGGATTCACAACAACAATCAAAATTTTTTAATTATTAACAATACTGTGACAACAAATATGATTGGTGTAAATAGTTGGCAAGTCGGCCTGGCACACAGGCTGGCAGGCAGGAGGAAAGTGTAATTCAATGGCACGAGCAAACTGAGGATTCACAATCACAACAACAATCAAATATAATTTTAATTTTAATTATTAACAATACTGTGACAACAAATATGATTGGTGTAAATAGTTGGCAAGTCGGCCTGGCACACAGGCTGGCAGGCAGGAGGAAAATGCAATTCAAGGACACTAGTAGACTGCAGATTGACAGTCAAAACAGTGATGATTGACAATTTTTGCAATACTGTTAAAAGAAATATGATTGCTGGCACTAATTGGCTAGTTGGGCCTGGCACACAGGCTGGCAGGCAGGAGGAGGAAAGTGCAATTCAATGGCACGAGCAAACTGAGGATTCAGAAGAACAATTAAAAAAAAATTAATTTTAATTATTAACAATACTGTGACAACAAATATGATTGGTGTAAATAGTTGGCAAGTCGGCCTGGCACACAGGCTGGCAGGCAGGAGGAAAGTGCAATTCAATGGCACGAGCAAACTGAGGATTCAGAACAACAATTAAAAAAAATTAATTTTAATTATTAACAATACTGTGACAACAAACATGATTGGTGTAAATAGTTGGCAAGTCGGCCTGGCACACAGGCTGGCAGGCAGGAGGAAAATGCAATTCAAGGACAATAGTAGACTGCAGATTGACAGTCAAAACAGTGATGATTGACAATTTTTGCAATACTGTTAAAAGAAATATGATTGCTGGCACTAATTGGCTAGTTGGGCCTGGCACACAGGCTGGCAGGCAGGAGGAAAGTGCAATTCAATGGCACGAGAAAACTGAGGATTCAGAACAACAATCAAAAAATTTTTAATTTTAATTATTAACAATACTGTGACAACAATTATGATTGGTGTAAATAGTTGGCAAGACGGCCTGGCACACAGGCTGGCAGGCAGGAGGAAAGTGCAATTCAATGGCACGAGCAAACTGAGGATTCCGAATAACAATCAAAAAATTTTTAATTATAATTATTAACAATACTGTGACAACAAATAAGATTGGTGTAACTAGTTGGCAAGTCGGCCTGGCACACAGGCTGGCAGACAGGAGGAAAATGAAATTTGAGGACACTAGTAGACTGCAGATTGACAGTCAAAACAGTGATGATTGACACATTTTTCTATAGTGTTAAAAGAAATATGATTGCTGGCACTAATTGGCTAGTTGGGCCTGGCACACAGGCTGGAAGACAGGAGGAAAGTGCAATTCAATGGCACGAGAAAACTGAGGATTCAGAACAACAATCAAAAATTTTTAATTATTAACAATACTGTGACAACAAATAAGATTGGTGTAAATAGTTGACAAGTCGGCCTGGCACACAGGCTGGCAGGCAGGAGGAAAGTGTAATTCAATGGCACAAGCAAACTGAGGATTCACAATCACAACAATCAAAAATTTTTTAATTTTAATTATTAACAATACTGTGACAACAAATATGATTGGTGTAAATAGTTGGCAAGTCGGCCTGGCACACAGGCTGGCAGGCAAGAGGAAAATGCAATTCAAGGACACTAGTAGACTGCAGATTGACAGTCAAAACAGTGATGATTGACAATTTTTGCAATACTGTTAAAAGAAATATGATTGCTGGCACTAATTGGCTAGTTGGGCCTGGCACACAGGCTGGCAGGCAGGAGGGAAATGCAATTCAATGGCACGAGCAAACTGAGGATTCAGAATAACAATCAAAAAATGTTTAATTTTAATTATTAACAATACTGTGACAACAAATAGGATTGGTGTAACTAGTTGGCAAGTCGGCCTGGCACACAGGCTGGCAGGCAGGAGAAAAATGCAATTCAAGGACACTAGTAGACTGCAGATTGATAGTCAAAACAGTGATGATTGACAATTTTTGCAAGACTGTTAAAAGAAATATGATTGCTGGCACTAATTGGCTAGTTGGGCCTGGCACACAGGCTGGCAGGCAGGAGGGAAATGTAATTCAATGGCACGAGAAAACTGAGGATTCAGAATAACAATCAAAAATGTTTTAATTTTAATAATTAACAATACTGTGACAACAATTATGATTGGTGTAAATAGTTGGCAAATCGGCCTGGCACACTGGCTGGCAGGCAGGAGGAAAGTGCAATTCAATGGCATGAGCAAACTGAGGTTTCAGAATAACAATAAAAAAATTGAATTTAAATTATTAACAATACTGTGACAACAAATATGATTGGTGTAACTAGTTGGCAAATCGACCTGGCACACAGGCTGGCAGGCAGGAGGAAAATGCAATTCAAGGGCACTAGGAGAATGCAAATTCACAGTCAAAACAGTGATGATTTACAATTTTTTTCAAGACTGTTAAAAGAAATATGATTGCTAGCACTACTTGGCTAGTTGGGCCTGGAACACAGGCTGGCAGGCAGGAGGAAAGTGCGATTCAATGGCACGAGAAAACTGAGGATTCAGAATAACAATCAAAAAATTTTTTATTTTAAATAATAACAATACTGTGACAACAAATATGATTGCTGTAACTAGTTGGCAAGTCGGAGGGAACTGCAATTCAATGGCACTACTAGACTACAGATTCACAGTCAAAAAAGTGATGATTTACAATTTTTTCAATATTGTTTAAACAACTATAATTGGTGGCACTAATTGGCTAGTTGGGACTGGCACACAAGCTGCCAGGCAGGAGGAAACTGCAATTCAATGGCACTAGGAGACTGAAGATTTGCAGTCAAAAAAATTATGATTTAAAATTTTTTATATACTGTTACAAGAAATATGATTGGTGGCACTAATTGGCTAGTTGAGCCTGGCACACAGGTTGGCAGGCAGGAGGAAAGTGCAATTCAATGGCACAAGCAAAATGATGATTCACAATCGAACAATGTTTAATTTTAAATATTAACAATACTGTTACAACAGCTATGATTGGTGGCACTAATTGGCTAGTTTGGGCCTGGCACACAGGCTGGCAGGCAGGAGGAAACTGCAATTCAATGGCACTAGGAGACTGAATATTTGCAGTCAAAAAAATTATGATTTAAATTTTTTTATATACTGTTACAAGAAATATGATTGGTGGCACTAATTGGCTAGTTGGGCATGGCACACAGGCTGGCAGGCAGGAGGAAAGTGCAATTCAATGGCACGAGCAAACTGATGAATCACAAGTGAACAATTTGTAATTTTAAAGATTAACAATACTGTTACAACAACTATGATTGGTGGCACTAATTGGCTAGTTGGACCTGGCACACAGGCTGGCAGGCAGGAGGGAACTGCAATTCAATGGCACTACTAGACTGCAGATTCACAGTCAAAAAAGTGATGATTCACAATGTTTTCAATACTGTTACAACAACTATGATTGGTGGCACTAATTGGCTAGTTGGGCCTGGCACACAGGCTGGCAGATATGAGCCGTGGCTGGTAGGTAGGACAGCAATTTAACACAGTATGCTGTGTAAGTGATAAAAACACAGGCCTGATAGAAAATTAAGTTAGATTACACTAGCAAAATAATTTAAAATTTTATATTTTAATATTGAAATAATGTTAAGAAGTGCACTGCACATATGAGTGGTCGCACTGGCTGGCTGCTACGTAGGGCAGCAATTAGCAACAGTATGTTTTGTAAGTCAGATAGACAGATACTGGCCTGATAGAAAATAAAATTAGGTTACACTAGCATAATGATTTAAAGATTTTTTTGGGGAATTTAAAGAAAAAGGTTAAGCACATATGAGTCGTGGCTGATAGCCTTGGAAGGGCAGCTATTAAAAACAGTAGGCTCTGTAAGTCAGATACACACACGCCTGATAGAAAATACAATTAGATTACACTAGAAAAATGATTTAATTTTTTTTGGGGGGGGGGGAATTAAAAAAAGGTTAAACACATATGAGTCGTGGCTCATAGACTAGGGAGGGCAGCAAGTAAACACAGTATGCTCTGTAAGTCAGCAAAACACACAGGCCTGATAGAAAATGATATTAGATAGATTACACTAACAAAAAAAATGTAAACGTTTTTTTTTTTTTATTTAAAATAAGGTGAAGCAGATATGAGTGGTGGCTGTCTGGCACAGAGCAATTAACCAAAAGACTGAAAAAAACTGAAGTATATGCTGTGTGAGCCTGACAGACACAGGCCTGATAGAAAATGTAATTAGATTACACTAGCTAAATGATTTTAAAAAAAACATTTTAAATTTAAAATAATGTTATAAACGGATATTAACACTGGTGGCTGGCACAGAGCAATGAACCAGAGTATATGCTGTGTGACACAGGCCTGATAGAAAATGAAAATAAATTACACTCGAAAAATAATTTCAAATTTTTGTTGGTTAAATTTAAACTAATGTTGTTAGGGAGATATCAGTGGTGGCACTAATCACAGCATATGCTGTGAGCCTTTCACACAGGCTGAAAGCCAGGCAAATGCTAATAAAAATACGGAAAAAAAAACCCGGCTCGAATTATAGCCCTAAAAAGGGCTTTTTGGGGTGCTGTCCTTGCAGCAGAGATGAGATGAGTCCTTCTGGACTGTAGTGAACACTAAATACACTATCCTAGCTATCTATTTCCCAATAATGTCAGCAGCACAAAAACAACACGTCCTCTCACTAAGAAAGCAAGGTCGTTATGAGTCTAAAATGGCTGCTTCCAAGGAGCTGGGAGGGTCTGTGAGGGAGTGTCTGTTGTTGATTGGCTCTAATGTGTCAGAAGGCTGTGACATACAGGGTCAAAGTTTCCTCAATGATGACACATAGGGGGGGATCGAACATCGCATGTGTTCGACCACAGCCGCGAATGCGAACATACTATGTTCGCTGTGAACCGTTCGCGGGCGAACAGTTCGGGACATCACTACTGTCCTGTGGCCGACCGGGAGTTCCAGGAGCCTGGCCAGCCTGAGAGGGAATAGGCGGGTGTTCATTGTGAGGCGGCCGACCGGGAGTTCCAGGAGCCCGGCCAGCCTAGGAGGGTTTTCCTGGTCATACACCAACTTTTCTCTGAACACAAAAACAAGCCACCACAAAGCAAACAAACAGCTTCCAGAGATGGTGGTTGCTCTGAGGAGCCCAAAACCACTGAGAAACAACAGGGGTGAGGTTTATAGGGGGGGCAAGGGTTCAGCCCCTGCAGCCCAGTATCCATGACAGGCATTTTATTATTTTGGGGGGCTTTTTTATTTTATTAGGGGGCTTAGATTAGGTGTAATTAGTTTAAACTTCTTGTAATTTTTTTTTATTTTCTGTAATTTAATGTTTTTGTTTTTTTGTATTATATATTAGTTTATTTAATTGTATTTTAGTTTAGCTAATTGTAGTTAATTTAATTAATTTATTGATAGTGTAGTGTTAGGTGTATTTGTAACTTAGGTTAGGATTTATTTTACAGGTAATTTTGTAATTATTTTAACTAGGTAGCTATTAAATAGTTAATAACTATTTAATAGCTATTGTACCTAGTTAAAATAAATACAAAGTTGCCTGTAAAATAAATATAAACCCTAAAATAGCTACAATGTAACTATTAGTTATATTGTAGCTATATAAGGGTTTATTTTATAGGTAAGTATTTAGTTTTAAATAGGAAAAATGTATTTAATGATAGTAAATTTATTTAGATTTATTTAAATGATATTTAAGTTAGGGGGTGTTAGGGTTAGGGTTAGACTTAGGTTTAGGGGTTAATAAATTTATTATAGTAGCGGCGACGTTGCGGGCGGGAGATTAGGGGTTAATATTTGTAGGTAGGTGGCGGCGATGTTAGGGAGGGCAGATTATGGGTTAATACTATTTATTATAGTGTTTGTGAGGCGGGAGTGCGGCGGTTTAGGGATTAATATATTTATTATAGTGGCGGCGAGGTCCGGTCAGCAGATTAGGAGTTAATAAGTGTAGGTAGGTGGCGGCGACGTTGGGGAGGGGGCAGATTAGGGGGTAATAAATATAATATAGGTGTCGGCGAGGTTAGGGGCAGCAGATTAGGGATTCATAGCGATAATGTAGGTGGCGGCGATGTCCGGTCGGAAGATTAGGGGTTAAAAAACATATTACAGGGTTGGCGATGTGGGGGGGCCTCGGTTTAGGGGTTCATAGGTAGTTAATGGGTGTTAGTGTACTTTATAGCACAGTAGTTAAGAGCTTTATGTTCCCGCGTTAGTCCATAAAACTCTTAACTACTGACTTTTTTTGACAGTAGGAGTCTTGTTGGTAGAGGCTCTACCGCTCACTTGTTCCAAGACTCCAAATACCAGCGTTAGGCAAATCCCATTGAAAAGATAGGATACGCAATTGACGTAAGGGGATCTGCGGTAGCCTGGAGTTGCGGAAAGAAAGTGAGCGGTAGACCCTTTCCTGCCCGACTCTAAATACCAGCGGGCAGTAAAAAGCAGCATTAGGACCCCTTAACGCTGCTTTTGACGGCTAACGCCAAACTCTAAATCTAGGCTTATATTTCTTAGTGTCTGTCTGCTATATTCTTTAGTGAAAGGCTAATATTACATTTAATAATCCCTTATGAATTATTATAAACACTATAAAATATTAACAAACAATCACTAGCATAATTAAACTACTTGTAAGGTCATAAACTCACAAGTCGTGCTTCAGCAATACCAAAACGTTTATTACAATGAGGCTAATTAAACATTATTACAATATGCAGATTAAATATGATTACACATATGCAGATCACTTATAAATACACAGCACTGAACTAAACATCAATATTACACTAATACATTTGCCCAGTCTATGTGAAAGTATGGTGTGCTGTAAGTATATGTGTCAGCAAGAAGTACTTACTTGATGTTAACTGATCATCAGCCCAAAGATAAAAGACAAAGAGCCCCAGTATTTTGGTTCTTATATTGTAAGTTTTTCATCCCTCCCACAATGATGATGTCACTCATAAGCAAGCCCCCTTGTACTGTTTAAGGTATGGTCACAACCATGCCATGTGGTCGGGGGAGGGAAGGCCTCTGGCCATACAAAAGGATCTCTATATAGCTCTTTACTTAAACCAGCTTGTCATCCTTATCGGATGGGGCCTGGTAATGTGATTCCAAAGTGACCCAGTATCTGAATGTGGAGTTAACTCCTTCTTGGCCAGTCAGCTGAGTTTTTGCAGTATTATGCCATATTACCCTTTTCTGACCATATCTGAATTCAGATCATGCCTTTATTACATTCCCCCCTTTTGGCAATGGAGGTTACCATACCCTTCCATTCCAATGGTTGTTTTATATGAGTGAATCTGATGGAAGATTCCTAACCCCACCTATGTGTGATGGATATATTAGTGTACTAAGGATGCTTCCATTCGCATACCATAATATAAGTGATATACACGTGCAATTAATAATTTTAAATAACAACACATACAAATTTGAATAATTATACATAATATAAAAATAAATAATATGATTATAAAAGGATGTATAAACAGATTTCCCAATGCAGAACCCTATGATGACTGTTTCGAAAAGGAATTTGCTAATTTCTGCCACCAGGTAGCACTTGACATCTCTGTAAAAGTATGTTCAATCCTTTGTAGTTCTTGTTCCTGATGGTAGAAATTGACATGAACACGTTCTCCAAAATTTTTAAGATGCTCCAGTAACATCTTTTTGCAATAAGGTTACCCATTTTTGCCAAGGTGCATCATCTACTAATATTGGTGTTATGAGTGGAGCCCCCAAGGTAGCGTTATAAGTGAGTAACTGTAGGGCAGTGAAGTTAAACTGTAGTGAACTTACCCTCACAGGGTACCCAGTAATACAACAAATCACTGGTGTGATTTGTTCCCTTGAATTACACTTGTCCAACCATACATGCACTTCATCTTTAGGCTTCAATGCAACAAAACACACCTTTCCTTGTCCTAATGGAAAAATCATATCTTGGGGATTAACTTTATCCACAAAACCATTGTAATATGAGTGATTATGCCAGCAGGAATCAAAAAATATTCTTGCCTGGTTGGGTAGACATAAAACTTTAGAAGGAAACCTTATGCAGCCAGACATGTCTACCTGTTCCATATGGGAACCATTCCATATAAAATTGGGGAACTCTTAACTCATGATGTAAAACATGAGATTCTGTGACAGGTGTTCCTAGTGAAAACAAATGATAAACATTCTGATAGGTACCACTAGTGGGCACAAGTGAAGTAGCCCTGCATATATTTTCCCTGAAACCCAACCAACTGTTTAACCATAATTCTTTGTGTTTTGATGCAAAACTGTTAACAGACTGCTCCCACCCTCCCTAAGGTGTATGGTTATTTTCCATAGCCTGTGCTATTAATTTAAAGTCAGTTGATAATTCTGTTTGCATGGAAATACACACAAAATCCCAGGATATTTCCCTTAACCTACTAATTACTCCTATCAGTATTTCCTCTGTATGTTGAATGGCTGGACCCTGAACCTGAATGACTGTCTGTGTCAGTGTCTCTACCAGGGTGTTTATCATTTGTTGTGTATGAATCCCTTTTGCATTTAACATCCCCTGAGACTGTAAGGTTGCTTTTAGGCTGGATATGTCAATGGAATTTACCACCCCTAACCCTGTTCCCACACCTATCAAAACTGTATCCATAATATCCCTCCTAGTCCTTCTCCTAGTACCTACTGCCCACTTAACTAATGTTTTTTCCATAGTGGCAGTAATTCTGGAACAATTTTGGTAATGTGTGGAAACTAGCCAATCTATTATTTTAATCTTCCACATGATAAATTGGAATGTGGCATCCCTCAATACTGGAGTTGGCTTGATTGTACTTATTTGAAATGGACCACTAGAAACAACCCTTTTCCCCCTCACACATTGGAGTATTGTCATAATGTTTCATCTTTGGTGTAGTGATTAAAGTAGAATAGATCAAAGGTGCAAAAGTAGTTGTTTACTTTTTTTGATCTATTTTTAAGTATACTTCAATCCCTCCACCAAAGTTGGAAGCTGTAACTCTCCAATTAATCCCTTCTCTAATTTGTTGTTCAAATATAACCTTGGTTATATTATAGTTATCCCCATTTATAGTGTGAATAGGATTTGCAAATGTTGTAGACACAGAAAAACCTTCTCCCACCAGACCTACAGTCTATTTTCCCCAAGCCACCCACTTACATTCCCTTTCAACTTTATTACCCTGATTGACCCTCCAAAAACCAATTAAATTGTCTTGATGTTTTTCAGAAAATATTTCAATCCTCCCACCCGCATTAAAAGTAAATTTTCCCAAACAATCTTTGTTAAGGTCTTGAGAACTCCAGAAGCTTGTACATCCTCTGATGATGTTGTTTGAGCTCCATCTACGACTCCTTGTAAGGTTGGTGATTGAAAGTTCATTACAGTCACAGAGTGGAAGTTTTTGCAATAACACCCACAAAAATACAAATAGTTTGGTGACGATCATTCCTCTCAGGTTCCACATAATGAAATCTGTCAAAAAGATTAAGAGAATATCAGTTATTAGCAGAAATATCTACATCTGAGACAACTGTCCCTCTATACACTTTACATTGGTCAACATGGACCCATTTGTAACCAGGCCGCCTTCTGGTTTTCCCAGGGGTTGATCTTTCTATTTTAATTACAGTATTACCCAATTTGTCCAAAATTCTATAAGATTCTTCCCAATTTGCATCCCAGGGAGAATTTTTGCGAAATTTTTTAATCATGATCAATCCCCCCTTCTCAAACAGAGGTGTTTGTGGTGTAGATGAAAATTTACAATCTGTTGGGGCCATATTAGAGGCAGCAAAAATTAGCAGTGAGCTCAACTGCTCCTGAATTTGGGAGAGATATTGATCTCTAGACACAGATTCTCTCAAGGGGGTAGACAATTGTGATTCAGCTGGGTGGCCTAATGCCATCTTTCTCCCTGTCATGAGCTCATAGGGAGAACACTTGGAAGCATTTGATGGTGTACCTCTAATAGCCATTAGAACTGCTGGAAGATGTGTGACCCATGATTTACCATACTGGGAAAGCATTTTGGACAATTTTGTTTTTAATCTGCGATTCATGCGTTCAACTATACCAGAGGATTGTGGATGATATTGTACATGAAATCTTGTCTGTATTCCCAGTAGGGCATAGAGATTTTGCATTACTTGACCTGTAAAATGTGTACCCCTGTCTGATTCAATGAGTGTTGGAAACCCCCATCTTGAGAAAACATGTTCCCACAGTGCTCTGGCAGTAGCCTGTGCAGTATCAACGAAGTGGAATAGCCCCAACCCATTTTGAAAAAATATCTACAATTACTAGGGCATACCTGAGACCCCCCTTTGATAGTGGAAGTGGGCCTATAAAATCTATTTGGATAGCTTTCCAGGGGCCATCTGCTACTGGTATTCTCTGGAGGATGGGTCTCTGACCTTTAGGATGTAGATTAATTTGAGCACAAATTAAACACTCTTGTACACATTTTAAACAGGTTTCTGCTAAATCTGGCCAATGAAATTTCTTTCATGTAATTGGCAAGAGTCCATGAGCTAGTGACGTATGGGATATACAATCCTACCAGGAGGGGCAAAGTTTCCCAAACCTCAAAATGCCTATAAATACACCCCTCACCCCACCCACAATTCAGTTTTACAAACTTTGCCTCCTATGGAGGTGGTGAAGTAAGTTTGTGCTAAGATTTCTACGTTGATATGCGCTTCTCAGCATTGTTGAAGCCAGATTCCTCTCACAGTACAGCGAATGTCAGAGGGATGTGAAGGGAGTATCACTTATTGAATACGATGATTTCCCTAATGGGGGTCTATTTCATAGGTTCTCTGTTATCGGTCGTAGAGATTCATCTCCTACCTCCCTTTTCAGATCGACAATATACTCTCAATTTACCATTACCTCTACTGATAACTGTTTCAGTACTGGTTTGGCTATCTGCTATATGTGGATGGATGTCTTTTGGTAAGTATGTTTTTTATTACTTAAGACACCCCAGCTATGGTTTGGCGCTTTATGAATTTATATAAAGTTCTAAATATATGTATTGTACTTATATTTGCCATGAGTCAGGTTCATATATTTCCTTCTGCAGACTGTTTCATATTTGGGGAAAATCAACATTTTTAAGAATTTTTTTTCTTACCTGTGGTTTAGTCTCTTTTTCAATAGACTACTTTCTAGCAAATTGCGGGCGGTATTATGCCCGCGGGTGTGCCAAATGCTAGACTTTATTGCGTCATTCTTGGCGCATATATTCTTTTGGCGCGAAAAATACGTCTATGATGCAACTTCGTCATTTCCGGCGTCATAGTTGACGCCGAAGCCTTACACACGGTGGCGTCATTAGTGACGCGAGTGTTTCATTTCCGGTTATTATTGGCGCCAAAAAAGTTTTCAGTTACGTTGTGCGTCATACTTGGTGCCAAACTTTTTCATTATTTTAATACCCCATTGATGTTTGCCTCTTGCCTTTTTCTCTATCAGAGGGCTATGCTATTTGCATTTTTTCCCATTCCTGAAACTGTCATATAAGGAAATTGATATGTTTGCTTTATATGTTGTTTTTTCTTTTACATTTTGCAAGATGTCTCAATCTGATCCTGCCTCAGAAGTTTCTGCTGGAACATTGCTACCTGACATCAGTTCTACCAAAGCTAAGTGCATTTGTGGTAAGTTTGTGGAAATAATTTCGCCGAATGTCATTTGTAATAGTTGTCATGATAAACTTTTACATGCAGATAGTGTGTCCATCAGTAATAGTACATTGCCAGTTGCAGGTCCTTCAACTTCTAATGTACATGATATACTTATGAATTTTAAAGAATTTGTTTCTGATTCTATCCAGAAGGCTTTGTCTGCATTTCCACCTTCTAATAAACGTAAAAGGTCTTTTAAAACTTCTCATTCAGTTGATGAAATTTCAAATGACCAGCAATATAATAATTTATCCTCCTCTGATGAGGATCTATCTGATACAGATGGTCCTTCCTCAGACATTGACACTGACAAATCAACTTATTTATTTAAAATAGAGTATATGCGTTCTTTATTAAAATAAGTGTTAATTACTTTGGATATTGAGGTAGCCAGTCCTCCTGACGTTAAGTCTAATAAACGTTTAAATGCTGTTTTTAAACCTCCAGGGGTTTTTCCTATTCCTGAGGCTATTTCTGATATGATTTCTAAGGAATGGTATAAGCCAGGTACTTCTTTTATTCCTTCTTCAAGGTTTAAAATAATGTATCCTTTACCAGCATATTCTATAGAGTTTTGGGAAAAAATCCCCAAAGTTGATGGGGCTATTTCTACTCTTGCTAAACGTACCACTATTCCTATGGAAGATAGTACTTCCTTTAAGGATCCTTTAGATAGGAAGCTTGAATCTTATCTAAGGAAAGCCTATTTATATTCAGGTCATCTTCTCAGACCTGCAATTTCTTTGGCTGATGTTGCGGCTGCATCAACTTTCTGGTTGGAGAATTTAGCGTAACAAGAATTGGATTCTGACATATCTAGCATTATTCGCTTACTGCAATATGCTATTCATTTTTTTTGTGATGCCATTTTTTTTTTTTAAATATTTATTTTATTGTGTACCAACAGGGAAATATTTTACAGCATAAATATAAATAAACAAAAACAGAGACATATTCTTTGTGTATGTGCCACGCAGGGCGTCAAAACATATAAAGCAAAAACATGCGCTGTTTATCCTGCATATATAAAACTAAGGAAAAGACTTTCAATAGTGTCTCAGCCAATTTAACTATATTCTCCCTGTTTGGAGTTTTTAACTTTAATTTACGTTCTATTTTATTAACTCCATGTTTTAATTTAATTTTTGGTATTGCTGTTTCAGCCACTTTACAGAAATCACAAAATAAACAGTTAGTTTGGTTAGGTGTACCTCAAACAAAAAATGAAAAATAAAGAGAAGAAGAGAAAGAGAAAAAAAAAAAATAATCAAATCCCGACAAGTACACGAGTCTGTGCCTGTGTGGATACTTGTAGTCATTTTCCTCCAACCCCCTCTCGCACCTTATGATCCTACATTGGCTGGAAGCCAGGTACTTGGGAAAGTCCCCGCCAGTATCTGTAATTGGAAAAAAACTGATTTAACATATGGTTTGACTATAATATTTTGCGTGCCAGCTGGTAAAGATAATATAAAGACTTTCCAATGTTTAAAAAATCGTTCCACTTGATCATCAAGCAGCCCATGTAGCTTGTAATGTTCAGACATACACTGAATTAATTTCTTTGGCTGATGTTGCGGCTGCATCAAATTTCTGGTTGGAAAATTTAGCGCAACAGAAATTGGATTCTGACTTATCTAGCATTGTTCGCTTACTGCAATATGCTAATCATTTTATTTGTGATGCCATTTTTTGATATTATCAAAATTGATGTTAGATCCATGTCTTTATCTATATTAGCTAGAAGAGCTTTGTGGCTTAAATCTTGGAATGCTGATATGACCTCTAAATCTAGATTACTATCTCTTTCTTTCCAAGGTAATAATTTATTTGGTTCTCGGTTGGATTCTATTATTTCAACTGTTACTGGGGGAAAGGGAGTTTTTCTTCCTCAGGATAAAAAACGTAAGGGTAAATCTAAGGCTTCTAACCGTTTTCGTCCCTTTTCGTCAAAATAAGGAACACAAACTCAATCCTTCCCCCCAAGGAATCTGTTTCCAATTGGAAGCCTACCTCAAATTGGAATAAATCCAAGCCATTTAAGAAACCAAAGTCAGCCCCTAAGTCCGCATGAAGGTGCGGCCCTCATTCCAGCTCAGCTGGCAGGGGGCAGATTAAGGTTAAATTCTGTCCAAAATCAATGGATTCAGAGCATTGTCTCTCAAGGGTATCGAATAGGATTCAGAGTAAGACCTCCTGTGAGAAGATTTTTTCTCTCGCATATCCCAGCAAATCCAGTAAAAGCTCAGGCTTTCCTGAAGGGTGTTTCAGACCTGGAGTCTTCAGGGGTAATCATGCCAGTTCCTTTTCAGGAACAAGGTTTAGGGTTTTATTCAAATCTATTCATTGTCCCAAAGAAGGAAAATTTATTCAGACCAGTTCTGGATCTGAAAATTTTTAATCGTTATGTAAGAGTACCAACTTTCAAGATGGTGACTATAAGGACTATTCTGCCTTTTGTTCAGCGAGGACATTATATGTCCACAATAGACTTGCAGGATGCATAGCTTCATATTCCGATTCATCCAGAACATTATCAGTTCCTGAAATTCTCTTTTCTAGACGAGCATTACCAATTTGTTGCTCTTCCATTTGGCCTAGCAACAGCTCCAAGAATCTTTTCAAAGGTTCTAGGTGCCCTACTCTCTGTAATCAGAGAACAGGGTATTGCGGTGTTTCCTTATTTGGACGATATCTTGGTACTAGCTCAGTCTTTACGTTCTGCAGAATCTCACACAAATCAACTAGTGTTGTTTCTTCGGAAACATGGTTGGAGGATCAATTTACCAAAAAGTTTCATGATTCCTCAGACAAGGGTCACCTTTTTAGGCTTCCAGATAGATTCAGTGTCCATGACTCTGTCTCTAACAGGCAAGAGACGTTTAAAATTGGTTGCAGCCTGCCGGCACCTTCAGTCTCAGTCATTCCCTTCAGTGGCTATGTGCATGGAAGTTTTAGGTCTCATGACTGCAGCATCGGACGCGATCCCCTTTGCTCGTTTTCACATGAGACCTCTACAGCTTTGTATGCTGAACCAATGGTGCAGGGATTATACAAAGATATCACAATTAATATCCTTAAATCCCAATGTACGACACTCTCTGACGTGGTGGATAGATCACCATTGTTTAGTTCAAGGGGCTTCTTTTGTTCGGCCAACCTGGACTGTGATCACAACAGATGCGAGTCTTTCAGGTTGGGGAGCTGTTTGGGGATCTCTGACAGCACAAGGGGTTTGGAAATCTCAAGATGCGAGATTACCAATAAATATTTTAGAACTCCATGCAATTCTCAGAGCTCTTCAGTTTTGGCCTCTGTTAAAGAGAAAACCGTTCATTTGTTTTCAGACAGACAATATCACAACAGTGGCATATGTCAATCATCAGGGTGGGACTCACAGTCCCCAAGCTATGAAATAAGTATCTCGGATACTTGCTTGGGCGGAATCCAGCTCCTGTCTAAGCTCTGCGGTGCATATCCCAGGTGTAGACAATTTGGAGGCGGATTATCTCAGCCGTCAGACTTTACATCCAGGGGAGTGGTCTCTCCATCCAGATGTGTTTTCTCAGATTGTTCAGATGTGGGGTCTTCCAGAGATAGATCTCATGGCTTCTCATCTAAACAAGAAACTTCCCAGATACCTGTCCAGGTCCAGGGATGTTCAGGCGGAAGCAGTGGATGCGCTGATACTTCCTTGGTGTTATCATCCTGCTTACATTTTCCCGCCTCTAGTTCTCCTTCCAAGAGTGATCTCCAAGATCATCATGGAACAATCGTTTTTAGTTGCTTGGTGGCTTCAGCATGGCCACACAGGTTTTGGTATGCGGATCTGGTTCAGATGTCCAGTTGCCAGCCTTTGCCACTTCCGTTAAGGCCGGACCTACTGTCTCAAGGTCCGTTTTTCCATCAGGATCTCAAATCATTCAATTTGAAGGTATGGAAATTGAACGCTTAGTACTAAGTCATAGAGGTTTCTCTGACTCAGTGATTAATACTATGTTACAAGCTCGTAAATCTGTCTCTAGAAAGATTTATTATAGAGTTTGGAAGACTTACATTTCCTGGTGTTCTTCTCATTAATACTCTTGGCATTCTTTTAGAATTCCTAGAATTTTACAGTTTCTTCAGGATGGTTTGGATAAAGGTTTGTCTGCAAGTTCCTTGATGGGACAAATCTCTGCTCTTTCTGTTTTATTTCACAGAAAGATTGCTATACTTCCTGATATTCACTGTTTTGTACAGGCTTTAGTTCGTATTAAGCCTGTCATTAAATCAATTTCTCCTCCTTGGAGTCTTAATTTGGTTTTGAAGGTTTTACAGGCTCCTCCATTTGAGCCTATGCATTCTTTGGACATTAAACTACTTTCTTGGAAAGTGTTGTTCCTTTTAACTATCTCTTTAACTATCTAGTTTCTGAGCTATCTGCTCTTTCTTGTGAGTCTCCTTTTCTGATTTTTCATCAGGATAAGGCAGTTTTGCGGACTTATTTTCAATTTTTACCTAAGGTTGTGAATTTTAACAAAATTCTGGTGCAATGCCACCCCCTGCAGACTCGCGGCCAATCGGCCGCCAGCAGGGGGGTGTCAATCAACCCGATCGTACTCGATCGGGTTGAATTGTGGCAATCTCTGTCTGCCTCATCAGAGCAGGCCGACAAGTTATGGAGCAGCCGTCTTTAGACCGCTGCTTCATAACTGCTGTTTCTGGTGAGTCTGAAGACTCGCCAGAAACACGGGCCCACAAGCTTCATACGGAGCTTGATAAATGGGCCTCATGGGGTGACAAACTGATGGACAGTTCAGTTGTCTTTGGACAGACAATATGAGTGTGGTCTTTATCATCAATAGACTTTCCTCATCTTCCCCAGCAGGGGTGAGATATCTTCAGATTCTGGTATACGGATGCCTTAAGCGGAACATTCAGTTTCAGGCGCGGCATGTCCCTTAGGTTTCTAATATCATAGCTGATGCGCTTTCCCGTTTTCAATGGGATAATTTTAGGAAAATTGCGCCTAATGCTGTGACTCATGGTGTTCTCTGTCCTCCTTTCCTTTGGCAGGTGGCCCTTGATGGCAATTACTGATACCACTGCTGAAGGCTTCCCTGGCACCTTTTCATCCTGTGCAGGTGAGCAAGACTGATTGTTGTGATGGCGCGTGGAGCTTAGGGGTAGACAGGTGAAAAAGGGGGTGGTAACAGCAAGATTGGCGGCGGTATCCTTCTTCTGTAAGTTTTTTACCCTGACTGACATTTGGGAACCCATAACAGCTGATAGGTTACTCCTTTTACTCCAGGTTCTACCTGATGTCTGTTCCTCAGTCTATAAGGTGCAGCTCTTTTTCGTATAATTTGCCATGGCATTTCACAGGGCACTTGGAAGAATAAGTACCACAGGTGACTGCAAAAGTTGGAGGAGTATTGCACGAGCACGTGAGATTCGCCAAAAAAGGGGGTATTGCTATTTATCCCTAGATCCAAAGTGGATCAGGAAAGTAGGGGGGCATGGTCGTCGCTCTCCAATAGTCAAGAAACGTTAAGTTGTCCTTATGCTTTGTTGAAGACCTTCTCGGAGGTGCGTCCAGTGGGTTTTTCTCAGGTTCCTAATTCATCAGGACGGTACCCCTCTCACGAGATTTCAATTTCATAAGGTCCTAGGATGGGCAGCTGAAAAGGCCGGGTTGAATTCTACTATGATAGCCCCTCAATCATTTAGGGTTGGGGCAGTAACTTACAACCAGGGCCGGACTGGGACCAAAAAGAGGCCTGGGCATTTTAGGGTATAGAGCCCCCCCTCCTTCACCATTTCTTATTTAGTTGAAATACTTTTTTATTAGAGTTGTACAATAGTTACATCATGACATTACAGTTTATATAAATCCCGAGACATGGAAGCTCTCTGTCATAATAGGAAGCATGTTATGTTGACAACTTTTTTCCCTTTCTGTAAGTTACTTATATCCCCTTTTCCCCTCACCCCCCTCCTGCTTTCCCCTGAACAATAAACTTTTAACTAAATAAAACTTTTAACTATAAACCATTCCTTTTCCTATCGAGCAGTGTCAGTATTGTTGGATATCTTTATAGGTAGTCATTTCTCCTTGTTTATGATATCTCTTTTGTATTTCTATTTGGTGGCCCTGAGGTATAATCTTTATCATTTATAAATAGACCAGGTTATCCCTCCTCTCCATATTTATTTAGGATCCAATGTATCCAAACTTTTTGAAACCTTTCTGAGGTACCCTGCATCCAGGCAGCTGATTCTGACATATTGTAAATATTATCAATTTTATCAAGTACCTCACGCCAATCTGGGGCCCCCACTTTCCATTTCCTGGCTATGCATATTCTAGTAGCTGTACATATCAAGTTAACCCATGTGTTCGTAGCTGAGTTCAGTGAGTCTATGTGAACATGTAGCAAGGCTTTTGAGGCTGTTAATATGAATGAGTCATCTAAGATTCTCTTCACCATTTGTGTAAGTTTGTCCCATATGGGTCGGATCTTTGGACAATCCCACCACATATGCTTATAAGTTCCCACCTCTGTGCATCCCCGATAGCATAGTCTATTACCCTGAGGTGCGTAGTGCGATGTTTTTATTGGCGTAAGGTACCATCTAAAAGCTGTTTTCATCGAGTTTTCGATTAGGTCTGCTCCTGTGAGACCTCTACTTAATTCTGAGAGAATGCGTCTCCAGTCATCCTCGTTGTAGGTTAGTTCTAAATCCTGTTCCCATTTGGTATGGAGCATAGGTTTTGTTTTATATGTCGCTTCCTGAATAGCAAGGTATAATCTTGTGATCATCTTTTTATTTCTACCTGGTGTCATCATAATTTGTTCCAGAGTGGAGTGTGGGGAGTGTTTTATTCCTTGTCTGTATTTGTTTATAGCGTGTGTTATTTGAAGGTATAAGAACCAATGTAATGTGTTTGGGCTAATCTTATCTCTCAGTTGTACAAATGTCAGTAATTTCCCTTTATCCATAAAATCTGCCACCCTATATAGCCCTTTATTTTCCCATTTAGTTATTTGGGTGTGAAAATCTTTTGTTAGAATCGCTTCTATTGGTATGGAAGTAGTTTGTGGGGATAGTAGTTTCAGTTTGTGAGTTAGTGTTCGCCAAATTGTCTTGGATTCCTCTGTGATTTTTAGTTTAACTCGTTGTTGGGTATGTGAGTGAGGTGTATTCCACAAGATGTGTCTTGGGGATTTCAATCCCCCTATATCCGCCTCTATATGAGGCCACGTCATCCCTTTACAGTCCTTACTTAGTAATGCGCATTGCGCTATTCTAGCTGCCTGATAGTAGTCTCTGAGATTGGGGACTCCTATGCCCCCCAGCTGTTTGTGTCGTTTTAAGATCTGTGCAGCTATCCTAGTAGTTTTGTGACCTCTTATAAATTTAATAAGTTCGGTTTGGATCCCCTCTAGCTCCCCTATCGGGACCTTAATGGGTAGGGCTCTAAATAGATATAACAACCTTGGGAAAATGTTCATCTTTACTGCTGCTAGTCTACCTAGCCATGAGAAATTTCCTTTTTGCCATCTGGTTAAATCTTTCCGTATGGTCTTATACATTGGAGTGTAATTAACCTTGTATAAGGTTTCTAATGTGTCTGTAATGTTGATTCCCAGGTATTTTAGGGATTTATTGGCCCACTTGAAATCGAAGTTGGCTTCTATTAGTTTTCTGGTGTGACATGGTATTGATAGAGGAAGGGCTTCACACTTATCCGAGTTTATTCTGAAACCCGAGATCGCAGAAAAATCATCTAAAAGATGATAGAGGTGGGGCAAGGATATCATAGGTTTTGTGATTGAGAGCAAAATATCATCTGTGAATAAAGTTAGTTTATACTCCCCTTTATTCAATTTGACCCCATGGATGTCCCCAGAGTTACGAATGCACGCTGCAAGTGGTTCTACGCATAAAGCGAATAGTAGCGGTGATAATGGACACCCCTGTCGGGTACCATTCAATATGCGTATAGTTCTGGATTGATAGCCCGCCGCCCTAATGGTTGCTGCCGGGTGAGAATAAATATTTTTGATTGCGTCAATAAATTTGTTGCCAAACCCTAGGTGTTCCAGAATCCCCACCATGTATATCCAATCAACCCTATCAAACGCCTTCTCTGCATCCAAAGATAGAAGCAGAGAAGGCGTTTCTGTACCCTTCAAATATTCCACCAAAGCTATTGTGCGGCGGATGTTATCAGGCGCTTCCCGATCTTTAATAAAGCCCACCTGGTCCGGGTGGATCAGTGAGGGTAAGTACTGTTTGAGCCTGTTTGCTAATATTTTGGTGAAGATTTTTACATCTTGGTTGATTAGCGATATCGGTCTATAACTTTGTGTCAATTTAGGGTTTTTTCCTGGTTTGGGGATTACAATTATCTTGGCTTGGAGTAGTTCTGGGGGGATAGGTGTACCTTTCAAGATATCATTACAGAATTTGTGAAGATGGGCAGTCAATTCATTTTTATATAATTTATAGTACTCTCCCGGAAACCCATCCGGTCCCGCCGCCTTTCCTAATTTAAGTTCTTTAATTGCTATCGCAATTTCTGGAATTGTGATCTCTGCGTCTAGGGCTTTTGCGTCCTCTTGGTCTAATTTAGGTAACGCTGCTGTCTCTAGTATTTTATTCCTAAGTGCTGTTGTATGGGTGGTGTGACAGACCTTCCTCCCGTCATATAGAGCTTCATAGTATTGGGCAAAGTTCTCCACTATTTCCTGCGGGTGGGATGTCAGAGTGCCGTCTGTTTTTTGTATCTGTGGTATAGTGAAGGACTTTGTTTTGTCTCTCAGTCTGTTAGCTAAGAATCTATCTGGCTTATTCGCATGCAAAAAATAATATGCTTTTAATTTATTTATAGACCTCATGGAATTATCCGCTAAGATTTTAGCGAGCTCTTTTCGTTTAGTGTTTAGTGTATTTAAGGTTGATTGTGACAGTGTGGTTTGATGTGTCTTTTCCAGCGTTTCAATCTCATGCTGTAGGGAACTCGTTACCGAGCTAATTCTTTTCATATAAGTAGCTTTTTCTTTTATGAGTAATCCCCTAACTACTGGTTTATGAGCTGCCCATACCATTATCGGTTTGATTGAGGGGTCAACATTTAGCCTCCAGTATTCTTGGAGATTTTGTGAGATTCTATTTTGGATATCTGGTTGCTTTAGTAGCGTAGGGTCATACGTCCAAGACTTCTGTCTATTTATATCTATAAGATCCTCTAACTGGATTTGTATTATAGAATGGTCTGACCATACTGAGGAATGGATGGACGAGGAGATCAAATTGGGTAGCAAAATTTGGCTGATGTATATGTAATCCAGTTTGGTATATATTTTATGAGCTGGTGAATAATATGTGTGGTCAGTAGTTTGGCCGTAAAGTGCTGTCCATGAGTCAATTATGTTGTGGGTCTCCAATTCTTCTCTAATCAATTTAGTGATAGAGTTGGTCCTCTGTTGTTTATTTGTGAGTTTGTTGGTGTTAGATTCTCGTATTACTTTTAAGTTTACGTTAAAGTCTCCCGCCACTATCATCAATGTTTGGGACCACTGAGTTAACATATGTGAGAGCTTATGGAAAAATTTATGTTGCTGCTCGTTAGGTGCATAGACGTTGCATAGTGTTAATTTTGTGCCCTGAATATTTCCTCTTAGTATAAGATACCTGCCCTCTTTGTCTCTAATCACTTCCTCTTTAGTGAATGGAAGTGAGTTATGGATAAGTATCGATACTCCTCTCTTTCTCGTGTCTGATGTGGAGTGAAAGTGTTGTGTGAAGTGTTTATCCCAATATTTAGGGGACTGATTATGAGTAAAGTGCGTCTCTTGTAAGAAGATTATTTTAGCTTTCATGCTATTGTATTGGGTGAGTGCTGTTTTCCTCTTCACATTTGTGTTTAGGCCTCTAACATTGTGTGATATTATATTTAGTTTAGAGGTCATTTAGGTAATTCTATTTCTCCTCCCCCCTCCTCCCCTCGTACCTGTGTAGTGATTTTATCTTGATTCTGCTTAGTGGCTGTGTTCTTCAGGCCATCTTTGATATGGAGAAACTTCCTCGAACCCTGCTCGATAGTACTTAGAATGGAAAAAAGAGAACAAACAAAAATGAAACAAAAACATTTTGTAAAATACATAAAAAAATACAAAAACACAAATTGTTTTGCATCCATCTATGTGGCTACTAATTTCTAACTGAATGTGCAATTATGTTTGCTATTATAATATTTAGAGATCCTTATGTGAATATGCCAAACTGATAGGATTTAAGTGTCTGTTGTTTTTGGCTGAAGAAAGAAGGGTTAGGTTTATATGTTCACTAGAGAGCTTTCTTTTCTGCTCTAGCCAATTTAGTCTCTGGGTCCTTAATTGGTGTCAATATTCTCTCTCAGTCTCTCTCTGACATATCCCCCCTGCACCTAGTGCCCATCCTATCCCCCCCCCCTTACAGTGTTCCAGTACAGATCACAGGGTTGGTGGTCTGTTTTTCCTTCCAGAAAAAGGCAAAGTTACGTCTCCATTCTAATGAACTTTTCCTCGTTCTTTAAGATCTTTAAGTCTCTCAAGGTTTCTGTCTTCTTTTGGAGACTTTTGTCCATCTACCGTTTTGGATTGTTCCACGCTGGAGTTGTGGCCGTCCTTTGTTGTTGTCTTGGGAGTTTTCTGGGAACTCCGGACATTCCAGCTTCAGTATTTGACATAGTTCTGGTATATCCTGCTTATCTCTGATGGTGAAAGTGCCACCTTCATGGTGTACGTGTAAGGCAAAGGGGAATCCCCATCTATACATAGTCTGATTTTTTCTTAAAAGCTGTGTTAGTGGACGTAGTGAATATCTTTTCTGTAAGGTTTTGAAGCATAGGTCTTGGTAGAACTGTACTACTGAGCCTTTGAATTTAAAGGTGGGGTTCTTTCTTGCTGCTGTCATAATCTCCTCTTTTTCTTGGAAATGAAGAAATTTGATTATTACATCTCTCGGGGGTTCTGTATCTCTAGGTTTTGCTCTTAGGGCCCTATGAGCCCTTTCCATCTGGAATTTCCCCTCTGTCGATGAGCCTGTGATAGATTGGAATAGTTGCAGTAGGTAGTCGCGGAGGTCTGCGGCCGTTATTAATTCTGGAATTCCTTTTAGGCGGATATTACACCTCCGGCTCCTATTTTCTAGGTCCTCCAGTTTGTCGTTAACTTCTGCTAATTCCTGTTGATGTTCAGCTAATTGTTGGTTAATATTTGTCATGTCGTCTTCCCTTGATTCTTCCTTCTCTTCTAGCGCTTCTAGTCTAGTACCCAATTCCGAAATATCTTGCTTAATTTCAGTGAGACTGTTTGTTACAGTGTTCTGAAGATTGTCCATCTTTTCCCACATTTTATCAAAAATGTTGGTTATATCTTGTTTGGAAACAAGATTCTTTAAGTCACCTTTAGTTACTGGTGTATTTCTGTCTCCCTGAGAGCTCATGTTTATATCTTCATCTATCTCTTCCTCCATCCCTTCATCCCCTTTCTCTGACTGTTTATCCCCTTTCTGGGGTTTGAAGAAGATACTGGCTGTTGCAGACTTATTTATAGCTCCCAGTTTGTTCTGTCTTCTAACTGACATATTGGGGTATTAATGAGTGAGTGTTGAATAAGCTCTGGTGTTGCTTGTCGTGGTTTGAAAGCAGTATTTGTGATTTGGGATTTCAGCAGGTCTGCTTCAGCGCTAAAATGCTCACTGTATATATCACAGTTGAAGAAACCTTGTAGGGGAGTTTTATCCTTTTATTATATACAGTTTTTTGTTTTTTTCCCTCCTTCTGGGGATCCTAGGTTTATTGTGGCTCTATATTTTACTTTTTCACATTTCTTTGTGAGGAGTGCTTATGAGCATGAGTTTAGGTAGCGTAATGTCTCTGTTTTTTTCTCCATTCTGATTGTCAGACCCTTCTTAGCTTCGGCTTGTTGAGAATATCTCATTTAATTTTGTCGAATTTTGTCGAATTTTAGTCGAATTTTAGTCCCCACACCTTTTCTCTTGGCCTCTGTGGTCGTGTAGTATTTATTTAATGTCTCCGTGAGGGTTCCCTGTCTTGTGTGCACTAGGCATATGTTGTTCTGAACTCCCACGTGGCCGCTATCGCTTAAGGCAGTTAAGGTTGTATGCAGGCCTTTTCCTCTACCCCGCAGTATACTTGTAGGCTAACCGGATCATAATTTGTCTTACCGGATCACTTGTTTCCTGACCCTCGGCCGCCAGCCAGATCCCCCTGGCTTTGTAAGTCTGCTCAGTCGTGTGCTTTCTGCCTCCGGGTTTCCATGCCAGCTGCCTCAGGCCGGGGCGTAGCTGGTGTTGTAACACCACTCCGGGTTCTTTATGTGGCAATTTGCGGGTCAAGCTTTAGTAGCGGGTTGGTGTGGGGACACTCCGGATCGATGTTAGTCCTTCTCAAGGGTCATATGCGATGGATCTCTCCCTTTATTGCTGGTTGCACTCGGAGCGGTCAGATCATGCGACCGCCATTGAGCTCGCCTAGGCTCCGCCTTCCACCATTTCTTATTTAAAGGGACAGGCTAGTTAAAATTAATCTTTCATGATTCGGATAGGGCATGTCACTTAAAGGGACACTGAACCCAAATTTTTTCTCTCATTATTCAGATAGAGCATACAATTTTAAGCAACTTTTTAATTTACTCCTATTATCAAATTGTCTTCATTCTCTTGGTATCTTTATTTGAAATGCAAGAATGTAAGTTTAGATGCCGGCCCATTTTTGGTGAACAACCTAGGTTGTCCTTGCTGATTGGTGGATAAATTCATCCACCAATTAAAAAAATGGTGTGACAGGATTAAGGGAAGACTTGGCATTAATTAAAGATAATCCGGTATATTATTACAGCACATACTTTAAGTGCAGAAACCGGACAGCGCCAACGCTCCTAATATAAGAGGCCCACCACAGAAAGTAACAGAGCAAGCCGCATCAGAGGTTGTGACACTAAGGGCCATTAACAGCAAGCAGATCGCTGTTCTAACACCACGCTGATCGCTGCCTATTTCTGCGCTGGAGGAAGGAGAAAGAGCCAGAACTCCCGGTAACGGCATCACACATATAAAGGGAGCTGAGCGGCGGCGGAGACATTGATAGATCCCCCGACACAGGTAATTACCCCACAGCAGCTGGACCCAGGGGCACGGGTGACTCACCTGAACTAAGGAACCTTCCCACTTGTGACTGAGAAGAGTCCGGTCTTAAGGGCAGTTAACGGAGCTCTGTGGGACTGCAGGGGAGGAGGCGCCATCTTGAATATCTAGTGCAAGTGCGCAACACAGGGTGAATACACACCAGAATATAAGCTGTGCCCGGGGGCTTCCTTAATTAGGTCAGCTTTCTGATACTCCGGTTAGATAAAATAGAGAAAAAGACTAAACCATCACCATATAGCTGCATTGACACCTTAAAGACAGGTTTATAAAAGGTGCGAAAAGACGCCATTTTCCCTCCAGCCTGCAGTGAATTACAGGGTTAGCTAGTAGAGGAGACGAACATTTCCACACAGTACTTATTTCAGAAAGCAGAATAACAGGCACCCAGCCCTGACCCTACAAAATATATAATACAACCTATGCTAGCCCCTTACACAATATAGCTCTGGGCTAATATAATAGTTGATCATCCAAAAAATAAAAAAAATCATCTTACTTACTGGGAATACTAGTGGAAAAATTTAATTTACTACACTTTAAACATTGCCACAGCAGGGCAACTCTCCACTATAACCTGACCAGGTTTACCTCTTAAAGGGCCTGTGACAAAGTCAAGTGGGTTGAAGGAACTGTGTTTTTCTTTTGTGTGCTTTCTGCAATACATTAAGGTGTGATTGTACCAATACTAGCCCACATTGAGACAGAGGAGACTAAAGTCATCTCATAAGGCTACCACTAACAGTTCACACACAACCTACCCTGGTCTAGTTGACTATCATTTAGGCTGTGATCAAACTCATTTTACTTATCTATAGCTGCTGCGTTAGCGTAATTGTCTTTGAGCCCAGGGCTCAAGGTGTAGTGTTGTTTTTATGGTGTCTTAATCCAACTTTTCCTTCCCCAGGGTGTGTGCTGATAATATTCTTTTTTGAACCTTATGCCATAGATTTAGGTCTAACAGCAGTCTTATAAGTCACCCACTTGTACTTGATCACTACCATTACTCTGCATTACATCTAATGGACATAGTCAGTGGTGAGCAACAACTGAGATAATAACAATAAACTCGCAGGAACTAAGTAATGTGCACCTTGTTGCTTGGTCTCAGGCCCAGGGGAACACACTCTTCCCCCCCCCCCCTTTCCTGCCGCCCCGTAGGATGGTGGGTCATACCCCACTCTCCCTCTCCGTGATCGCCCCGGGGAGAATGTGCCGAGATTTAGACCATCCACTGGCTTGAGCCTTGCCCAGGACATCATAGTAGAGGGGTACAGACAGTTTCCCTAAGGATCTGATTGCTGATATCTTTAATATGAGTAGCAAAATTCGCCTCCTGCACCCAGGGCTGCCACTAGAAATTTTGGGGCCCCTGACTTAACCATTGATCAGGCCCCCCCCCCCCTTTGACATGTGCAATTTTTGACCAAGTGACTAAAACGTATATATGCACTTTATTCTTAGGTGTCTATTTAAACTTGGAAATGTTTTAAAGGTAGTAACATACAAACACACAGACACACTCACACACTGAAACACACACACACACACTCACACATAAGGATTCACATATAGACACTCTAGCAGACACGCAAAGAAACACACTCAGACAAGACACCCAAATAGACACTCAGCACTTGTTTACATTGATCTGACAAGTAATGAGGTAGACTTCAGCTTTGTAAAAAAAGGAGATTTAGAAAACAAAATATGGAGTTCTTATTATCTTTTTGTAAAGGAAGATGCCAACAGCATGCAGTGGCTGAAAGGAAGGGCCCTGAACTGCCTAAACAATAATTTAAAGGTTATATGGTGGATTAGGTGGCTTCTGTAAAGGTCTCATTAGTCTCAAAGTCTGTAGAAAGATGTGAATAATCAGTAGTAAGGCCAAAATGTCCTAAAAAGGAACAGACAATGGACACACACACACAGACAAACTCAAACTTACACATACACCCAAGGAAACACCGACAGAGACAGCCTTAGAAAACACACAAAGACACACACATACACACACAGAGACACCCACAGAAAACACACAGACATAAACACACCCTCACGGAGACACCCACAGAAAACACACACCATCACAGAGACATCCACAGAAAACACAGACATACATACATACATACATACACACACACACACACACACACACACACACACCCTCACAGAGACATCCACAGAAAACAGACATACACACCCACCCTCACAGAGGCATCCAGGGAAAATACACAAAGACAAAACATACACACACCCTCACAGAGACACCCATAGAAAAAGCTCAAAGACATATGCACACACCCTCACAGACATCCACAGAAAATGCACAAAGACATGCACACCCACTCTCACAGAGATTACCACAGAAAAAAAACACATACACACTCATAGAGACACAAATCAAAGCACAAAGACAAACAGACACCCACAGAAACACTCACAGGAGGAAACATTTATGCACCTTGCATCCCCTAAATCAACAGTGTGTGACATGCATTATATATATATATGTATATATATATATATATATATATATATATATATATATAGCTGCCAAAAGGGCACCTACCATTTGTGTATTGAGGAGGAAACATTTCTGCATGATTTTAAATATAGAATTGTCAAATAATCATAAATACACTGCTGCTAAAAAAATGTGTTTTTTATGGACCCCTGGCCCCACCATACAACTACTACCACACTGAAGTTACAATCCGAAATTGCACAAAGAAATAAAAAACATTTGCTAACTAAGTCCTACCTTCTCTGCAAATGAAAGTGATCTGCCTCTCAAATGCTAATACTTTACTCCTTGTAATACATTTCCCATGCTCAATTAGCACTCTGCTGTAGTACCCACTGGTGGCTGCCAAAATGTAAAAAAAAAAAGCTGCTGCTTCTGGGGTTGCCTTTATATTTTTACTGCATCCTGAAACAGAAGAGAAGGGGAAAAAGAAAAAATGATATCTCATCTGCCTTAAAACACAGATACCCACTCCCCCCAAGATTCAGATATCGGCTACTTCCTGCAGCTGCAACAGTCATTACAGCGAAATAATGACTGCAAGAAGAGGCGGGAATGGAGAGAAAATAACAAATCCAAATACACCTTCTACAGTGTCCTCTTTTTTTAAAACTTCCCATCTACCTAAGGTTACCAAAGACATGGAACTGGGAGACAAAACAGATCAACTCTCACCGCCAATCACTTAAAACCAGTCCCTTATTACTAAGGTGGATCTACAATCCCTAGTATCCAAGAAAGACCTAACGGATAATTTTGAAAAACTATGGGAAAAGATAGATTCCATACATACATCGGTAACGTCCACCTTGGCTGAAATTAAATCTGACCTCACGGATATGGGAAATAGAATTGATATATTGGAAGACCAAAAAGATGCAATGGTGGAAAATGTAGATGAGATAACGCAAACAGTATCTGATCAACAGCAGCTCCTTCAGGAAATACAAGACAAAATGGAAAACTTGGAGAACAGGAGCAGACGAAATAATATTAGGTTAAGGGGGATCCCGGAAGACGTAACAACTAAGGACATTCCAGCATACATTGCGCAGCTTTTCAGTCAAATAACATGTTCTGCTCCTGAGTACACATTCCATGTGGAGAGGGCACACAGAGCTCTTAAAGCCAAAACCAAGAACGGAATACCCCCAAGGGATGTTATAGTTAAACTGACCTTCTTTCCTGATAAAGAAAAGATACTACAGGCCTCCAGGAAGAACCCAACTTTTAAGTTCCAGGGAAATGTAGTACAATTCTTTCAGGATCTGAGCCTAAGTACCTTACAACGGAGAGGCTCATTGAGACCATTAGCTAACATCCTATGCAAACAACAGATCCCTTATAGATGGGGATTTCCCTTTGTCCTAAGCATTCTCAAAGACTCCAAAACCATAAACATCAAAAACCAAGAGGATATTCCAGAGGTATGTGCCATACTAGGCCTGGAGCCCCCGGTTCCTCCGGTTCTTCCAGAGCAAAATCCATCAACACCACGGAGGGGCAACTCCGCGGGCTCTAATACCCAAAGGACCTGGCAGAAGGTCAGCTACAAGAAGCAAAAAACAAGTGAAACCAGAGACAAGGTCTTGTGAAGTGGCCTTCTTTTCTTCTTCTATTTCCTTTCATCTCCAACCAATCACAAATATAGGGATTGAGGGCCTCAACGTGGCTCTTTACAGATATGACTCTTTGATATTCTACTACTGCTAATTATGTTGAGGGAATAGCCCTTGATACCTGCTTGAACTGGGTATACTCAGTGTTGTGCTATAGATAGACATTGTCCTTAGTATCACTGACTCAGATTGGCCAGGAGATGGACATACTCTGCGACAGCGCTCGCTATATTGACATTCAAAGGGGCAGGTAGTTGCTCCCCAATGTCTAAGGTTAAGTGGCAACCACTTGTCCGCTTAGATGCTCTCTAGCATTGTTAAGATGTCCCTCTGTTGGGGACCAGTTAATTGTTGACTGTTTAATGTTTTGTTATTTAACCCTTGCTTTTCTCTCTCCCTCTCTCAGCGGTCCCTCCGGGATAAAGACTCACAAGGTGCAATACATCACATCAGTTCAGAGGTCCTGGGGTAAGAGGATTCACTTTACAGGCTGCATGCTTGTACACAGTCTATCTCACACAATAACACAGACCAATACATATGCCTATGAACACTAGGATTAGATTAGTGTCCCATAATGTTCGTGGTCTAAATACTGATATCAAGTGCAGATTAGCAATGAATCAATATAGGACCTTGAACACATTTCCTTAAAGATAGTTTACCAAAGTACTGGACTAAACAATTCACTACACACTATCATGCCACTGCACCCAATAAGACCCGCGGGGTGTCTATCTTAATTCACTCATCAGTACAGGGAGTGCAGAATTATTAGGCAAATTAGTATTTTGACCACATCATCCTCTTTATGCATGTTGTCTTACTCAAAGCTGTATAGGCTCGAAAGCCTACTACCAATTAAGCATATTAGGTGATGTGCATCTCTGTAATGAGAAGGGGTGTGGTCTAATGACATCAACACCCTATATCAGGTGTGCATAATTATTAGGCAACTTCCTTTCCTTTGGCAAAATGGGTCAAAAGAAGGACTTGACAGGCTCAGAAAAGTCAAAAATAGTGAGATATCTTGCAGAGGGATGCAGCACTCTTAAAATTGCAAAGCTTCTGAAGCGTGATCATCGAACAATCAAGTGTTTCATTCAAAATAGTCAACAGGGTCGCAAGAAGCGTGTGGAAAAACCAAGGCGCAAAATAACTGCCCATGAACTGAGAAAAGTCAAGTGTGCAGCTGCCAAGATGCCACTTGCCACCAGTTTGGCCATATTTCAGAGCTGCAACATCACTGGAGTGCCCAAAAGCACAAGGTGTGCAATACTCAGAGACATGGCCAAGGTAAGAAAGGCTGAAAGACTACCACCACTGAACAAGACACACAAGCTGAAACATCAAGACTGGGCCAAGAAATATCTCAAGACTGATTTTTCTAAGGTTTTATGGACTGATGAAATGAGAGTGAGTCTTGATGGGCCAGATGGATGGGCCCGATGGATGGGCCCGTGGCTGGATTGGTAAAGGGCAGAGAGCTCCAGTCCGACTCAGACGCCAGCAAGGTGGAGGTGGAGTACTGGTTTGGCCTGGTATCATCAAAGATGAGCTTGTGGGGCCTTTTCGGGGTGAGGATGGAGTCAAGCTCAACTCCCAGTCCTACTGCCAGTTTCTGGAAGACACCTTCTTCAAGCAGTGGTACAAGAAGAAGTCTGCATCCTTCAAGAAAAACATGATTTTCATGCAGGACAATGCTCCATCACACGCGTCCAAGTACTCCACAGCGTGGCTGGCAAGAAAGGGTATAAAAGAAGAAAATCTAATGACATGGCCTCCTTGTTCACCTGATCTGAACCCCATTGAGAACCTGTGGTCCATCATCAAATGTGAGATTTACAAGGAGGGAAAACAGTACACCTCTCTGAACAGTGTCTGGGAGGCTGTGGTTGCTGCTGCACGCAATGTTGATGGTGAACAGATCAAAACACTGACAGAATCCATGGATGGCAGGCTTTTGAGTGTCCTTGCAAAGAAAGGTGGCTATATTGGTCACTGATTTGTTTTTGTTTTGTTTTTGAATGTCAGAAATGTATATTTGTGAATGTTGAGATGTTATATTGGTTTCACTGGTAAAAATAAATAATTGAAATGGGTATATATTTGTTTTTTGTTAAGTTGCCTAATAATTATGCACAGTAATAGTCACCTGCACACACAGATATCCCCCTAAAATAGCTATAACTAAAAACAAACTAAAAACTACTTCCAAAACTATTCAGCTTTGATATTAATGAGTTTTTTGGGTTCATTGAGAACATGGTTGTTGTTCAATATTAAAATTATCCTCAAAAATACAACTTGCCTAATAATTCTGCACTCCCTGTAGGTTTCTTTCATAATAGCACACTGGCTGACCCTGAGGGTAGATTCTTGATAGTGAGGGGACGCATTCAGGACACTGAGGTAACACTGTGTAATGTTTATGCCCCCAATGACAATCAGCATGCATTCTTTGCCCACATTGCCCACCTCTTGACAGACTGGTCACAAACTAAAATTATATTAGCGGGGGATTTTAATATAACCATGGCTCCAATTCAATCCTCCCACAGCAAAAAGTTGACTCCTAAACATCATAGACATAATCGCATTGTCAAGGCAATACAAGATTCGCTTGCACCACACACTCTTAGGGACACATGGAACACACTGTATGGTTCAACCACAGATACCACCTTCTACTCAGCCGCGCATAACACGTACGTCAGACTTGACTATATTTATCTGAGCCAGACATTGCAGTCCATGTTACGAAGTTAGAGTATACACGCTTGTGTGTGGTCGGACCACTCTATTATTTCAGTTGACCTGGAGGGACTAAGGGATATAAACAGAAGTAGGACTTGGACATACGATAACACCCTGTTAAGACGCGACCAAGACCATAATGACATATTACGCTCCATGACAGAATTCTGGACTATTAATACTGACTCAACCACAAACCCAATATACTCATGGGCTGCTCATAAGGCAGTGGTTAGGGGATTATTGATTCAACTCAAAGCTAAAATTAATAAGAAATATAGAACCCACACAGAACAACTCCACAAAGAGATTGAAACCCTAGAGAGACAACACAAGCTGGCTAAAAGTCCAATGACGCTGCGAGCCCTCCAGGACAAAAAACACTGCTTAGCAACAATATTAAACTCACAAGCAACAAGAGCAGCACAGCATCTTAAATCACATTACTTTATCTACGCGAACAAGCCAGACAGATTTATGGTGCATAAGATTAGGGAAAGATGCAGGGCGTCGGTTATACCCTCGATAGAGACGGAGAGGGAGACTTGACCTCCCATCCCCAGGAAATAGTGGACACTTTTGCAAACTTCTATGGTAAGCTTTACGACGGGGAAAAGGTAACTCACAACACAGAAACAATGACTCAAATGGGGAAATTTTTGGGTGACTGCAAACTGACTTCGCTCACGACAGAACAGAGAAGTGTCCTTAACGCCCCAATATCTACAGAGGAGATTTTAAGATCTATTAAAGACTTGAAACCGGGGAAGGCAGCTGGCCCCGACGGCTTTGCAGGGGAATATTATAAACTTTTCAAAAACACACTTGTTCCTCACTTGATTAAATTCTGTAACTTCATCCTGGAAGGCAATCCCATCCCTCAGGAGTTATTAGATGCAAAGATAGTGGTGATCCCCAAACCAGATAAGGACCATAAAAAATGCCAGAATTACCGCCCCATCTCTTTAATCAACCAGGACCTTAAGATTTTTACTAAAGTCTTGGCCGGCCGCCTTAAATCAATCATGCCACACTTGGTTCACCCTGATCAAGTGGGGTTTATACAGAATAGGGAAGCCCTGGATAACATGACGAGTAATTAATTTGATCCACCATTTAGAAAGTACACAGACGCCTTCTCTGGTCCTATCGCTGGATGCGGAGAAGGCGTTTGATAGAATAGACTGGAAATATATGCTTACGGTCATGAGGGAGATGGGCTTTGATGACACTTTTATGACTGCTTTATAGGCAATATACTCAAATCTGCGGGCCCAGGTCACTTTGGGGTGTTATAGGTCCAGTCTCTTTCCCATACTAAATGGGACAAGACAGGGGTGTCCTCTGTCGCCCTTGCTATTCGCCCTTTGTATTGAGTCGCTGGCGGCCAAAATTCGAACTCATCCAGACATATCGGGAATTCGGGTAGCCCAAACTGAATACAAAATATCTTTATTTGCGGATGACATACTACTCACCATTACTAAACCGCTTATATCACTCCCTAATTTGAATAAGACATTGACTGATTTTTCAAGCATATCGGGATATAAAATAAATATGGAAAAAGCGAACTTCTGCCGGTAGCCATCCCCTTACACACACGAAAAATTATTGAACTTAACTTTGAGTTTCGGTGGGTTACTAAAACACTCAGATACTTGGGCATTAATCTCCCAGTTCAGATGCAACTTTTATATAAGTATAATTACACCCCACTCCTTAATCAGTTCAAAAAAGACCTTTTGAAGTGGCGATTGTGTGGTTTCTTTTGGATGGGGAGAGTAGCGTTAGTTAAAATAAACGTTAATTAAAATGAATTTTTTATCTTTTTAGAGCCCTCCCCATTAAACTGGTCAAATCAGATATTATTAAAATACAAGCTGACATATTAGCTTTTATAAGGGGGCCGAAATCGGCTAGAATAGCGAAACAGGTGATTTGCAGAAGCAGAGCTGCGGGGGGAGTGGGTGCTCCGGATCTTCTGGAATATTATAGGGCCGCCATCAGGGGGTGACAAGGGTGACTCCTGTCAGGGGCCCAATGAGCCAGGGGGGCCCCATGAGGCAAGAACTTAAAAAAAAAAATTTTTTTTTTTTAATTTTGGCAGCCACCAGTGGGTACTACAGCAGAGTGCTAATTGAGCATGGGAAATGTTATTACAAGGAGTAAAGTATTAGCATTTGAGATGATTTCTTAGTGTGCACTAAACCACTATGCTCAGTGTGAGACAGACTTGGCACTTTGTACAGTGTGTGCCTGAGTCAGACGGCAGATCACTTTCATTTGAAGAGGAGGTAGGACTTACTTAGCAAATGTTTTTTATTTCTTTGTGCAATTTTGGATTGTAACTTCAGTCTGGTAGTAGTTGTATGGTGGGGCTAGGGGTCCATAAAAACACATTTTTTTAGCAGTAGTGTATTTATGATTATTTGACAATGCTGTAGAAATTCTATATTTAAAACCATGCAGAAATGTTTCCTCCTCAATACACAAATGGTAGATGCCCTTTTGGCAGATATGCATTATATATATATATATATATATATTACATTCCTGTTTACTGCCCCTTTATGCAAGAACTTTCCAGATGCAAGGAGGCATTTTATCTAAGATTTTTACATCTGCATAAAATGTTATACTCTCAGACTAATCTGTGGGTCTCTCTGTGAGGGTGGGTGATACCGTGTGTATGTCTTTGTGCATTTTCTGTGGATGTCTGTGAGGGTGTGTGCATATGTCTTTGAGCTTTTTCTATGGGTGTTTCTGTGAGGGTGTTTGTGTGTGTATGTATGTATGTGTTTTCTGTGGGTGTCTCTGTGAGGGTGTGTGTATGTACGTCTTTCTGTGTTTTTCATGTGGTTGTCTCTGTGTGTGTGTGTGTGTGTGTGTATGTCTGTGTGTTTTCTGTGGGTGTCTCTGTGTGTGTATGTGTGTATATGTCTTTGTGTTTTTTCTGAGGCTGTCTCTGTCTGTGTTTCCTTGCGTGTATGTGCAAGTTTGAGTTTGTGTGTGTGTGTCCATTGTCTGTTCCTTTTTTGGACATTTTGATCTTACTACTTATTATTCACATCTTTCTACAGACTTTGAGACTAAAAAGACCTTTCCGGAAGTAACCACTCCACCATTTAACCTTTAAATTATTGTTTAGGCAGTTCAGGGCCCTTCCTTTCAGCCACTGCATGCTGTTATCATAATTTAGTTGTCATCTTCCTTTACAAAAAGATAATCAGAACTCCATATTTTGTTTTCTAAATCTCCTTTTTTTTTTTACAAAACTGTAGTTTACCTCATTACTTGTCAGGTCAATGTAAACAAGTGCTAAGTGTCTGTTTGGGTTTCTGTGTCTGAGTGTGTTTCTTTGCATGTCTGCTAGAGTGTCTATATGTGAATCCTTATGTGTGAGTGTGTTTGTGTGTTTCAGTGTATGAGTGTGTCTGTGTGTGTGTGTATGTTACTACCTTTACAACATTTCCAAGTTTAAATAGACAATTAAGAATAAAGTGCATGTCACTTAGTCACTTGGTCAAAAATTGCACATGTCAAAGGAGGGGGGGGGGCCCTGACCAATGGTTGAGTCAGGGGCCCCAACATTTCTAGTGGCGGCCCTGGGGCCGCTAGACTAGCCCAAGACTCCTGTTTCATGAGGAGATCGGAGGAAGCTACCTGGGTGTTTTTGGAGATGGAGCTGGGAGGATGGGAAGAAAGGGACTCAGTCTTATGGGACACACATCCTATTCACTCAGTTAAGATACATGCTAAGGCATACACATCAGACCTGACCACAAAGACATGGATACAGACACTTAAGAGAACAAACTTGTTTCCTAAATATTCTTTATTGACCCCAATTAGATGTTTTCTAGCGGGTGACTCTCGCATGCTGGTTGCCAAGTGGGAAAACAAGGGGCTCTACAGGGTGGCGACGTAGTGAAGTGGAGACAGTTTCTTCCTTTCACCCAGCTGCAGTCAAAACTTGCACCCATAAAACTCCATTGGTACCTTTTATCTCCAATTGCGCTCCTCCCTGCATACCTTCCTTAAGGAATCAATAAACGGGCAACCAACGGTGTTAGAGACATGTGGCGCAAGCTTGACAAGAACCAAACACAACATTTCGAGAATATACATAACACTGCAGACACCTCCAAACAGAACCAAATCCTCTGTAATAATGGCATGGGAGAAAGATCTGAATATACTTAAAGGAGTACAGGAATGGGAGGACATGATCCAGGGAGCTGATAATGGATTAATTAGCATGGATCTAAAAGAAAACGTCACGAAGACTATATTTATGTTTAAATCTTTTATTGATTTTGAACATGGATAAGAAAGAAAACAAGTCAGTAAAACATATCAATAAAACATAGGTCCTGAATCCTCCACATATACCCAGAAGACTGGAAGACAGGCATTGACCATATATTATGTAACATTTCCTGGGGTACATCTGTTGTATATAAATTACAAATCGACTTCTAGGAGTTGCTCGGACTCCGCTCCAAAATTTGTATGTAACCTTAGATAGCATCTCATATTAAGCTGAACTGATTTCCTCCGTAGTGGAAAAGTATAAAACATGGCTATCATCCCATGCTACCCCCAGGGCACATAAATCAACTTGTAGTGCCAAATCTTCTAATAAAGGTAACTATTCAAGACCAGATATCTATAAGACAATATACAAAGATAGACGAAAGCAGAGGGAAAACGGGAGAAAGAGTGAGAAGAAAATAAAGACAGAAGGAGAAAACCAAGAGAAGAGGTGGAACTGTTTCTATCAATTTCTAGCTCTTTAATATGTTATGCAGTTCCGCCCTAAGATGGGATAGGTGGAAAAGTTTAGGTAAAGTAGGGTAGAGGTAGGATAGGATAGAAATGAAAGGTATAGATTAGGCAGAGAATAAAATAGGGCGTCCGGGCTCCCCCCCCCCCCCCCCCCGCATAGTACGGTTTATGGATCCTGTATCACTAACGAATTTCTGCGGTGTTTATTCAACCAAATTCCCATTAAGTGTCCAGTAAAACCAAACTCTCTCAAACTGGGCTTGTGTGTCCAGGATTTGAGAAGCAGATTCATACATACGGTATGTCATATTCAATCTGTTCCTTACTTCTTCCCATGGGGGGGCCTTCATTTTCCAGTATTTTGCAATACTCATTCTGGTGACCGTGCAGGTTATCTTAATAAATGTGTTTATATATTTGTTGTATTGTGGCAGCGGTTCGTGTAGCAGGGCTTGTATCGGTTTTAGTTGTATTTGATCCTCTAAGATCCTACCTAGGAGGGAGGATAATTGAATCCAAATAGGTTGTATTATGATACAGTCCCACCACATGTGGAGATATGAACCCACTTCCCCACATCCTCTATAACAGAATCTGTTGTTTGTGGGAGCCATGTGGTGGGTTTTGATCGGGGTTAAGTACCACCTGTATATAGTTTTAATAGTGTTTTCTCTTAAATCTGCGCTTAGAAGGCCCGCACATGCTGAATGGAGAGTTTTATCCCATTCTTTTTTGTGTTTGTCTGTGCCTAGATCTCCCTCCCAGTGTAAGATAATTGAGGGTTTAGAAGAGTTATTTTGGGACTGGATTTCCAGATATAGTCTGGATATCACTTTTTTGGGTCTATGAGTTGAGGTCATTAATGACTCTGTGAGTGAGAGAGTATGGACTCCAACTGATTTTATATAGTGTTGAATAGCGGAGTTGACCTGGAGGTATTGAAACCACATTAGCCTCAAAGGGGCTATTTGGGTTTGGATTTGTGTGAATGTCTTAGATTTTCCGCCTTCCAACCAATCCGCTACCCTGTAGAGTCCCTTATTGGCCCATTTATCCACCAACAGCTGTATGTCAGAGGAAAAGAGATATCTAATTGGGCGTATGATCGACTGTGTAGGTAATAATTTGAGTTGTTTATTTAGTAGGGACCTTAAGTGTATGGAGTGGTCAAAGATATGTGAGTGGTGACTAACTGGTGTTAAGTTTATCGGTTGTTTGCTCCATAATATATCATCAATGTGGGTGGATCCTCTTAGATCTGCTTCTAGTTTGGGCCAGAGGACTAATTTTTCCCCCCTTCCCCCCAGAAGTAGTGTTTGTGCTAGTCTCGCCGCTCTGTAGTAGTCCACTAAGTTGGGTGCTCCTATTCCTCCCAGACATCTATGTTTTGTTATAAGTGTGGATGATATCCTAGCCATTTTCTTCCCCCTAATATAGGTTAAAAGTTCTGCCTGCATAATTTTCAAATCTGAGATCGGGACCTCAATAGGAAGTGTCCTAAATAAGTATAGTAATCGGGGTAAGATCGTCATCTTTACTGTTGCAAGCCTGCCCATCCATGAGAATGTATATGTTCTCCACTTATTCAGATCTTTCCTAATGTTTCTATATATGACTTCATAGTTATGTTTGTATAATTGATTGATTTGGGGAGTTAAGTAGATCCCCAAATATTTAAGAGAATGTGTGGGCCACCTCAGATCAAAGTTGGCTTCAATTAGTTTTTTAGTGTGTAGTGGGAGTCCTAATGATAGTGCTTCACATTTGTCAAGGTTGATTTTATATCCTGAGATTTGGGAGAATTCCTCTAGGGTTTTATACAAGTTGGGTAGGGAGATGAGAGGTTTAGTTAACGTAAGTAAGATGTCGTCCGCAAATAGCGATAGTTTGTATTCGTGGTCTCTAATTACTACTCCTGAGATATCTACTGTCTGTCTGATTTTGGCTGCTAATGGTTCTATACATAAAGCGAAGATGAGGGGTGACAGGGGGCAGCCCTGTCTTGTGCCATTTAGTATAGGGAAAGATTTAGATTTATAACCTGACATGGAAACCTGAGCTGTTGGAGCTGAATAAATCTTGCGTAATGCTTTGATGAAAGCTCCCTGGAATCCCATCCGACTCAAAACTGCTATCATGAATTCCCAGTCTATTCTATCGAATGCCTTCTCCGCATCCAACGAGAGGAGCAGAGAAGGCATCTTGGTTTTTCCCACATGGTCTATAATGTTTATTAATCTACGAACATTGTCCGGTGCCTCCCTGTCTTTAACAAAACCCACTTGATCCAAGTGGATCAGTTTTGGTAGGATAAGTTTTAGGCGGTTGGCTAAAATTTTTGTAAGGATCTTCAGATCCTGATTAATAAGTGAGATGGGACGGTAACTTGAACAAAGCTTGTGGTTTTTCCCTGGTTTTGGTATCACAACAATCCTAGCTTGTAAAAGATCCTTTGGAATATTATGTCCCTCCAGAACAAAGTTACAGAAGTCTGTAAGATGGGGTACTAAAATTCCCTTAAATGCTTTATAATATTCACTTGCAAATCCGTCTGGGCCCGCTGCTTTCCCTGACTTTAGGTCTTTTATAACACTAAGGACTTCTGAATTTGTTATTGGGGTGTTTAAGCTATCTAAATCTTCTTGTAGGAGGGAGTTTAGTTCTGTCTCCTCTAGAAATTTCTTGGTTTGAGAGGCTACCAGTTGTGAGTGTGCAACTTTGGTTCCATCGTATAGTTTCCCATAAAAATCTGCAAATGCATCCACTATTTGTTGCGGATGAGACACTGAAGTGCCACATGGAAGCATTATGGACAGAACAGTGGATGCCTTACATCTTTCTCTAAGTTTGTGAGCTAAAAACTTGTCTGGCTTGTTCGCATAGATGTAGTATTGCGTATTGAGTCTCTGAATCGCTCTCATTGATTGGTCATTTAAAAGCTTAGCTAATTGTGTTCGTTTGGATTCTAATATGGGTAGTATGTCTGGCTTATGAGTCAGTCTATGTTGAGTCTCAAGGTCCCGTATCTCATTATGAAGTTGTGAGAGTCGAGTTCTATATTGTTTGTTGCATAGAGCTTTTTCCCTAATGAGTAGTCCTCTGAGGTATGCTTTGTGTGCCGCCCAAGGGGAAATGGGATTTAATGTGGATTCTTTGTTGATAGTCCAAAACTCTGTCAGTGAATTGCATAGTCTCTCCTTTATTATGGGGTCTTTTATATGTAATGGATTATAGGTCCATGTACGTGTTCTAAGAGTGTCAACAAAACCTTCAAGGCGTAAGGTGAGGACAGAGTGATCCGACCACACGCAAGGCTGAATCGAGGAACCTCCATAAAGAGGTTGCAATATTTGGCTCGTATAGATGTAGTCTATTCTCGTATATTGTTTATGGGCTGAGGAATAGAAGGTTGTGTCTGATGTTTGTCCATATAATGCGAACCAAGAGTCTATCAATGAATGTGAAATTAAATGTTCTTGTATGGCGTTAACTATTCTATTATGCCTGAGCTGTTTGGGTGATAATTTAGCGCCTTTATCAATATGTTTAATCATTGATATATTGAAATCTCCTGCTAGTATTAGTTTATGCTGGGACCAATTAGTAATTAAATTGGAGATATTTTGAAAAAATGAATGTTGGTTATCATTCGGTGCGTATATATTACATAGAACCACATTAGAGTCTTGTAAACGTCCCTTGACCAAAATGTATCTGCCCTCTTTGTCTGCTATAGTAGACTCATGTTCAAATGGTAAACTAGAATGGATCAGGATTGATACTCCTCTCTTTTTGGAGTCCGTGGTGGCATGATAATGTTGTGTGAAATGCTTGGCCCAATATTTTGGGATAATAGTTTGTGTAAAGTGAGTTTCTTGAAGAAATATAAGGTTTGCTCCCAGGTGTTGGTATTGGGACATAGCAGTGCGTCTTTTGACATTAGAATTTAGCCCTCTAACATTATGGGATATCAGACAAATCTGAGGAATCATCTAGATGTTGTGGTGGAGATGTGTAACCTTACCCGCTTAGCTATACCCAGCTGTGATACATACGATGTTGAGGGGATTTCGTTGCCAGGAGAGAGATTGTGGTTGTCTTTTTGCAGATGGGGGAGAAGAGAGGCCCCAGAGCCCTTAGGAGATGGAAAAGATAAAGTTAAAACAAAAGAAAAGTACATGAGAAAAAAGAAACAATAAAACAAATGTAACCAAAACTTGTGCCCGTCTCGCGGGTCTTCTAACAGCGTAAAATCTAACATTCCTATGTTAGTGATGGTAAGGCTGCCTATACATTAAGATATCTAACTTTTGTAAGTCAGCACTAGATAAAACTTTTCTAACTTTGTTTAACACAGATATTACAACAGTAATTCTACTCAGTCCTTGTCAGGAGTAACTTTTCATTCGTGAGTTCCTTATGAGATCCCTAATTAGGGACCTAGGGTTGAGGATAATTAGTAAAAGTTAACTTATCAAGAGATTAATCTTTCCTACACTCCAGGAAAAAGTCCTGTAATAGAGCTTCCTGGTGCTAGGTAATTGCCTTTAGAGTAGTGAATAGCCACCTATGATGGTGGTAATACTTTGAGGCATTATTTCTTCAGGCCTTTACGGTTTACTTTTGTCCATTTAGCTTGCTTGAGTGGGCCCGATTGTTTTGATGGTTGTTCTTCTACTGGAATGAGGGGAGCCTCCAATCCCAGGAGTTTACAAGTCGGGCCAATTTCTTCTGGCTCACGCACCGTAAGGGTTTTGTTGTCTTTAAGGATGTATAAGGCGAAGGGAAAACCCCATTTATACTTGACTTGATGTTTTCTCAAGATAGAAGTGAGTGGACGTAAAGAGCTTCTTCTTTGAAGTGTTCTAAGGCTAAGGTCTTGAAAAAATTGTATTACAGTGCCTTGAAATTTGAATGTTGGCTTGCTTCTGGAGGCCTGAAGTATTTTTTCCTTATCCTGGAAAAACGACATCTTGATGATGACATCTCTGGGGGGGGCCTCTCCTTTAGGCTTTGCTCTTAATGCCCTATGCGCTCGCTCTATATCATATTCCGATTCTTCTGGGTCTCCAGTGATATTATGAAAAAGTTGTTGTAGATATGTCGGTAGATTTGGTCCATCTATGGATTCTGGGATACCCTTCAGCCTGATATTGTTTCTGCGAGATCTATTTTCTAGGTCGTCGACCTTGTCCTGCAGATCTGTAATGGATTGTTTTTGTATTTGGATAGTGCGAGAGGACGCTGCTATTTCATCTGTAATTGTGTCATTGTGCTCTTCCAGAGCGTCAAGTCTGCCTCCCATGTCAGCTAAGTCAGATCGTATGTCTGTGAGACTAGAGGTTACAGCGTTATGCATAGAGTCAATTTTGTCCCATAACTTTTCGAAGTTGTTGGCGAAATCTTGTTTAGAGATTAGATTTTTTAGGTCAGCTTTTGTCACTGGATGCTTGTCCCCATCTGTGGTGGGGGGTACCGATTCATTTTCTGAGTCTCCTGCGTCCTCCATTCCTAGTGGGTCTAAGATCTTAGATTGCTTGGAGGGTTTAAAAAAGGAGCTCACTGTTGCAGGTTTAAGTAATTTGTCTCCTCTAGTTAGTTTTCTAGCTGACATAATCGCCTGATTTAAAAAAAAAAAACCTCAGGAGTAGCTTAGTCCCAGAATTAAATTCACCTAGATAGACTCTGTAAAATATTTGTATGTCGTGTATGTTAAGTCCTGGAAAGATCAAGACACATTTAGCAAGTAAGCCTGGAAGGGGGAGGTAGATCAGCAAAATCCAGAGTTCCAAGCACAATTGTGAGAAAAAACTATAGTTCCAGCTCCTGCTGATTTTTAAGTAGATCTCTGCTCTTTTTTTTTTTTTTTTTTTTTTTTTCCCCCCCACCTTCCTGTATGTGTGACTGCAGGAGGATAGATGCAAGCAGCTAGTTTGTGGATTTGTGGTTTAGTATTTCCAGCTCAGATCACCTTTTATACACCTCTGTCTGTAATCAAATATAATGCCTCTTTTGTACTTTTGTGTAGTTTGAATCTCTTTAGGCCTCTATCAACTCTGTAGGTTTAAAGTTCCCTTCATGTTTTAGCTGAAGCCCATTTATCTATGAATCTCTCAGTCTATGAATATCTCTTTAATGTGTACATGATAGTTTCATCCTAGGTCTCAATTAGACCCCCTCAGACCTTCCGGTATTAACCTGGCAGCTCTGTGTGATACTGCATGGGTTCTCTGGCCCTTAGAATTATGCTGTGTGCCACTTGAATTTATATGCTATTCGCCCCCCAGGCAGTTCTCTTGAGTGATAGATATCGCGGTTCCCACCCGCTTTGCCTCACTATACTACTCCGCTTTCGCGGCCTACCTGGGGGATCCGTTGAGGCCTGAGAGGGGCAGCGCTAAGGATCTTCCGGCGCTCGGTTTACACTCCGTGTGTAGCGCACTATATATGGCGGCCCTTCTGGGAGTGGATCGTTGGTTAGGATCGTGGAGCATATGGTGTCTCCGTTGAGAGAAGCGGCTGTCCGCTGAGGTATGTGCCGCTTTCCCTGTGTGTCTTTTTGGCGCGAAAGTCCCGGATAGCAAATTAGGGAGTTGAAATCCTTCTTGTTGCTTGCGAGTGTCACATATTACTTGTGAGCAGGTTAAGACTCTTCTGTGTCTGTAAAATTGCGGTCTTAAATTCGGGCATAGCTTTATAATGCTGGCTTATTACCAATGGCAGCACGGAGCTTAGAGATTAAGCAGCCATCTCCAAGCTCAGTCAGGCTCCGCCCTCCTCACGAAGACTATATTTAGATGGTATCTTACCCCAATGAGGACAGCTCATATGTATTCAAACGGCAGTAACTTATGTTATAGAGGATACGGTGAACTAGGGTCATACAAACATATGTGGTGGGACTGTAGGGAGATGGAGAGGACTTGGCAGAAACTCTCCACTCTTATTAGTCAGCTGCTGGAGGAGGAGGTTACTCTTACTAATCAACAGGCGTTACTACACAAACACATAGATAAATTCCATAAATATATTAACACGTTCATTAGAATTCTGTGTACAGTGACAAGGGTCTGCATTGCGATGTATTGGAAGATAGGCTCCCCTCCATGGTCGGAAATACACAATAAAATTTGTTACACTTATACCATGTATGAATCTGCAGCAGACACTTTAAACAATAGGGCTTCATTTAAAAAAAATATGGTACTATTGGATTAGTAATTCGACACCCTCCAGAAGGGAACATGTGACCCAATCTGATTCTTGAGCACCAATCCTGAGCATCTCCTGTAGGCTTTGGAGGACCTCTGGGAGTGGGAAAGCTCTCTACCTCCCCCCTCCCTCTCCTCCCCCCCTGCTCTTTCTAGACCCGTGTTTATTTGATCATTATTAGAGATAAGAACCTTTCAGCATACTCTATTTGTATTGCTTTATTACGGTTTATGAGGTTCACAAAAAGATAAATATGTAACAACTACTCTAGCAGTGATATAGGAAAAGGTAGGAAATACTCTTCTAACATGCAGACAAGATGCAGGCAAATGTGCAAACAAACTTTTTCCGTTGGTCCCGGGACTTACCCCAAATGAGCTCTATCTGCCCCCTGGTGATCTTGCGTGTGCTGTGCAGTACTTCTGTGGAGGAACTCTGGACTGGCCGGGGACCTACATGGTCAAACCGAAAACGTATCGGTGGGCTAATAGCTCCAAACCATCCGGCAGCAGCATTCAGGCTCCAACAGTGCTCCTGGCTTTCCAAACGTGCACTCTAACGTCAATCGTGACGTAACGGGGATCTCCGGTCGGGGGGCAGTGCTCTCTCTTCACCCGGGTTTGCAACAGATATACAGGTATACAGGGGCAAAAGCGGATCCAAAGCTGGTGTAAGTACAAAAGTCACAAAGAAGGCAGGATCCAGCTTGTGTGAAAAATAAAATCCAAATTTATTGGCATCGTTAAAATGCCTAGCAGGCTAGACAGTACAGCATAAACAAGAAAGGTGAGTGAGCGTGACACCAGCTGAGTGCCGAAACATGTAAGCCGCTGGTGTCACGCTCACAGTTCCTGGTTAAACTATAAGCTGATAATGGTTACAAGGGGGGCCCTGGGGCTGATGGTGGTTACAGGGGGCACTGGGGCTGATGGTGGTTACAGGGGGGCCTTGGGGCTGATGATGGTTACGGGGGGGGGGGCTGGGTCTGATGGTGGCTACAGGGGGGCCCTGGGGCTGATGGTGGTTACAGGGTGGCCCTGGGCTGATGGTGGTTACAGGGGGGACTGGGGCTGGTGGTGGCTACAGGGGGGGCTGGGCTGATAGTGGTTACAGGGGGGGCTGGTGCTGATGGTGGTTACAGGGGGGCCCCTGGAGCTGATGCTTGTTACAAGGGGGGTGCTGAGGTTGATTGGGGTTACAAGTAGGACCCTAGGGCTGATGGGGGTTACAGGGTGGGGGTGCTGAGGCTGATTGGGGTTACAAGGGAAACCCTGGGGCTAATGGGGTTACAGGGGGTGCTGAGGTTGATGGTTACAGGGGGGCCATGGGGCTGATGGTGGTTACAGGGGGGCCCTGGGGCTGATGAGGTTTACAGCCTCAGTATCCCCCTTGTAAACCCTATCAGCCCCAGCCCTCCCTGTAAACCCCATCAGCCCCAGCCCCCCCTGTAAACCCCATCAGTCCCAGTGCCCCCCTGTAAATCCCATCAGCCCCAGGGCCCCCTGTAAATCCCATTAACACCCAGGGCCCCCTGTAACCACCATTAGCCCCCAGGGCCCCCTGTAACCACCATTAGCCCCAAGGCCCCCTGTAACTACCATCAGCTCCAGAGCCCCCCCTGTAACTCCAATCAGCTCCATCAGAGTCTTCCATCTCCCCCCTGTAAACCCCATCAGCCCCAGGGCACCCACTATAACTACCATAAGCCCCAGGGCCCCCTGCTTTATCTACCATCAGCCCCTGCCCCCCCCGTAACTACCATCAGCCCCAGGGCCCTCCTGTAACTACCATCAGCCCCAGGGCTCCCTGTAACTATCTCAGCCTCAGCACCCCCCTGTAACCACCACCAGCCCCAGGGCCCCCCTGTTACTACCATCAGCCCCAGGGCCCCCCTGTAACCACCATCAGCCCCAGGGCCCCCCCTGTAACCCCAATTAGCCTCAGCACCCCCTGTAACCCCCATCAGCCTCAGCAGAGTCAGTAGCCCCCATAAGCATCAGCCCCTAGCGCCTTGAGTTGTCTCCATCTCCACAGTGATACACTATCAGTGTGTTACAACACACTTGGGTGTGCCGCCGCCAAAGCCCCACCCCCTCTGCCGAAATCCTGCCCCCATCACCAAAGCCCCGCCCCTCCCACCGCTGCAGCTCCAATAGCCCTTATGTAATCCGGCCCTGGAGCTAAAGTAATTTGCCCTTTTTATCCCACTGCCAAATTAAGTACGGTGTGTTTATGTTGTGATGTTTCCCTGTTTTGGTATGAAGTTGACACTTTTTTCTTTTGCAAGGCCTTCAAGAGGTCCGCTTCATGTCTGGATAGTGGGGGGGTGCTGAGGTTGATTGGGGTTACAAGTAGGACCCTGGGGCTAATGGGGGTTACAGGGTGGGGGTGCTGAGGCTGATTGGGGTTACAAGGGAAACCCTGGGGCTAATGGGGTTACAGGGGGTGCTGAGGTTGATAGTTACAGGGGGGCCATGGGGCTGATGGTGGTTACAGGGGGGCCCTGGGGCTGATGAGGTTTACAGCCTCAGCATCCCCCTTGTAAACCCCATCAGCCCCAGCCCTCCCTGTAAACCCCATCAGCCCCAGCCCCCCCTGTAAACCCCATCAGTCCCAGTGCCCCCCTGTAAACCCCATCAGCCCCAGGGCCCCCTGTAAATCCCATTAACCCCCAGGGCCCCCTGTAACCACCATTAGCCCCAAGGCCCCCTGTAACTACCATCAGCTCCAGAGCCCCCCCTGTAACTCCAATCAGCCCCATCAGAGTCTTCCATCTCCCCCCTGTAAACCCCATCAGCCCCAGGGCACCCACTATAACTACCATAAGCCCCAGGGCCCCCTGCTTTATCTACCATCAGCCCCTGCCCCCCCCGTAACTACCATCAGCCCCAGGGCCCTCCTGTAACTACCATCAGCCCCAGGGCCCCCTGTAACTACCTCAGCCTCAGCACCCCCCTGTAACCACCACCAGCCCCAGGGCCCCCCTGTTACTACCATCAGCCCCAGGGCCCCCCTGTAACCACCATCAGCCCCAGGGCCCCCCCTGTAACCCCAATTAGCCTCAGCACCCCCTGTAACCCCCATCAGCCTCAGCAGAGTCAGTAGCCCCCATAAGCATCAGCCCCTAGCGCCTTGAGTTGTCTCCATCTCCACAGTGATACACTATCAGTGTGTTACAACACACTTGGGTGTGCCGCCGCCAAAGCCCCACCCCCTCTGCCGAAATCCCGCCCCCATCACCAAAGCCCCGCCCCTCCCACCACTGCAGCTCCAATAGCCCTTATGTAATCCGGCCCTGGAGCTAAAGTAATTTGCCCTTTTTATCCCACTGCCAAATTAAGTACGGTGTGTTTATGTTGTGATGTTTCCCTGTTTTGGTATGAAGTTGACACTTTTTTCTTTTGCAAGGCCTTCAAGAGGTCCGCTTCATGTCTGGATAGTGGGGCACTTGTTTGTGCACTGGGCAGCCATACGAGCGTCAACGTGACCTGGAAGACAGCAGCTGGGCTTTTTCTTCATCTAAAGTGGTGCTTAGGTGGCTAGGGAAGAGAGGCCTTTGCTGGGCAGGTTTGCCTGGATTGCTGCAGGATGCCAGAGACGGGAGAAACCCCACGGCTTGATCCTCCACTTTGGGGGGAAATCATCTTGGATAAATTCCTGGACGGGATTTGAGTGCAGTGATCCAGTCTCACCTGCGCATGTTCAAAGCATGGATGCCTGGTGTGAGAATGGGAAGGTCAAACATTGTCCCCAGATTGACGTGGTGGCATAGGGCCAACCACAGGGCTGATTTCCAGGTCTGGGAAAAGCTGAACAGGGTGTGAGAACAGTGTCCGGGGGCTGGATGTGATCGAGGTAGAGTGACGGCTATTTCCGGCCAGGGGTGAAGTCCTCAGACCTGCGTCTGGGGTGTCCCCTGCTCATGTGATTAGAAGCCAAGAACTCCCTAAGCCAAGACCTCTTTATTGAGGATTTGTGTGAGTATGGGTTGCGGAAAAAGTTGTCCTGAATATGTGGGCGATCTCATGGTGGGTGGACAGTGTCCGGGGGCAGAATGTGATCGAGGTAGAGTGATGGCTATTTCCAGCCAGGGGTGAAGTCCTCAGACGCGCGTCTGGGGTGTTCCCTGCCTGTGTGATTTGAAGCCAAGAACTCCCTAAGCCATTACAGTATCGAGCTATGCTCTGCTTCCTTTCCTGCATCCCTGGTACTGCCCATCTTGTTAGCATGGGTTACTACGCATTAGCTAGTACCTGATTGCCGCCCCTCTGGTCCATGTTTATTTCTGCTGGTCATTTGGTTCCTTGTGTTGTCACAATAAACGTGACCTACAGGATTTATAACCAAGAAGTTGTGTTTTTATTTCTACGTTAGAAATAAGGTTACAGTTTACATTAAACATTATTATGTAAATAGTTAAGTTATTATTAATGCTTCCCACGGAGGAGTATATGGCATTTAATCCCTTAAGGAAATGTAAGGCAAATTGCCTGGAATGCACATAAGGGTTAAGGCCAACGTGGAGGAGTGGGAGTGTTCTTGTGTGTGTCTGTGTGTGAAACAATGTTGCAGTTAGAGAGGAGTTTGGCTCACCTTTTTAAGACCTGTACAGGAAGTCCAAATCCTCTTTCTGCTTGTTTCCTTGAAGTTTTCCCCACTCTATCCCTCCCCTTTTCTTTCATGTAATTAGCAAGAGTCCATGAGCTAGTGACGTATGGGATATACATTCCTACCAGGAGGGGCAAAGTTTCCCAAACCTCAAAATGCCTATAAATACACCCCTCACCACACCCACAATTCAGTTTTACAAACTTTGCCTCCCATGGAGGTGGTGAAGTTTGTGCCAGATTCTACGTTGATATGCGCTTCGCAGCAGGCTGAAGCCCGGTTTTCCTCTCAGAGTGCAGTGAATGTCAGAGGGATGTGAAGAGAGTATTGCTTATTTGAATACCATGGTCTTCCTCTAGGGGATCTATTTCATAGGTTCTCTGTTATCGGTCGTAGAGATTTCTTCTCCTACCTCCCTTTTCAGATCGACGATATACTCTTATATACCATTACCTCTACTGATTCTCGTTTCAGTACCAGGTTCTCTGTTATCGGTCGTAGAGATTTCTTCTCCTACCTCCCTTTTCAGATCGACGATATACTCTTATATACCATTACCTCTACTGATTCTCGTTTCAGTACTGGTTTGGCTATCTACTATATGTAGATGAGTGTCTTAGGGTAAGTAAATCTTATTTCTATTTTTGACACTCAAAGCTATGGTTGGGCACTTTATATGTAAAGTTCTAAATATATGTGTTTAAACTTATATTTGCCATGATTCAGGATAATCAGTATTCCTTCATTCAGACTGTCAGTTTCATTTTTTTGGGAAAATGCATATAAATTTTATTTTTTCTTACCTTAAAATTTTCAATTGACTTTTTTTTTTCAAAATTGCGGGCTGTTAGGCTCGCGGGTGCAGAAAATGCTTCTATTTATTGCGTCATTCTTGGCGCGAGACTTTTTGGCGCAAAAATTTCGTCATTTCCGGCGTCATAGTTGGCGCCAGAAGTTTTCACGTAATTGCGTCATTTTGACGTATGTGTATTGCGGACGTTTCTTTGGCGCCAAAATATATGGGCGTCATTCTTGGCGCCAAAATGTGTGGGCGTTATACTTGGCGCCAGTTTTTTTCACATTATTTCAGTCTCACTTTTTAGTTGCTTCTGGTTTTCTAGAGGCTTGTTTCATTTTGCATTTTTTCCCATTCCTGAAACTGCCATTTAAGGAATTTGATAATTTTGCTTTATATGTTGTTTTTTCTTTTACATATTGCAAGATGTCACTACCTGACCCTGGATCAGAATCTACTTCTGGAAAAGCGCTGCCTGATGTCGGTTCTACCAAAGCTAAGTGCATTTGTTGTAAACTTTTGGTAACTGTTCCTCCGGCTGTAGTTTGTGTTAGTTGTCATGATAAGCTATCCAACGCTGATAATATTTCCATTAGTAATAAACCATTACCTGTTGTTGTTCCTTCAACATCTAATGTTCAGGATGTTCCTGTTAATGTTAAAGAATTTGTTTCTAATTCTATTCGGAAGGCTCTGTCTGTTATTCCTCCTTCTAGTAAACGTAAGAGGTCTTTTAAAACTTCACATATTTCAGATGAATTTTTAAATGACCGCCATCATTCTGACTTATCTTTTTCTGATGAGGATCTTTCTGGTTCAGAAAATTCTATCTCAGATATTGACACTGATAAATCTTCATATTTGTTTAAGATGGAGTTTATTCGTTCTTTACTTAAAGAAGTGTTGATTGCATTAGATATGGAGGAGTCTAGTCCTCTTGATAGTAAAACTTCTAAGCATTTAAATTCAGTTTTTAAACCTCATGTAGTTATTCCATAAGTTTTTCCAGTTCCTGATGCTATTTCAGAAGTAATTTCTAGGGAATGGAATAGTCTGGGTACTTCATTTACTCCTTCTCCAAGGTTTAAGAAATTGTACCCTTTGCCATCTGATAGATTAGAGTTTTGGGAGAAAATCCCCAAAGTTGATGGGGCTATCTCTACTCTTGCTAAACATACTACTATCCCTACGGCAGATAGTACTTCGTTTAAGGATCCTTTAGATAGGAAGCTTGAATCCTTTCTAAGGAAGGCTTATTTATGTTCAGGTAATCTTCTTAGACCTGCTATTTCTTTGGCTGATGTTGCTGCAGCTTCAACTTTCTGGTTGGAGGCTTTAGCGCAACAAGTGTCAGACCATAATGCTTATAGCATTGTTAAACTCCTTCAACATGCTAATAACTTTATTTGTGATGCCATTTTCAATATCATCAGAATTGATGTCAGGTATATGTCTTTAGCTATTTTAGCTAGAAGAGCTTTATGGCTTAAGTCTTGGAATGCAGATATGACTTCTAAGTCAACTTTGCTTTCTCTTTCTTTCCAAGGTAATAAATTAGTTGGTTCTCAGTTAGACTCAATAATTTCAACTGTTACTAGGGGGAAGGGAGCCTTTTTACCTCAGGATAAAAAATCTAAAGGTAAATATAGGGCTGCTAATCGTTTTCGTTCCTTTCGTCAGAATAAGGAACAAAAGCCTGACCCTTCCTCTAAAGGAACAGTTTCCGTTTGGAAACCTTCTCCAGTCTGGAATAAATCCAAGCCTTTTAGAAAGTCAAAACCAGCTCCCAAATCCGCATGAAGGTGCGGCCCTCATTCCAGCACAGCTGGTAGGGGGCAGGTTACGATTTTTCAAAGATGTTTGGATCAATTCGATTCAAAGTCTTTGGATTCAGAACATTATTTCACAAGGGTACAGAATAGGTTTCAAGATAAGACCGCCTGTGAGAAGATTCTTTCTTTCACGCATTCCAGTAAACCCAGTAAAGGCTCAAGCGTTTCTGAAATGTGTTTCAGATCTGGAATCAGCTGGGGTAATTGTGCCAGTTCCAGTTCTGGAACAGGGCCTGGGGTTTTATTCAAATTCATTGTTCCAAAGAAAGAGAATTCTTTCAGACCAGTTCTGGATCTAAAAATATTGAATCGTTATGTAAGGATACCAACATTCAAGATGGTGACTATAAGGACTATTCTGCCTTTTGTTCAGCAAGGGCATTTTATGTCCACAATAGACTTACAGGATGCATATCTTCATATTCCAATTCATCCGGACCATTATCAGTTCCTGAGATTCTCTTTTTTAGACAAGCATTACCAGTTTGTTGCTCTTCCTTTTGGCCTAGCAACAGCTCCAAGGATCTTTTCGAAGGTTCTCGGTGCCATTCTTTCTGTAATAAGGGAGCAGGGTATTGTGTTATTTCCTTATTTGGACGATATCTTGGTACTTGCTCAGTCTTTACATTCTGCAGAATCTCACACGAATCAACTTGTGTTGTTTCTTCAAAGACATGGTTGGAGGATCAATTTACCAAAGAGTTCCTTGATTCCTCAGACAAGGGTAACCTTTTTGGGTTTCCAAATAGATTCAGTGTCCATGACTTTGTCTCTAACAGAAAAGAGATGTCTGAAATTGGTTTCAGCTTGTCAAAACCTTCAATCTCAATCTTTCCCTTCGGTAGCTTTGTGCATGGAAATTTTAGGTCTCATGACTGCTGCATCAGACGCAATCCCTTTTGCTCGTTTTCACATGAGATCTCTTCAGCTTTGTATGCTGAACCAATGGTGCAGGGATTATACAAAGATATCACAATTAATATCCTTAAATCCCAATGTTCGATCTTCTCTGACTTGATGGTTAGATCACCATCGTTTAGTTCAAGGGGCCTCTTTTGTTCGTCCAACCTGGACTGTGATCTCAACAGATGCGAGTCTTTCAGGTTGGGGAGCTGTATGGGGATCTCTGACAGCGCAGGGGGTTTGGGAATCTCAGGAGGTGAGATTACCAATCAACATTTTGGAACTCTGTGCGATTTTCAGAGCTCTTCAGTTCTGGCCTCTTCTGAAGAGAGAATCGTTTATTTGTTTTCAGACAGACAATGTCACAACCGTGGCATATGTCAATCATCATGGGGGGACTCACAGTCCAGGTTGGACGAACAAAAGAGGCCCCTTGAACTAAACGATGGTGATCTAACCACGAAGTCAGAGAAGATCGAACATTGGGATTTAAGGATATTAATTGTGATATCTTTGTATAATACCTGCACCATTGGTTCAGCATACAAAGCTGAAGAGATCTCATGTGAAAACGAGCAAAAGGGATTGCGTCCGATGCAGCAGTCATGAGACCTAAAATTTCCATGTACTCTCTTCACCCAGAGGTATTTCTTCAGATTGTTCCAATCTGGGGGCTTCCAGAAATAGATCTGATGGCCTCTCATCTAAACAAGAAACTTCCCAGGTATCTGTCCAGGTCCAGGGATCCTCAGGCGGAAGCAGTGGATGCGTTGTCGCTTCCTTGGAATTATCAACCTGCTTATATCTTTCTGCCTCTAGTTCTTCTTCCAAGAGTGATTTCCAAAATCCTAATGGAGCGTTCGTTTGTACTGCTGGTGGCTCCAGCATGGCCACACAGGTTTTGGTATGTGGATCTCATTCGGATGGCAAGTTGCCAACCTTGGACACTTCCATTAAGGCCAGACCTTCTGTCTCAAGGCCCATTTTTCCATCAGGTTCTCAAATCATTAAATTTGAAGGTATGGAGATTGAACGTTTAATTCTTAGTTATAGCGGTTTCTCTGACTCATTGATTAATACTATGTTACAGGTTCGTAAATCTGTGTCTAGAAAGATCTATTACCGAGTCTGGAAGACTTACATTTCTTGGTGTTCTTCACATAAATTCTCTTGGCATTCTTTTAGAATTCCTAGAATTTTACAATTTCTTCAAGATGGTTTGGATAAGGGTTTGTCTGCAAGTTCCTTGAAAGGACAAATCTCTGCTCTTTCTGTTCTTTTTCACAGAAAGATTGCTAATCATCCTGATATTCATTGTTTTGTACAGGCTTTGGTTCGTATCAAGCCTGTCATTAAGTCAATCTCTCCTCCTTGGAGTCTCAATTTGGTTCTAAGGGCTTTACAGGCTCCTCCGTTTGAACCTATGCATTCTCTGGATATTAAATTACTTTCTTGGAAAGTTTTGTTCCTGTTGGCCATCTCTTCTGCTAGAAGAGTTTCTGCTCTTTCTTGTGAACCTCCTTTTCTGATTTTTCATCAGGATAAGGCGGTGTTGCGGACTTCATTTAATTTTTTACCTAAGGTTGTGAATTCTAACAACATTAGTAGAGGAATTGTTGTCCCTTCATTGTGTCCTAATCCTAAGAATTCTCTGGAGAGATCTTTACATTCTTTGGATTTAGTAAGGGCTTTGAAATATTATGTTGAAGCTACTAAAGATTTCAGAAAGACTTCTAGTCTATTTGTTATCTTTTCTGGTTCTAGGAAAGGTCAGAAGGCTTCTGCCATTGCTTTGGCGTCTTGGTTAAAGTCTTTTATTCATCATGCTTATGTAGAGTTGGTTAAATCCCCGCCTCAAAGGATTACGACTCATTCTACTAGGTCAGTTTCTACTTCCTGGGCTTTTAGGAATGAAGCTTCTGTTGATCAGATTTGCAAAGCAGCATACTTTTACTAAATTCTACCATTTTGATGTTTTCTCTTCTTCTGAAGCAGTTTTTGGTAGAAAAGTACTTCAGGCAGATGTTTCAATTTGATTTGTCTGCTTATAATTTCAGCTTTTTTCATTATAAGATTAAAACTTTTTTTGATTTGGGTTGTGGATTATTTTTTCAGCGGAATTGGCTGTCTTTATTTTAACCCTCCCTCTCTAGTGACTCTTGCGTGGAAGTTCCACATCTTGGGTATCTGCTATCCCATACGTCACTAGCTCATGGACTCTTGCTAATTACATGAAAGAAAACATAATTTATGTAAGAACTTACCTGATAAATTAATTTCTTTCATATAAGCAAGAGTCCATGAGGCCCACCCTTTTTTGTGGTGGTTATGATTTTTTTGTATAAAGCACAATTATTCCAATTCCTTATTTTTGATGTTCCTTTCTTATCACCCCACTTCTTAGCTATTCGTTAAACTGAATTGTGGGTGTGGTGAGGGGTGTATTTATAGGCATTTTGAGGTTTGGGAAACTTTGCCCCTCCTGGTAGGAATGTATATCCCATACGTCACTAGCTCATGGACTCTTGCTAATATGAAAGAAATGAATTTATCAGGTAAGTTCTTACATAAATTATGTTTTTTATTATTTTAGGCAGCAATTATTAGAGGGATCATCACTATGGTGGTCCCTATAGTGTTAGGGGAGTCTGAGGCATGATGAGGGCCATAGAACTAGCTAATGAGCTGTTGTTCGTTCCTGGTGCTTCTCATTTTGTATGCAAATTAATATGACCCTGGGGAAGTCTCCCTATGGGTAATGGGGTAAACCAGACGTGGACTCCTTGCCCAGTGGGCTTAGAGGAATGTGGCTGCACCTCACTGACGAGGCCCATAGGAGGCCGAAACGATCATCTGGGGTTGTCATGTTCCTTAGCAGCTATAAAAGAAAAAAGGAGAGGAGCGCCGACTCAAATGTAGTATTTAACAGTTTATTATTTACAAAAACGTAAGGATTAAAAACACTCACCAGATGTTTATAAGCAATGTTCTCAACATACCCGACTGCCAAAGATATCCCCTTAATTTCCACTCCGAAAACCTCCGGTATTATGTTGTAGGATTTGCTGTACTAGAAATCCTTCCGGAACCGCTCTGCAGTCGCGGGATAGTGATGTCTTTAGGGCGTTCAGTGCTGGACTCTCGGCTGTAGGCAGTGGGTAAAGAACTACGGTTCCCTCTTAGGATCAAAAGAGGTAGCGACCTTGTACACATAATACCGGAGGTTTTCGGAGTGGAAATTAAGGGGATATCTTTGGCAGTCGGCTATGTTGAGAACATTGCTTATAAACATCTTGTGAGTGTTTTTAATCCTTACGTTTTTGTAAATAATAAACTGTTAAATACTACATTTGAGTCGGCGCTCCTCTCCTTTTTTCTTTTATAGCTGCTTGGGAACCTTGGAAGTTCATCTTAGAGGAGCAGCAAGACTATTTAGGCATTTACCCGCCTGGTGTTTATTAATATTCTTTGAACTTTACCAATGGACTTTATTTCTGTAAGTACCGGCTTCTGATTGGACTTTACCCTCATACACTAGTTTATACACATGGACATTTTTATTCTTGCCACTTTTCATTGCATTTACATTTAATATTGTTTGTGATATAGTTCTGGTTACTGCAGTTTTTTTGGGGTGAATTTATAGCGCTTTGCTGTGTATAACTATACACACCTTTTTCTTGCCATGTTCCTTGTTCAGAGGAGAATTGCCTGGTATTTCAGGGCTGGACTGACCTTACTTGGCGGAATCAGACTGATATACTTAAGGAAAGTTTTCCTTTGTGAAAAGCACACTGGTCTAAAAGAGGCTGCTTCCGGGTGGTAAATCGCCATAGAACTAGCTAATGAGCTGTTGTTCGTTCCTGGTAGAGCGCTTCTCATTTTGTATGCAAATTAATATGACCCTGGGGAAGTCTCCCTATGGGTGATGGGGTAAACCAGATGTGGACTCCTTGCCCAGTGTGCTTAGAGGAATGTGGCTGCACCTCACTGACGAGGCCCATAGGAGGCCAAAACAATCATCTGGGGTTGTCATGTTCCTTGGTCAGAGGAGAATTGCCTGGTATTTCGGGGCTGGACTGACCTTACTTGGCGGGATCAGACTGATATACTTAAGGAAAGTTTTCCTTTGTGAAAAGCACACTGGTCTAAAAGAGGCTGCTTCCGGGTGGTAAATCGCCATAGAACTAGCTAATGAGCTGTTGTTCGTTCCTGGTAGAGCGCTTCTCTTTTTGAATGCATGATGAGGGCTAGCCAGCCTATTTCTACATGCCCAAGGATGTTATGTTTCAGCTCCCCAGGTGTTCAATGTGGTTTGCACCTTGTTGACCCTGGTCCTAATGGTCTGGAGTGGAGGGTTAGCACCCTGGGCTAGCGGGTGGACAGTATCCGGGGGCAGAATGTGATCGAGGTAGAGTGACGGCTATTTCCGGCCAGGGGTGAAGTCCTCAGACGCGTGTCTGGGGTGTTCCCTGCCCATGTGATTCGAAGCCGAGAACTCCCTAAGCCATTACAGTATCGAGCTACGCTCTGCTTCCTCTCCTGCATCCCTGGTACTGCCCATCTTGTTAGCATGGGTTACTACACATTAGCTAGTAGCTGATTGTCGCCCCCCTGGTCCATGTTTATTTGTGCTGGTCGTTTGGTTCCTTGTGTTGCCACAATAAACGTGACCTGCGGGTTTTATAACCAAGAAGTTGTTGTGTTTTTATTTCTACGTTAGAAATAAGGTTACAGTTTACATTAAACGTTATTTTGTAAATAGTTAAGTTATTATTAATGCTTCCCACGGAGGAGTATATGGCATTTAATCCCTTATGTACTTTTTATTATTAAATATATATTTCTATATAAATCTGATACTGTTCATGGCATGTAAAATACATATCTATACCTATATATCTATAGAAATAGAAATGCAGGTATAGGTATATACACATATATGTAGAAATATGTATTTAAGAGTAAAAATAAAATTATCCTATACGTGAAAAACATTGGAATGTGAAAAATGTACATTAAATATACAGTAAAACACCTAAAAACACATAGATACAAATGTATGCATTAAGACTAAATGTGGAAGTGGTAAAGCCACTTTCACGAAAGAATGCGGTATCAGCACTCGCTGTCCTGAACCACGGGCGGAGTTAAGTTCCTATGTTTAAAACATAACCTTTATTGAACAATAATAAAAAATGGGAGAGGGGGGGGGACATGTACAATTAAAAACCTAGGATCGAGTAGTCTTGTACAGATTCCTTAATATGATTAAATTAATAGGCCTTTGGGGTATGATAGCCCAAGTGATATTATTAAGGTAAGCTCTATACATAAGTCTGTGTGGCACTATGGTTGTAGTGTGTAAAAGAAAGAGTGTAACATATTGAAATTCAGGTAAAGTAATGAATTACTCGAGATAGGGTAATCTCCTTTTGCAATCAATTATAGGTTGTCACCTTATGACAGAAGTTTAGGAAATCAGTATAGTAACCTATCTGTGATGATATACTATTGTGTATCGCACTGGATAAACGTGGTTCCTCACAGTTTATAGGGATTTCTGAAGTAATAACTGTGATATAAAATACCTGTATAGAGTAGTTTTAGAGTTGATCAGATATGGCTAAACAATGTAGACCATGAAGTAAAATAGATAATAAATCTGTATTGTATCGTGGAGTTACACTCTTTTTTAATACTAAATATCATGAGACATAAGAATAGCTATGTATAGGCCACTATATTATATTCAGTATGTCATAAAAATCAAACTTAAGATTGCATAGTGCTGGTTTGTGTAACTGAGATTTATAAAAGAATGAATCTACTTAGATGGTAAATAGAGTGTTTGTTACTCCCAAGATAACAAAATACTAGGGTAAGTATGGTCAGATGTATAGATCCCTCATACCTTTGCAGTGATGTATATAAATCGAGTACTATACATAAAAAACAGCTGAGTTATATATGTTGTCAGGCAGAAGCAAGAGTGTGTATATCTGCCTGTATATCTGTGTTATTAAACAGAAGGTCTAACTGTTAATACTGTGCCACAATATTAATGTGGATAACCTGAAATGTTGGTTATTATATAAATTCAATTTTTACATGTCGTACCCAATGTGAGTTATTTGGTAGGAGGAACAGTATATATATATATATATATATATATATATATATATATATATGTTTGTGTTACTTTGTTAGTTAATGTATCAGATTACTTTCTATCTCTGAGCAGCAGAGGTGTCGCTGCATAAATTATACCACAGTAATGATGCACATAACCTGAAGTATTGGTGATTAAACTGAACTTGATTCCTCCAGATTTCATTTTTACATATCGTACCCAACGTGAGTTCTCTGGCAGGAGCAACAATGTATATGTATACTTGTATTGCTTTATTGGTTAATGTATCAAATTACTTTGTATCTCTAAGCAACAACGGTGTCACTGTAAAAATTATATCCCAGTAGTGATACACATAACATAAAGTATTGGTGATTAAACTGAACTTAGTTCCTCCAAAGTATATCAGGTTGTTTACCACGTTACCTGGTAGTTATATATCTACCAGTATTATAATACACTATGTTCGTTCATAGTAATTTTATTGTAACTGAATTGTTATAACATCAGCCTTGTGGTACACTGACTGTTGTTGTAAAAATTAGGTCATCAAGGTACCATTGCGGTTATTGTTCTATATTTTTTAGAACAGAAATCTGAAGAGGGGAAACCACATGATGACTTCATCCTCAATTTATTAGAATTTGTATTAACGAACAATACATTCATCTTTGAGAATCAACATTACTTACAGATTACACTATCAATAAATTAATTACATACAAATACCTACAAATAAATACAATTAAATAAACTAACTAAAGTACAAAAAATAAAAAAAAGAACTAAGTTACAAAAAATAAAAAAATAATTTACAAACATTGGAAAAATATTACAACAATTTTAAGCTAATTACACCTACTCTAAGCCCCCTAATAAAATAACAAATCCCCCCAAAATAAAAAAAATGCCCTACCATATCCTAAAATACAAATAGAAAAGCTCTTTTACCTTACCAGCCCTTAAAAGGGCCTTTTGTGGGGCATGCCCCAAAGAATTCTGCTCTTTTGGCTGAAAAAAAAACATACAATACCCCCCAACATTACAACCCACCACCCACATACACCTAATCTAACCCAAACCCCCCTTAAATAAACCTAACACTAAGCCCCTGAAGATCTCCCTACCTTATCTTCACCACGCCGGGTATCACCGATCCGTCCAGAGGAGGCTCCGAAATCTTCATCCAAGCCCAAGCAGGGGCTGAAGAGATCCATTATCGGGCTGAAGTGATCCATCATCCGGCTGAAGAGGTCCATCATCGTGCTGAAGAGATCCATCATCGGGCTGAAGTCTTCTATCAAGCGGCATCTTCAATCTTCTTTCTTCCGGATCCATCTTCATCCCGCCGACGCGGAACATCCATCCTGGCCGACGACTTCCTGACGAATGACGGTTCCTTTAAATGACGTCATCCAAGATGCCATACCTCGAATTCTGATTGGCTGATAGGATTCTATCAGCCAATCGGAATTAAGGTAGGAAAATTCTGATTGGCTGATGGAATCAGCCAATCAGATTGAGCTCGCATTCTATTGGCTGTTCCGATTCCATCAGCCAATCAGAATTTTCCTACCTTAATTCCGATTGGTTGATAGAATCCTATCAGCCAATCGGAATTCGAGGGACGCCATCTTGGATGACGTCATTTAAAGGAACCGTCATTCGTCGGGAAGTCGTCGGCCAGGATGGATGTTCCGCGTCGGCCAGATGAGGATGGATCCGGAAGAAAGAAGATTGAAGATGCCGCTTGATAGAAGACTTCAGCCCGATGATGGACCTCTTCAGCGCCCACTTGGATCAACACTTCAGCCCGATGATGGACCTCTTCAGCGCCCGCTTGGATCAAGACTTCAGCCCGATGATGGACCTCTTCAGCGCCCGCTTGGATCAAGATTTCAGCCCGATGATGGACCTCTTCAGCCCCCGCTTGGGCTTGGATGAAGACTTTGGAGGCTCCTCTGGATGGATCGGTGATACCCGGCGTGGTGAAGACAAGGTAGGAGGATCTTCAGGGGCTTAGTGTTAGGTTTATTTAAGGGGGGTTTGGGTTAGATTAGGGGTATGTGGGTGGTGGGTTGTACTGTTGGGTGGGGTATTGTATGTTTTTTTTTACAGGCAAAAGAGCAGAATTCTTTGGGGCATGCCCCGCAAAAGGCCCTTTTAAGGGCTGGTAAGGTAAAAGAGCTTTTCTATTTTTATTTTAGAATAGGGTAGGGCATTTTTTTATTTTGGGGGGCTTTGTTATTTTATTAGGGAGCTTAGAGTAGGTGTAATTAGTTTAAAATTGTTGTAATATTTTTCTAATGTTTGTAAATTATTTTTTGTAACAGTTCTTTTTTTATTTTTTGTACTTTAGTTAGTTTATTTAATTGTATTTAATTTATTGATTGATAGTGTAGTGTTAGGTTTAATTGTAGATAATTGTAGGTATTTTATTTAATTAATTTATTGATAGTGTAGTGTTAGGTTTTATTGTAACTTAGGTTAGGATTTATTTTACAGGTAATTTAGTAATTATTTTAACTAGGTAGCTATTAAATAGTTATTAACTATTTAATAGCTATTGTACCTGGTTAAAATAAATACAAAGTTGCCTGTAAAATAAATATTAATCCTAAAATAGCTACAGTATAATTATAATTTATATTGTAGCTATATTAGGATTTATTTTACAGGTAAGTATTTAGCTTTAAATAGGAATAATATATTTAATAAGAGTTCATTTATTTCGTTAGATAAAAATTATATTTAACTTAGGGGGGTGTTAGGGTTAGACTTAGCTTTAGGGGTTAATAAATTTATTAGAGTAGTGGCGAGGTCCGTTCGGCAGATTAGGGGTTAATACTTGAAGTTAGGTGTCAGCGATGTTAGGGAGGGCAGATTAGGGGTTAATACTATTTATTATAGGGTTATTGAGGCGGGAGTGAGGCGGATTAGGGGTTAATACATTTATTAGAGTAGCGGTGAGGTCCGGTCGGCAGATTAGGGGTTAATAATTGTAGGTAGGTAGCGGCGACGTTGGGGGGGGGCAGATTAGGGGTTAATAAATATTATGTAGGTGTCGGCGATGTTAGGGGCAGCAGTTTAGGGGTACATAGGGATAACGTAGGTTGCGGCAGTGTGCGGTCGGCAGATTAGGGGTTAAAAACATTTAATAGAGTGGCGGCGATGTGGGGGGGCCTCGGTTTAGGGGTACATAGGTAGGTTATGGGTGTTAGTGTACTTTAGAGCACAGTAGTTAAGAGCTTTATGAACCGGCGTTAGCCCAGAAAGCTCTTAACTCCTGGCTTTTCTCTGCGGCTGGAGTCTTGTCGTTAGATTTCTAACGCTCACTTCAGCCAAGACTCTAAATACCGGCGTTAGAAAGATCCCATTGAAAAGATAGGATACGCAATTGGCGTAGGGGGATCTGCGGTATGGAAAAGTCGCGGCTGCAAAGTGAGCGTTAGACCCTTTCCTGACTGACTCTAAATACCAGCGGGCGGCCAAAACCAGCGTTAGGACCCCTTAACGCTGGTTTTGAAGGCTAACGCAGAACTCTAAATCTAGGCGTTAATTATTTCCTATCATATCCCACAGGTATTCACATATTATATAATAAAACTTATTCATTGAATTATCAATATCACTGAATTTTTTATCTACACACAAGTAACCCCCATAATTGGGGATATCTTGAATATAAGCAGCACTTATCACTCTACACAGGGAGAATTTGAACTTTATTTAATTTTTCAGGATTAATTTATAATAATGGTTACATTATTATTATCTCACACTACACAGTTATCCACTCAATTGATTTGTACACATCCACTTACAAGTTTGTTGAGACATCTAGTAAGTCACTCACAATTAGTTATTTCATAAGATCATTTTTATATTTATATCTTCACCTCTTTTTCTTGTTGTCATGTCTGTAGGATTCACATTAAATTACTCACTCTCCACACCCAATTGACATTCACCACTTCACTTTCAGATAATTCAGTGTATTTTACACTGATGAGAACATATCTAAGGTCTGTGGGGAACTTACGTTTCCCAATGTATAACTTTAGAATACAGTATGACCTCCTCTATTTTACTATGATTCCATTAAAAAGTGTCTCCCTCTAATGATATCAATAGTTACACCTAAAATTTACGATATTTAACTTAAGATCGATATATATATTATGGAACCTATACAACCAGGAGATACTTCTTGGAATTGGAGGTTAAGATTAAACTCATAAATTAAACAACAACACCGGTATCAGGATAGGAATTATCCTATTAGTCCTGTAATGTTAACAAAATCATAACTACATAGTATACTAATCAGACATTTAGAAATGTAGTATATATACATATTCAATAGAATGAAGATATACAAGCAACTACGTTAGAGCTGATACAAGATCTAAACAACCACCTCATAACACATATCAAATTTATTCACAGCAGCAAGCAGCTAACATCTGGTTACTATTCAAGAATACAAATTAAGACTATATACAGTATAATACTACAATTATCTTTAACACCATATTAAGATTGATAATTCCATCTGGATGATAGTTTATAAATTATTATTTGTTCAAGAATTTATCTAGTTAACGTAGCTTATTGGACTCCATTCAACTATATAACAGTCATGTTATTCATATCATAAACACCTATATTAATTGTCATGTATATACATCAGTGATTCTATCCTTGATAAACATTCAGAAATTAATAAATTTATAATTTTTAGCACTAGCATTTCTTTCTACATGTAAATATACAAATTGGTACATTATACCCCAAATGTTAGGAGTGACGCATAGAATGAATAAATAATAAATCTGAGGGATCAATCCATTTATGTAATTTTCACACTCAATAGACCCATCTGTATAATCCAAATTATCTAATTCCACCTTAAAACCACATCATACGTGTCCTCCTTAAGACACTCGAGATTTACTGTACTGATCAGCAATAAGATTCAGGGAAGACCTATTACCCAATCGGAAATGAACTGAGGTGGTACTTCCGGTTTTCACCGGGTTTAAATTCCTTTGAGACGGACGGCCCACTGCCTTTGAGAAAGCCCTATACGGGCGAAACGCGTTAGTTGTAGCATTAGAGCATTGTTAGCTCTTTTTTAATGTTAGGATGAGCAGTCTTTAATCACTAATTGTGGCGCTAAATGTTGTATGGGGTCTCTCTAGTGCAACGGTTACAGAGAGCTTGTACCGAGACGTGTATCTACACGTGAATATATAGAGTTTACTATACAAACAAATAACCGCAATGGTACCTTGATGACCTAATTTTTACTATACATCCACTAACCTTTCACTAAAAATGATTTTTGTAAACTTCAATTAACCTACGCACAATCTGTATAGAATCGATACTAGCAAGCTACCTGTACTTACTTAATTATACAGCTGTTGCATATGGGCTTATATTCAAACGGCTTTTGTTATGAGATGTGAGACCAGCAAGCCTAGATACTACAATTACAACAGTCTCAGTGTACCACAAGGCTGATGTTATAACAATTCAGTTACAATAAAATTACTATGAACGAACATAGTGTATTATAATACTGGTAGATATATAACTACCAGGTAACGTGGTAAACAACCTGATATACTTTGGAGGAACTAAGTTCAGTTTAATCACCAATACTTTGTTATGTGTATCACTACTGGGATATAATTTTTACAGTGACACCGTTGTTGCTTAGAGATACAAAGTAATTTGATACATTAACCAATAAAGCAATACAAGTATACATATACATTGTTGCTCCTGCCAGAGAACTCACGTTGGGTACGATATGTAAAAATTAAATCTGGAGGAATCAAGTTCAGTTTAATCACCGATACTTCAGGTTATGTGCATCATTACTGTGGTATAATTTATGCAGCGACACCTCTGCTGCTCAGATATAGAAAGTAATCTGATACATTAACTAACAAAGTAACACAAACATATATATATATATATATATATATATATATATATATATATATATATATATACTGTTCCTCCTACCAAATAACTCACATTGGGTACGACATGTAAAAATTGAATTTATATAATAACCAACATTTCAGGTTATCCACATTAATATTGTGGTACAGTATTAACAGTGAGACCTTCTGTTTAATAACACAGATATACAGGCAGATATACACACTCTTGCTTCTGCCTGACAACATATATAACTCAGCTGTTTTTTATGTATAGTACTCGATTTATATACATCACTGCAAATGTATGAGGGATCTATACATCTGACCATACTTACCCTAGTATTTTGTTATCTTGGGAGTAACAGACACTCTATTTACCATCTAAGTAGATTCATTCTTTTATAAATCTCAGTTACACAAACCAGCACTATGCAATCTTAAGTTTGATTTTTATGACATACTGAATATAATATAGTGGCCTATACATAGCTATTCTTATGTCTCATGATATTTAGTATTAAAAAAGAGTGTAACTCCATGATACAATACAGATTTATTATCTATTTTACTTCATGGTCTACATTGTTTAGCCATATCTGATCAACTCTAAAACTACTCTATACAGGTATTTTATATCACAGTTATTACTTAAGAAATCCCTATAAACTGTGAGGAACCACGTTTATCCAGTGCGATACACAATAGTATATCATCACAGATAGGTTACTATACTGATTTCCTAAACTTCTGTCATAAGGTGACAACCTATAATTGATTGCAAAAGGAGATTACCCTATCTCTAGTAATTCATTACTTTACCTGAATTTCAATATGTTACACTCTTTCTTTTACACACTACAACCATAGTGCCACACAGACTTATGTATAGAGCTTACCTTAATAATATCACTTGGGCTATCATACCCCAAAGGCCTATTAATTTAATCATATTAAGGAATCTATACAAGACTACTCGATCCTAGGTTTTTAATTGTACATGTCCCCCCCTCTCCCATTTTTTATTATTGTTCAATAAAGGTTATGTTTAAAACATAGGAACTTAACTCCGCCCGTGGTTCAGGACAGCGAGTGCTGATACCGCATTCTTTCGTGAAAGTGGCTTTACCACTTCCACATTTAGTCTTAATGTAATTTTTGTGCATAGCACCCCTCCCTTTACTATCACTAAAAACCTTTAGTTGTAATTAATTACGTACAATTATTGTATATGTACTAGGGAGTTTGTCCAAGTGTAGTGTCATTGCTCAACTCAGTCGCCACAAATGTATGCATATATAGGACATATGCAGTCAAGTAGCTGAAAATACAAAATATTAAATATATTCATATTTTATAAAGTGTTTAACTGTATATATAGTGTAAATATTTCCCATTACAATGTTCTTCACACACATATATATATATATATATATATATATATATATATATATATATATATATATATATATAATCTGTATGTATGTATGTATGCATATATATATGTGTATGTTTGTATGTGTATATGTGTGTATATGTGTGTGTATATATATATATATATATATATATATAATCATCTATATACAGTATGTAGGTATCAATATATATGGTACCAAAATACCATCATATATGTATTTATGAATAAATATAACATATTCTGGTATGTGAAGAACTGGAATATGAAATATTTATATATTCATTTCGGGTTAGAGCACTTGAGAAAATGCGATCAGGTTTGCGTGACTTGTTAGGTGTCCACTTTTCCTGCTCCATTTAAGTCTATGGGAGTACACGTTATCGGTGTTGCGATATTGTAACTTTGGCTTTTTACACGTGTCGTGTTAGTGTGCAAGCGAAAACCTTTTACTTTTAACTTGTAATACGCGTTGTATCCGATGCTTGCAAATAGCCAAAGTTAAGCACAGTTAGCACGGGAGCAGAAGCAATAATTAGCGCTTCACTCATAACCTCTGGCATAGACTAATAGATAACACTGCTGTACTAAACATAAAAATTAACTTTTAAAATGGGAATACAATCTGAAATTTTGCTCTCAGTGTTCATGTTGATTGTTAACATACTGCATATTAAAATAAGTCAAAATTAAACTTAAATGGATTTAGAGTATGTAATTACAACTTTCCAATTTACTTCTATTATCAATTGTATTTAGTACCCTTAATATGCTTTGTTAAAGAGTAATCTGAGGTGAGCTCAGGAGTGTGCACGTGTCCTTACCCATTTGGCAGCAGTGTTTAGAACAGTGTTTATAACAATGTTATACATAGAGCCCGAATTATCAAGCCGTCAACTATGCTGCATTCGCCGGCACCAATATGCTTGCCTAACATCGCCTAACATCGCGGCTGCGGACCTGAATATGCTCTCCTTTATGAAAAAAGCTGTCAAAAAGTCACGCACCAAGTACGGGGTGATGAGCAGCGGACTGTTGTTAACTAACAGTCATCGATCTTGCTATTCGGCTTTTTCCCAACTTTATTTATACCCTGTCACTAAACATCGCCACTATACTAAAATGTTTAACCCCTATCCCGCTGCAACTAAATAAAGTTATTAACCCCCATCCCGCTGCTCCCGGAGCCCACCGCAACTCTAATAAAGTTATTAACCCCTATCACTCCGCTCCCGGAGCCCACCGCAACTCTAATAAAGTCATTAACCCCTATCGCTCCGCTCCCGGAGCCCACCGCAACTCTAATAAAGTTATTAACCCCCTATCCCTCCGCTCCTGGAGCCCACCGCAACTCTAATAAAGTTATTAACCCCTATCCCCCCGCTCCCGGACCCCTCCGCAATTAAATAGATGCATTAACCCCTAAACCCCTGGCCTCCCACATCACTACCACTTGCTAAACCTATTAACACCTAAACCGCCAGCCCCCCACATCGCCATAAACTAAATTAAGCTATTATCCCCTAAACCCAACAACCCACTAACTTTACATTAAATATGAACTCATTCCTATCTTATAAATAATTTAAACTTACGTTTAGAATTAAAATAAACAATATTAAACTATTAATTAACCTACCCTAACTATTATACTAAAATCACATTAAACTAACAATTAAATTAACTATATTACATAATTAAAAAACCTAACCCTTTAAATCTACAATTAGCTCTTTTACCTGTAAAATAAAATACAAACACCCCCAAACAGTAAAACCCACCACCCACACAACCAAACCCCCAAATAAAAACCTATCTTAAAAACCTAAACTCCCCATTGCCCTGAAAAGGGCATTTGTATGGGCATTGCCCTGAAAAGGGCTATTGGCAGTTTATTGTAGGCTAGGGTTTTTTTTTTTTTTATTTTGGGGGGCTTTTTTATTTTGATAGGGCTATTAGATTAGGTTTAATTAGTTTAAATATTTGATCATTTATATTTTATTTTGTGTAACTTACACCTAGATTTAGAGTTTTGCGGCCAAAGGGGTGCGTTAGCTACGCGTCTTTTTTCTAGCGCTGCTTCTAAACAACGCTGGTATTGAGAGTTCTCTGAAGGGCTGCGTTAGGCTCCAAAAAGGGAGCGTTGAGCCGAATTTACCGCCACTTCAACCCTCAATACCAGCGTTGCTTACGGTAGCGACTAGCTGGAAAAACATGCTCGTGCACGATTCCCCCATAGGAAACAATGGGGCAATTTGGGCTGTAAAAAAACCACCTGTAAAAAAGCAGCGTTCAGCTCCTAACGCAGCCCCATTGTTTCCTATGGGGAAACACTTTCTAAGTCTGCACCTAACACCCTAACATGAACCCCGAGTCTAAACACCCCTAACCTTACACTTATTAACCCCTAATCTGCCGCCCCCGCTATCGTTGACACCTGCATTACACAATTAACCCCTAATCTGCCGCTCCGGACACCGCCGCAACCTACATAATACCTTTGTACCCCTAATCTGCTGTCCCTAACATCGCCGACACCTATATTATATTTATTGACCCCTAATCTGCCCCCCCAACGTTGCCGCTACCTTTCCCTACACTTATTAACCCCTAATCTGCCGACCGGACCTCGGCACTACTCTAATAAATGTATTAACCCCTAAACCGCCGCACTCCCGCCTCACAAACACTATAATAAATATTATTAACCCCTAATCTGCCCTCCCTAACATCGCCGCCACCTAACTTCAAGTATTAACCCCTAATCTGCTGACCGGACCTCGCCGCTACTATAATAAATGTATTAACCCCTAAAGCTAAATCTAACCCTAACACCCCCCTAAATTAAATATAATTTTAATTTAACGAAATAAATTAAATCTTATTAACTAAAGTATTCCTATTTAAAGCTAAATACTTACCTGTAAAATAAACCCTAATATAGCTACAATATACTATAAATCTAGGCGTTAGTGTTTTTTATTTTGTGTAACTTAGCGGGGTTTTTTTTGTGTAACTTAGTTGTTTTTTTTTTGTAACTTAGTAATTATTTATAGTTGATTTAAATAACTTGAGTAGGGTTAGGTTTTTAAATATCTAATATAGTTAATTTAATTGCTAGTTTAATGTAATTGTAGGATAATAGGGTAGGTTAATTAGTAGTTTAATATAGTTTAATGTAATTTTAGTATAATAGTTAGGGTAGGCTAATTAATAGTTTAATATAGTTTATTTTAATTCTAAAGGTAAGTTTAAATTTATTATAAAATAGGGATAAGTTAATATTTAATGTAAAGTTAGGGGGTTGTTAGGTTTAGGGGTTAATAGCTTAATTTAGTTTATGGCGATGTGGGGGGCTGCCGGTTTAGGGGTTTATAAGTTTAGTAAGTGGTAGTGATGTGGGAGGGCAGGCGTTTAGGGGTTAATACATTTATTTAGTTGCGGCGGGATAGGGGTTAATAACTTTATTAGAGTTGCGGTGGGATAGGGGTTAATACATTTATTTAGTTGCGGTGGGCTCCAGGAGCGGCGAGATAGGGGTTTATACATTTATTTATTTGTGGCGGTGTCGTGGAGCGGCGGGATAGGGATTAATACATTTATTTAGTTGCGACAGGGTCCGGGAGCGGCGGGATATGGGTTAATACATTGATTTAGTTGTGGCTGTGTTGGGAAGTGGCGGGATGGGGTTAACAACATTATATAGGCGGCGGCGATGTCGGGCGGCAGATTAGGGGTGTTTAGACTCGGGGCTTATGTTAGGGTGTTAGGTGTAAACATAATTTGATTTCTACCATAGAAATCAATGGGATATCTTGCAGCATCGAACATAAGCTTTTGCTGCTTTCAGACTCATATTGATTCCTATGGCATCCGCGGCCTCTAGGGTGGCGGATTGAAAACCAGGTACGCTGGGCCGGAATAGTAGCGAGCGTACCTGTTAGATATTTGTTAACTAGCAAAAGCTGTCAGATAGTGTTGAATTTGTATTCGGAACATCTGTAATGATGTAAGCATCGATCTGTGTCGGATTGAGACCGGCGGATCGTATGTTACGTCTTGAATTTCAACTTTCGCTGGTCTGTAGGCTTTGATAAATGGATCGAATGAGGCTCCTCACAATTACTCTGTGGAATTCCAGCATATTTGCAGTTGACGGCTTGATAAATATCCCTCATAGTCACAAACACTGCTGCCATAGAGTGTCTGTAGCATTCGATGGCAGCAGTGTTTTATAACTATGTATAAACATCTTTGCAAACACTTCTGCCAGATAGCCAATGACACGTGCACACTCCTGCGCTCACCTGAGATTACTCTTTAACAAAGCATACCATGGGAACTAAACACCACTGATAATAGATGTAAATTGGTAAGTTGTTTAAAATTTTATGTTCTATCCAGTCCATTGAAGTTTAATTTTGACTTTACTGTCCCTTTAAATATCAATAAAGGAAACACTGCTTGTGTATTAATTGTGTATCATTCACTTTTTATCTGAATAAAGACATATAGCTGCATACTTTCCAATTGTATAAACAACCACGCTTATATCAAATTGTAATAATCCAGTTGTAGTTAATTGGCCATTAACCCCTTAACAACCACGATGTACCATGTACGTCGCCTGTCGTTAAGGGTTTCCTTGCTAACAATAGCCCTGGTCACGCCACTGGTGGCGAGACCGCACTATTTTTAATGCAATCCCCATTAAAAGACCAGCAACATACTCCTTAAGAGGCTAAAAACAGTAGAAATGCATATATGGTACGTATATCCTGTGAATTCTTGCACATGCTCAGTAGGAGCTGGTGACTCAGAAAGTGTGCATTTAAAAAGATTGTGCACATTTAGATAATGGAAGTGAATTGGAAAGTTATTTACAATTGCTTGCTCTATCTGAATCATGAAAGTTTAAATTTGACTTTAGTGTTCCTTTTTTTTTTGTTCTAATATCAGCATTAGGATTGGTTGGTAAATCTCCAAACTTACATAACTATAATGTAACTGGTAATAGTTCATTAGCATCTTCTACATTTATATTAATAATGTAATGACGTGATTATATAGAATCTCATCTCCAAAGTACTACACAACCTACTACAGTAATGCTTGCTCAAGTTGTTTGTTTATAGATTGTTTATAGATATTCTAGCAATTGTTCTATTTTTTTACATAAAACTAAACAAGCTCTTTAGCCTTCCAAGTATTATTTTTACAATCACAGAGAGCAATTAAACACTGTGAGCTCTGTGTAAAAAGGAACCCTAATCTGCTCCCTCCTTAGGGGGAATATGTAAGTCCAGCAGTGTGATCTATTACATAGCCTTGGCCAGATTACTTTGGGCTAAATTACAAGTGGAGCACTAATTTATTGCTTACCCGCAAACAGGCAAATTTATGGGTGCACAATGAATAACCAGCCATTACAGATGGCTGGCAAGCTTGCTCCCATTATGCTCCTGACTGGTCAAGTTGCGCAACTTGGCTTAGTCACTTGGCATCACCATGAGGAAGGTGACCGGAGATGAAAAGGGTGGGGCATGATGATGACAACCAGCCAGAAGTGCAGGACAGAGAGGAAGATAGTGTGGGACACAATTGTTGCAACACAGGGCAGCACATTTGAAAACAGCCAGGAGCTTCACTGTAGCTTCAGTGATCATATGTACAGTTACAGTGGGGCAAAAAAGTATTTAGTCAGCCACCAATTGTGCAAGTTCTCCCACTTAAGAAGATGAGAGAGGCCTGTAATTTTCATCATAGGTGAACCTCAACTATGAGAGACAAAATGTGGAAACAAATCCAGACAATCACATTGTCTGATTTGGAAAGAATTTATTTGCAAATTATGGTGGAAAATAAGTATTTGGTCAATATCAAAAGTTCATCTCAATACTTTGTTATATATCCTTTGTTAGCAATGACAGAGGTCAAACGTTTTCTGTAAGTCTTCACAAGGTTGTCAAACACTGTTGCTGGTATGTTGGCCCATTCCTGCATGCAGATCTCCTCTAGAGCAGTGATGTTTTGGGGCTGTCGCTGGGCAACACGGACTTTCAACTCTCTCCAAAGGTTTTCTATGGGGTTGAGATCTGCAGACTGGCTAGGCAACTCCAGGACCTTGAAATGCTTCTTACGAAGCCACTCCTTCATTGCCAGGGCGGAGTGTTTGGGATCATTGTCATGCTGTTGTTTCATCTTCAATGCCATGTTTCATCTTCAATGCCCTTGCTGATTGAAGGAGGTTTGCATTCAAAATCTCAAGATACATGACCCCATTCATTCTTTCATGTACATGGATCAGTCGTCCTGTTCCCTTTGCAGAGAAACAGCCCCAAAGCATGATGTTGCCACCCCCATGCTTCACATTAGGTATGGTGTTCTTTGGTTGCAACTCAGCATTCTCTCTCCTCCAAACACGACAAGTTGTGTTTCTACCAAACAGTTCTACTTTGGTTTCATCTGACCATATGACATTCTCCCAATCCGCTTCTGGATCATCCAAATGCTCTCTAGCATACTTCAGACGGGCCTGGACAAGTACTGGCTTAAGCAGGGGGACACGTCTGGCACTGCAGGATCTGAGTCTCTGGCGGCGTAGTCTGTTACTGATGGTAACCTTTGTTACGTTGGTCCCAGCTCTCTGCAGGTCATTCACTAGGTCCCACCGTGTGGTTCTGGGATGTTTGCTCACTGTTCTTGTGATCATTTTGACCCCACGGGGTGAGATCTTGCGTGGAGCCCCAGATCGAGGGAGATTATCAGTGGTCCATTTTCTAATTATTGCTCCCACAGTTGATTTCTTCACACCAAGCTGCTTGCCTATTGCAGATTCAGTCTTCCCAGCCTGGTGCAGGTCTACAATTTTGTTTCTGGTGTCCTTCGACAGCTCTTTGGTCTTCACCATAGTGGAGTTTGGAGTGTGACTGTTTGAGGTTGTGGACAGGTGTCTTTTATTATGATAACAAGTTCAAACAGGTGCCATTAATACAGGTAATGAGTGGAGGACAGATGAGCCTCTTAAAGAAGAAGATACAGGCCTGTGAGAGCCAGAAATCTTGCTTATTTGTAGGTGACCAAATACTTATTTTCCACCATAATATGTAAATAAATTCTTTCCAAATCAGACAATGTGATTGTCTGGATTTGTTTCCACATTTTGTCTCTCATAGTTGAGGTATACCTATGATGAAAATTACAGGCCTCTCTCATCTTCTTAAGTGGGAGAACTTGCACAATTGGTGGCTGACTAAATACTTTTTCCCCCCACTGCATATATATAAAATATATCTGAAAAGTTCTGTCTCCACGTCCTACACTACAATATTCCAGATGATTACTGCCAGGACACATGGTTATGAATTGTATATAAACAATTCTGAACTAACAAGCTCCTCCTTATGCATAAATTGCCTCCTGGCCTTATATACAACCCCTAAGCAGTGCAAAGCACATATATCAGAAAAGTAACTACCAGTGATACCTATAGAAACCAAAGGGATGGATAGAAATCTCATGCTCATATTTTATGTTCCTGAAGAACAAAAGAATTAACACAAACACCTGCACATCTGCATTCCCCACAGGGTATATACAGCCCCTGCACCATAAACACAATAATACATGCGACTTCCGGTGGGAGGGCAAAGAGAGAAGATGCACTTTTTGGAGCTCCGCTTCTCTGTTTAAAACATAGGCATTAAAAATCGCCACAAACTGCCCACAAAGCCACTATCCTTGGCAGGGTGACCCTAGAACCTGCCCGGACATTATCAGGCAAGGAGTTAATTCACCCACTCCTCCACCGGCAGGACAATTAACAGAGAAATACGAGCTGTGGGAGTCAGAAGACAGGGGAAACGTACATCCAGCTGCAGCACCAACCTAAGACTTGACCCGTAACTATCGATCACAAAATCTCCTGCAAATACACGCAGCACGCCATAACGGGGAGCAGATTCTGGAGGCTACAGTGAAGCTCCGTAAGATATAAGGTTGGTTCCGATTCACATTGCGGTCGCCATCTTGCCCCACACGCAGTCACTTTTAAGGGTCCTAGCAAGCAGCCCTCCCCGCTCTGTGAGGGAAACGCTAGAAGCAGAGCTGGGGCAGTAAAGGGCAACCAAGCAATAAGAGGTACATAAACACAGGCCCTTCAGCCATCTCTACATAGCTTATTAGCTGGGATACCGGGCATATCTGGCACACGTGGCTCCCTTTTCTTAGGCGCAATAACGGACTTTAACTTTACCCATAAGGCAAGTCTGGGTTACCACTTACTAAAGCCTCATAAGTGTGCTGCATGTTGCAGCTTAAAACCTGGGAGTGAACTTGGCAGCCTCTTTAAAGGGAATAGAGAGACAGTGAGAAGCTGGACAGTTGGGCCACAGTTTCTGGCCATCAAATATTGCAATCTTACCTTCTTCAACAGTTTAATTTACACATTCATAGTCATGATGGTGTAAACATCTGAGGCCCCCCCAGTCCTCCCCCCCAAAGCAAAAACAAAAAATCCCCTAGGTTAGCTACTACCCCACCTGATTATATACCCTACAGGAAACAAAGCTTTAAATTGTGTTACTGGTGCCAGCACTAGACTACACCGGAGTCTGTATGCAAAAGTATTACGCTTTATATAGCAAAAGAACTGGCAATATGTCTAAACAGCAGCGCCAGCATGATAGAAGACAAAAGAACCAAGTTGAAGTACATACACCGCCACATGCAACAGCTGAACTGACTGATCCTACGCCCCAAGAAACGCACCCTATAGTAACGCAATTGTCTGTATTATTCTTACCAAAAATTGAACAGTTACAGACAGGGTTAGACACACTGACCTCTGAGCTTAAAGTTTTCTCTACACGCTTAACTACGGTTGAGCAAAAAGTGGAAGACACAGAAATGCAACAACGAGAATCCACACTTAACATCTCAGGGCTGCAACGACAGAATATGGCCCTGATGGAAAAACTGGATGATTTGGAAAACAGATCCCGCCGGAATAATATCCGGGTGGTTGGCCTCCCTGAAACAATCCCAAGCTCGGCATTGATTGATTTTGCAGAAAGTGAACTGCCAAAGCTTTTGGGTATTTCAAATGCATGCATACCCTGTACTGTGGAGAGAGCACATCGTGTGGGACCCATGTTGCAGAATAATGGGAAGAGAACGTCTCAGAGACAGCTGATGATAAAGTACCTCAACTTCAAGGACAAAACCATGATTCTTAAAGCATACAGACAAACTAAAGAACTGACATATGAAGGATCAAAGATACACCTGTTTCAGGACTATTCGGCCGAAGTGGCAAAAAGGCGTAGAGAATTTTCACCTTACTGCAGGGAACTCCTGGATAAAGGCGAATTGGTGTCCCTTCTCTACCCAGCGAGACTTAAACTCCAGACCACACAAGGCCCGAAATTCTTTGATTCCACGACGCAGCTACGCACCTTTATGAAAACATGGAATCCATGCCGGATTGAACAGGAAGAAGTAGAAAACATCGAGGAGGAAGACTCATGAAGGCCTATTCATAATTTTTGCTAAGTTAAAACTGTTCAGACAGTTGACAATATGTTGAGCTTTTGTTGTTAACTCTTCCTTCTCAGATAAATGGTGGGAATGTGGAGACTGAGGACATCTATATCGTGATGCATGTGGGGTAAACCCATGGCATCACACTATATCCTTTTTGAAAGTTGGGGTGGGGGGTTGCTGTTATTGCCTTATCGTTCTGTTTTATTATTGTTGAAATTGTTCCGTTTGTCCAGATGATTTGTGTACTGAATTTTGATATTTGACTCCAACTCTATATCCTCTATTAATGCTGGTTGCTCACGACATTAAGGAACACTGCTGTTAATAGAGGGAGGTCCCCAGGGTGCCGGAACTATAAGTACGAATACCACACTCATAGGGCTCCTCGCTCACACACAACATCTATCCTGCGTAATAACACTAAAGTCTTAGTGCTTCAACTATCCAGAGACACGCACCTTAATCAACAACAAAGATGGGAATACACATTGTTTCATGGAATGTAGAAGGGATCACATCCCCAATCAAGAGGAAGGCTATTCTGAGATACCTAAACTCTAGAAAAGCAGACATAGCTATCCTTGAAGAAACTCACTTAAAACCCAGAGCGCATCAGAAACTTAAGCAGGGATGGGTGGGCAAAGTTATATATACTACATATGAGAGTAGCCGGGCTAGGGGAGTGGCAATTCTTTTTCGTAAGAACTTAAATTACACTCTAACTCAAACTATACTAGACCCCCAAGGAAGATTTATCTTACTCATGCATATACTAGACGGGCTCCCATTGATATTAGGTGGGGTATATGGTCCTCACACACATAAAAATGCTTTCTGGAGTGATCTTAGAGTTCGCTTACTGCAGTTGTCAGACACCCCAATAATCTTGGGAGGAGATTATAACCTCACCCCACAGACTCCTGCTGATAGATTCCAAAACCCTCTTCATACACAAACGGCACACAGCAAGAATCTAAATGCCAAAAAAGACACTAATCTGCTCCGTAGGTCTCGGAATGCTTTCCTCCTCACTGATGTCTAGAGGGATAGGAACCCGGAACCCTGGGATTATACCTGCGTTACACCTGCAAAAGATACTTTCTCCCGCATTGACTATTTCTTGATCTCTGGGTCCTTGAACACTAGAGTCAAAGAAGTAGGAATAGATGGCCCGATCATCTCAGACCATGCTCCAATCACACTAAAGCTACAGGTGAGATCCCCCGGGCATACAGGCACCAGATGGTCTTTTCCTAAATATTTACTTCACAATGACAACTTTAGGAAACACCTTATAGAGGAATGGCTAGCCTACACCACATTGAATCAGGAACATAAGAATAATTCTGTTCTTTTCTGGGAAGCCGCTAACGCGATACTTAGAGGGACTACAACCACTTATGTCATTAACTTTAGAAAAAAAAAAAATCAGAGAGGACCTATTGTTAAAACAATTACTAAATGCAAGGAATCGATATTTACGCAACCCCTCGGCAGCGAATAAACTTAAGTATAGGGATACCAAAGCGAGTAGGGACACCTACCTTACTCAAAATGCAGCAAGAGACTTAACAAAGACTCATGCTAGGTTCTACCGACATGGAAACAGGACAGGCAAGATGCTAGCCAGGCTGACAAAGCTGACTAGAGGCACTAATACAATACCAGCCATTAAACACAATGATACGGTACACACAGATGTAGCAGCCATACAGCAGGTATTTAGCCAGTACTGCTCGGAATTATATACCACTCAGGAGACAGACTCTTAGGGATAGGTTCTGGGAGAATATAGCATTACCATCTCTGCCAGACCCCCATTCACTAAACGCAAATATCTCGCGGCCATAGGAAAGCTCCCTTTGGAGAAGGCCTCGGGCCAGGATGGTCTACCTGGGGAATTCTACAAATTACTCCAGCAAGAGGTAGCGGGTGCTCTGACTTCAGTGTTTAATGACATTTTGCAGGGGAAGGCTATGATATCCCAGAGGTTTACAGAAGCAACCATTAGCTTAATTCTTAAACCAGATAGAGACAGCTTGGCCCCCGAATCCTATCGCCCGATCTCGTTAATGAACTTGGATTACAAACTGTTTATGAAAATTCTAGCTGATAGGTTAGCGGTGTTACTCCCGGAGCTAGTTCATGTTAGCCAGACAGGTTTTGTGAAGGGTAGGTCATCGTTGGTTAATGTGCGCACACTACAGTTTCTATTAACGCATTACTGGGGAGATGCAAGCAAGCATAAGGTACCGCAGTCAGAGGAGGCTTGTGACTTACTCATAGACGCAGAGAAGGCCTTTGATAAGGTCCTCTGGAGTCACTTATTCTATGCTTTGGAGTGATACGGAATAACAGGAAATTTCACAAAAGCATTGAGAGCGCTGTACTCCACTCCACAGGCGTCGATACTGGTGAATGGCGTTCCATCTCCACCATTCGTGTTGGGTAGGGGAACAAGACAGGGATGCCGACTTTAACCCCTCCCTTTTGACCTCGCGTTGGAACCCCTAGCAGAGAAAATTAGATGTACTACTAAAGGCCTCAAAATAGGGGATAAAACTCTCTACCTATCACTCTTTGCGGACGATATAGTGCTATACATTCAGGACCCCAGATTAAACGTCCCTCTTTTAATGGAGCTTATCACTGACTTTAGCTGTATTTCAGGCTATAAGGTAAATACAGAAAAAACAGAGCTGATATGGCTATCACACGCCAACGACATCCCTGACCTTCACTATGGCTTTAAACTAGCGGGTAATACCTTTAAATATTTAGGAATCAGACTCTCAAGAAACCCGACAGAGTGGTATGGAATAAACTACTCACCTCTGAAGGTGGCGTCAGACCTCATTAAACACTGGACAAAATTATCCCTAACCATATCGGGTAGGATAGGACTTATTAAGATGGTGCTTTTCCCCAAGCTGCTTTACATTATCCAGATGTTACCAATACTCATACACAGAGCAGATTTAGCCTTCTGGAAGTCCCTCTTCTTCTCTTTCATCTGGGCTAACAAAAAACACAGAATACACTCAGGATGATGAGCACAATTGAATCAGGGGGTATGGCTGTTCCAAACATAGAATTATACTGTTGGACAGCACAAGCAAAGTATGTACTTGATTGGATGACAGAAAAAAGCCACTTCACGATCCCAGAATTAGAGCAGAGCGCGATCCAACCCTGGTCACTAGCCACATTGCCGCATTTAAAAGCAGACAAAACGGACAAACTACTGACTCACTACCCGCTCCTTTTGCAGCCTCTTTGGGCGTGGAGGAAGCTATGTAATAAAATAAAATGTAACCAAGAAATCACTAAGTACATCACACTACAAGGGAACCCACACTTCCTGCCAGGGATGACTACACAGACATTTAGGACTTGGGAGACGTTGGGTATAGACAGAGTGTTTAAACTTCTAGAGGGAGATGGGAAAACCATTTGTACATTTGCACATCTCCAAACGACATATAAACTACCGCGAACGCATCATTTTGCCTACCTCCAAGCGAAACATATCACAAGTTTAGTAGGCTCAGAAGATTTCCCTAGAGAAAACAGTGGACTTCACCAACTATGTAATCTCTACTTACATGGGTGCACATCTATCTCGCCAATCTACAAGACATTGCTAGCCTCTAACAATGAACATACTCTAGAACATATTTGTAAAAAATGGTCTGAGGCCCTAAAAACCCCTATCTCTAGGACACAAATTAAAGATATCATCCAGAGAGTCCGAAAAGCCACACTGTCAATGGACATTAGAGAATCACACACCAAAATTCTTGAGTTTGCGTATATTACGCCTAAGTTGTACAAGAACTGGGAGAAAGACTCTGGGAGAAACTGTCCTAGGTGCTCCCAAGCCCAATCAGATCTAATACACATGATATGGGAATGCCCCAGGTTGACAAGATTCTGGGGAATGATCCAACACTGGCTACGTACCCTAAGTTAAAAAATGAGATACATACCCAACTGCTGTATGAGCAAGCAGACACCATAGGTGACATAGCTAACCACACAGCTTGCTTCATTAAAAAATGGGAGGTGTACTTGCATTCTCTAGACACATCTCAGCAAGAGGCAATATTGTGCCTGACATACTTGAAGCTCAGTTAAGAGGAGAGTGGAGGGTGGGCCTTGGAGATTAGAAGACATAGTGTTAAATAGGTATAGAGGAGAGCTGAAGAGAATTAGGGATCTAGCACCCTGGGTGTGGGGGGGGGGGAATAGATGGCTGACTGGCCAACTTAAAAAAAAAAAAAAAAAAAAAAAAGGTTGGGGACATATCCAGTTGACACAAGATTAATTGAATATCATTTATGTTGATTGTTTGTATTTAGTGAACCAAAATCATATGTTGTCTTGCCACTAATGCTAAACCCCGGATTGTGGGGAGTTTCTTTTTTTCTTTCTCTCTTCTTTCTTTTCTTGTGTCATGTCCTTCACACAATAATAAAAGAATTTAAACCCCCCCCCACAATAATACATACAGCTCTGTGTCTATATACCCCAGAGGGTACATGCAGCCCCTGCACCCTATACACACTAATACATACACTCCTGTACATCTATATACCCCATATGTACATTCAGCCCCTGCATAGTATACAAACTTATATACACCCCTGCACATTTGTATATCCCAGAAGGTATACAGCCCCTGCACCTTATACACACTAATACATACACCCCTGCACATCTATATACCCCAGAAGGTACATACAGCCCCTGCACCTTATAGACACACTAATATATAAATTGCCTGCATATCCATATAAATAAGTTAAATATATCCCCATTAACCCTATACACACTAATACATACACCCCGGTACACACACACACACACACACACACACACACACACACACACACACACATATATATATATATATATATATATATATATATACTGTATATATATATATATATATATATATATATATATATATATAAAAATCTATAGATAGACAGACAGACAGACGGATAGATAGATAGATAGATAGATAGAAAGATAGATATAGATGGACACAAACACACAAAAACATATATACAGTATCTCGCAAAAGTGAGTATACCCCTCACATTTTTGTTAATATTTTATTATATCTTTTCATGTGACAACACTGAAGAAATGACCCTTTGCTACAATGTAAAGTAGTAAGTGTACATCCTGTATAACAGTGAAAATGTGCTGTCCCCTCAAAATAGACCTACACACAGCCATTAATGTCTAAACTGTTGGCAACAAAAGTGAGTACACCCCTAAGTGGAAATGTCCAAATTGGGCCCAAAGTGTCAATATTTTGTGTGGCCACCATTATTTTCATGCACTGCCATAACCCTCTTGGGCATTGAGTTCACCAAAACTTCACAGGTTGCCACTGGAGTCCTCTTCCACTCCTCCATGACAACATCACAGAGCTGGTGGATGTTAGAGACCTTGCGCTCCCCCACCTTCCGTTTGAGGATGCCCCACAGATGCTCAATAGGGTTTAGGTCAGGAGACATGCTTGGCCAGTCCATCACCTTTACTCTCAGCTTCTTTAGCAAGGCAGTGGTCATCTTGGAGGTGTGTTTAAGGTCATTATGTTGGAATACTGCCCTGAGGCCCAGTCTCCAAAGGGAGGGGATCATGCTCTGCTTCAGTATGCCACAGTACATGTTGGCATTCATGGTTCCCTCAATGAACTGTAGCTCCCCAGTGCTGGCAGCACTCATGCAGGCCCAGACCATGACACTGCCACCACCATGCTTGACTGTAGGCAAGACACACTTGTCTTTGTACTCCTCACCTGGTTGCCGCCGAACAAGCTTTACACCATCTGAACCAAATAAGTTTATCTTGGTCTCATCAGAGCACAGGACATGGTTCCAGTAATGTCCTTAGTCTGCTTGTCTTCAGCAAACTGTTTGCAGGCTTTCTTATGCGTCATCTTTAGAAGAGGCTTCCTTCTGGGACAACTGCCATGCAGACCAATTTGATGCAGTGTGCGGCGTATGGTCTAAGCACTGACAGGCTGTCCCCCTACCCCTTCAACCTCTGCAGCAATGCAGGCAACACTCATACGCATATTTCCCAAAGACAACCTCTGGATATGACGCTGAGCACGTGCACTCAACTTCTTCGGTCGACCATGGCGAGGCCTGTTCTGAGTGGAACCTGTCCTGTGAAACCACTGTATGGTCTTGCCCACCGTGCAGTAGCTCAGTTTCAGGGTTTTGGCAATCTTCTTATAGCCTAGGCCATCTTTTTGTAGAGCAACAATTCTTTTTTCAGATCCTCCTAGAGTTCTTTGCCATTAGGTGCCATGTTCAACTTCCAGTGACCAGTATGACAGTGTGAGAGCTATAACACCAAATTTAACACACCAGCTCCCCATTCACACCTGAGACCTTATAACACTAATGAGTCACTTGACACCGGGGAGGGAAAATGGCTAATTGTGTATATATATATATATATATATATATATACACACACACATACATAACTTTAATTAATGTAATTGCTAACACCTGTATTTGTCCTACTATTTCATGTCAAAATGAGTGGTGTGGAAAAGATCTATTACATCAGGTTTATGTAAGATATGCTTGAGCATTACATACACATGTGATATGAGTTTAATTCATTGGAAACTTGCTAATAAGACCAACTTTCAATCACATAATTCCATTCAAAATGATAAAGATCACATAATTTGGCAGACATAAAATCATACTTTTGCATCAGCAAGCCCACTCTAAAAAGAGAAATCAGCAAACAAACTAGATGCTCAAGATGTGGTATTCAAAACTGTTATAAAGACATTTGAAGAATCAGGAGAGGTCAAGGACATAAAAAGGACTGGAAGGCCAAGAAAACTTTCAAAATCTGAGTAGAAGTTTCTCAGAGTTTCTTCTTTGCTTGACCGGAAGAAGTCCAGCAAGGACCTGGCTTAGCATCTGGCCGTTTCATGGAGATGCCAAGTTGACCCTTTTACAGTCAGAATAATCTTGATCAGGAATAGTCTTTGTGGAAGGGTAGCAGCCAAGAAACCACTTTTTTTGGAAGGGGAAAAGGATAAAAAGGCTAAGATATGCTAAAGCTCACAAAGATTGGAATGAAGATCAATGGAACAGAGTATTATGGAGTGACAAATCCAAGTTTGGAATTTTCTGGTCCAATCGTTGAAAATATGTGAGAAGAAGAGTTGGAGAGAGATGGAAGAATAAGTGCTTGCGGCCATCAGCGAAACATGGTGAAGGGTCTGTCCTGGTTTAGGGCTGCATTTCTGCCAGTGGTGTTGGCGATATTGACCGAATTGATGGATCATGAATGCTGAAATATATTGACCGGTTTTAATTCATTATGCCATTCCTTCTGGAGAGCGCCTAATTGGGAATGGTTTTATTTTTCAGCATGATAACGATCCCAAGCACAAATCATATTTGGAGAGACAAACAGCTGATAAAACACTGACAGTCATGGACTGTCCTCCACAGAGTCTAGACCTTAATATTAAAGAGGCAGTATGGGATCACCTGGACCTGGAGAAAGAAATAAAAGACAACCTAAATCTAAAGAAGAACTCTGGGAAGTGCTGAAAGAAGCCAGGTCTAATATACCAGAAGATTACTTCGGAAACCTTCAGGACAGTCTCCCGAAAAGAGTTCAAGATGTGCTTAATGCCAAGGAAAGTCATAATAAATACCGACTTTTGCCTGAAGAAGCCATTTTGTTCTGAAAATTATGTTTTTTTATATTTTGTTTACATATTTCCTGCATTTTCTGTTTGTATCTTAATAAAGAGACCAAAAAAAAACCATGAGTCAAAAGAATGGTCCAAAAACTTAAGAGAAGAGATCATCGCCCTTCACAAACAAGGAACAGGATACAAAAAAATTGCAAAGGCACTGAATGTTCCTAGAGACACCATTCGAAGCATAGTACGCAAGTTCAAAGTTAACAGGGGTTGCACTACCTGGACGGGGCAGAAAAAGGAAGCTACCAACCACATTTCTGAAAAGGCAGGTTGAGAAAATCTGTTGAGTGACTGCAAAAGACCTGCAGCAAGACAGGCACTGAGGTGTCAGTTTGCACAGTAAGGCTCGTACCATTTGCAGAAGGTTTCCATGCCAAAACTCCAAGATGTACACCACTACTGACCCAAAAGCACAAGAAAAGTCAGCTCCAATATGCTCAAAATCATATAAATAAGCCACAGAAGTTTTGGGATTCTGTTCTGTGAAGCTATGAAACAAAACTGGATTTTTTCAGCCCAATGGATCAGCGGTATGTCTGGAGGAAGAAGAATGAAGCATACACTGAAAAGAACACTTTGCCTTCAGTTAAGCATAGTGGTGGCTCAGTAATGTTCTGGGGCTGCTTTGCATCCTCTGGCACTGGAAGCCTGCAGCGTGTGGAAGGCAAGATGGATTAATTGAAGTATCAGGAAATCCTAGGAGAAAACGTCATGACTTCTGTGAGGATGTTAAAGCAGGACAATGATCCCAAGCATACCTCAAATTCCACCAAGGCTTGTTTGCAGAAGAAGTCCCGGAATATTCTACAGTGGCTATCACAGTCACCTGACATGAACCCCATAGAAAATATCTGGTAGGATATGAAGAAGGCAGTTGCAGCACACAAACCCAAGAATATTACTGAACTGGAGGCCATTGCTCATGAGGAATGGGCTAAGATTCCTCAGGAACGCTGCCAGAATCTGGTGCTTGGCTATGCATCTCGTTTGCAGCAGGCCATAACTACAAACAGGTGCTCTACTAAGTGTGTTGTGTTAATCTACTTCAATTGCTTTTGTTTGATTTGTTCATTGCAAACAGCTGAAAGGCTGTAAATTTTGACAATACCTTACTTTGGCAGCTTTTTTTTTTTCTAACACCCAAGATCTCATATCTTTGAGCTGTGCTCATTTGTGAAGGAACCATGGACAAAGCAGAGCCTGCATAGGTCCATGAAGGTGAATAATCAACATCATATATAATAAATGTTTAAAATTATTAAAATAAATTGCTAATATATAAAATATCCATAGATTTTGATCATAATCAATGTATTTATCATTAGTGTAAGAATACAAAATACACAATGCGAAATAATTATTAGTATAATATGTTTATTATTATTTATCATTATACTGAGCTTTTACAAAATATCAAAATATATTATGGACATTCAACCCAAAAAGTTTATTTCATGATTTAGACGGAGCATAACATTTTAAACAACTTTCCAATTTACATATTTTATCAAATTTTCATAGTTTTCTTGCTAGACCTTGTTGAAAGTTGGAAGGCACGTTCAGGAGTGTGCACGTGTCTACAGCACTATATGGAAGCAGTTTTTCAACAATGCAACATTAGCAAGAGCACAAGATGGCAGTACTATTTCCTGTCATTTAATGCTTCAGGCATGTGCACGCTAGATATCTAGATATCTCATCAACTAAGAATAACATGAGAGAAGCAAATTTGATAAAATAATTAAATTGCAAACATTCTAAAAATTGAATTCTCCTTTTGAATCATGAAATAAAGATTTTTGGTTTCATGTCCCTTTAAAGGGATAGAAAGGTAAATATTTCAATGTGCGTGTTTAAATTACAATGTGAAAAATAATAACTTTTTAACATATTTTGATTATAAAATATGGTCATAGTAAAAGTTAAATCTTGTTTTCGTTGGCATACGCACATATCCTGTGTACCTAAATTCAAACACACCTTCAGCAGTGTCTTGTATGTCACAAATGACATCTTCATGATCAATACACACCACCACCAGTTATCTAAGCAGGAAGGGTGTTTGAATACTGGTGCATGGGATCTAAGAGGATATGTGAATATGCCACTGAAAAACATTATTCATTTTTTAATATTAGCATTTTTAATTAAGGAAAAATATTTTTAACAAGGTTTAATACTAATTTAAGAGATACCCACACACATTGCAATTGTGACATTTCAAACCAGTTCATACATTATTTAACTTAAATAGTGTTCTCAATTTTGAAAGTTTTGTTGTGTTAACATAATTACCAACTTTAGCATCCCTGTATCCCTAACATTATTTTTTTTTTTTTTAAAGAAAATAGGAATCATAAAGTATTAATGTTAAAACTATAACTTTTAGTCCCCACTTGCATTTATTTTACCATTTTATATACCATTAAAAATAAATAAATAAATAAATAAATAAGATATGGTTAATTAAAGTTAAATTTATATTCATGAAAATGCCAGTGTAATACTGAAAATGTGAAATTCTGAAAATTCCACATTAAGGGCTAGATTATGAGTGGAGGTCAAAATTTTTCGAAAGTCAAGCGCTCATGAGAGTGCTCTTCCGTAGGCTTCAATGGGAGCCTCGTTTTCATGTTGATAGACACAGCAAACCACCTAGTGCAGCGCAGGGGACAAATCTCGCAGCTTCGGGCAGCATTAAATAAATATATTTATCTATTTGATTATATTTTGGGGGCAATTGGGACAAACTTTTATATTTAATCAGAAGTCTGATCTCTGGTTAATTGCGCTTAACGCAAAGTGAAACCGTGAGCTTGCGGGAGCATTAACCAGCCACGTGTAATGGCTGGTTATTTAAAGTGTGCCCGTAAACGGGCAAACTTGCTACTTTACTGGTGCACGTTAAGATAGCGATCCACTCGTAATCTGGCTCAGATACCTAGTTAGGCTCTGGCTAATTAATGCTTTACAGGGAGCTAAGTCTGATTTGCACCTGCACATGAATCCATCTTTACATAGTTTTAGAGGATCATCATCTTTAGAAGAGGCTTCCTTCTGGGATGACAGCAATGCAGACCAATTTGATGCAGTGTGCGGCGTATAGTCTGAGCACAGGCTGACCCCCCACCACTTCAACCTCTGCAGCAATGCTGGCAGCACTCATACGTCTATTTCCCAAAGACAACAACTGGATATGACGCTAAGCATGTGCACTCAACTGCTTTGGTCAATCATGGCAAGGCCTGTTCTGAGTGGAACCTGCCCTGTGAAACTGCTGTATGGTCTTGCCCACCGTGCCGCAGCTCACTTTCAGGGTCTTGGCAATCTTCTTATAGCATAGGCCATCTTTATGTAGAGCAACAATTCTTTTTTTTAGATCCTCAGAGAATTCTTTGCCATGAGGTGCCATGTTGAACTTCCAGTGACCAGTATGAGAGAGTGTGAAAGTGATAACACCAAATTTAACACACCTGCTCCCCATTCACACCTGAGACCTTGTAACACTAACGAGTCACATGACACCCGGGAGGGAAAATGGCTAATTTGAGGGGACAGCAAATTTATACTGTTATACAGGCTGTACACTCACTACTTTACATTGTACCAAAGTGTCAATTCTTCAGTACTGTTACATGAAAAGATACAATAAAATATTTACAAAAATGTGAAGGGTGTACTCACTTTTATGATATACTGTGTATACATATATATATACAGTATATATATATATATATATATATATATATATATATATATATATATATATATATATATATATATAAAAGTTGCATGTCCCTTTAAGATACTATCTATAAATTTTCAACCCCTATGGTCATGGTTATGTTACTTTTATAACCTACATATATAGTTTTGCAATTATATTTCTTACTGTTTGTATGAAATAATGTAATATGCTCTCAGATTAAATAATCATAATAATAATACATTATTTTCCAGGTTCTGGATATGAGGATGAACCTGAAACAACGGAACACTATAGAGTGCCATCCTTCAGTGAGAGGGATGTTTTTACACAAACCAATAGCTACGGTTGCTGCCACCACAGCAGCACCCACAGATGCAGGTGCCACCAACACAGCATCAACAACAGATGCCGCCACTACTTATTATTTTTATATGCTGCCACAGCAGCACCTGCAACCTCAAATGGCAGCACCAACCACCACAGCAGCAAGCAACGCCACCACCACCAATATTTTGGCCACTTTGCCAACAGGGACACAATCCCAGTCACCAGTATAGATGTAAACTGATGCACCCCAAAATTGTGTCCCAGAAACTACAACCCAACAGCAGATTCCGATGACAACTTGGAATGTGCATTCACGGAAGGAGAGACTTCTCACACAAGAAAAACAAATTTTTAAGTTTAAGTTCCATCCCACACCTATGCAAAATTTATAATCTCTCTTTCTTTTTTTGCTGATTAATCCTTAAACATTTTCTCTGGTTTTTAAGATATTTTGAAAAGCTGTTTATTTGCTTTACAATAACAGCGTAATATCCTTTATTCATATGATGCAATTAATATACATGTGTACATTTGTTAAAAATGTAAGTGTACTTATTTAAAAAATATTATCCCATATAAGAATACTTGAGTATATGTTTGAAAAATTCACACAGTATAAAATATTTAACATTTGTCAACTTACATGTGCAAATAATGTTATAACTAATGATCTTGTTGGTTGCTCCTTCAGAACAAGCTAATAAGAGTTATCCAGTTGTAGAAAAACTTTGAAAGCATGTCATCATTCCTGTTGGTATGGCCAAATACCTTGCATGTTAACAATATTATCCCATATAATAATAATTGAGGATACGTTTGAGAAATGTTACCAGTTCAGAATTTAGCTTCTACTAGTGCCATGCCTTCTGAAGCTAAACCAGGTAACTATTTTCATCCTTCTGCAAGGTTTAAGAAGTTATATCCCTTACCTGCCTCTAATATTGAACTGTGGGAGACTGTCCCTAAAGTAGATGGGAACAAGAAATGACCACAGCACTTCTGTATTATCGGCAAATCAGTTGCTCTTTATTAGGGTGACAACCCCACACAAACAAACAGTAATGTTTCGAGTCACACAGAACCCTTAATAATAAAGTAGATGGGGCCATTTCCAGCCTGGCTAAGTCTACTACTATCCCTTAGGAAGACAGTACTTCGTGTAAGCACCCTTAGATAGTAAGTTAGAATCCTTTCACAGAAGGGCATTTCTGCAAGTGGTTATTTGTTTAGGCCTGCTATCTCTATTGCTGATGTAGCTGCTGCTTCTTTTTACTAGTTAACTAAACTTTCAGAGCAGTTCTCTAATGATTCTGCAAGTGAAGAATTGGGATTGCTCATAAGTGCTGATTCCTTTATTCGTGATGCTATATTTGACATTATTAAGATTAATGTTAAAACATGTCCTTGGCAGTTCTTTCTAGAAGAGCTTAATGGCTTAAGTCCTGGTCTGCTGATATGGTGTCTAAATCCAGACTTTCATCTCTTTCTTTTCAGGGAAAGAAATTGTTTGGTTCTGATTTGGATTCTATCATTTCTACTGTTACTGGAGGTAAAGGGGCTTTTGTTCCTCAGGACAAGAAGTCCAAGGGGAAATCTAAAGCCTCTAATCATTTTTGTTCCTTCCGTCGGAACAAGGAACAGAAAGTTGATTCATCCTCTCAGAATCAAAGAACCTCTGGCCCAGTCTAGAGACCTAGTGCTAATTGGAGCAGATCTAAACAAGCCAAAAAATCCACCCCTACTTCCACGTCTGCATGAAGGTGCAGCCCCTGATCCAGAGGCTCTGGTAGAGGGCAGGTCAGGCCTTTTCCAGGAAGCTTGTTTGCCATCTGTTCAAGTTCTCTGGGTTCTGAATATAGTTTCTCAGGGTTATCGGATAGGTTTTTAGAAAAAGGCCTCCCAGAGGAAGGTTTTTATGTCTAAGGTTCCAAGGAATCCCTTAAACGCCCAAGCCTTTTTTCAGATCTAGAAACTATGGGAGTTGCTTTAGTTCCTGTGCAGGGACCGGGGATAGGATTTTATTCAAATTTCTTTATTGTTCCAAAGAAGGAAGGTACTTTCAGACCAGTTATTGATCTGAAAGCACTTAAGAGGTTTTTCAGAATTCCTACTTTCAAAATGGAAACTGTTCTGCCTTTTGTTCAGCAATGTCAGTTTATGTCCACAATACATTTAAATGATGCTTATCTGCATGTTCCAATTCACAGGGAACAGTACCAGTTTCTGTGGTTTGCCGTTCTATAAGCATTTTCAGTTTGTTGATCTACCATTTGGTCTGGCTACAGTTCCACGGATTTTCACAAAGTTTGTGGTGACCTACTGTCTGTGATCAGATCACTGTTTCCTTACCTGGACGATATCTTGGTTCAAGCTCCAGGTTTTCATTTAGCAGAATCTCACACCAACGTACTTTTGTTGTTTCTTAAACAGCATGGTTGGAAGATCAATTTTCCAAAAAAGTTCTTTGGTGTCTTAGGCAAGGTTTACTTTTCTGGGATTTCAAATGAATTCAGTCTTCGTGAGTCTTTCTCTCACAGATCAGAGAAGGCTAAAATTGGTGTTTGCCTGTCTGAACCTTCAGTCTCTCGCCTTTTTCTCTGTTGTTTTTTGTATGGAAGTATTGGGTTTTAAGATTGCTGCTTCAGATGCAATTCCATTTGCTCGATTTCACATGAGACCACTTCAGCTTTGTATGCCTTATCAGTGATGCATGGATCATACTCAGTTGTCTCAAAAGATTTTTCTGGATCACAGAACAAGTCAGTCTCTGGCTGGATCTTTAGTTTATTATTTAGAGGGCTTCTTTTGCTCATCCTACCTGGACTGTGATCACTACAGATGCAAGTCTTTCAGGTTGGGGAGCTGTTTGGGGATCTCTGAGAGCACAAAGGGTTTGGGTTTCTCAGGAGGTGAGGTTTCCAATAAATGTTCTAGAACGCCATCCTATTTTCAGGGCTCTTCAGACTTGGCCTCTGTTGAAAAGGGAGTCTAATCTCCGCTTTGATTCAGTTAATTTCACAGCAGTGTTCTATATCAATCATCAGGAGGGAACCCACAGTTCCCTAGTCATGAGGGAAGTGTCTCAATTTCTCTCAATATCAAAAGCAAATTCCTGTATAGTTTCTGCAAGTTCATATTCCAGAAGTGAACAACTGGGAAGCAGATTTTCTCAATGGAAACCAAAAAGTATCAGTCAGCACCTGAACTACTTGCACGCCATGTAGGGGTACCACCAAACCCTACTGAATGTAATGAAAGTCCAGAAAGTATGGCAGCAATAAGTAGTTTAATCAATGGTCTTTATTGGAGCACAACAAACAAGATAGCGACGTTTCGGGAGCTTCCTCCCTTTGTCAAGCATAAAAAACTGTGGTAACAAACTTCTTAATATACCCACACCCACCAGGGGGCAGTAGAGAGCAATTTCCTCCTGTACTAGGTATAATTTAACCCATTCACTTCTTTAGGATATTGCAAGAGTTTTAACCACATAATTATACTACAAAGATACATTTAAAAGAATATATATTAAATTGTTTCTATATACATTCAATATATACAATCAAAATTGATACAATGTTCAACTATATATACACAGCAAGAATCAATCATTATAAGAAACTAGACTAATCATTATTGGAGATGCAAGCATTAATTCACAAGAAAAGAACAGAACATCAGCACAGAAAATCTCAACCCAATTATATTCTATAGGAACACTGACAAGTCCCAATCTTTATTAAGACCCACTGGTTGGAGGGTATTCAGTTCAAATATCCAGAATCTCTCCATTTGATGAAGCATTAGCTCCCTATTGCCTCCTCTCCTAGGAATGGGAACAAAATCAATTACTTGAAAGCGGAGTTGGTTGATTGCATGTCCTACTGAATTAAAATGGCAGGCAACAGGGGATTTTTCATTCTTTGTTCTAATAGAGCTCTTATGCTCTACTATTCTATCCCTAATGGACCTAGTGGTCTCACCCACATAGCTCCGCCCACAAGGACACTTAATTAAATAAATTACAAATTTTGAGTGACAGGTATAGAAGTTCTTAATCTGGTATTTTTTGCCTGAGCTGGGATGGTAAAAAACAGATCCTTTAATCATGTTACCACAACATGAACATCCCAGACATGGAAAACAACCTCTATTCCTGTCAGTCAAAAATCTTTAGCCATCCCTAATCTTAGAACTTCCAATGTCAGCCCTAACCAGTTTTTGTTGCAAATTGTAGCCCCTTTTGAAGGCAGGCATTGGGTTCTCAACAAACTCAGAAATATTAGGATAGCATTTGGACAATAAAGGCCAGTGCTTCCTAATAATGTTATTAATCCTATTGCTTTCACAGTTGTATTCTGACACAAAAACCATTCTTTTTGTCTCACCCCTAAAAAAGGCAAGGAGGAAAGAAGGGGTGAGACAAAAAGAATGGTTTTTGTGTCAGAATACAACTGTGAGAGCTATAGGATTAATAACATTATTAGGAAGCACTGGCCTTTATTGTCCAAATGCTATCCTAATATTTCTGAGTTTATTGAGAACCCAATGCCTGCCTTCAAAAGGGGCTACAATTTGCAACAAAAACTTGTTAGGGCTGACATTGGAAGTTCTAAGATTAGGGATGGCCAAAGATTTTTGACTGACAGGAATAGAGGTTGTTTTCCATGTCTGGGATGTTCATGTTGTGGTAACATGATTAAAGGATCTGTTTTTTACCATCCCAGCTCAGGCAAAAAATACCAGATTAAGAACTTCTATACCTGTCACTCAAAATTTGTAATTTATTTAATTAAGTGTCCTTGTGGGCGGAGCTATGTGGGTGAGACCACTAGGTCCATTAGGGATAGAATAGTAGAGCATAAGAGCTCTATTAGAACAAAGAATGAAAAATCCCCTGTTGCCTGCCATTTTAATTCAGTAGGACATGCAATCAACCAACTCCGCTTTCAAGTAATTGATTTTGTTCCCATTCCTAGGAGAGGAGGCAATAGGGAGCTAATGCTTCATCAAATGGAGAGATTCTGGATATTTGAACTGAAAACCCTCCAACCAGTGGGTCTTAATAAAGATTGGGACTTGTCAGTGTTCCTATAGAATATAATTGGGTTGAGATTTTCTGTGCTTATGTTCTGTTCTTTTCTTGTGAATTAATGCTTGCATCTCCAATAATGATTAGTCTAGTTTCTTATAAGGATTGATTCTTGCTGTGTATATATAGTTGAACATTGTATCAATTTTGATTGTATATATTGAATGTATATAGAAACAATTTAATATATATTCTTTTAAATGTATCTTTGTAGTATAATTATGTGGTTAAAACTCTTGCAATATCCTAAAGAAGTGAATGGGTTAAATTATACCTAGTACAGGAGGAAATTGCTCTATACTGCCCCCTGGTGGGTGTGGGTATATTAAGAAGTTTGTTACCACAGTTTTTTATGCTTGACAAAGGGAGGAAGCTCCCGAAACATCGCTATCTTGTTTGTTGTGCTCCAATAAAGACCATTGATTAAACTACTTATTGCTGCCATACTTTCTGGACTTTCAAGCAGATTTTCTCAGTCGTCAGTCTCGGCATCCAGGGGAATGGTCTTTTCACCAGGATGTGTTCAATCAGATTGTGGTTCTTTGGGGTGTCACAGAGATAGATCTGATTGCTTCTTGTTTAAACAACAAACTTCCTAGGTACTTTACGAGGTCCAGGCACCCTCAGGCAGAGTTTGTGGATGATCTAGTAGCTTGTTGGTCATTTCAACTTGCTTATCTGTTTCCTCCTCTGGTTCTTTTTCCCACTGTGATTTCCAAGATAAGGCCAGGTAAATTGTTAGTAATCCTGATTGCCCCAGTATAGGATTTGGTATGCAGATCTGGTTCAGATGACCAATTGCCTTCCTTGGCTTTCTCCGCTTCAACCAGACCTGTCTGAAGGTGCGGTTTTTCCACCTCGGTCTCAAATGTCTAAGCTTGATGTCATGGATATTGAAGAGCAGATTCTTTGGCATAGAGGTTTCTGAGATTCTGTGATTGAGACTTTGATCCAGGCTCATAAGCCTGTGACAAGAAAGATTCATTATAAGGTCTTGAAGGCTTTTATTTCTAGGTGTATAGATCATGGCTTTTCCTAGTATTCTTGTAGAATTCCTAGAAATTTGCAGTTCCTTTAGGATTCTTGGGATAAGGGCCTATCTGCCACTTCTTTGAAAGGGCAGATTTCTGCACCTTCAGTTTTGTTGCATGGAAAGATTGCTAATCTTCCTAAGATTCATGGTTTTGTTCAGGCTCAAGCCAATTTATCCACCCTGGAATCTTAACTTGGTATTATAGGTTTTGCAGGCTCCTCCATTTGAGCCATTTATGGATGTTAAGCTTCTTTCTTGGAAGGTTTTGTTTATTTTGGCCATCTCTTCTGCCAGAAGAGTTTCTGAATTGTCTGATCTTTCTTGTGATCTTTCTTATCTTATTTTTCATTAGGATAAGGCAGTCTTAAAGGGACAGTAAACATAGGATTTTGGATATCATTTTACTAAATGCATAATGCAACCATAACAGTATGACATTGTTTCATAATAAAAAACAATTTCTAACATACCTAAAACAGACTGCTAACCTTACATGCAGTGAGTTAACTCCGCCCACCCAAATGTGGAGATTTTTTTTACATGCTTAATTCTTTCCAATCCCCTGTATATTGATCGTGCAGCTCTTTGAGTGTCAGGAGCGTGCATTCTTTGATTGACAGTGATTGCTGGAGACATACTGGGCATGTGCATTATCACGCTACACAGTAACTGTAGTGTTTCAACGCAGCAGAATTCACCGTTCATGACAGTGATTTCCATCGTTCTTCCAAGGCAGATTATTTCATAATTATTTATTTCATAAATGATAATTACTTTGCTGCCCTGTCTCATACACTACTGAAACACTGAATCACTATAGTGAAATAACAGTGATCCAGTCTTTAGCATATCGCTCCACTTTTGCTAATGCTCAATCGCGGTTTTAGTAGCTGGCAAGGCAGACAGAAGTTTGTGAACGAGCAGTAATGGGAGGAACGGGGACGTACGTTTGTAGCCCTACCAATGGGATGAACTGTTAGCAGGGAAAACACTCCCCCAGCAGTAGTAGCTTGATGGGGAGCGAGTGAGAACTTCCATAACGGTTATTTTCGGTAACTTACAAATACTATAACTTTAAAAAAATGTATTTCAAAAACAGAAATAGCATAAATATTAGAGCCTGCCTATATGTTAAACAACATGATTTACTGACACTTTAAGGCCTGAATTTATTTATTTTTGCCTAAAGTTGTGTCCTCAGACAATATCAGTCAGGAAATTGTTGTCACATCTTTGTGTCCTAATCCTAAGGATTTTTGCATCATTTGGATGTTGTTAGGGCATTGAAGTATTATATTGGTGCTACTAAGGATTTCATACAATCTTCTAGTTTGTTAACTTTTCCGGTTTTAGAAAAGGACATAACGTTTCTGCTGTTTATTTGGCTTCTTGGTTGAAACTTTTGATTCATTAGGCTTATATGTTGGCAGGTCAGCCCCCACCTAAACAGATTACTGCTTATTCTACAAGATCAGTTGCCACTTCTTGGGCTTTCAAGAATTAAAGGGACAGTATACACCAATTTTCTTATAACTACATGTAATAGACACTACCATAAAGAATAATATGCACAGATACTGATATAAAAATCCAGAATAAAACCGTTTAAAAACTTACTTAGAAGCTTCCAGTTTAGCTCTGTTGAAAAGGTTACTGGAACACCCACTGCAAGTGGGAAATAGCAGACACTCCCCCCTCCCCTTCCTTTGCATATGAAAAGACCTTTTACACAAACAGAAGCAAGCTGGAGTAGGTATACGTTGGTATTCTCCTAAAACTTTGGGGCTTGATTAGGAGTCTGAAAATCAGAGCAATGTTATTTAAAAATAAGCAAAACTATACATTTAAAAAAAAAAAAAAAAACTTGTATAGGCTATATAAATGGATCATCTACAAAACATTTATGCAAATAAAAATCTAGCCCCTTCAAAGGGATTAAACACATAACTAAAGCTAGCCTTAGAGTAGCAATGTAGTACTATCTAGTGAGCAAATGGCAATAGACTTGTGTACACACAACTATAACCAGATAGCTCCTAATAGTGCATAACTACTGCTGATAATATGCACATATGCTTGTCAACAAAGGACACCAAGACACCAGAATTAAGGCTGTGACACACTGCAAGCGGAGCGGTGCGCAGCGTGTAGATGCAGCTGTGCGCGCTCAGTGTGTCCTGCCTTTTCATCTCTGAGCACTCTGCTGCGTCAGGTCGCGTAGCTGAGCGCTCAGAGATGAAATAATTGAACTTTAGAAGCGATGCGACGCGGTGCGAAGCAGCTGCATCGCCTCGCGCCACATCGCTTGCAGTGTGTCACAGCCTTAAATGTGATAACATAAGTGAATTTTAAAGTGTCTTAATATTGCATGCTCTATCTGGATCACGGAGGTTTAATGTCAACTTTCATATTCCATTAAAGTTGCAAAACAAGAGACTGAATTTGTTAAAGGGACAGTAAACACCTGGTACTTACAAGACATGTCTGTCTTGTATATACACACACATATATATATTTAAACATGTAATCAAAATATTTGTTCACTCAAATATAAACTATACACAAAAAAATAGTGAAAATGCCTAAAACAATTGTGTAAAATAAAAAATAAAATAAAAGGATATACTGCAAGGACTGTTTTACTGCTGGGTTGCTCGTCTATTCCTCCTTTCAGTTCATTGTGCATATTGTATGTTCAAGCTAAATGTTACTGAGCGGAAGAAACTGTGTATGTACTGTAAATATTTTTCATTACATTGTTCATTACATAGGAGAAAATTTTGTATTTTAAATAGATATTCATTTATATATATATATATATATATATATATATATCTGTATATACCTATATCTATATATATTCAAATATATATAGATATATATTTTACAAAAAGTAATCAGATATACATAGACATATATAGATTTAAAAATAAATAGAACAATTGGATGGTATAATATTCATAACTACCTTCGTGTTAGCGCTGTAGGTTTAACTCCTATTCAATAAGCGTGTTTAAGATATTTGTTAGATTTTTTTCTAGTTTGTATTCTCCATTAAAGTCTAAGGGAAGAAGAAGTTAGCACGGTTGCAATATCCAAAGTCCTGAAGTTAGTGCACGTTCGCTTTCGCTCACACACAAACATTTTCCTCTCAACCAGTAACGCACTAACCCACATGCGTTAAAAGTTTATTTCTATCAAAGTCTACGCATGAGCAAAAATGCTAATAAGTGCACCGCTTGTAATCTGACCCTCAGCTGTTAAACAGTGGAATTTCAGATGTTTGCCTAATTAAATATGTTAAAAAAAAATTTGCAGCGGGCCCTCACATTTTGGATTACACCACTGAGTATGTTTTTATTTTATTTTTTTTTAATTTCATTACACTCAATATGCAAAATATATGAGAGTATTATCAGGTTTTGAACATCAAAAAGAGGTATAAGTACTATCAGGAAATTGTGTTATCAGTAGTGATGTCGCGAATTGTTCCCGGCAAACATAGCTTGTTCACGTTTGCCGCGGCGGGCGAACATATGCAATGTTCGATCCACCCCCTATTCGTCATCATTGAGTAAACTTTGACCCTGTATCTCACAGTCTGCAGACACATTCCAGCCAATCAGCAGCAGACACTCCCTCCCAGACCCTCCCAGCTCCTGGACAGCAGCCATTTTAGATTCATTCGGAAGCTGCATTGTTAGTGAGAAGAGGGACAGTGTAGCTGCTGGTGATTTTATAGGGAAATTGATAGCTAGGCTAGTGTATTCAGTGTCCACTACAGTCTTGAAGGACTCATCTGATCTCTGCTTTAAGGACAGCACCCCAAAAAGAACTTTTTAGGGCTAGAACATCATTTTTTTCCCCTGTGTAATCTAATTGCAGTTGCTTGCCTGCCAAGCCACTTGCCCAGTGCCACCACTCATATCTGGTGTAACAGTAGTGTAAATAATTAAAAAAAAAAAAACTTTTTTGACTGTGAAACATCAGTCTGCTAGTGTAATCTAATTGCAGTTGCCTGCCTGCCTGCCAGTGTGTGTGCCAGGCCCACTTGCCCAGTGCCACCACTCATATCTGATGTAACAGTAGGGTAAATAATTAAAAAAAAAAAAACTTGTTTGACTGTGAAACATCAGTCTGCTAGTGTAATCTAATTGCAGTTGCCTGCCTGCTAGCGTGTGTGCCAGGCCCACTTGCCCAGTGCCACCACTCATATCTGGTGAAACAGTAGTGTAAATAATTAAAAAAAAAAAAACTTTTTTGACTGTGAAACATCAGTCTGCTAGTGTAATCTAATTGCAGTTGCCTGCCTGCCAGCGTGTGTGCCAGGCCCAGTGCCACCACTCATATCTGGTGTAACAGTAGTGTAAATAATTAAAAAAAAAAAACTTTTTTGACTGTGAAACATCAGTCTGCTAGTGTAATCTAATTGCAGTTGCCTGCCTGCCAGCGTGTGTGCCAGGCCCACTTGCCCAGTGCCACCACTCATATCTGGTGTAACAGTAGTGTAAATAATTAAAAAAAAAAAACTTTTTTGACTGTGAAACATCAGTCTGCTAGTGTAATCTAATTGCAGTTGCCTGCCTGCCAGCGTGTGTGCCAGGCCCACTTGACCAGTGCCACCACTCATATCTGGTGTAACAGTAGTGTAAATAATTTTAGAAAAAAAATACTTTTTTGACTGTGAAACATCAGTCTGCTAGTGTAATCTAATTACAGTTGCCTGCCTGCTAGCGTGTGTGTCAGGCCCACTTGCCCAGTGCCACCACTCATATCTAGTGTAACAGTAGTGTAAATAATTTAAAAAAAAACTTTTTTGACTGTGAAACATCAGTCTGCTAGTGTAATCTAATTGCAGTTGCCTGCCTGCCTGCTAGCGTGTGTGCCAGGCCCACTTGCCCAGTGCCACCACTCATATCTAGTGTAACAGTAGTGTAAATAATTTAAAAAAAAAAAACTTTTTGGACTGTGAAACATCAGTCTGCTAGTGTAATCTAATTGCAGTTGCCTGCCTGCCAGCGTGTGTGCCAGGCCCACTTGCCCAGTGCCACCACTCATATCTGGTGTAACAGTAGTGTAAATAATTTAAAAAAAAAAATTTAGACTGTGAAACATCAGTCTGCTAGTGTAATCTAATTGCAGTTGCCTGCCTGCCTGCCAGTGTGTGTGCCAGGCCCACTTGACCAGTGCCACCACTCAAATCTGGTGTAACAGTAGTGTAAATAATTTTAAAAAAGCAAAACTTTTTTGACTGTGAAACATCAGTCTGCTAGTGTAATCTAATTGCAGTTGCCTGCCTGCTAGAATGTGTGCCAGGCCCACTTGCCCAGTGCCACCACTCATATCTGGTGTAACAGTAGAGTAAATAATAAAAAAAAAAAACCTTTTTGACTGTGACACATCAGTCTGCTAGTGTAATCTAATTGCAGTTGCCTGCCTGCCAGCGTGTGTGCCAGGCCCACTTGCCCAGTGCCACCACTCATATCTGGTGTAACAGTAGTGTAAATAATTAAAAAAAAAAAAACTTTTTGGACTGTGAAACATCAGTCTGCTTGTGTAATCTAATTGCAGTTGCCTGCCTGCCAGAGTGTGTGCCAGGCCCACAGCGTATACTGTGCCCACTTGCCCAGTGCCACCACTCATATCTGGTGTAACAGTAGTGTAAATTTAAAAGAAAAAAAACTTTTTTGACTGTGAAACATCAGTCTGCTTGTGTAATCTAATTGCAGTTGACTGCCTGCCAGAGTGTGTGCCAGGCCCACTTGCCCAGTGCCACCACTCATATCTGGTGTAACAGTAGTGTAAATAATTTAAAAAAACAAACTTTTTTGACTGTGAAACATCAGTCTGCTAGTGTAATCTAATTGCAGTTGCCTGCCTGCCAGCGTGTGTGCCAGGCCCACTTGCCCAGTGCCACCACTTATATCTGGTGTAACAGTAGTGTAAATAATTTAAAAAAAAAAAACTTTTTTGACTGTGAAAGATCAGTCTGCTAGTGTAATCTAATTGCAGTTGCCTGCCTGCCAGCGTGTGTGCCAGGCCCACTTGACCAGTGACACCACTCATATCTGGTGTAACAGTAGTGTAAATAATTTAAAAAAAAAAAACTTTTTTGACTGTGAAACATCAGTCTACTAGTGTAATCTAATTGCAGTTGCCTGCCTGCCAGCGTGTGTGCCAGGCCCACTTGCCCAGTGCCACCACTCATATCTGGTGTAACAGTAGTGTAAATAATTAAAAAAAAAAAAAAACTTTTTTGACTGTGAAACATCAGTCTGCTAGTGTAATCTAATTGCAGTTGCCTGCTTGCTAGCATGTGTGCCAGGCCCACTTGCCCAGTGCCACCACTCATATCTGGTGTAACAGTAGTGTAAATAATTAAAAAAAAAAAAAACTTTTTTGACTGTGACACATCAGTCTGCTAGTGTAATCTAATTGCAGTTGCCTGCCTGCCAGCGTGTGTGCCAGGTCCACTTGCCCAGTGCCACCACTCATATCTGGTGTAACAGTAGTGTAAATAATTAAAAAAAAAAAACTTTTTTGACTGTGAAACATCAGTCTGCTAGTGTAATCTAATTGCAGTTGCCTGCCTGCCAGCGTGTGTGCCAGGTCCACTTGCCCAGTGCCACCACTCATATCTGGTGTAACAGTAGTGTAAATAATTAACAAAAAAAAAATCTTTTTTGACTGTGAAACATCAGTCTGCTAGTGTAATCTAATTGCAGTTGCCTGCCTGCCAGCGTGTGTGCCAGGTCCACTTGCCCAATGCCACCACTCATATCTGGTGTAACAGTAGTGTAAATAATTGACAAAAAAAAATCTTTTTTGACTGTGAAACATCAGTCTGCTAGTGTAATCTAATTGCAGTTGCCAGCATGTGTGCCAGGCCCACTTGCCCAGTGCCACCACTCATATCTGGTGTAACAGTAGTGTAAATAATTGACAAAAAAAAAATCTTTTTTGACTGTGAAACATCAGTCTGCTAGTGTAATCTAATTGCAGTTGCCTGCCAGTGTGTGTGCCAGGCCCACTTGCCCAGTGCCACCACTCATATCTGGTGTAACAGTAGTGTAAATAATTTTAAAAAAAAAACCTTTTTGACTGTGAAACATCAGTCTGCTAGTGTAATCTAATTACAGTTGCCTGCCTGCTAGCGTGTGTGCCAGGCCCACTTGCCCAGTGCCACCACTCATATCTGGTGTAACAGTAGTGTAAATAATTTTAAAAAAAAACTTTTTTGACTGTGAAACATCAGTCTGCTAGTGTAATCTAATTGCAGTTGCCTGCCTGCTAGCGTGTGTGCCAGGCCCACTTGCCCAGTGCCACCACTCATATCTGGTGTAACAGTAGTGTAAATAATTAAAAAAAAAAAAACACATCAGTTTGAAGAAATGAGTGATGCGCAACCATCATTGACAGAGGATGTAGATAACAGTGATGTGTCTCAGTCAGGCAGCATTACAGACATGGACGTATGGTGTGATGATGATGATGTTGTACATGCTGCTGCTTCCTTTGTTGACTTGTCAGATACAAGTGAAGCGGTTGATGATGACGATGCGTCTGTGGATGTCACGTGGGTGCCCGCTAGAAGAGAAGAAGAACAGGGGGAAAGTTCAGATGGGGAGACAGAGAGGAGGAGGAGACGAGTTGGAAGCAGGGGTGGTCATCGCAAGGAGCTAGTGGCACAGTCAGACAGCATGCATCGGCACCCGGGGTCAGCCAGACAGCACGCCAATCAACGTATGCTGTTGCCACCACCAGAATGCCGTCATCGCAGAGCTCAGCAGTGTGGCATTTTTTTTGTGTGTCTGCCTCTGACAACAGCAATGCCATTTGCAACCTGTGCCAAAAGAAACTGAGTCGTGGGAAGTCCAACACCCACCTAGGTACAACTGCTTTGCGAAGGCATATGATCTCACATCACAAATGCCTATGGGATCAACACATGAGTAGAAGCAGCACACAAACTCAAAGCCGCCATCCTCCTCCTGGTCCAGCATCTTCAGCCACGTCAACCACTGCTGTCCTCCTTGCCCCCTCTTAACCATCCGCCACTCCGTCTCTCTTCCAGAGCAGTTCCTGCTCATCTGCCCACAGTCAGGTGTCTGTCAAGGACATGTTTGAGCGTAAGAAGCCAATGTCACAAAGTTACCCCCTTGCCCGGCGTCTGACAGCTGGCTTGTCTGAACTCTTAGCCCGCCAGCTTTTACCATACAAGCTGGTGGAGTCTGAGGCATTCAAAAAATTTGTAGCTATTGGGACACCGCAGTGGAAGGTACCCGGCCGAAATTTCTTTGCACAAAAGGCAATCCCCAACCTGTACTTGATTTTGCGAAAGGAAGTAATGGCATGTCTGGCACACAGTGTTGGGGCAAGGGTCCATATGACCACTGATAGCTGGTCTGCAAAGCATGGTCAGGGCGTGACACCGCCACGACTTGCAGGCAGGCCTGCTGCCACCTCCTCTACTCCTCCTACTCCATCCTCTTCCATAACCTTCTTGGCTGAGTCCTCTTCTGCTGCTGCGTCTTGTTCCACATCAACGGCACCCCCCCAGCTCCGCAGATACTATTCCACATCCCGGATACGGCAGTGTCATGCCGTCTTGGGGTTGACTTGCCTGAAAGCAGAGAGTCACACCGGACCAGCACTCCTGTCCGCCCTGAACGCACAGGTGTATCAGTGGCTGACTCCGCACCAACTGGAGATTGGCAAAGTGGTTTCTGACAACGGAAGTAATTTGGTGGTGGTATTGAAATTGGGCAAGTTGACACATGTGCCGTGCATGGCACATGTGTGTAATCTGATCGTACAATGCTTTGTGCATAAGTACCCAGGCTTACAGGACGTCCTGAAGCAGGCCATGAAGGTGTGTGGCCATTTGAGGCGTTCCTACACGGCCATGGCGCACTTTTCCGATATCCAGCGGCGAAACAACATGCCATTGAGGCGCTTGATTTGTGACAGCCCGACACGTTGGAATTCAACACTCCTAATGTTCGACCGCCTGCTCCAACAAGAAAAAGCCGTTAACGACTATTTGTATGACCGGGGTGCTAGGACAGCCTCTGCGGAGCTGGGAATTTTTTTGCCATGTTACTGGGCGCTCATGCGTCCTTTTGAGGAGGTGACAAACCTAGTCAGTCACACCGAAGGCACCATCAGCGACATCATACCATTTGTTTTCTTCCTGGAGCGTGCCCTGAGAAGAGTGCTGGATCAGGCCGTAGATGAGCGTGAAGAGGAAGAGGAAGATTTGTGGTCACCATCAACACCAGAAACAGCCTTATCAGCATCGCTTGCTGGACCAGCGGCAACGCTGGAAGAGGATTGTGAGGAAGAGGAGTCAGAGGAGGAATGTGGCTTTGAGGAGGAGGAGGAGGAAGACCAACCACAACAGGCATCCCAGGGTGCTCGTTGTCACCTATCTGGTACCCGTGGTGTTGTACGTGGCTGGGGGGAAGAAGATACCTTCAGTGACATCACTGAGGACGAGGAATGGGACATGAGTAGCTCGGCATCCAACCTTGTGCAAATGGGGTCTTTCATGCTGTCGTGCCTGTTGAGGGACACTCGTATAAAAAAGCTGAAGGAGAATGACCTGTACTGGGTGTCCACGCTAATAGACCCCGGTATAAGCATAAAGTGCCAGAAATGTTACCGAATTACCACAAGTCGGAAAGGATGCAGCATTTCCAAAATAAATTAAAAAGTATGCTTTACACAGCGTATAAGGGTGATGTCACAGCACAACGGGAATCTTACAGGGGAAGAGCTGAAAGTAATCCTCCGACTCCCACGACCAAGCCGGCAAGGACGGGACGCTTTACAGACGTGTTGTTGATGGAGGACATGCGGAGCTTTTTAACTCCTATGCATCGCCACAGCCCTTCGGGGTCCACCCTCAGAGAACAACTCGACCGACAGGTAGCAGACTACCTCGCCTTAACTGCAGATCTCGACACTCTGAGGAGTGATGAACCCCTTGACTACTGGGTGTGCAGGCTTGACCTGTGGCCTGAGCTATCCCAATTTGCAATAGAACTTCTGGCCTGCCCCGCTTCAAGTGTCCTGTCAGAAAGGACCTTCAGTGCAGCAGGAGGTATTGTCACTGAGAAGAGAAGTCGCCTAGGTCAAAAAAGTCTAGATTACTTCACCTTTATTAAGATGAATGAGGGATGGATCCCAAAGGGACTGACATTGGGCGATACATTCGAGTAAAAAAGGCCTGATGAGATGAGCTGCCTTTGGCTAAAAATGGTCCACATGCTGCTGTATTTTATCTTCGAATGCCGGATGACTTGCGTGACTTATCCGCCACCAACTAGGGTTCAAGCCGCAATGTTTTAGGGCACTTTCTGCCTGGGAAACAAACATCAATTTTTCTGGCCGCTGCTACTGTAGCAGCGGCTGGAACAATACCTAATTTTTCAGGCATGTGTACATGCCAAATTTTTCTGGCCTCTGGTGCTGCACTGTGGCTTCAAAAACAAAACAAAAAAAAGACACTTAACAGGGATTAAACAGGGATTAAACTGATAGGAATAGTACTAATTTGAAGTAGGAGGACCGACCAAGCATCTTTTTCCATCTCCCGGTTCCTAAAATCCATGCCATATACACATCCCCTGATAGGGGACACCGCAGTGGAAGGTACCCGGCCGAAATTTCTTTGCAAAAAAGGCAATCCCCAACCTGTACTCGATTGTGGAAAAGGAAGTAACCTTACCATGGGTCCCAGAATGCACGTCTTGTAATTCTCTGTCTGGGAAATGATCTATCTATCAAATCTATCTATTTATCTATCAAATCTATCTATCTATCATATCTATCAAATGTATCTATTGCATCTATTGATCTATCTATCTAATCTATGTATCTATCTATCTATTTATCTATCAAATCTATCTATCTCGTGGCCGGACCGAACAAGCATCTTTTTCCATCTCCTGGTTCCTAAAATCCATGCCATATGCACATCCCCTGATAGGGGACACCGCAGTGGAAGGTACCCGGCCGAAATTTCTTTGCACATAAGGTAATCCCCAACCTGTACTCGATTGTGCAAAAGGAAGTAACCTTACCATGGGTCACAGACCGCACGTCTTGTAATTCTCTGTCTGGGAAATTATCTATCTATCAAATCTATCTATTTATCTATCAAATCTATCTATCGTATCTATCAAATGTATCTATTGCATCTATTGATCTATCTATCTAATCTATGTATCTATCTATCTATCTATCTATCTATCTATCAAATCTATCTATTTCGTGGCCGGACCGACCAAGCATCTTTTTCCATCTCCCGGTTCCTAAAATCCATGCCATATACACGTACCCTGATAGGCGACGTAACAGGTATTAAACTGATAAGAATAGTACTACACACCACTCATATCTGGTGGCACAGTAGATTGCACGTGCAGTGCCCCAAATTTGAAGTAGGAAGACTGACCAAGCATCTTTTTCCATCTCCCGGTTCCTAAAATCCATGCCATATACACGTCCCCTGGCGCCGCAACTGCCTCTGGGAACCTTACCATGGGTCCCAGCCGCACGTCTTGTAATTCTCTGTCTGGGAAATTATCTATCTATCAAATCTATCTATTTATCTATCAAATCTATCTATTGTATATATCAAATGTATATTGCATCTATTGATCTATCTATCTAATCTATCAAATCTATCTATCTCGTGGCCGGACTGTTTTGTGACAGCCACTTGTGTTTCGGCCAAATGTCCGTCGGCTAAAAGTCTGGCCACGATTGCACGCGCAGTGCCCCAAATTTGAAGTAGGAGGACCGACCAAGCATCTTTTTCCATCTCCCGGTTCCTAAAATCCATGCCATATACACGTCCCCTGATAGGGGGCGTAACAGGTATTAAACTGATCAGAATAGTACTACTTAACACACCACTCATATCTGGTGGCACAGTAGATTGCACGTGCAGTGCCCCAAATTTGCCCCCTAAAATCCATGCCATATACACGTCCCCTGGCACCGCAACTGCCTCTGGGAACCTTACCATGGATCCCAGACCTCACGTCTTGTAATTCTCTGTCAGGGAAATTATCTATCTATCAAATCTATCTATCTATCGTATCTATCAAATGTATATTGCATCTATTGATCTATCTATCTCATGGTTGTGCAAATGGACTGTTTGCGGTGCGTTAAACGGGGAGTTTGGTCTGTCACTGTGAAGTGGGCGTAACTCTTACACTACCTGATCGATACAACATCATGCCTGATGTTTTAAAGCACGTTATTCCAAACAATTTAGGAATGTTAGGTGATTTATGCCCTTTATGGATTAAAACCAGACTCTGCATCAACTATGTAATTTGTCCGTGGGAGTTTTGCCATGGATCCCCCTCCGGCATGCCACAGTCCAGGTGTTAGTCCCCTTGAAACAACTTTTCCATCACTATTGTGGCCAGAAAGAGTCCCTGTGGGTTTTAAAATTCGCCTGCCTATTGAAGTCAATGGCGGTTCGCCCGGTTTGCCCGTTCACAAACAGTTGCGGATGTTTGCGTTCGCTGTTCGCGAACGGAAAATTTTAAGTTCGCGACATCACTAGTTATCAGCCTATCTCAATGTTAAAGCCATTAATGCAAGATGAGTTTGTATCTTTTACACAGAAAAACTGTTGAACATTTGATTAGATGCATTTATAAGCGATAGTGTATCAAAGATTTAATAAGATGGCAGTAAGATAAATGAATCTGTCAGGGTAGTGGATATTTATTTATTGTTAGAAATACTGATATATGTGGATACACATCACACAATGACTTGCTTGTACTAATTTAAATAAAATATTATTCACCCTTAGTCATTTCCATATGATAAGCTATGATGTATTAAAGGGAAATACAACTTGCTACTTTTGTGATAATTCTTTTCATTTAATCAGTGCTGATACCACAACATTTCCCCCATACTCTGAATTCAGCAAGTAAAAAGCTATGATCAATTATAGAACATTTTCCCAAATCACATGCTTATGCTTTTTGCAAGAATGCTTCCAATCAAATTTTATAAAGCAGGACTCTGAATTGTTAATAAAGATGGTAGATTGTGATGAGAGCAAGGAGACAAATATGTGGTTGACATCTTTTACCTAATTAGTGTCAACTGAACCTATTCACATCATATGACTTCATATATTGCATAGCTGATGTGCTGTCTCTTTGTATCTGAGTCACATGAATTTGCAAAAGGAAAACTTTAGGTATTTGTAATCAATGTTATCATCCATCTATTAATATATGGTCATATTCAGATGTTCAGTATCTACAATAAGATAAAAAGTCTCTCTATTTAATTTCCTGCCTTTCAGGAAATTAGTTTAGCACATTGTTATACCCTTCAGTGCATGGCTACCAATGTCCCATTATATATAGTTTCTTACAGGAAAACTTGTTTTGGAACCTTCTATGAGGATATAAATATAGATGTAAGACATTTATATCTCTTGCTCTATCTATCTCTTTTATTTATATATATATATATATATATATATATATATATATATATATATATATATATATATATATACTGAATATATATATATACACCACATAAGCACACACTGTTAAACATATATGCAAAAACTTCATGACTTTGAAGGGTTATTAAAGAATTTCTAATGTAAATTGTTTTACCTAACCCCCACCCCCAAATGTTGCAATATACTATCATTATTTATTTTGTTACCTTTTCTTTCAAATTCTTGTTTTTATTAGTTCCATTTTTTGTATAAAGTAATGGGTACCAACATATTGAAACCTATGTTTCCTCCTTATCTATCTCTTCTGCTGAGGACAATTAGAGACATACAGTATGTAAAACAGGCACTGAAAGTAGAAACCTTGTTAGATCGTAACTTTAATAATCCTATATCCCACACAGCCTTGCTCATATACTCTCTTTTATTGTTTTATATCTGTCTCTAATGTCCTCACCAGAAGAGATAAGAGGAAAGCTGGGGTTCTTACATGGCAGCATCTATTACTTTATCGAAACTAAAGTATTTTATAGAAACTAAACCTTTACATTTATATATTCAATTTTAACAACTACAAAAAATACTTCTATGTATTCTCTTGGAATCACGTTTTGTGAGTGGTCCAGCAGTAAAACAGTTAATAAATAACCATGCCTTGCGGTCTGCATTGTGTAGTGTTTGCTAACTGTAGGGGGTGGTTTCCTAATTAACGGTTTCACTGCTGGGCCGCTCACAACATGTGGCCTTAGTGGGAACACTGCTGGAGTGCATAAATATATCTAACATTCATTTACTGTTTACTATCCCTTTAATATATACATTTTATAGGCAGGACAAAGGATAGAATTGTTACTATAGGCATTTTACAAATTTCTATTTATAAGTAACTCCAGAAATAATTATGTACCTCAACAATTAAAGGGCCACTAAACCCAAAATCTTTCTTTCATGATTCAGATAGAGAATACAAATTTAAACAACATTACAATTTACTTCTATTATTTATTTTGCTTCATTTTTTAGATATCCTTAGTTGAAGAAAAAGCAATGCACATGGTGAGCCAATCACACAAGGCTTCTATGTGCAGCAACCAATCAGCAGCTACTGAGCATATCTAGATATGCTTTTCAGCAAAAGAATATAAAGAGAATAAAACAAATAAGATAAGTAAATTAGAAAGATGTTTAAAATTGCATTCTCTTTCTAAATCATGAAAGAAAAAATGTGGGTTTCATGGCCCTTTAAACTTGCAACCAAAATAATTCTCCATATCTGAGAGGAAAAATTACTAAGGAATTCTGCAGTCAACAGTTTAATAATTAATAAATACCACACACATTTGCAGTTCATAAACACGCATACACATGAAGATGTTTGAATTAAAGGGACAGTTTACCATAGAATTGTTATTGTTTTAAAAGATAGATAATCCCTTTGTAACCCATTCCCCAGTTTTGCATAACCAACATAGTTATATTAATATACTTTTTACCTCTGTGATTACCTTGTATCTAGGAACCTTCTTCCAGCCCCCTTACCACATGACTGTGACTGTTTATTATCTATTGTCTTAAATTTAGCATTGTATTGTGCTAGATCTTAAATAACTTTCTGTGCCTGAACACAGTGTTATCTATATGGCCCATGTGTACTTTCTGTCTCTTTGTGTTGAAAAGAGATTTAAAAGCATGTGATAAGAGGCAGCCCTCAAAGGCTTAGAAATTAGCACATGAGCCTACCTATGTTTAGTTTAAACTAAGAATACCAAGAGAAAAAACATAATTTATGTAAGAACTTACCTGATAAATTCATTTCTTTCATATTAGCAAGAGTCCATGAGCTAGTGACGTATGGGATATACATTCCTACCAGGAGGGGCAAAGTTTCCCAAACCTCAAAATGCCTATAAATACACCCCTCACCACACCCACAAATCAGTTTAACGAATAGCCAAGAAGTGGGGTGATAAGAAAAAAGTGCGAAGCATAAATATAAGGAATTGGAATAATTGTGCTTTATACAAAAAAATCATAACCACCACAAAAAAAGGGTGGGCCTCATGGACTCTTGCTAATATGAAAGAAATGAATTTATCAGGTAAGTTCTTACATAAATTATGTTTTCTTTCATGTAATTAGCAAGAGTCCATGAGCTAGTGACGTATGGGATAATGACTACCCAAGATGTGGATCTTCCACGCAAGAGTCACTAGAGAGGGAGGGATAAAATAAAGACAGCCAATTCCGCTGAAAAAAATCCACACCCAAAAATAAAGTTTAGATCTTATAAAGAAAAAAACTGAAAATATAAGCAGAAGATTCAAACTGAAACAGCTGCCTGAAGTACTTTTCTACCAAAGACAGCTTCAGAAGAAGAAAACACATCAAAATGGTAGAATTTAGTAAAAGTATGCAAAGAAGACCAAGTTGCTGCTTTGCAAATCTGATCAACCGAAGCTTCATTCCTAAACGCCCAGGAAGTAGAAACTGACCTAGTAGAATGAGCTGTAATCCTTTGAGGCGGAGATTTACCCGACTCGACATAAGCATGATGAATTAAAGATTTCAACCAAGATGCCAAAGAAATGGCAGAGGCCTTCTGACCTTTCCTAGAACCGGAAAATATAACAAATAGACTAGAAGTCTTTTGGAAATTCTTAGTAGCTTCAACATAATATTTCAAAGCTCTAACTACATCCAAAGAATGCAATTTCTCTACTAATGTTGTTGGAATAGTAGTACGCTTAGCAAGAGTAGAGACAGCCCCATCAACCTTAGGGATTTTGTCCCAAAACTCTAATCTGTCAGATGGCACAGGATATAATTGCTTAAAACGTTTAGAAGGAGTAAATGAATTACCCAAATTATTCCATTCCCTGGAAATTACTTCAGAAATAGCACCAGGGACAGGAAAAACTTCTGGAATAACTACAGGAGATTTAAAAACCTTATCTAAACGTTTAGATTTAGTATCAAGAGGACCAGAATCCTCAATTTCTAATGCAATTAGGACTTCTTTAAGTAAAGAACGAATAAATTCCATTTTAAATAAATATGAAGATTTATCAGCATCAACCTCTGAGACAGAATCCTCTGAACCAGAAGAACCATTATCAGAATCAGAAAGATGATGTTCATTTAAAAATTCATCTGAAAAATGAGAAGTTTTAAAAGACTTTTTACGTTTACTAGAAGGAGGAATAACAGACATAGCCTTCTTAATGGATTTAGAAACAAAATCTCTTATGTTATCAGGAACACTCTGAGTATTAGATGTTGACGGAACAGCAACAGGTAATGTAACAGTACTAAAGGAAATATTATCTGCATTAACAAGTTTGTCATGACAAACAGTACAAACAACAGCTGGAGGAACAGATACCATAAGTTTACAGCAGATACACTTAGCTTTGGTAGCTCCAGCACCAGGCAGCGATTTTCCAGAAGTATCTTCTGACTCAGTTTCAACGTGGGACATCTTGCAATATGTAATAGAAAAAACAACATATAAAGCAAAATTGATCAAATTCCTTAAATGACAGTTTCAGGAATGGGAAAAAATGCCAGTGAACAAGCTTCTAGCAACCAGAAGCAATAAATAATGAGACTTAAATAATGTGGAGACAATAGTGACGCCCATATTTTTTTAGTGCCAAAAATGACGCCCACATTATTTGGCGCCTAAATGCTTTTGGCGCCAAAAATGACGCCACATCCGGAACGCCGACACTTTTGGCGCAAAAGAACGTCAAAAATGATGCAACTTCCGGCGACACGTATGACGCCGGAAACAGAAAAAAAATTTTGCGCCAAAAAAGTCAGCGCCAAGAATGACGCAATAAAATGATGCATTTTCAGCCCCCGCGAGCCTAACAGCCCACAGGGAAAAAGTCAAATTTTAAGGTAAGAAAAAAATTGATTTATTCATATGCATTATCCCAAATATGAAACTGACTGTCTGAAATAAGGAATGTTGAACATCCTGAGTCAAGGCAAATAAATGTTTGAATACATATATTTAGAACTTTATATAAAAGTGCCCAACCATAGCTTAGAGTGTCACAGAAAATAAGACTTACTTACCCCAGGACACTCATCTACATGTTGTAGAAAGCCAAACCAGTACTGAAACGAAAATCAGCAGAGGTAATGGTATATAAATAAGAGTATATCGTCGATCTGAAAAGGGAATCTCTACGACCGATAACAGAGAACCTATGAAATAGACCCCGTAGAAGGAGATCATTGAATTCAAATAGGCAATACTCTCCTCACATCCCTCTGACATTCACTGCACGCTGAGAGGAAAACCGGGCTCCAACCTGCTGCGGAGCGCATATCAACGTAGAATTTAGCACAAACTTACTTCACCACCTCCATAGGAGGCAAAGTTTGTAAAACTGATTTGTGGGTGTGGTGAGGGGTGTATTTATAGGCATTTTGAGGTTTGGGAAACTTTGCCCCTCCTGGTAGGAATGTATATCCCATACGTCACTAGCTCATGGACTCTTGCTAATTACATGAAAGAAAAGCTAATTTGATGATAAAAGTAAATTGGAAAGTTGATTAAAATTAAAAGTCCTATCTGAATAATGAAAGTATAATTTATATTAAACTTCTATTATTCAGATGGAACGTTATTTTTAACACGATTTTAAATTCCAGTAAATTAAATGGTATTATATTCCAGATCTCATTATGTAATAAGTTTGTGTACACAGACTTGCTTCCTTATCTTATATTTGCCTGGAACACCAAAGCTCAATACATAGAGAGAACAATGGAAAATTATCATTTTATTGCTTAACTATCCTGCACCCCACTGAGAGTGTAACATCTTCTGCTGGCTGTGTTTATTTAGGCTATTCAATAGCTGAGACTCCAGTATCAAAACTTTCAGTATAGTTGGCTATAACACAGGCTAAATCAGCTATTTCAAATGCTTAAAAAGGAGTAAAGGAGCTAATTGTAAACAATTGAATACACTCCAGCAGGTAAAATGGATCATTGGGAATAATTTAAAGGGAAGAAATGTTTGGGGTGAACTGACCCTTTAAGCTTCTTTCTTGACAGGTTTTGTTCCTTTTGGCTATCTCTTCTGCTAGAAGAGTTTCTGAATAGTCTGCTCTTTCTTGTGACCCCCCTTAACTTATCTTTCATAAGGCTGTCTTAAGGACTAAATTAGATTTTTTTTGCCTAAAGTTATGTCTTCAAACAATATCAGTAGGGCAATTGTTATCCCTTATTTGTGTCCTAATCCCAAGAATGCTTCAGAGAGATATTTGCATAATTTGAATGTTGTTAGAGCATTGAAGTACTATATTAAAGCTACTATAGATTTCAGACAAACTTCTAGTTCTAAAAAAAGGACAGAAACAGATTACTGCTCATTCTACAAGATTAGGTGCCACTTCTTGTGTTTTCAAGAATGAGGTTTAAGTTGACCAAATTTGCTGGGCAGCCACTTGGTCTTCTTTGCATACTTTTACTAAATTCTACTATTTTTGATGTTTTTACTTATTCTGATGCAGCCTTTGGTAGTAAAGTCCTACAGGCAGTTGTCTCAGCTTAATTTATTTTTGCCTGTTGTTTAAATTTAAGTGCATAAAAAAGCCCTTTTTGGGGTTTGTGTGGGGTTGTGTATTTTGTTCTTCAGTGAAAAACCCCGCCCCTTATGTCTCATTACTCATGAACTTCACAGCTTGGGTATTAGTTCCCAGCAATAATGGATGGTGGACTCGCATCACCTGTGTGAAAGAAGACATAATTTATGCTTACCTGATAAATTAATTTCCAAGTCCATGAGACTTTTTCCCCTGCTCCTTTTATTTATTTTCCTACCTCATTTTGCTTGGATACAGATTAGACTGAGGTACCTGTGAGGTGGGAGGGGTTTTATAGAGCTCTTGAGGTTTGGGAATCTGTGCCTCCTCCTAGTGGAAGGGAAGAGTAATTCCCAGGAGTAATGGATTGTGGACTCTCACCACCATAAAATAAATTAATTTATTAGGTAAACATAAATTATGTTTTTTTTTACATTCTTCTTAATCCAAATGTACATGTCTAGTGTGTATACTCTGCACAGACTGATTACGCCTGTGCCAAGGGCAGCACAATTTACAGGGGTAATACATGTTGAGTGGTAGTTCTATGGCATAATGCTTCTGTGCTCTCAAACATTTTATTTTGTAGTTGTATTACAAATCAATGATCCCTGTTTATCTAGTGGCAGTGTATGCCCCCTCCATACATCTCTGGTCTATGTGTAAAACTACAGAAAGAACTTTAGGCTGATATGAGATAAAATAGTTGAGAGGAGTCAGGGAGAATATATTTCCTACATTTAGATAGAAGGGATGATTTTGGTTGTGTTCCACTTTAATCATCTGAAATGTTGTGAATTTAGTTTAGATTAACACTGTCCAACCTCACGCACCAGGGCCATAAAGTGGCCGTATTTGTTTTTCATTTAACTTCTCATCACACAGTGCACAATTCTTTTCCACATTTGCAACATACAAAGAGCTTCTGATTTCTGCATCTGGCTCATTCTTCACATAGATGAATTACATCTTTAAATAGAAACATATTTGCAATTTACATGTATTGGAAAAAAATGCTTCTAGTAAAAGTTATCACTATTTTAGTGTTAACATTTTTCTCTGCATGTGCATTTGAAGCATAGCTAGATATTCTCAGTGCATCAGCATTTTAAATACTGCAGTTCCTCAGAGCGTCAGTGGGGCTTGTATCATGTCAGCAATTAACAAATTGAGGGCTAGATTACAAGTTTAGCACAAAATATATTTTGCGCTAAATTTAGTAATACCAGTGCATGCAAATATGTGCTGGTATTACAAGTGAGGTGCAATGCGAACGCGAGGTCGGAAACATTGCGCTTGAGATAGAGCATGGAATTTTATAGGCTCCAATGGGAGCCTCGTTCTAACTAGCGCAGCGAAGGGAAGCAAATATAAATATATATGAATATAACACACATATATATTTACTGGGAACACATAGACCGCAATGTAAAGGCCGTTTTCACACCCCACACCCTCCAACTTTAGCCACCAAAAACTGCTTAGTGCAGTTTTGTTTTTTTAAATGCTACAGGTTTTTTTCTTTAACGGAATCTATCATGTTATTTTGGGGGCAATTGAGGGACATTTAAAAATGTAACTAGAGGTCTGACCTCTGATTAATTTTTTGAGCGCTAATTGCTACCATAAGCTTGCAGTAACAATAACCAGCTACTTGTAATGGCTGCTAATTTATTGCACCCGTAAATGTGCGGATTTGCGATAAATTAGCACTCCACTTGTAATCTAGAGTCATTACCAGATAATAAGCACCTTAGGCTCCCTAAACAAGTGCTGTGTTCAAAATGCTGGTGCACAGTGCATACTTGAATACACTTTTGGAACAGCTATAGATTTTATTAGAAGCATTTTTGCTAACACATGTATATTACAAAAATAATTCTATTCAAAACTGAAATTCATCCATGTGGATTCCAATCTTGCCTGGAATGTCCCTTTAAAGGGATAGTCTAGTCAAAAATAAACTTTCATGATTGAGATAGAGCATGGAATTTTAAGCAACTTTCTAATTTACTCCTATTATAAAATTGTTTTCATTCTCTTGGTATCTTTATTTGAAAAGCAGGAATGTAAGCATAGGAGCCGGCCCATTTTTAGTTCCACACCTGGGTGGTGTTTAAATGTAGCCACCAATCTGCAAGTGCTACTCAGCTGCTGAACCAAAAATATGCCTTCTCCTAAGCTTACATTCTTGCTTTTTCAAATAAAGTTACAAAGAGAATGAAGAAAAATTAATAATAGGAGTAAATTAGAAAGTTGCTTAAAATTGCATGCTCTGTGTGAATCATTAAAGTGTAATTTTGACTAGACTATTCCTTTAAACACAATTACACAAAAGCAAAATAGTTTTAAAATAGAATGGAGAAACTATAACAGAACCTATAACTTTACCATAAGAATAGTTTCTTCTCCAGGGAAATGGTCAGACACGCTTTTGCCTGCAGCTTCTCATGTAGAATGACAACATTATTTTGCTGAAATAGTTAAATACATTTTTTTCCCTGAGGTCAGGGGTCTGACCAGGCCCCTTCCATAGTGCAAACCCTGGCTGGAGTTATAGGATAACATAATTTCTAGTTATGTATATGCAGTACATATACCCATATAGGTAACATCATGAGGATTATTTTGATAGCAAACATAAATGTGAATAAAAAATGTCTTAAGATATCCTAGAGTGTTACTTTTAATTGACCTAAGGTCTGTGCCTTGATTAAGACACTGTTTTCTGTCACTCTGTTGTTGACATATTGGGGCCATAAACTGACTTTAGGCACCAGGATTCTGGTTGTGTGTAATAAAGTTTATCTAAATAAAACTTAGAAACGCTCCATGCACCAGCACTTGCTCAGAGCCAAATGTGCTTGTACCATCTGGTAATGACTCAATTTGTTAATTGCTGACATGATGCAAGCCCCACTGGAGTTCTGAGCAACTGCAGTATTTAAAATGCTTGTGCACTGGGAATATCTAGAGCTATGTTTCACATGCACTTGCAGAGAAAGAATGTTAACAATAAAATAGTAATACCTTTTACTAAAAGCATTTTTGCCAGTACATGTATATTGTTAATGTTTCAGTTCAAAGATGTAATTCATCTATGTGCATTTACATTTTGTATTGAAATGTCCCTTTAATCTACCAGCTATACAGTTCATAATTAACATGTTATATTAATTTAATATTATGTAAATTGATATATAACATAGTCACATCTATAAATAAATATATTACACTCTCCTCCCATACAATGTTATAAAAGGAAATTTGGTAATGTTGAGATTCTAAAAACTGTAATTTCATCTCAAAATTGATATCCAGTTTTTCCATTAGCAACATACTGTAGTTTTCTCTCACCAAACTAGTATACAAAACAAAGCACGCATGGGGATTGACACTACGACTCTCTAAGAGGTAAAGTATTTCAGAATGAAGGATTAATTAAATATCTAATAGCCTAAAATATCTGGTTTCTTTAGTTATATGATAAGAAAACGAGAGCACATAAAACGCATGAGGTTGAAAGGAAACTAAAAAACCGGAGGCGTCTAATCTCATGCACAGATCTATCATCAGCTGATGTGTGAGGATCCCATATAAAGGACAGATTGAGAGGAGCCGCCAGTTTACACTACGTACCCGACACTCACTGCAGCGCCCTCTGCTGTCTATACGGGACTGTATCCGTCTTCAATGCAACCTGCTATGATGATGTTCTCATCCAAATATTGGGCCAGGAGGGGGCTGTCTTTGGACTCAGCAATGCCCCATGATCTAAGCGTTCCACCGGTGAGTACCCATTAAATATCTAATATCGAGACTCTACTATACATAGTCTTGGAAACCTAAATTAATACAAGAAATTAAAAAGAAAAAAAGAAAAAAGAAAGAAACTTATTGCTCTTTACAATTTGGAAAACAGTAACATAATAAACGTCACCATGTTTTATAGTAGCATGTGTAAATAAAAAATATATTGTTTCACTTATAGATGAATAAACGGACACAAAGTGATTATCCCTCTAATTGTTACCATAAGCCAAACAAATATAGTTTGGCTTTTTTTGCAGTTATAAACTGGAACATGTTCTGTCAATTGAACACTAGATTTATCAGAAGAAATATTCCATTAGCTTTAATGCTGGTGCAAAGCTGAAGTAATTTTGCAGAGGAATAACTACTGATGAATGATATTTCCCCTTGTCACCAATTGAAGTTTCAGAGATGTATGACTGTACTAGCATGGGTATGGTAGGTTCAATGTAGACATACATCTTAATAATGAATATTTTTACACAAAACATACTTCTCTGAATGGAGTGTGCTATTACTTTAGTAATGAAACAATATTTTGTTTTAACTGTGTATGAGACTGAGACATGCAACTGGATTACTTCTTTAAATGCATATTGTAGACAAAATAAAGAAATAAAATAAAATTGTACTTTTAGTAAGGTTCCCCCCCTAATTCTCTTTTACATGTAAAACACCAATATAATTTCCAGTATAAATGAATAAATTATATAAACAAATATTAAACAAATATTATTTTTCTATAAATTACATATATATACACCAGAAAGTTTAAGTTCCCAATACAAAATCAATCAGGGAAATTCAAAAATTAAACTATCAAATCAAATAGTCTGATTTTTTTTTTAAATTATATTATTAAATTCTCTTGGGTGAATGAGTTTAATTTCAGAATTTCTGTACTTTTTAATGTTTTACTGGGGATTTAAATTCTGGCATTAAAGAAAGTTTTCAAAAATCCAACCTGCAGCCCCAAAACATACATTGCACATAGTTTCCAGGGACACTTTGCAGCAGAGCAAAACAGTAAGGAGGTTATAGAATACTGAGCACTTTAAAGGGACACTGAACCCAATTTTTTTTCTTTCGTGATTCAGATAGAGCATGAAATTTTAAGCAACTTTCTAATTTACTCTTATTATTAAATTTTCTTCATTCTCTTGGTATCTTTATTTGAAATGCAAGAATGTAAGTTTAGATGCCGGCCCATTTTTGGTGAACAACCTGGGTTGTCCTTGCTGATTGGTGGATAAATTCATCCACCAATAAAAAAAGTGCTGTCCAGAGTTCTGAACGTCAAAAAAAGCTTAGATGCCTTCTTTTTCAAATAAAGATAGCAAGAGAACGAAGAAAATTTGATATTAGGAGTAAATTAGAATGTTGCTTAAAATTGCATGCTCTATCTGAATCACAAAAGAAAATATTTGAGTTCAATGTCCCTTTAAGTAATGGTTTCTACCCTAAAGCACAAAATATCAAATATGTTTTTATTCCAATGTTTTCTCTACACTGCAGGTGATCTACAGTTGTCAGTTCACAAAATCAGATATTTTATTGTTCTGAGGGAAATCATGAGACTGGTGTGTGAAATACACCTTTTTTGTACATTACATAGTTCCCCCATGCCTAGATATACTTTGATGGGGCAGTATGGATTACACATAAAATATGAACCTATTGTTTGTTGAATCCACAGCCATACATTTGCTATGCTGACTATTGTAAACATATCCCACACTCTAGTTAGGGCAATTAGATAAGTAAGAGGAAAAGGGACGTTTTAATGAGAAATAAGTAGTTGAAAAATGATGACCCTTATATTCACCCTTTGTAAAACTTTGTGGGAACCTTTGGAAGCACCCACAGTTTTTTTTAATATAGAATCATCTCTGCCAGTATGATGTTAACAAGAATATAAAAGTCAAAATGAAACTTTCATGGTTTAGATAGACCATTACATTTTAAGACACTTTTAACTTTACTTCTATTATCTTGTTTACTTCATTGATATCATGTGTTGAAAAGCATATATAGATAGGTTCAGGGGCAGCAGTGGGAGCTAGCTGATGATTATAGGCTACATGCATATCCTTCTGCCATTGTCTCACCAGATGTCGTCAGCTAGCTCCCAGTGGTGCATTGTTGCTCTGGAGCTGAATTTTACTGTGTTTAACCAATTTATATGGGTAACAGTTATATGCGGAAATAGTACAGTTTTGAGCTGTAAATGAACAAAAGTTGAGATATGTTTCTTTACCATTGCAATAACTAGATTTACATCAAATTGGGCATGACCCCCCCCCCCCAAAAAAAAAAGATCCTTCATGCTTCAGATAAAGTATACCATTTTAAACAGCTTTCCAATTTACTTCTATTATCTAGTTTTCTTTGGGTTTTTTTGGTATCCTTTGTAGTAAAGGCTCAGGAGCTGGGAGCTAGATGCTGATTGGTGGTTGGTTGTACATATGGGCCTCTTGTCATTGGTTTACTGATGTGCTCAGCTAGCTCCCAGTAGCGCATTGCTGCTCCATCAATAAAGGATTCTAACAAAACAAAGCAAAATTGATCATATAAATACATTTGAAAGTTGTTTAAAATTGTATTCTCAAATTGAATCATGAAAGAAAAAAAATCTGTTTCATATCTCTTTAACCCTTTCTTTGCTAAGCCTTTTTTACACCCCAGTGCTGAGCCAATTGTAAGCTTTATTGCTACCTACATTTAAACCCTACTGTAAGTTAAATTTCAGTAAGTGACCCACACAAATTATATATTGTTTTTTTTCAGCCAGCCCAGCAGATTCACAATATACCATTATTATATTCATATTTCATGGCATGTGTGAAAGTTGTGACAAAAACTGTAAAAAAATATATATATTTTTGCTTTTGATTTTAGTAAATAATATTGAAAATGGCCAGGTGACCACTGCTGTTACTGTGATCACCTTACTAAATAGATTTGGGTATCCTCAGCATATAAGTGGTACTGGAATCCAAAGGAGGCTATAAGTTTTCCAAGGGAGGATGTATAGAGAGAGAAAAGTAAGGGACCCAAGACAGAGCCTTGCAGTACTCCAACTAAGAGAGGCATAGGCCCCTAGTTATCAATGTCTGTCGGACCTGATCCGACAGTGCGGATCAGGTCCGCCAGACTTCGCTGAATACGGCGAGCAATACGCTTGCCGTATTCAGCATTGCACCAGCAGCTCACAAGAGCTGCTGGTGCAACGCCGCCCCCTGCAGACTCGCGGCCAATGGGCCGCCAGCAGTGGGTTGTCAATCAACCCGATCATACTCGATCGGGTTGATTTCCGGCGATGTGTGTCCGCCTGATATGGAGCAGCGGTCTTTGTGACCGCTGCTTCATAACTGGTTTTTCTGGCGAGCCTGCCTCCATACGGAACTTGATACATATGCCCCATAGGCTCACAAGATATGTTGTTAAAGGAAAATGAAAATGAGTGTTTTGAGAAATATGAGGCAAACCAGGAGATTGCTGTGTCTCGGATGCCAAATGAATGTAGTATTTTTAGGAGGAGAGGATGGTCAACTGTGTCAAAGGCAGCGGACAGGTCAAGAAGAATTAGTAAGTGGCCTTTTGCTTTAGCTGACAAAAGGTAACTTGCTACTTTAATAAGAGCAGTTTCTGTTGAGTGTTTAGGGTGGAAACCAGATTGCAATGGATCAAGTACAGAGTTAGTTGTGAGAAATTGAGTTAGCTGATTATAGACCAGTCGTTCCAATAATTTTGAAGCAAAGGGAAATAAGGAGACCGGTTGATAGTTAGAAGGGGTGGTGGGGTCAAGCGAGGGCTTTTTTAGGATTGGTATGATTGACGCATGCTTGAAGGTATCAGGAAATGTGCCAGTGGTGAGAGATTGGTTAAAGAGATGAGTAGGGTTGGGGTTAGTGAAGCAGACAGAGGGGGAAGAAGTTGTGAAGGAATAGGGTCAAGTGGGCAGGTTGTGAGATGAGACAAGGATAAGAGTACAGAGACTTATTCCTCGTTTACAGGAGGGAAGTAGCATAGAGTTTTATTAATAGAAGGGATGGGTAAGATTGCTGGGTTTGAGGGGTGTGAGGTGCAGATATCTTTTTTAATGGTGATCAGCAATAATCTGAGCAGTGAGGTTGGTAGTGGGTGCAGGTGCAGGAGGACGTAGAAGGGAGTTAAAGGTTGAGAACAGCTTTCTGGGGTTGGATGCTTGAGATGATACAAGGGAGGAAAAATAGACTTGTTTGGCCAGGCTGAGCGCAGAGTTGTAGGACTTAAAGGGACAGTAAACCTCAAAAATAATGTTATATAATTCTGCACATAGTGCAGAATTATATAACATTATATTAGCCTTATCTTTATAAAACGTAATATTCCCTTTGAATTTAAAAAACCCCCGGCTGTTTTACAGACCCGCTCTCTGTGCTCTTCTGAGCGGGTCTGTTTTATTCACACAGCGCATCGGGCCAGCTGTATAGTCACAGCCCGGCCCGACCGCGCCATAACACTAAGTGCAGCTCGCTCCTGCTGTCAGACAGAGCAGGAGCGAGCTGCATTGTGTATAATGGCGCGGTCAGGCCGAGCTGTGACTATACAGCTGCCCCGATGCGCTGTGTGAATAAAACAGACCCGCTCAGAAGAGCACAGAGAGCGGGTCTGTAAAACAGCTGGGTTTTTTTTAAATTCAAACGGTATATTACGTTTTATAAAGATAAGGCTAATATAATGTTATATAATTCTGACTATGTGCAGAATTATATAACATTATTTTTAAGGTTTACTGACACTTTAAGGATGAATTTATAATGCCGGAAATCAGCACAGGTGCATGATTTCCTCCACTGCCGTGAACATCGCTGAAGATATCTGGTCTGTTTGGTGTGCCACAGTTGCCGTTGAGTGATTGATGTATGTTGAAGAGTGGAGGGTGCAGCTTTGTCAAGTGTTGATTTTAGTGCCGAATTATACTGTAAAGGTTTACAAGGTTTTGGCAAGAGAGGGATGAAATGTTGGAGAGCAGAGGATTCAGATGAGTGGAAAAGTCTGTGAGATACAAGTCATTTATATTCCTGCAAGGTAGCAGTTTTTTGGGGGCTTGCAAAGATGTAGTAGCTAGAGTAAGAGAGAAAGTTAGTAGATGGTGGTCAGAGAGAGGAAAGGGGAAGTTAAGGAAGTTGGAAATGGCACAGAGATTAGTGAAGACTAGGTCTATGGAATTGCCTTTACAGTGAGTTGGAGATGTTGTCCACTACGACAGGCCAAACGAGATGGTAAGGGATACGTTTAGAGGCAGCAGGCTTGTTAGGATTATCAACGGGTATGTTGAAGTCCCCTAAGATGAGAGAAGGGACGTTACAAGAGAGAAAATATGGAAGCCAGGCTTCAAAGTGGTCCCGAAATTGTGATGCTGTGCCAGGGGGCCGATAGATAACTGCAACACGAAGAGCTACTACAGTCGTAAGACAAATGGTTCTAAAAGTTTATCTATTATCCCCTTTGCTCAGAAATGGCAGCCATGCATGGCTAATTAGAAGGCTGCTTATTGCAGCTGTGCACCACAATTCTGAAATTCCTGGCAGTGAAGGGGTTAATCAGTTAGCTGACAAAGGTAAAATGTATTGTAGTGCAGTGCACCTACCACCTACTTGATCCCTCCCAAACATATCTCTCCCCTCCTCCCTCCCAATAGTCAGCATCATCTTTTACCATTTTAGATACTGTCAGCCAGTGTGCCAGTATGCAGTTAGTGGTTTTTATAATTATTTTTATGTATTTATTTATTTTCTGTAGTGTAGAGTTCCCTCCTCACCCTCCCACTTCCCTCAGAAATAGCTCTCGTTTCCACCCCTACTGCACTGCCATATTTGCTACTGGCAATATTCTAGTGTGCAGTCTGAAGGGGAGGGTTTGTTTTTTATTTATTTATTATTTCGTTTGTTTTCTGTAGTGTAGGGATCCCCCTCCCTCTCCCCACCTCCCCATCTAATTGTCCCCTTTTCCATAGTATAGGGAGCAATCCCTCCCTCTCTGCTTACAAAAACATTTCTGTAACATAGGGAACCCTTCCTCCTACCTCCTGCAATGGACTGTGCATCCGCCTCTTTCCCAAACACCCCATGACACCAACACACCTGATACAGACAGTCACACTGTCTGTGTCACTGTTTGTATCGCCAATCTGCCTTCATATAGTACGAGAGCACGATTAGTACTCCCTTACCTTATAAAGACAGATGCCCTCAGCCCCTGGCTACAGTCTAAGCTAACAGCTGGGCTGCAGTATGAGCCAAAGTGTTGGATGTTGGTAGTACAATTAACACTGTACATTGGGCAAAGTACTGTGCGACGTAGTACTTGCGTCAATCTGACTTAAGGGGTTATGATCCAGTTTACCACTGCATTTTTAATTTTTTGTAATCTTGAATAATTTGTGCATATTTGGAATGCGTTAAATGAGAACATACATTTTAGCCATAGAGGCAGACATATGTGTTAGATGTCTCTGTAAATTCATAAAAAGTAACTTGGCTGACCATTTAAACTGTTAAATGGATAATTTAAGAGATACTATATATTTTACAATACACATTGAACACTGTTAAAGTTTAGACACATAGGCATACTTGTCAACTGTCCTGATATTCCCAGAACAGTCCATTTTTTTGGCCCCTGTCACACTATAAAATTTTGCCGTAAAGTGTTGGGTTGGCATTACTGTCTGTGTAAATCAGACATGATATATTTGTTGGTGTTATGTCCATATCTGTTTGCATGCTGTTTATAATTTTCTAAATGTGCCTCAAATTCCCCCAAAATAGAGTGGTGTGTATTTAATAAAAAAAAGTATTTTTATTAAAATAACTGCACCAGGCAGATTTTGAAGGTTAACGTTGGTGGGTGTGGGGTGTTACATTGCGGTCTATTCGAACTGTGTGTCCCCAGTAAATATATATGTATATGCTTATAAACATATATATTTATGTGTTAATATGTATATACACATATTAACACGTACATATATATGTATATAATCATATACATATATGTTTACAATTTGCTACCATCACTGCGCGACTATTGGAGCCTATGGAAGCGCGTTCTTGTGAGCACTATGCTTTCCAGCAATGCGATTGCAAGCTCAATTTCACATTGCTGTCAACTTCTAATACTCTGGTATTACTCAGTGAAGCCCAAATATTGCTTTCACAAAAGCGATATTTAGTGCTCTACTTGTAATCTGGCACATAATGGGATGAATTGGGGTTTTGAATCTTTTTTTAGTTTACAGATAGTTTTAATAATGAAACATTAATATTTGTGTATGAAGCATTCTTGCCAGCTGTCCTGATATTTCCAGTTTTTTTGCCCCCAGTCCTGTTATAAAATTGTCCCTTGAGTTTGTACAGCTTTGTAAATACTGTATGTATCTTAAGGTATTCAGGTGACGTGGATGCCTATTGGAATCAGACGTGATATTTGTTGGTTTTATATCTGTTTGCATACTGTGGCATTTTAGTCTCCTGCACTTATTCATACGAATAATGATATAATATAAATATAATTTTCTTCTTCAGCTTAATTTGAATCATGCAATATTTAGTATGTCTGTTTATTCAGTGAAAACGGCATTGGATGTTTAAGAAAACAGCAGAGTGTGTAGACTATTAAACTCATCAGAGGGTTTACTGCTTACCTGATTGCACCAAGGCAAATTATGCCTGAAATTGTTTTCAAATGTTGGCAACTATGGTAAGCAGTTAAAAACATAAATTCACAGATATTTGTGAGTTTGTGCAAAAGGCAGCAGCTGTGCTGTGTAGTGTATAAAAGGATATACAAGTAAAAAATTCCTAACGCAGATAGAATGTTTTTAGAGAATTTTCAATTTACTATAATTATCATGTTTATTTCATTCTTTTGGTGTCCTTTGTTAAAAGGCATACCAAAGGAGGCTGGGAGCTAGCTGGAAATTGCTGACATTACACATATGCATCTTGTCATTGGCTCAGCAAACTTTATTGAGACCCCAGTACATTGCTGCTCTGCAGCTAACTTCAATAATTGGTTCACCATCTTTACAGGGGTCAGACATAGTTCTATGCATACAATAACAATACTTACACATTAGAATCCACTTTATGCGCTCACTTGCTTGACCTGCTGCTTACTATCCTTACTTCAGAAAAATATACCTAGGTATGCTCAGCAGCAGCAATGCACTACTAGGAGCTAGTGTGATTGTGACTAGGGGTTATGTATATATGCCTCTTCTCAATGGCTCACCAAATGTGTTCAGTTAGGTCCCTATAGTGCATTGCCTCTCCAGAGTGGAATTTAGCTATGTCTTTAATTCTTTTGCATGTATTAAAAACATAAATAAAGTCCTTTTGGGAGTCACAATCCTTGCGGCAATTGAGCAGGACATTACTGGTCAGCCAATCAGAAGCAGCAGCTGAATGTAGCCCTCTGGTCAACCAATCAGAAGCAGCAGCTGAATGTAGCCCTATTGTGGGAACTGAAATGCTTATGATATTCTTTACCTATATGTTTGGGGGCTACAATGCAAAGCGGACGATAATGATATCTGTTCTACCTGTAAGCTTAGCTTATTTTAATGGGTTATGTTTTCAAAGAACAAACACAGTGGTTTCATATTCAACAATAAACATAAATGAACAATTTCCCTTGCATTTTATACCAAGTTTACAGCACACTCTCCCTTTACCCGTCCTGTTTCAAATGGAATAAACTTTAAGGCTTTTAAACACATTTTACCTATGTATTACTTTAGACTTTGTTCTTACAACATTAAAAAAAATAATTTAATAAATACTTAAAACAGCACTCAGTAAAGGTTTAGCAAAGCAACTCACTTGATTATTATTGACGTGTCATCTGTAGTAACAGAAGGGTTAATCCCTAAAATGTAAATTTAGAATGGCTCATTAATATGCGTCACCTGTCACAGTGTTGCTTTACACAGCTATTTATTTTTTATTTGTAAATTGTTCTCAACAGCTCTTCATCAATGTACTTTTTTGTTGTTGCAGCTAGACAAATTGAATGCTGTGAAAATGGATGAGATCAAATGTACCAAAACTGAACCAGCTGCTGAAATAGAAAAAACAGCAGTTGTCCTTACTTTGAAAAATGAACTTGGAGAATTATCACAGATTTTTAAGATTTTCAAGGTAAGTTTAAAAAAAGATATATTAATATATAAGTTATGAGTTTGAAATCAAAGCTGGAGTTATTCAGATGTGTGAGTTTGTGAGACGTTTATTCAGTAGTTATACTCCCTTTAAATCATTTGAACATTTTCTTTAGTAAGTAATTGCTGCTTAAAGGGATGTTACATTAAATTATTATGTGTAGTAAATATTAAGAACTAAGGAAACATTTTGTTAGCAGAGTTTGTATTGGTTTGTGATCAGGGGATATTTAAGAACTGTTAATATTATCTCCTCTGCTGTGTCCCATTAGGGGCAAATATAAAAGAGTCATAACAGATCAAGCAATCACTGTGTAGCCTGTTGCAGGGTAAGGTTTTCACATCTGCGGTGTGTACTCCGAGATCTCTGGGGTATGTGGAACAAAGCCCACTATTTTCAGAGTGTCAGCTGGCATCTGTAAAGCGACTTTAATCCCTTGATTTTTTCTTTCATGATTCAGATAGATCATACACTTTTTAAACAACTTTCTAATTTATTTCTATAATTATTTTTTTCTGTTCTCTTGGTATCTATTGTTGAAAAGCAGGAAGGTAAGCTCTGGAGAGTGCATGTGACTGGAGCACTATTTTGTAGCAGTTTTGCAAGAAAGCAAGAGCACTAGAAGCACTATTTCCTGCCATGTAGTGCTCTAGATGAATACCTAGGTATCTCTTCAGCACAGAATATCATGGGAACTAAGCAAATTTGATAATAGAAGTATATGGCAAACTTTTTATTTTTAATGTATGCTCTGTCTAAATCACAAAAGAAAAAAATGTGAGTTTCATGTCTCTAATACTGAAAGTACATTATCATGTTTTTTTTTAATCGCATAAATAAACATTTCATAAATAATTTAAGTGAAATAGCCTTACATGAAAACTTAAGTAAAAAACATAATTTATGTAAGAACTTACCTGATAAATTAATTTCTTTCATATTGGCAAGAGTCCATGAGCTAGTGACGTATGGGATATACAATCCTACCAGGAGGGGCAAAGTTTCCCAAACCTCAAAATGCCTATAAATACACCCCTCACCACACCCACAATTCAGTTTAACGAATAGCCAAGTAGTGGGGTAATAAAGAAAGGAGTAAAAAGCATCAAGAAAGGAATTTGGAAATAATTGTGCTTTATACAAAAAATCATAACCACCATAAACAGGGTGGGTCTCATGGACTCTTGCCAATATGAAAGAAATTAATTTATCAGGTAAGTTCTTACATAAATTATGTTTTCTTTCATGTAATTGCAAGAGTCCATGAGCTAGTGACATATGGGATAGCAATACCCAAGATGTGGAACTCCACGCAAGAGTCACTAGAGAGGGAGGGATACAATAAACAGCCATTTTTCGCTGAAAAAAATAAATCCACAACCAAAAATATAAGTTTATTCTCATAAATGAAAAGAAAAACTGAAACAGCTGCCTGAAGAACTTTTCTACCAAAAACTGCTTCCGAAGAAGCAAATACATCAAAATGGTAGAATTTAGTAAATGTATGCAAAGGAGACCAAGTTGCTGATTTGCAAATCTGATCAACTGAAGCTACATTCTTAAAAGCCCATGAAGTGGAGACTGATCAAGTAGAATGAGCTGTAATTCTCTGAGGCGGGGCTTGACCCGACTCCAAATAATCTTAATGAATCAAGAGCTTTAACCATGAAGCCAAGGAAACAGCAGAAGCCTTCTGACCTTTCCTAGAACCAGAAAATATAACAAATAGATTAGAAGTCTTCCTGAAATCTTTAGTAGCTTCAATATAATATGTCAAAGCTCTTACCACATCCAAAGAATGTAAGGATCTCTCCAAAGAATTCTTAGGATTAGGACACAAGGAAGGGACAACAATTTCTCTATTAATGTTGCTAGAATCCACAACCTTAAGTAAGAATTTAAATGAAGTCCGCAAAACCACCTTATCCTGATGAAAAATCAGAAAAGGAGATTCACAAGAAAGAGCAGATAATTCAGAAACTCTTCTAGCAGAAGAGATGGCCAAAAGGAACAGCACTTTCCAAGAAAGTAATTTAATGTCCAAATAATTCATAGGCTCAAAAGGAGGAGCCTGTAAAGCCTTCAAAACCAAATTAAGACTCCAAGGAGGAGAGATTTATTTAATGACAGGCTTGATATGAACCAAAGCCTGTACAAAACAGTGAATATTAGGAAGTTTAGCAATCTTTCTGTGAAATAAAACAGAAAGGGCAGATATTTATCCCTTCAAGGAACTTGCAGACAAACCCTTATCCAAACCATCCTGAAGAAACTGTTAAAATTCTAGGAATTCTGAAAGAATGCCAAGAGAATTTATGAGAAGAACACCATGAAATATAAGTCTTCCAAACTCGATAATGAATCTTCCTAGAAACAGATTTAGGAGCCTGTAACATAGTATCAATCACTGAGTCAGAAAAACCTCTATGACTAAGCACTAAGCGTTCAATTTCCATACCTTCAAATTTAATGATTTGAGATCCTGATGGAAAAACGGACCTTGATACAGAAGGTCCGGCCTTAATGGAAGTGACAAAGGTTGGCAACTGGACATCCGAACAAGATCCGCATACCAAAACCTGTGAAGCCATGCTGGAGCCACCAGCAACACAAACGATTGTTCCATGATGATTTTGGAGATCACTCTTGGAAGGAGAACTAGAGGCGGGAAAATATAAGCAGGTTGATAACACCAAGGAAGTGTCAACACATCCACTGCTTCCGCCTGAGGATCCCTGGACCTGGACAGGTACCTGGGAAGTTTCTTGTTTAGATGAGAAGCCATCAGATCTATTTCTGGAAGACCCCACATCTGAACAACTTGAGAATACATATCTGGATGGAGGGACCACTCCCCCGGATGTAAAGTCTTGCGGCTGAGATCATCCACCTCCCAATTGTCTATACCTGGGATATGAACCGCAGAAATTAGACAGGAGCTGGATTCCGCCCAAGCAAGTATCCGAGATACTTCTTTCATAGCTTGGGGACTGCGAGTCCCACCCTGATGATTGACATATGCCACAGTTGTGATATTGTCTGTCTGAAAACAAATGAACGGTTCTCTCTTCAACATAGGCCAAATCTGAAGAGCCCTGAAAATCGCACAGAGTTCCAAAATATTGATTGGTAATCTCGCCTCTTGAGATTACCAAACCTCTTGTGCTGTCAGAGATCCCCAAACAGCTCCCCAACCTGAAAGAATCACATCTGTTGTGATCACAGTCCAGGTTGGTCGAACAAAGGAAGCGCCTTGAATTATACGATGGTGATCTAGCCACCAAGTCAGAGATAGTCGAACATTGGGATTTAAGGATATTAATTTTGATATCTTTGTATAATCCCTGCACCTTTGGCTCAGCATACAAAGCTGAAGAGGTCTCATGTGAAAATGAGCAAAGGGGATTGCGTCCGATGCTGCAGTCATGAGACTTCCATGCACATAGCTACTGAAAGGAATGACTGAGATTGAAGGTTCCGACAGGCTGTAACTAATTTTAAAAGTCTCTTGTCTTTTAGAGACAGAGTCATGGACACTGAATCTATCTGGAAGCCTAAAAAGGTGACCCTTGTCTGAGGAATCAAGGAACTCTTTGGTAAATTGATTCTCCAACCATGTTTTCGAAGAAACAACACTAGGTCTGAAACACACTTGAGGAAAGCCTGAGCCTTTACTGGATTTGCTGGGATGCATGAGAGAAAAAAATCTTCTCACAGGAGGTCTTACTCTGAATCCTATTCTGTACCCCTGAGAGTCAATACTCAGAATCCATTGATTTTGGACAGAATCTATCCCAACATCCTGGAAAAATCTTAATCTGCCCCATACCAGCTGAGCTGGAATGAGGGCCGCACCTTCATGCGGACTTAGGGGCTGGCTTTGGTTTCTTAAATGGCTTGGATTTATTCCAATTTGAAGAAGGTTTCCAATTGGAAACAGATTCCTTGAGGGAAGGATTAGGTTTTTGTTCCTTATTTTGTCGAAAGGAACGAAAACGGTTAGAAGCTTTAGATTTACCCTTAGGTCTTTTATCCTAAGGCAAAAAAACTCCCTTCCCCCTAGTGACAGTTGAAATAATCAAATCCAACTGAGAACCAAATAACTTATTACCTTGGAAAGAAAGAGACAGCAATCTGGACTTAGAAGTCATGTCAGCATTCCAAGATTTAAGCCACAAAGCTCTTCTAGCTAAAATAGATTTAACATCAATTTTGATGATATAAAAAATGGCATCACAAATAAAATGATAAGCATGTTGCAACAAGCGAACAATGCTAGACAAATCAGAATCCAATTCTTGTTGCACTAAATTTTCCAACCTAAAAGTTGATGCAGCTGCAACATCAGCCAAAGAAATTGCAGGCCTGAGAAGTTGACCTGAATATAAATAGGCTTCCCTTAGATAAGATTCAAGTTTCCTATCTAAAAGATCTTTAAAAGAAGTACTATCTTCCATAGGAATAGTAGTACGTTTAGCAAGAGTTGAGATAGCCCCATCAACTTTGGGGACCTTTTCCCAAAACTCCATTGTAATTGCTGGCAAAGGATACAATTTTTTAAACCTTGAAGAAGGAATAAAAGAAGTACCAGGCCTATTCCATTCCTTAGAAATAATATCAGAAATAGCATCAGGAACTGGAAAAACCTCTGGAATAACCACAGGAGGTTTATAAACCGAATTTAAATGTTTACTAGTTTTAATATCAAGAGGACTAGTCTCCTCAATATCCAATGTAATCAACACTTATTTTAACAAAGAACGAATATACTCCATTTTAAATAAATAAGTAGATTTGTCAATGTCAATATCTGAGGAAGGATCTTCTGAATCAGATAGATCCTCATCAGAGGAGGAAAATTCAGTATGTTGTTGGTCATTTGAAATTTCATCAACCTTATGAGAAGTTTTAAAAGACCTTTTACGTTTATTAGAAGGCGGGATGGCAGACAAAGCCTTCTGAATAGAATCAGCAACAAATTATTTTAAATTCATAGGTATACCTTGTACATTAGATGTTGAAGGAACAGCAATAGGCAATGTAGTATTACTGATGGACACATTATCTGCATGTAAAAGTTTATCATTACAACTATTACAAACCACAACCGGAGATATAATCTCCACAAGTTTACAACAAATGCACTTAGCTTTGGTAGAACTATTATCAGGCAGCAGGGTTCCAACAGATACTTCTGAGACAGGATCAGATTGAGACATCTTGCAAAATGTAAGAGAAAAAACAACATATAAAGCAAAATGATCAATTTCCTTATATGGCAGTTTCAGGAATGGGAAAAAATGCAAACAGCATAGCCCTCTGACATAGAAAAAAGGCAAGAGGCATATAGGAACGGGGCTTTAAATAATTAAATTATTTGGCGCCAAGTATGACGCACAACGTAACTGAATTTTTTTTGGTGCTAACAACATCCGGAAATGACACACTCGTGTCACTAACGATGCAACCTTGTGCAAGGAACTCGGCGTCAACTAAGACGGCGGAAATGACGAATTTGCGTCATTGGACGTACCTTTGCGCCAAAAAAATTCCTGCGCCAAAAATGACGCAATAAACTTTGGCATTTTGCTCACTCGCGGGCCTAATTTTGCCCGCAATTTTAAAGAAAAAAGCAGTCAATCTGAAAAAAGACTAAACCCCAGGTAAGAAAAATATTTTCTAAATATGTTTTTCCCCAAATACGTATGAAACTGACAGTCTGCAAAAGGAAATACATAAACCTGACTCATGGCAAATATAAGTACAATACATATATTTAAAACTTTATATTAATGCATAAAGTGCCAAACCATAGCTGAGGTGTCTTAAGTAATAAAAACATACTTACCAAAAGACACCCATCCACATATAGCAGATAGCCAAACTAGTACTGAAACGGTTATCAGTAGAGGTAATGGTATATGAGAGTATATTGTCGATCTGAAAAGGGAGGTAGGAGATGAATCTCTACGACCGATAACAGAGAACCTATGAAATAGATCTCCTGTGAGGAAAACCATTGCATTCAATAGGTGATACTCCCTTCACATCCCACTGACATTCACTGTACTCTGAGAGGAATCGGGCTTCAAAAAATGCTGGGAAGCGCATGTCAACGTAGAATCTAGCACAAACTTACTTCACCACCTCCATAGGAGGCAAAGTTTGTAAAACTGAATTGTGGGTGTGGTGAGGGGTGTATTTATAGGCATTTTGAGGTTTGGGAAACTTTGCCCCTCCTGGTAGGATTGTATATCCCATATGTCACTAGCTCATGGACTCTTGCCAATTACATGAAAGAAATATCTATATTGTCTGTCTGTCTATTTAAATAGATATATTTTAATAGATATATGTGGTGTGTATATAATAGAAATGCCAGCACTTTGATTACAGTACAGAATGTTTAGGTCAACATACTGACATCAAATGAAATAAAATACAAAAAGATTGCAGAAATACAACCTCACTAACCTTGTTTGTGAAAAAGGCAAGGAAAGAATTCTGTAATGATCCAGCTATTTCTGTGCCTTAGGCTTATCGTTTAGAAGATTGATAGTACAAGGGTCTGCCATAAAAAGCAATGCCAGGGCCGCATAAGGCCCCAAGGAAAGGTAGAGGGGTTACATTTGTTGCTGTCTCATGAAACAAATCTCCAGCATTTGATTCTTCACTTACAATGTCATTGAATTGTGATTCACAAAGCCCATTATTTCTTAAAGGAGTTAAATTGTGTCCCCAATTCATGATGCAGAAAATATATTTTTCTCATGTGGTCGTTTGGTAGAAAGTTTGTACTATTTCAGCTACTTATTACTACCGCAAGGCAATATCTTATGTTTTGGGCCAGATTCCTATACAAGGGAAATGATTCCACGTACGTTTGTGAGCATAGAAGATTCTACAGAAATTTCTTGTAGAACGAGGCAGCAACAGCATATTAATAAAGAAACCACTATATCTTATATTTTGCAGAATAAAGGGAGAATATGACATAACCAAATATATATTTTTAAAACCTTTAAATAGACATACACGCCAATACTAAAATTGTATGATCCATAAAGTGTACAATTCAAATTTAAAAGATCAATTTTAATTCCATTATCAAATTTACCCATTTACCTTTGTATTCTTTGCTAAAATTAGCTATTTTTCATGAAAGAATACTGAGGTATGCTTATGCTCATGGTGTGTATGTAAAAATATGTATAAGAATGTTACAAAAGTAGTTTCAAACACCTGCGCCATATTGTTTTCAAGACATAGAAGTTTCATTTTGACTTAAAGGGACAGGAATCCCCCAAATTTTCTTTCATGATTTGGATAGAACATATAATTTTAAACAGCTTTCCAATATACTTATATTATCATATTTGCTTCTTTATCTTGTTATGTGCAGGCACCAATCAGCAACCAGCTCCCTCTAGTAGGATATGTGCGTATGCTTTTTCAACAAGGAATACCAAGAGAACAAAGCAAATTTTAAAATAGAAGTGAATATCTGTGTGTCTTAAAATGACGTGTTCTATCTGAATCATGCAAGTTTTATTTTGACTTTGCCTTTAATTGCAAAAAACTGCTGCAATCAAACAAGCCTTGTGTTAAAACTTTTAATAAAAGTTATCTATATCTCTTTAATGAACGTTGCCATTTTTGCACTCGTGTACAATAGTGTTATATCATTAAATAAATATATTAACCCCTAAACCGCCACTCCCGGACCCCGCCACCAGCTACATTAACTATATTACCCCCTAATATGATCCCCCTATACCGCCGCCACCTATTTTAACTATATTACCCCCCTAATGTGAGCCCCTTACCCCGCCGCCACCTACATTAACTATATTACCCCCTAATATGATCCCCCTACGCTGCCGCCACCTATTTGAACTATATTAACCCCCTAATCTAATCCCCCTACACCGCCGCCACCTATATAAAACATATTAACCCCTAATCTGACCCCCCTACACCGTCGCCACCTATATTAAATATATTAACCCTAATTATATTAGGGTTAATATAGTTAATATAGTTATTATATTATATATATTATTAATATAGTTAATAATTAATATAGTTATTATATTATATATATTAACTATATTAACCCTATCTAACCCTAACACCCCTAACTTAATTATTATTGCAATAAATCTAAATAATATTAATATTATTAACTAAAATTTTCCTATTTAAAACTAAATACTTACCTATAAAAAAAACCCATAAAATAGCTACAATATAATTGATAATTACATTGTAGCTATTTTAGGGTTTATATTTATTTTACAGGTAACTTGGTATTTATTTTAACTAGGTACAATAGCTATTAAATAGTTAATAACTATTTAATAGCTACCTAGTTAAAATAATTACCAATTTACCTGTAAAATAAATCCTAACCTAAGTTACAAATACACCTACACTATCAATAAATTAATTAAATAAGCTACAATTATCTAAACTAAAATATAATTAAAAAACACTAAATTACAAAAAATATAAAAAGATTACAAGAATTTTAAGCTAATTACACCTAATCTAAGCCCCCTAATAAAATAACAAAGCCCCCCAAAATAAAAAAAATGTCCCTACCCTAAACTAAATTACAAAAAGTAATCAGCTCTATTACCAGCCCTTAAAAGGGCCTTTTGTGGGGCATTGCCCCAAAGTAATCAGCTCTTTTACCTGTGAAAAAAAAGAACAACCCCCCATTACAACCCACCACCCACACACCCCTACTCTAAAACCCACCCTATCCCCCCTTAAAAAACCTAAGTCTAACCCCCAAGTGGTCCTTACCTGTCCTGAAGACCGGCGGAGAAGGTCCTGTTCCAGGCGGAGAAGTCTTCTTCCAGACGGCGACCTCTTCTTCTTCCAGGAACCAGCCGGCGCGGAGCGGAGGAGTTGAAGACTGATGAGCGCGGAGCTGAAGACCGTTCTCTCTGGAACTGAAGACCCGCGATGCAGGAACTGAAGATCGGCGACGCTGGAACTGAAGACCGGAGCCATGGAGCGTGGAGGATCCTCTTCATACAATCGCCGCCGTACACTGAATCGGAATTCAAGGTACGCGATTAAAAATGGCGTCTCTTGAATTCCTATTGGCTATTTTGAGCCTTCAAATTCAAATCAGCCAATCGGATGAGAGCTACTTTAATTCTATTGGCTGATTTGATTAGCCTATAGAATAAGAGCTACTGTAATTCTATTGGCTGATTAGAATAGCCAATAGAATTGCAGTATTACAGAATTACAGTAGCTCTTATTCTATTGGCTAATCAAAGGGTTTTTTTAAGGGGGGATAGGGTGGGTTTTAGAGTAGGGGTGTGTGGGTGGTGGGTTCTTTTTTTCACAGGTAATAGAGCTGATTACTTTTTTTTTTTTATTAGGGGGCTTAGATTAGGTGTAATTAGCTTAAAATTCTTGTAATCTTTTTTTATTTTTTGTAATTTAGTGTTTTTTTTTGTAATTTAGTTTAGTGTATTTAATTATATTTTAGTTTAGATAATTGTAGTTTATTTAATTTATTGATAGTGTAGGTGTATTTGTAACTTAGGTTAGGATTTATTTTACAGGTAAATTGGTAATTATTTTAACTAGGTAGCTATTAAATAGTTAACTATTAGCTATTGTACCTAATTAAAATAAATACCAAGTTACCTGTAAAATAAATATAAACCCTAAAATAGTAATGTAATTATTAATTATATTGTAGCTATCTTAGGCCTAGATTTGGAGTTCGGCGGTAAAAGGGCTGTTAACGCTCCGCGGGCTTTTTTCTGGCCGCACCATAAATTTAACTCTGGTATCGAGAGTTAAAACAAATGCTGCGTTAGGCTCCAAAAAAGGAGCGTAGGGCATTTTTACCGCAAATGCAACTCTCGATACCAGAGTTGCTTACGGACGCGGCCAGCCTCAAAAACGTGCTCGTGCACGATTCTCCCATAGGAAACAATGGGACTGTTTGAGCTGAAAAAAAACCTAACACCTGCAAAAAAGCAGCGTTCAGCTCCTAACGCAGCCCCATTGTTTCCTATGGGGAAACACTTCCTACGTCTGCACCTAACACCCTAACATGTACCCCGAGTCTAAACACCCCTAACCTTACACTTATTAACCCCTAATCTGCCGCCCCCGCTATCGCTGACCCCTGCATTACAGTTTTAACCCCTAATCTTCCGCTCCGTAAACCGCCGCAACCTACGTTATCCCTATGTACCCCTAATCTGCTGCCCTAACATCGCCGACCCCTATGTTATATTTATTAACCCCTAATCTGCCCCCCACAACGTCGCCGACACCTGCCTACACTTATTAACCCCTAATCTGCCGAGCGGACCTGAGCGCTACTATAATAAAGTTATTAACCCCTAATCCGTCTCACTAACCCTATCATAAATAGTATTAACCCCTAATCTGCCCTCCCTAACATCGCCGACACCTACCTTCAATTATTAACCCCTAATCTTCCGATCGGAGCTCACCGCTATTCTAATAAATGTATTAACCCCTAAAGCTAAGTCTAACCCTAACACTAACACCCCCCTAAGTTAAATATAATTTTTATCTAACGAAATAAATTAACTCTTATTAAATAAATGATTCCTATTTAAAGCTAAATACTTACCTGTAAAATACATCCTAATATAGCTAAAATATAAATTATAATTATATTATAGCTATTTTAGGATTAATATTTATTTTACAGGTAACTTTGTAATTATTTTAACCAGGTACAATAGCTATTAAATAGTTAAGAACTATTTAATAGTTACCTAGTTAAAATAATAACAAAATTACCTGTAAAATAAGTCCTAACCTAAGATATAATTAAACCTACCACTACCCTATCAATAAAATAATTAAATAAACTACCTACAATTACCTACAATTAACCTAACACTACACTATCAATAAATTAATTAAACACAATTCCTACAAATAAATACAATTAAATAAACTAGCTAAAGTACAAAAAATAAAAAAGATCTAAGTTACAGAAAATAAAAAAATATTTACAAACATAATAAAAATATTACAACAATTTTAAACTAATTACACCTACTCTAAGCCCCCTAATAAAATAACAAAGCCCCCCAAAATAAAAAATTCCCTACCCTATTCTAAATTAAAAAAGTTACAAGCTCTTTTACCTTACCAGCCCTGAACAGGGCCCTTTGCGGGGCATGCCCCAAGAATTTCAGCTCTTTTGCCTGTAAAAGAATAAATACAATACCCCCCCCCCCCAACATTACAACCCACCACCCACATACCCCTAATCTAACCTAAACCCCCCTTAAATAAACCTAACACTAAGCCCCTGAAGATCTTCCTACCTTGTCTTCACCATACCAGGTTCACCGATCCGTCCTGAAGAGCTCCTCCGATGTCCTGATCCAAGCCCAAGCGGGGGCTGAAGAGGTCCATGATCCGGTCAAAGTCTTCATCCAAGCGGGGCAGAAGAGGATCTTCCATCCGATTGAAGTCATCATCCAGGCGGCATCTTCGATCTTCTTCCATCCGGAGCGAAGAGGCAGGATCCTGAAGACATCCAGCGCGGAACATCCATCCGGACCGACGACTGAACGACGAATGACTGTTCCTTTAAGGGACGTCATCCAAGATGGCGTCCCTCGAATTCCGATTGGCTGATAGGATTCTATCAGCCAATCGGAATTAAGGTAGGAATTTTCTGATTGGCTGATGGAATCAGCCAATCAGAATCTAGTTCAATCCGATTGGCCGATCCAATCAGCCAATCAGATTGAGCTCGCATTCTATTGGCTGATCGGAACAGCCAATAGAATGCGAGCTCAATCTGATTGGCTGATTGGATCAGCCAATCGGATTGAACTTGATTCTGATTGGCTGATTCCATCAGCCAATCAGAAAATTCCTACCTTAATTCCGATTGGCTGATAGAATCCTATCAGCCAATCGGAATTCGAGGGACGCCATCTTGGATGACGTCCCTTAAAGGAACAGTCATTCGTCGTTCAGTCGTCGGTCCGGATGGATGTTCCGCGCTGGATGTCTTCAGGATCCTGCCTCTTCGCTCCGGATGGAAGAAGATCGAAGATGCCGCCTGGATGATGACTTCAATCGGATGGAAGATCCTCTTCTGCCCCGCTTGGATGAAGACTTTGACCGGATCATGGACCTCTTCAGCCCCCGCTTGGGCTTGGATCAGGACATCGGAGGAGCTCTTCAGGACGGATCGGTGAACCTGGTATGGTGAAGACAAGGTAGGAAGATCTTCAGGGGCTTAGTGTTAGGTTTATTTAAGGGGGGTTTGGGTTAGATTAGGGGTATGTGGGTGGTGGGTTGTAATGTTGGGGGGGGGGGTATTGTATTTATTCTTTTACAGGCAAAAGAGCTGAAATTCTTGGGGCATGCCCCGCAAAGGGCCCTGTTCAGGGCTGGTAAGGTAAAAGAGCTTGTAACTTTTTTAATTTAGAATAGGGTAGGGAATTTTTTATTTTGGGGGGCTTTGTTATTTTATTAGGGGGCTTAGAGTAGGTGTAATTAGTTTAAAATTGTTGTAATATTTTTATTATGTTTGTAAATATTTTTTTATTTTCTGTAACTTAGATCTTTTTTATTTTTTGTACTTTAGCTAGTTTATTTAATTGTATTTATTTGTAGGAATTGTGTTTAATTAATTTATTGATAGTGTAGTGTTAGGTTAATTGTAGGTAATTGTAGGTAGTTTATTTAATTATTTTATTGATAGGGTAGTGGTAGGTTTAATTATATCTTAGGTTAGGACTTATTTTACAGGTAATTTTGTTATTATTTTAACTAGGTAACTATTAAATAGTTCTTAACTATTTAATAGCTATTGTACCTGGTTAAAATAATTACAAAGTTACCTGTAAAATAAATATTAATCCTAAAATAGCTATAATATAATTATAATTTATATTTTAGCTATATTAGGATGTATTTTACAGGTAAGTATTTAGCTTTAAATAGGAATCATTTATTTAATAAGAGTTAATTTATTTCGTTAGATAAAAATTATATTTAACTTAGGGGGGTGTTAGTGTTAGGGTTAGACTTAGCTTTAGGGGTTAATACATTTATTAGAATAGCGGTGAGCTCCGGTCGGCAGATTAGGGGTTAATAATTGAAGTTAGGTGTCGGCGATGTTAGGGAGGGCAGATTAGGGGTTAATACTATTTATGATAGGGTTAGTGAGGCGGATTAGGGGTTAATAACTTTATTATAGTAGCGCTCAGGTCCGCTCGGCAGATTAGGGGTTAATAAGTGTAGGCAGGTGTCGGCGACGTTGAGGGGGGCAGATTAGGGGTTAA